>NC_136063.1:1032925407-1033553591 GCF_964261635.1 Lissotriton helveticus
ATGAAAAAATTGACGACGTTACCAAACGGCAAACAATAATTGAGATATCTAGTTCTTCTGAACAGACAGAACAAGAACACATGGAACCAATCATCAAAACATGCAATAGAAAGGAACCAATCCCAGAACAGAGAGCCGACACGGACATGGACAATACTGTGGAAAATAAAATAAGTACAATTAGCCTGCAAAACTATGAGATCGAGTGGGGCCATATGGTAGATAATAACGTCACTCAACATCCAACAGAGGGAAAACAGGATGCCGATTACAATATGGAATCCCTTAAAAACCTACATGCTGCTTTAGTTAATACATTAAAAACATCAATTAAAACCCTGAACATGCAGTCAGATAAAATTGATATCCAAATATACTTAACAAATATAATTGCCGAATATATATGGGAATTGCATTCGCAAACGGCCGAACCTTGCGATTCGCACCATTTGCGAATGCAATTTCCTTTGATGCATGTGCCCCAAAATCACTAGAATCAAGAAGAAACTAATATGTAGAACTAAAATTCATTCATACCGTAAAGCCATCTCACAAGCCACCCTGGGACAAGTCACTCCATGCACAAACCGTGAAATTACTAGCAAATATTCTGTCATTACCTCACCCCAACCTGTCTGGAGAATATATTCTCTCCATTTCCAACCCATACTGTTGATGATGCTGTAAAATAGGGTTGAAAATAACCCATGTTAAATTTCCACTCCATATCGATTCTGACATATGTGGGTAAACTATTGGAAACCTGTGCTGCCGATCAGCTGAGATGTCCTCTCTCAAACTTTGTTTCCTTGGAGGTCCTAGTTCAGAAATTACCACAATAGAAGTGGAAGATTACATTTTTCTGATGCTTAATGACAATGGAACTGGCCTCTAAATACTGCTTAATGCTACTCTTAATACTGCTGGACCTGCCAAGAACATTTGACACTGTCAACCATAGCTACCTCTTTCAAACCCTGGAAAATGGGCAGGGAAGTGACTGTCTTACGCTGGTTTGGGTCCTACCTCTTAAACATAGTCGAATTTGTTAAGATTAATACATGTTTCCCACTTAAAATGCAACTAGCATGTGTAGTCCCCCCGGATCTACATTGACACCCTTCCTATTCAATGTTTATGTTGAACGCCTGGGGAAACTTTTGAGAAAGCAGGCCCAAACCTTTTTACTTCAAATTAAATGACAAGCTCACCTTCAAACAATGTAAAACTGCTTCCTTATACATCAAAACTAAATGAAAACTACAATTAAATGACTCCAAAACAGAATTCCTGCTTCACTCACTAAACAACGAATTGAAGATCATGGACAAATGCGTATTGCATTGAACAAAATGTATTCTCAATACCAAAGATGTGGAAATTTATAAATCCTACACTTTGTATTAGATAAAAGACTCAATTTCGATGCACGGGATAAAAACATTTCTCAGCCTGCTTTCCACCAATAGAAACTCCTCAGAAACTGCAAACCATCCAATGACAAAGGCAATCTCACAGAACTGCAGTTCAATCCCTAAATGCATTTCACATTGGAATGTACACCTAATAAGCTTCTCCAAAACGTGAGCGCACCTCCACCACTCTGTCAGTCTACTGTCAAATTTAGAGATCATCGCTGGCCCTATACTTTGTGGGAGCTGCCATCATGCAAACACAAGTGGATTGGTGGTGGGCCGCTGTTGCTGTCCACCATAGTTTTTGTTTCTCAAGGTTTGTTATTGAAAAACAAAAATATTATGAACCCAACACTCATCAAGTTTTTTTCGGTAAGCATGGGGGTGTGGTCAATCTATGTCTTTTTCTGTTCCTCACAAGCAGGTTTACCTGGCAGTGGCAGACAATAAATTGACATCACACTTAGGGCAATCGGTGCAAAGCCTTTTCTCTGATGTTCCTACTCTCTGTGACCATCGAAGAAAGTTTTCTGTTGACAGATCCACCAAGTAATACGTCGATGGAAAGGTGCTGGTTCTTCCTGACATTACATTCAGTGGCTATATCATCAATATGGCAGACAGTGTACACCTTCACATTTTGACAGAGTTTCTTACCTGTCAAACTTTAAATCTTGGCTCTGGCCACAAAATAAGTCTTGCCATAGTACACCTCTCCTATCCTCTCTGTGATGGCCTCCTTGGTAGAAAAAATAATTATTAAAAGACAATGCCAGGTCACTTGCCTTCATTCTGAACACCAATCTCACCTTCAAATAATAGGTTGTCAAGAAAACAAGGATAGGCTGATACCATTGCCGTCTACTAAAGAAGGTGAAACTATTCCTCCCAGAAAGTGGACTTCAGAATTGTGATCAAGCACTTCTACTCTTTTATCTGGATGGTGATAGTGCCCTGCTACATGTCCTCCCAGACTTCACTCTGACCCCTGCTTAAGTCCATCCTAGAAGGCACAGCACATTTTACCCAGAGCCTGAACAAATATGTTCATTTCACGCCCATCCCTGCCAGATATCTTCAGTGTGTACTTGATACGTAGCATGTTCTACTTACTCAGAGAATCTATTTACAGTCGAGTCGATCCTTGCCTACATATTTATGTGCCATCTGGACCACTCAAGCTGCTGGTTGCCACAAGTACAGCCTTCCAGCTGATTGTATGACCTGATTATAAAAATTGTATTTATTCTTTTACACACACATTATATAGCAGAGTGGCTTCCAACTTTGATCCTGAGGAATGCCTTGAACTACAAAGTCATATACAGCAAAAACATGTTGACCATAAAATAGGATAATATCCACATCCATATTTCACTATGCTTTTATTACTATCCATTGGGGCATTCTAATAACGTTATTAGAGATAGTTTTATTCACTTTTACTTTCTGCACTCTGCCCTTCACTTTCCCCCCATTGGTAGTAGTACTATACATGCCAGAGAACAACCCTGCTCCATTCCTACGGGAAATTCGTAGCCCACCCTGGGTACCTTGCGGTCCCAGTGTGTGGAGTGGACCCTATGATGAAACATGTCACCTTTGGGTGAGTGAGGGTTCTCGTCCGAACATAAGCAGTGCTCCACATTCTCTCATGGTTCTTTACCTTGTTTACATAGTATGAGTTGATGCACCCATCCTGATGTCACTCCATCAGCTCTCATTGCTGTACCACATTATCTTCAATATCAGCTGGATCATTTACAACGCAATCAGACGCAGCACACCTGGCCTTCCAGCCAACAGGTTCATCAACTCCAAGGGTTCTCAGAACAATTACCATCAAATAAGCAGCAAAGGGATGCAAATAATAAAACAACAGGACAAGAGACCTTCTCAATCTGTGCACCCAGGATCTGGAACAATATGCTTCTATCCTCCAGGACCACTCCAACTCTGTTCCAATTTAGGAAAAAGCTTAAAACATCAGTAATATGTCTCCCCAACTTCACATGAGTTACCACTGAAGTGCAGATTTGAGGTAATCTTTTCGCTCCCAACCGTCATCTTGTCAGTTGTTTAAATTGCACATATTTTCCTATGAGCTACAGCACTTTATTTGGAAAAATACAATGAATTGCCCCATATAGAAAACGATCATTTTTATAAAAAAACTCAACATTTGTACAGAAATACCAGTATTTTATTTTTAGACTTCTATTTGGTACTCCAAACATCAGCGCGCCATTTTTCTTCAAGTACAAATGTAGCAATCCATGGACAGATGCCACCTCTTACATTCATATACCAATAACAAATACCAGCAATATAGCACATATGTCACAAATCCCCTCTACAATTATGGCGAAGACATTCAAAATGTATGAAAAATGGCTACAACGTGTCAGGATGTTTACCATTGTGCCTGAGATTGGCTCTATAATGCAGACTGTCCCAGAATATACCACAGAGTGGGCATTGCTCCAGTACTGATCCCCTCAATACCAGAGGCGCCCACATTAAACCAAGATTTGCCATCATAATGCCGTAGCTACTAGAATCTCATGATAGGAACAATCAAGCTAGGTATGCCCTCAATATTGCAGGAACTGACACAATATTGCTAGGGGCAGACCCCCATTATGCTATAGATGCCTACAAAAGTGAAGAGAGACTACCATTAGGTTAGGGGCCCGATTATGAAAGCAATAGTGATTATAGCAAGGAGGCCTGCAATATGCTGATAATTGCCACAATTATGATATGGGCTGGCCCAAGCACACAGGTGACTAGGATTCTGTCTTTCTGTTCTGGGGAGGGACACAGTCATTCCAATATTGCCCACAGAAAGTCAGAAATAGCCTTCATTAATCAGGTTTAGGCCCCTTAATAAAGTAAATTACACCAGGCGTGAGCACCATCATGCCAGCGAATCCCACAAAAGCAAAGAATAGCCAACATTAAGCCATAGTCACTGTCATGTCAAGGATGCCCACATTATGCCAAAAATAACCACCATTATATCAGGCGTGGGCCCACAAAAGCAGAAAAATCTCTGATGCGATAAGCATAGCTACTGTGAAGCCTGCATTATATGTGAATAATCTGAACCATTATGTCAAGAATGTCTCGAATAAAGGTGAGTGCTTGCATGGCTGAGTGAGTGGTTAAACCAAAAGTGTCCAACCAAAAGTAATTGTGTTAATAGTGGTGAGTGCAGTGGAACAATACAGACAACACAAACAATTTGTGAAATGATACCACATATATAACATAAAAACACATCAAGCATGAACAGACGACTTTATTCTTGTTCTCATATGCTTAATGTTCTCAATTAAAAAAGTGAATGTGGCTACTCATTATAGAGCCACTATCAACTTGCCGACATGTTTTATTGCCTTAGTATTTATCAGGCAATTTCTTCAGGGCATATCTTTATTCGCCACTGCTTAGGACACCAGGGTTGCAGGTACTGTTGTAAAAAACACAAAACACGAGTTTCACTCATCTTTCCTTAACGTGTATAATCATATTGCTTGTCCGCACCACAAGCATAATCATTGTCATATTTACCCTCAATCAGCAGATATATCTCCTACCAGCCGAGAGGTGTTTAAAAATAGAATCCAGTGAACTCCAATCGTGAGTTTACGTGGTCTCTCCTTGCGTGATGAATCACTGTAAAACATCACAGGCATTTTCACACACACTATTAAATTCAACTGTTACTACAGACCTGTACTTCTTAGTTCGATTAAGCCCTCCCCTACGCTCTTTTCAAGTACATTACCGCCAACAGGAGATTCGCCGGCTTTCTATCCTCCCTCGAGCAAGGTACTGGTCGTTTGTTCACTGTTTACATACCGCGAACGCTGATTGGTTCTAACATTCTCGCGGTAACGGGCGGCCATCTTAGATTGGGAGCCATCCCATTGCATATTTTTCAAGGTACTGAACTCTCGAAAAATATCGCAAGATCATGCTATTCGTTTCCTTGGTTTCCAAATACTTCACAAAGGCTTTTACCATTAATGTTTACTATTGCAGTTATAACCGGCTGATTTTGATAACAATACTGCATTCGGGGACCCCACCTGATGGTTACAAAGATCGTAGCTGACTCGCATATTTCCATCTGTACAATTTCCTTTTTTAAGGTGTCAATACTTCAATCAGTATTATAATTTTTAGTTTTTAGTTTGACGCAATACAGGGACATATTTGTTTTTTTATTGTTATCCTTTTTCTCAGGGGCAAGTATTAGATTCATGTAATCGTATCCATACAGGGGTTCTCATCTATCTAGATGTTCATGGTGTATTTCATTCTGTATATACGCCATTATATGTTGTATCCTTTTTATTCTTAACAGGTTATAGTTTCTTATAAACCTGTCCCTATAGATATTTTGATATAACTAGGTGTTAATGGTGTATTTGATACTTTTTGTTATCATTATCATCACGTAGAGCACCTCGGATACATGGGCACCAAAACATGCCACCTGAAGTATAGTTCATGTGATACCCTCATAGATGCATGGGACATCTGAGGCGTCCGGCAACGTAGCATGTTCCATTCGAGGAGTTCATTTAAACCTCTTTCTTCACTTTTCTTGTTGTATATCCATCTCGCTTCTTTTGTTGTTAATATTCTTTCAATGGTTTGCGAATCTCCTGTGACTTTCTCCAATACCACCCATGTAAACGTATGTTTGTTCATGTGGCAATGCTGAACAAGTTTTGTCGTCAATTTTCCCACTCTAATTGTACTTAGGTGCTCCTGTATTCTCAATTTTATTTTTCGTGTGGTTAAACCGATATATTGCAGGCCACATTGGCATTGGAGTCTGTAAACCACATTAGTGGTATTGCAATTGCTGAATTGGCCCAACCACCAAGTTTTGCCTGATTGGAGTGTAATGTTCAATGTTTTTTCTGTCAGGGGGCATACAGAACAATTTCCGCATGGATAATGGCCTTTAGGAATGTTGCTCTCACCACCATCAGTTTGTTGTTTTTCTCTTGTATGCACCAACTTGTCTTTCAAATTGCAAGCTCTTTTGAAGGAGAAACGTGGGGGGGCATCTTAAATTCATTGTTCGACAGTAATGCCCAATGTTTCCTAATCGATTGACGCACTTTTGTCGCAAGTGGGTCAAATGTCATAATGACAGGAATACACTCGTCTCTTTCCTTCCTGTTGGACTGAAGCAACACACTCCTCGGCGTGTTCAAAGCTCTTTTTCTTGCTTGTTTGACCACTCTTCGCGGGTAATCTCTGGCTATCAGTTTCTGGCTCAGAGTTATGGATTGTTCATTATAGTCTGCAGTAGATGAACAATTTCTACGGTATCTAAGAAACTGGCCCACCGGCAGGTTATCCCTCAAAGCCCTCGGATGGTATGACTTGTATGATAATAGGGAATTTCTGTCGGTGGGTTTTTGATGTACGCAGGTTTTCAAACCGTTCCCTGTGACTTCAATATCTAGATCCAGATACACAGCCTTACTGGTGCTGTAAGTCCAGGTGAAACAAAGGCTTTGATCCTGTGTGTTCAGCCAGTTAAGAAAGTCAAGGAGAGATCTTTCATCTCCTGTCCAGATACAGAGGACGTCATCGATATATCTCTTCCAAAGGCGTATGCGGCCTTTGAAAGGATTGATGTTAGAATCGATGACGTGCTCCTCGAACTGGCCAACATAAATACAGGCCAAGCTCGGTGCCATGGTAGCGCCCATAGAGGTGCCTGTAACTTGGAGAAACATGTTGTCATTATAACAAAAAAAGTTTCTGGTTAGTGCCAGTTCTATACATTGAAGAACGAAACTCTGGGGGGCATCGTAAAACCATTCCTGTTTAGCTAATGCTCGTGCTGCAGCCACAAGAGCGGCATCTTGAGGGATGCACGAGTATAAAGACTCGATATCAATGGTAACTAAATTTCTGTTAGAGGATCAAACGTCATATCATTCAATACATTGAGAATGTCCATCGTGTCTCTCACAAAGGATTTTTGTGTTATTACAGACTCCCGGAGAAAATAGTCAGCGAACTGAGACAGTGGCTCTAATACCGATTGTATTCCTGACACAATGGGCAGACCCGGCGGTGATTGGGTCGGTTTGTGTATTTTCGGTAAAATGTAGAAGGCAGGAGTCCTGGGGTTGGTATTTACAAGGAACTCCGCCTCCTTAGATGTTACACTGTATCAGCCTATGAATCACCTGACCCACTGCTACTGGATGCGTGGGCGGAACACACAGCATCTGCATGTCAAGGAAGCCTACGGCTACTCACGAAATTTGCATGGAGTGACCGTGAAAAGGCACTTCAGGACATCAAGCTATTGGAAGAGGAACTACTTAAGGAAGAGGATCAGGCGAAGATCATTGAATTTAAAGATCATATGAAGAAACGTTTGCAAACGTATGAAGAAAATATTAAGGAACATAAACAAAGTAAATTCGACCGGGATGAGGAAGACTACGCCCAAGGAAGGATTCTAACCTTCGCTAAAAAATATGATGCACCTCGGAAGGAGCTGCTTAAAAAGAAAACAACAGCTGAGCAAGCGGAAGCGGCTGAGGCACCGGCAACTTCAGAGTCAGAAGTTACAGAAAATGAATCCTCCGAAGATGAGAGCAGAGAACGTCTAAGGTCGGGTCGCATCCTTACTCCTTTTCACGAGGAGTTCAAACTGATTCGCCAGTCCCGGCAAAGCGGGGGGGGGCAGGCAAGCCACCGACAAGTCCATACGAGGAAAACAAGGAGGGGGCAGAGGGGCCGCAGGAGCCAACACTTCGCCGCCCACTACAAGAAGCAAGAGAGGTTACAACAAGAAACAATAGTAATGGAGGAGAATCTCACTATCATCAACTTAACGGATAAAAAATTAACTGAGACTGAGGAATCTGTCCTTAAATTGGGACTTAATTTCTGCCCTCAACGCGATTTGGAATTCACGCAAACACGGATTGATCTGTATAGATTTGTCCGTAAACTTAAACTTCATAACATTTTTTAAGACCAAGGTACAATCTGGCGTACAGAGGAAGAAAAACATTACGACTACCGAAACTGACCTTTTGGCTGGTAGAGACTTGAATGCAATCATGGTGTTGGAAGATTTGAGAAATGATGATCAAGGTATTACCTTGACCTCTATCAACAGGTCTCAACAGTTGGAAGTAAGGGGAATTGAACAAGTTGGAGGGCTGACGCCGTTTAAACCTGTATCACAATTCAATTCTCAATTAGCTAGCGATGCCAGAGATGTCTTCTCAGAAGCCGTTATAAAGGATCTGATATGGTTTAGAGGGAAACAAATACATACAAAAGCTGAGATCAATAACTTCTCCAAGGAACAACAGCTTGCACTCAAGAGCCTAAGTCAAGACGAAGGGATCATCATTAAGCCTGCAGATAAGGGCGGGAATATCGTCCTACAGAGTAAACAGAGTTACAATCAGGAGGCTCTTCGCCAATTGACTAACATAGACACTTATCTGCATATTACCAGCAAGGAATATTCATCAAGTATTGAAGAGTACCATTCGATGATAACCAAATGGCACACCAAAGGGTTATTAGAGATGGATGAGTTTTTGTTTCTCAGACGTTTAATTCCGACTATGCCCACGTTTTATCACCTGCCTAAGGTGCATAAAAACAAAGAAACACCACCGGGGAGACCTATTGTGGCATCACAAGGAAGTCTAACTGAGCATTTGTCAATTGATGTTGATTTTTTTCTGTTACCTTTTGTACAAACATTGAAGTCCTATATACGGGATACTACAGACTTTCTGGAGAAACTTACATCCCTCAAATGGAAGGAGGGTTACACAATGATGGTATTGGACATTACAAGTCTTTACACATCGATAAAACATGTTGATGGCTTGGAAGCCATGAAATATTTTCTGGACCAACGTTCGTTGAAATTTGTTCTGCACATTGTCATGGTACTGGAATTTGCACATTTCTGTTTATCTAACAACATCTTTCTCTTTCAGTCTCAACTATACAGGCAATTGTCGGGCACGGCAATGGACACCTGTTTCGCCCCCAGCTATGCAAACTTTTTCGTTGGCTGGTGGGAGGAGCAGGTGGCCTGGGGGGCCAATAATGCTTCCTGGTCTGAGAAAGTGATAAGTTGGCATCGTTTTATCGATGATTTACTCATCATTTGGAATTGTACCCCTGAATCAGCCAGAGAATATATCAAGGTATTAAATCAGAATGAGGTCAACCTTGAATTCCCAGGGGAAGTCAGTGAGACATCTGTCAATTATCTAGACGTGAATATTTACATCGAGTCTGCAGAACTGAAAAGCAGGTTATTCCGTAAGGCGACTGCTGGTAATTCTGTACTAGCAGCTAATAGCAGTCACCCTTTTAATCTTATTCGGAGCATCCCCTATGGGGAGCTCCTTAGGATTAAACGGAATTGTACCGATGATGAGGAATTCCAAGTTGCAGCTGAACAAAGCATTGAACGTTTCAAGGTCAGGGGGTATAGTACAGGAATTCTCGCAACTGCCTATGAAAGAGCTAATACTATCAAGTGGGAGAACCTGTTTAAGAAAAAAGACAAGAGAACCAATAAGAATTCTAGTAATAGGTTTCGTCTTATTACTAATTATTCAAGGAATGCCTCTTTTCTCAAAAGATTCTGAGGAAAAGTTGGCATATTCTACGTACCGATGAGTTGCTGGTTGATGATCTACCATCTAATCCTTTAATAACGTTTAGAAAGGCTAGATCCATAAAAAATGAGTTGGTTCATAGTCATTTGACAGACATTCCTAAATCCCCCTTTGGTCCGATGCAGGGATTTTTCCCTTGTGGGAAATTTTAAGGCCTGCCAGTCTAGTAAGATGGTCCTTACATATGATATTCCGAAGGTGGGACTCCGTAGAAAGATCAATAAGTTTCTCACTTGCACCACACCTTATAGTGTCTACTGTCTCTACTGTCCCTGCGGCCTTCGGTATGTAGGGAGTACAGTTCACCCCATGAAGATAAGGATATTGGAACATATGCGAGCTATCGCTAAATTTGATGAGACGTACCCTGTGGCGCGTCATTTTGACCAAGTACATCAACGTAACAGGGATCTCCTGGGTTACTTTTGCCTGGACCATGTTCCTAATAATCCAAGAGGGGGAGACAGACTTACTAGACTCCGTATATTAGAGTCAATGTACATTATTGACTTACAAACTAAGGTGCCTGGGGGATTGAACATGCATGAAGAACTTGCAGTTCATTTAGGAGAATAACTTTTACCTGGAATATGATGAAACTTTACTCATGGATATGTATGCAGTTCGTTTCTATTATTGATTGTACCTCTTGATTATGAAGCCAGGATGGGCTTCTATGTCACTGTGATTAACTGCACTGTTTGCTTCCTTATGTATTCCTTCCCTTATGATGATTACAATTTAAAATGTATATATTACGATGACTTTTGTGCTTGGACCGCTTCAATGATTGTTATTTTCACTGCCAGGATTGCGCATTTTGAAGTTTAGAACAATTGAGTTCTTGTGGGCATGCCCATCTGTGGGCTAAATTAGTTACATCACTAGCGAGTGATTGATTAAGGTTGACCTATGTATGCTTCTTATGTATTTAGCATAACATGTTACTCTACTATTGTATGTATAATAGTATGATTTACTAGGTATGTCAAGATGGCGTCCATGCTTTTCACCTCATTTGAGAGGTTGATTGTCCTTTGTTGATTTCTACGCATCCTGGTTAAAATGATGGTCTGAGTGACGCTTCGGTAAACATAGAAAAAGGTTACGACCGAAACGCGTCTGTTTGCTGTTTGCTGTGTTTGTTTCGTAATAAATTGATTCAAACGGCCCCCGCGAGTGCTTCTTTCCTGTGGATGTAAATCTACTTTGGGATTTTGGAGCGGCTATTGATATGCGAGTGCACCCTCGCATGGTCAGCACCTGCCTGAGAGTGCCGCACATTGGTGTGTGGTGAGCGGCAATATATATATATATATATATATATATATATATATATATATATATATATATATATATATATATATATATATATATATATATATATATATATATATATATATATATATTCCAGCTCCGAAGTACCCAACGTACAAAGGAGCACCCGGACCTCAGCTGCACACAAGGAGCCTTGAATGGTAAGCACGCCTCCAGCACAACGATATCCTTTGACTGTTCAAACTGCCCTGGATGCCTGACGCGTTTCGAAGTGTCCCCACTTCTCTTCAGAGGCTTTGGCAGTTATGAAGGAGCGCTTGAGGCACCACACCCCTTCTTGCTTAGATGCACGCCCTGGATGGGACTTATGGGACTTGTAGTGTCTCACATCGCGCTAATGTTCAGTTGGTAGCTATTTCAAGCCCACAGATGGGCCTCGCTGTGTGGAATTCGTGCAGAATCCATATGCTGCTGTCCCATGTTCTCGGCCCGTAGTCAAGACCGCATGGCCCCCGGTTCTTTCAGGGTGGTGCTCCTTTCGCGGCATGGGTCGCCGCGTAAATATTCCAGCTCCGAAGTACCCAACGTACAAAGGAGCACCCGGTCCTCAGCTGCAAACAAGGGGCCTTGAATGGTAAGCACGCCTCCAGCACAACGATATCCTTTGACTGTTCAAACTGCCCTGGATGCCTGACGCGTTTCGAAGTGTCCCCACTTCTCTTCAGAGGCTTTGGCAGTTATGAAGGAGCGCTTGAGGCACAACACCCCTTCTTGCTTAGATGCACGCCCTGGATGGGACTTATGGGACTTGTACTGTCTCACATCGCGCTAATGTTCAGTTGGTAGCTATTTCAAGCCCACAGATGGGCCTCGCTGTGTGGAATTCGTGCAGAATCCATATGCTGCTGTCCCATGTTCTCGGCCCGTAGTCAAGACCGCATGGCCCCCGGTTCTTTCAGGGTGGTGCTCCTTTCGCGGCATGGGTCGCTGCGTAAATATTCCAGCTCCGAAGTACCCAACGTACAAAGGAGCACCCGGTCCTCAGCTGCACACAAGGGGCCTTGAATGGTAAGCACGCCTCCAGCACAACGATATCCTTTGACTGTTCAAACTGCCCTGGATGCCTGACGCGTTTCGAAGTGTCCCCACTTCTCTTCAGAGGCTTTGGCAGTTATGAAGGAGCGCTTGAGGCACCACACCCCTTCTTGCTTAGATGCACGCCCTGGATGGGACTTATGGGACTTGTAGTGTCTCACATCGCGCTAATGTTCAGTTGGTAGCTATTTCAAGCCCACAGATGGGCCTCGCTGTGTGGAATTCGTGCAGAATCCATATGCTGCTGTCCCATGTTCTCGGCCCGTAGTCAAGACCGCATGGCCCCCGGTTCTTTCAGGGTGGTGCTCCTTTCGCGGCATGGGTCGCCGCGTAAATATTCCAGCTCCGAAGTACCCAACGTACAAAGGAGCACCCGGACCTCAGCTGCACACAAGGAGCCTTGAATGGTAAGCACGCCTCCTGCACAACGATATCCTTTGACTGTTCAAACTGCCCTGGATGCCTGACGCATTTCGAAGTGTCCCCACTTCTCTTCAGAGGCTTTGGCAGTTATGAAGGAGCGCTTGAGGCACCACACCCCTTCTTGCTTAGATGCACGCCCTGGATGGGACTTATGGGACTTGTAGTGTCTCACATCGCGCTAATGTTCAGTTGGTAGCTATTTCAAGCCCACAGATGGGCCTCGCTGTGTGGAATTCGTGCAGAATCCATATGCTGCTGTCCCATGTTTTCGGCCCGTAGTCAAGACCGCATGGCCCCCGGTTCTTTCAGGGTGGTGCTCCTTTCGCGGCATGGGTCGCCGCGTAAATATTCAAGCTTCGAAGTACCCAACGTACAGAGGAGCACCCGGACCTCAGCTGCACACAAGGAGCCTTGAATGGTAAGCACGCCTCCAGCTCAACGATATCCTTTGACTGTTCAAACTGCCCTGGATGCCTGACGCGTTTCGAAGTGTCCCCACTTCTCTTCAGAGGCTTTGGCAGTTATGAAGGAGCGCTTGAGGCACCACACCCCTTCTTGCTTAGATGCACGCCCTGGATGGGACTTATGGGACTTGTAGTGTCTCACATCGCGCTAATGTTCAGTTGGTAGCTATTTCAAGCCCACAGATGGGCCTCGCTGTGTGGAATTCGTGCAGAATCCATATGCTGCTGTCCCATGTTCTCGGCCCGTAGTCAAGACCGCATGGCCCCCGGTTCTTTCAGGGTGGTGCTCCTTTCGCAGCATGGGTCGCCGCGTAAATATTCCAGCTCCGAAGTACCCAACGTACAAAGGAGCACCCGGACCTCAGCTGCACACAAGGAGCCTTGAATGGTAAGCACGCCTCCAGCACAACAATATCCTTTGACTGTTCAAACTGCCCTGGATGCCTGACGCGTTTCGAAGTGTCCCCACTTCTCTTCAGAGGCTTTGGCAGTTATGAAGGAGCGCTTGAGGCACCACACCCCTTCTTGCTTAGATGCACGCCCTGGATGGGAATTATGGGACTTGTAGTGTCTCACATCGCGCTAATGTTCAGTTGGTAGCTATTTCAAGCCCACAGATGGGCCTCGCTGTGTGGAATTCGTGCAGAATCCATATGCTGCTGTCCCATGTTCTCGGCCCGTAGTCAAGACCGCATGGCCCCCGGTTCTTTCAGGGTGGTGCTCCTTTCGCGGCATGGGTCACCGCGTAAATATTCCAGCTCCGAAGTACCCAACATACAAAGGAGCACCCGGACCTCAGCTGCACACAAGGAGCCTTGAATGGTAAGCAGGCCTCCAGCACAACGATATCCTTTGACTGTTCAAACTGCCCTGGATGCCTGACGCGTTTTGAAGTGTCCCCACTTCTCTTCAGAGGCTTTGGCAGTTATGAAGGAGCGCTTGAGGCACCACACCCCTTCTTGCTTAGATGCACGCCCTGGATGGGACTTATGGGACTTGTAGTGTCTCACATCGCGCTAATGTTCAGTTGGTAGCTATTTCAAGCCCACAGATGGGCCTCGCTGTGTGGAATTCGTGCAGAATCCATATGCTGCTGTCCCATGTTCTCGGCCCGTAGTCAAGACCGCATGGCCCCCGGTTCTTTCAGGGTGGTGCTCCTTTCGCGGCATGGGTCGCCTCGTAAATATTCCAGCTCCGAAGTACCCAATGTACAAAGGAGCACCAGGACCTCAGCTGCACACAAGGAGCCTTGAATGGTAAGCACGCCTCCAGCACAACGATATCCTTTGACTGTTCAAACTGCCCTGGATGTCTGACGCGTTTCGAAGTGTCCCCACTTCTCTTCAGAGACTTTGGCAGTTATGAAGGAGCGCTTGAGGCACCACACCCCTTCTTGCTTAGATGCACGCCCTGGATGGGACTTATGGGACTTGTAGTGTCTCACATCGCGCTAATGTTCAGTTGGTAGCTATTTCAAGCCCACAGATGGGCCTCGCTGTGTGGAATTCGTGCAGAATCCATATGCTGCTGTCCCATGTTCTCGGCCCGTAGTCAAGACCGCATGGCCCCCGGTTCTTTCAGGGTGGTGCTCCTTTCGCGGCATGGGTCGCCGCGTAAATATTCCAGCTCCGAAGTACCCAACGTACAAAGGAGCACCCGGACCTCAGCTGCACACAAGGAGCCTTGAATGGTAAGCACGCCTCCAGCACAACGATATCCTTTGACTGTTCAAACTGCCCTGGATGCCTGACGCATTTCGAAGTGTCCCCACTTCTCTTCAGAGGCTTTGGCAGTTATGAAGGAGCGCTTGAGGCACCACACCCCTTCTTGCTTACATGCACGCCCTGGATGGGACTTATGGGACTTGTAGTGTCTCACATCGCGCTAATGTTCAGTTGGTAGCTATTTCAAGCCCACAGATGGGCCTCGCTGTGTGGAATTCGTGCAGAATCCATATGCTGCTGTCCCATGTTCTCGGCCCGTAGTCAAGACCGCATGGCCCCCGGTTCTTTCAGGGTGGTGCTCCTTTCGCGGCATGGGTCGCCTCGTAAATATTCCAGCTCCGAAGTACCCAACGTACAAAGGAGCACCCGGACCTCAGCTGCACACAAGGAGCCTTGAAGGGTAAGCACGCCTCCAGCACAACGATATCCTTTGACTGTTCAAACTGCCCTGGATGCCTGACGCGTTTCGAAGTGTCCCCACTTCTCTTCAGAGGCTTTGGCAGTTATGAAGGAGCGCTTGAGGCACCACACCCCTTCTTGCTTAGATGCACGCCCTGGATGGGACTTATGGGACTTGTAGTGTCTCACATCGCGCTACTGTTCAGTTGGTAGCTATTTCAAGCCCACAGATGGGCCTCGCTGTGTGGAATTCGTGCAGAATCCATATGCTGCTGTCCCATGTTCTCGGCCCGTAGTCAAGACCGTATGGCCCCCGGTTCTTTCAGGGTGGTGCTCCTTTCGCGGCATGGGTCGCCGCGTAAATATTCCAGCTCCGAAGTACCCAACGGACAAAGGAGCACCCGGACCTCAGCTGCACACAAGGAGCCTTGAATGGTAAGCACGCCTCCAGCACAACGATATCCTTTGACTGTTCAAACTGCCCTGGATGCCTGACGCGTTTCGAAGTGTCCCCACTTCTCTTCAGAGGCTTTGGCAGTTATGAAGGAGCGCTTGAGGCACCACACCCCTTCTTGCTTAGATGCACGCCCTGGATGGGACTTATGGGACTTGTAGTGTCTCACATCGCACTAATGTTCAGTTGGTAGCTATTTCAAGCCCACAGATGGGCCTCGCTGTGTGGAATTCGTGCAGAATCCATATGCTGCAGTCCCATGTTCTCGCCCCGTACTCAAGACCGCATGGCCCCCGGTTCTTTCAGGGTGGTGCTCCTTTCGCGGCATGGGTCGCCGCGTAAATATTCCAGCTCCGAAGTACCCAACGTACAAAGGAGCACCCGGACCTCAGCTGCACACAAGGAGGCTTGAATGGTAAGCACGCCTCCAGCACAACGATATCCTTTGACTGTTCAAACTGCCCTGGATGCCTGACGCATTTTGAAGTGTCCCCACTTCTCTTCAGAGGCTTTGGCAGTTATGAAGGAGCGCTTGAGGCACCACACCCCTTCTTGCTTAGATGCACTCCCTGGATGGGACTTATGGGATTTGTAGTGTCTCACATCGCGCTAATGTTCAGTTGGTAGCTATTTCAAGCCCACAGATGGGCCTCGCTGTGTGGAATTCGTGCAGAATCCATATGCTACTGTCCCATGTTCTCGGCCCGTAGTCAAGACCGCATGGCCCCCGGTTCTTTCAGGGTGGTGCTCCTTTCGCGGCATGGATCGCCGCGTAAATATTCCAGCTCCGAAGTACCCAACGGACAGAGGAGCACCCGGACCTCAGCTGCACACAAGGAGCTTTGAATGGTAAGCACGCCTCCAGCACAACGATATCCTTTGACATGCGGTCTTGACTACGGGCCGAGAACATGGGACAGCAGCATATGGATTCTGCACGAATTCCACACAGCGAGGCCCATCTGTGGGCTTGAAATAGCTACCAACTGAACATTAGCGCGATGTGAGACACTACAAGTCCCATAAGTCCCATCCAGGGTGTGCATCTAAGCAAGAAGGGGTGTGGTGCCTCAAGCGCTCCTTCATAACTGCCAAAGCCTCTGAAGAGAAGTGGGGACACTTCGAAACGCGTCAGGCATCCAGGGCAGTTTGAACAGTCAAAGGATATCATTGTGCTGGAGGCGTGCTTACCATTCAAGGCTCCTTGTGTGCAGCTGAGGTCCGGGTGCTCCTTTGTACGTTGGGTACTTCGGAGCTGGAATATTTACGCGGCGACCCATGCCGCGAAAGGAGTACCACCCTGAAAGAACCGGGGGCCATGCGATCTTGACTACGGGCCGAGAACATGGGACAGCAGCATATGGATTCTGCACGAATTCCACACAGCGAGGCCCATCTGTGGGCTTGAAATAGCTACCAACTGAACATTAGCGCGATGTGAGACAGTACAAGTCCCATAAGTCCCATCCAGGGCGTGCATCTAAGCAAGAAGGGGTGTGGTGCCTCAAGCGCTCCTTCATAACTGCCAAAGCCTCTGAAGAGAAGTGGGGACACTTCGAAACGCGTCAGGCATCCAGGGCAGTTTGAACAGTCAAAGGATATCGTTGTGCTGGAGGCGTGCTTACCATTCAAGGCTCCTTGTGTGCAGCTGAGGTCCGGGTGCTCCTTTGTACGTTGGGTACTTCGGAGCTGGAATATATATATTACCTACTGGCGGTCGCCAGTAGGTATATATAGTTAGGATTTTTTCTCTATGGGATTATTGAAAATTCTATGTCTAATAACTTTGGCGTTTGTGGACGGAATTGGCTGAAATTTTCAGGAAAATGGCATATTTTGTTTCTGAGCAGCCCTTGAAAATTTGGGGGGGGTTCGTCAAGGGGGGGCTGAGAAAAAAGGGGGGTCCCAAAACGTGTTTTTAACATTGAGTTTTCCATAGGGCGGTTGGCCTCACTTTTAGCCCGAACGGCTGAATGGATTTGCACGAAACTTGGCAAAATTGTAGGGACTGGTAGCCCGATGTGCCTTTTGTAGGTCTCAATATATGTGCTCCAGTGGATTTTGAGAAATTAACGTTTAAAAAAAGATATATATCTGTAACAGCGGACCGGGCAGCGCTCCAGCACGCGTACTTTTCGCGCAACGGAGCTTTGTGAAGCGAAGCTGATTGGTTCTCCGGCGTCTGTAAACATTCCAAACAGTCCGTAGCGGCCGCCATCTTGTCTCTCGGTAGGATCGAGAGACAAGAGGAGGCCAAAGCGAAGGGGCAAATGACCATAAGGGGGCATAGTAGATCCTCGCTGACCCCCTACGTTTGATGTGGAGGTTTTAAAAGGGCCCCGCGGGGCAAAAAAAAATAATAATAATAATAATCGAATGGCTGAATGGATTTGCACGAAACTTGGCAAAATATTAGGGACTGGTAGCCCGATGTGCCTTTGCTAGGTCTCAATATATGTGCTCCAGTGGATTTTGAGAAATTAACGTTCAAAAAAAGATATATTCGCGTAACGGAGGTTTGGGAAGCTGATTGATCATTCTGTCACTGGGCTATAGTTGGGCTACATCTGGCTGATATTTGGGCTACATTTGTTTTTTTTGTCTCTGGCGGCCATCTTTGGGCTACATTGGGCTACATTGGGCTTCATTGGGCTTCATTGGGCTACATTGGGCTACATTTGGGCTCCAACATATATATAGGCCAATGTAGCCCAATATATATTTTTCAAAGTTAATTTTCGTAAAAACCACTGGAGCATATATCTTGAGACATAGCAAAGGCACATCGGGCTACCAGTCCCTACAATTTTGCCAAGTTTCGTGGAAATCCATTCAGCCGTTCGAGCTAAAAGTGAGTCCAACCGCCCTATGGAAATGAAGGAAATGAATGGGTAATTTGTAATTAGCAAATAGCTCATCGCAAACTAGGAATGGTAAAGAATCGCTATTTATTCTTTAAAGTTCGCTATTTAGGAAATGCAAAAAACTTTGATGATACATATGGCGGTTCATCTCTAACAAGATAAGAAGCATAGGGATAGATTTATGATGACTGGCGCATCACCAGGGATGTGTTAGTCATTCTGTGCCGCTGTTCCGTCACCTATGGTGTGCTGCATTTACAATGCGGCGCATCATGGGGCAAAAACAGCACAGATGCGTGATGTATCTGTGCCGTAAAGGTGGCGCATTGCTGGAGTTGTATCGCAAGTGTGATGAAGCTCCAGCAAGGGTCGGGGGTGCCCCTGTCGCAGGGTTTCTGTTCTCACACAGAACTGTGGACAGAGGATTGGAACCTCGGCGAATTAGGGTGTCCCAAAACTCACCTTAGTAATCAAAAACCCCTTAGCAAGCTAGGTACAGTGTCACATTGGATATAACAAACTCTCAATGTTTAGACAATCCAGAATATGAACTTATAGTACCTCAGGATACGTGGAACTCATGAACAGTCGGTCGTTATATATTTCTTAGAAACCAGAACATGGAGTTAAGAAGAACACATGTGTATTTGAAATGTTTATTTACTAATGCCGTCTTCTCAGGCGTAGTATCTTAGATAATACAAGTGCACATATTATCAGTAGCAAAATTACCAGCATAGTTACTAGTACATAAAAAGCGAATGGTGACAGTATGTTAACATGCTGTAAATGAATAAGAGTTAGCAACACTTATAAGCAGCTGCGGGCCGTGGAGGGAGTCACCCTCCCTAATACACATATTATATTATTTGCTAAGAAGGTCTCTTTGTGTTGGTTTAGGGTGTGCCCATACTTTAGTGTCTTAGATTTGAAGGAATCACATCAGCATACACCAGCTCTCTCTTCATGTGAACCGCATCAACTGTTGTGTATGTGTGTTCGGCAAAGCAATATAAAACCCGCCTCATGCCCAGAATTGGCAGAAGTTGCACTTATGTTATGAGTATGAAGTCGTGGAGATCAGACCTCATAACAATTCTGTATCGTGTTGTTCTTGAAACTTCAGCACTCGCTGTACAGATATAGTTTAACAAGCAAAGCAGATAGTAGAGCAATAACATATTATTCTCATGTAAACCACGATGAACTACTAGGTTGAAAGCTAAAGCAACAACTAAGTGTCGTGTGCAGAAGTTGCAAAAAAGGAAAAATGGCGTTTAAACCGGTAATGAGCCCATGCTAACTTAACACGGTGTAAAGATATCCAGGACCTAGATGACACCTCCCCATGATCCGGAAACGAACTGAATAAGATAATAGAAGTGCCATCTCATGAGAGCAGATTGCAAGGTTATATGTGGACGGTCCGCAAGGTAAAGCATTAAAAACTAGGAAAATTTAATGCTAAAGAAAAATAAAACAGCCAAGTACTTTATCGAGTCTTAAGCCAATAGGCAAGCTAAATAATAAAAACTTGACAAATAAGTCAATGAATTGTCAATGAAATGCTAGTACTCAGCATATCAAACATGAAAAAGGTCTATGACATAACTGTGTATGCAAAATAAGCTGCAACAGCCTCCAATAGGAAGTCACCGTCTTCATCCGAAAAGAGTTCAGCCATCCAATTTAAAAGCGGAAAAGAACATACGTGCTCTCCCAGCACCGGATCCTCTATCACCATCAGAGGACAGCTCGGTGGGTTTTCAAGAAAGCTCTGTTCCAAGAAAGACTGTGTTGCCGCCAGTAAATTCCAGGGACCAATTAGTCCATGCATCAATGCCACAGCCATAATCCTTTCGCCAGGACAAACCAACTCGTGAGTAATGATAGGAGTCATCAGCTGATTAAAGTCGACGTCAGGAGAAACCGGTCCGCAGAGACACAAATCAATGGCCCAATCGAAATCACAGGTCAGGCAGTGAAATACAGGCTGGACACAGGTGAAGTAGGAGAATCGAAAAGATAATCCATATGCCGTGCTTAATATCGCCAACGGCATTGTGCCATAATATTCTAGCATGCGATTGCGGAACAGTGTCAGCAGCTGCAGGGCGGGAGCTTGCACAGGAGGGACATCCATATTTAAAAATGTAAAAAAGCACAAGAGCGTCCGCTGGTAATGCAAGTAAAAATGGGAATCCACGAAGCAGAGTGGAAAAAATAGAATGAAAGAAAGCAGGGATGACTCCAAAGATTTTCTCAAATGAAGTCACGAGACCACTGGTAACAACTTTAAAAAAGTGCGCCAGGGCCTTTGTGGAGGACGCGTTAAAGATAGTCCGAACCATCTTGCTGAAATGGAAAGGCAAATCTGTATTGAAAAGGGTCTGCACCTCTGTACGGGTGTTCGCTATGTGAAGCACAAAAGTTTCACGGGCCGAACTCAAGGCCACCTCTCTCTGAGACAAAAGAGCTCTTATTCTTGCCATGCCGTTGAAATCTGCTCCCAAGGTTGGTATTTGTGGCGAGATTGAAAACTCCCTATGTTCATGTGTGGGAGGAAATAGAACATTTCTGCAGCAAAGAACCCGTTCACTTACTGTTACGATAAAAGGAATACTTTTAATTAACCCAGAACAATCTTCATTATTGAGCATCAAATAACTACCATTTTCCAACAACTTGAACGTGGGGATGATAGCAGGAACTGGCGTGCCTTGCAACACGCAAGCCATATTTGGTCGGTGTTTGTTGCATGAACCGTGTAACTGTATGTGCCTACACATTAGTGAATGATGTGGCGTCTCAGTGCATTCCTCTCCATTCAGATAAACTTCTTGATCATCTTTGAAACATCTGTATGTGTATGGAAGCGACCAGACCTCATGAAGAAAAGCACTACCTAAAGGTTCATAACGACCTATTGGTATATATTTCATACAATTTGAAAACTTATATAAAGCAAAAGGCAGCGTTATTAAACCGTGGATAAGGCACGTTGCCAAAAAACCCGCAATCCTCTGCTGATGATGTCACTGAGCATGTCATGAATGATGTAATATGTGACATCATCAGCAGTGGATTACGGGTAATAGTATCTCTAGTTTACTCCCTTATAGCTGTCTTTCTTTTAACATAAGTGTCTGTTTCCTTCCCTTATACTTACTGTTCTTTTTAAAAAAAAAATGTTTTGGTTCACTTCCGGTTCGCGTACCGGCGAGCGAACTGGGAAGCGAACTACGAGAAATAGAGGTTGGCACAGTTCCAAATATTGTACCAATTTTTTAATAACGGGGAGGTAGTTCTGAAAAGAACTTTTTTTTATTGTTTTTGTTGTTTTATATTTTTTTTATTATTTTTCTGAACATTTTTTTACTTTTTTAGAATTTTTCTGAACAGTTTTATATTTTTTTGGGTTTTTCTTGGAGGGGGCAATGAAAACGATTCATTGTAAAGGGCTCAACAGGAGCAACAAAACAAAAAAAAGTATTTATTATTTTGGGCGTTTCGTACAAACTTGCATATGATAGTCAATAGCTCTGTTGATCAGAGTGATGCTTCTTTCTCCGTAGCAAATGAATCCATCGCAATGTACGCAGACGTGTTTTACTTCACCAAATCTCATTTGTATATTTGGCACCATCTCCCTGCCCTCTGGTCCCGTTACTTCCGGTACAACAGATCTTCTGGCCATAATAGGGAGATTATCTAGGTCGTTCCGAAACTGTGCAGCACTGTAGTTGTTAGGATGCCACCTAGTCATATGGCGATGCATTGTGTAGTTTCCGAAACTGTATTTTTTCTCGGTCCCTCTGGACAGTCTATCTTGACATATAAGGCAAGTTACGTATCTTGCATTTACTTTTTTCTGACCTTTGGGAATTTTAAAAAATTGCCAAATGAAGTTTTCTTTCCGGTGAGACGTCCTGGGCTCCTCAGGCAAAAACTGCCTCTCTTCGTGCTCGTCGTCCTGTTCCTCTTCTTCCTCTTCTTGTTGAATTATAACTTGAGCAGGTGGTCTACTCTTCCTTGGATGTGGTGGAGGTGGTGGGGAAGCACCAGCTGAAGCTACTAAAGAAGCCATTGCTCACTGGTAACAAAGGGTCTTTCTCTCACAATGATGAAAGTCAGAGTGAGGAAAGAAGGAGGGATTTTCATCATTTGGGAAAAACAAGAGTTCTCAACCAATGAAAAGTGTTCATTTTAGATTATATGACCTAGTCTTACATCATTAGGAAACCAAAAGTGAAATGAACCAATGAAAAGTGTTATTACCAAGTCACATGACCTGCTGTGTTTACGTTAAGCGCTTTGCAGGGCCTCCCGGTTTGCTTCCAGAAACCTGCGCTTTGCGACTCGCTTCGCGTACCAGTTCGCTAACGTAGCACGTCATATGACGTATCACGCGACAACGTGAAACGTCATGCGGAAGGGAGGCGTCACGATGTTGTTTTCTAACGCGGCAGTTGCGGTAAAGAAACGTTTACCGGCTCGCGGTCTATTTCGCGGCATCAAGGTCAGCTAACGGGAAGCTTCCCGATTCGCGAAGCGGGAACGAAGAAAAAAAAATATTTTAAAAAAAAATTATTCATAAACATATAAAATATATTTTGGGATTTAAAGAAGAATACATTTTACAGCTACAGATATTAGCTGTTAAAAAACCAATGAAATTCACTGAAAAAACCATAGGTTATAGACCATATATAGTTAGGAATTAGCATTTACAAAACCTTGAAAATTCACTGAAAAAACCATAGGTTATAGACCATATATAGTTAGGAATTAGCATTTACAAAACCTTATTTTACTCACACAAAACCATTGAAATTCCATATATAGTTAGTTGCACTAACTATATATCGCGCACCCGCAATCCACTGCTGATGATGTCACATATTACATCATTCATGACATGGTCAGTGACATCAGAGGCAAGATCTACTCACCTGTGTGGGCTCCCTTACTGCAGGTGAACTTTTGTTTGGATGTCAAGCGGCCCAGCCTGAGCCGCAAGGTGAGCCCCGCTGCAATCCAGTGCAGCCCCGCTGCTGCGTCACTCGGCGTAGTGGCAACAGGGACAAGGTGAGGCCATTCGAGGAAGGAAGATGGCAATCTGTGCAGCGACAGTGTCAGCAACCCACTTGGAAGTTATATGGTGAAAAGGGACCACACGGCAACTCACTGAAGTATCAAACGGCACTACATTAACCATCAGGCCACTCGGGTGGCCACGCCCACCGGGGCGGGAAACATCTCATTTAAATGAACTGCCAAAACCTGCCGATTGATGGAACCAAGCCAAAGCCCTGAGCCCCTCAAGAAATGTCCCTGACATGAAACGCGTCGGGCAGGACTTTAATTCGGCGAAGCACCGAGCTGTTCACTTTGTTTTCCCTGAATAAATTGAGGCAAGATCTACTCACCTGTGTGGGCTCCCTTACTGCATGTGAACTTTTGTTTGGATGTCAAGCGGCCCAGCCTGAGCCGCAAGGTGAGCCCCGCTGCACTCCAGTGCAGCCCCGCTGCTGCGTCACTCGGCGTAGTGGCAACAGGGACAAGGTGAGGCCATTCGAGGAAGGAAGATGGCAATCTGTGCAGCGACAGTGTCAGCAACCCACTTGGGAGTTATATGGTGAAAAGGGACCACACGGCAACTCACTGAAGTATCAAACGGCACTACATTAACCATCAGGCCACTCGGGTGGCCACGCCCACCGGGGCGGGAAACATCTCATTTAAATGAACTGCCAAAACCTGCCGATTGATGGAACCAAGCCAAAGCCCTGAGCCCCTGAAGAAATGTCCCTGACATGAAACGCGTCGGGCAGGACTTTAATTCGGCGAAGCACCGAGCTGTTCACTTTGTTTTCCCTGAATAAATTGAGGCAAGATCTACTCACCTGTGTGGGCTCCCTTACTGCAGGTGAACTTTTGTTTGGATGTCAAGCGGCCCAGCCTGAGCCGCAAGGTGAGCCCCGCTGCACTCCAGTGCAGCCCCGCTGCTGCGTCACTCGGCGTAGTGGCAACAGGGACAAGGTGAGGCCATTCGAGGAAGGAAGATGGCAATCTGTGCAGCGACAGTGTCAGCAACCCACTTGGGAGTTATACGGTGAAAAGGGACCACACGGCAACTCACTGAAGTATCAAACGGCACTACATTAACCATCAGGCCACTCAGGTGGCCACGCCCACCGGGGCGGGAAACATCTCATTTAAATGAACTGCCAAAACCTGCCGATTGATGGAACCAAGCCAAAGCCCTGAGCCCCTGAAGAAATGTCCCTGACATGAAACGCGTCGGGCAGGACTTTAATTCGGCGAAGCACCGAGCTGTTCACTTTGTTTTCCCTGAATAAATTGAGGCAAGATCTACTCACCTGTGTGGGCTCCCTTACTGCAGGTGAACCTTTGTTTGGATGTCAAGCGGCCCAGCCTGAGCCGCAAGGTGAGCCCCGCTGCACTCCAGTGCAGCCCCGCTGCTGCGTCACTCGGCGTAGTGGCAACAGGGACAAGGTGAGGCCATTCGAGGAAGGAAGATGGCAATCTGTGCAGCGACAGTGTCAGCAACCCACTTGGGAGTTATATGGTGAAAAGGGACCACACGGCAACTCACTGAAGTATCAAACAGCACTACATTAACCATCAGGCCACTCGGGTGGCCACGCCCACCAGGGCGGGAAACATCTCATTTAAATGAACTGCCAAAACCTGCCGATTGATGGAACCAAGCCAAAGCCTTGAGCCCCTGAAGAAATGTCCCTGACATGAAACGCGTCGGGCAGGACTTTAATTCGGCGAAGCACCGAGCTGTTCACTTTGTTTTCCCTGAATAAATTGAGGCAAGATCTACTCACCTGTGTGGGCTCCCTTACTGCAGGTGAACTTTTGTTTGGATGTCAAGCGGCCCAGCCTGAGCCACAAGGTGAGCCCCGCTGCACTCCAGTGCAGCCCCGCTGCTGCGTCACTCGGCGTAGTGGCAACAGGGACAAGGTGAGGCCATTCGAGGAAGGAAGATGGCAATCTGTGCAGCGACAGTGTCAGCAACCCACTTGGGAGTTATATGGTGAAAAGGGACCACACGGCAACTCACTGAAGTATCAAACGGCACTACATTAACCATCAGGCCACTCGGGTGGCCACGCCCACCGGGGCGGGAAACATCTCATTTAAATGAACTGCCAAAACCTGCCGATTGATGGAACCAAGCCAAAGCCCTGAGCCCCTGAAGAAATGTCCCTGACATGAAACGCGTCGGGCAGGACTTTAATTCGGCGAAGCACCGAGCTGTTCACTTTGTTTTCCCTGAATAAATTGAGGCAAGATCTACTCACCTGTGTGGGCTCCCTTACTGCAGGTGAACTTTTGTTTGGATGTCAAGCGGCCCAGCCTAGAGCCGCAAGGTGAGCCCCGCTGCACTCCAGTGCAGCCCCGCTGCTGCGTCACTCGGCGTAGTGGCAACAGGGACAAGGTGAGGCCATTCGAGGAAGGAAGATGGCAATCTGTGCAGCGACAGTGTCAGCAACCCACTTGGGAGTTATATGGTGAAAAGGGACCACACGGCAACTCACTGAAGTATCAAATGGCACTACATTAACCATCAGGCCACTCGGGTGGCCACGCCCACCGGGGCGGGAAACATCTCATTTAAATGAACTGCCAAAACCTGCCGATTGATGGAACCAAGCCAAAGCCCTGAGCCCCTCAAGAAATGTCCCTGACATGAAACGCGTCGGGCAGGACTTTAATTCGGCAAAGCACCGAGCTGTTCACTTTGTTTTCCCTGAATAAATTGAGGCAAGATCTACTCACCTGTGTGGGCTCCCTTACTGCAGGTGAACTTTTGTTTGGATGTCAAGCGGCCCAGCCTGAGCCGCAAGGTGAGCCCCGCTGCACTCCAGTGCAGCCCCGCTGCTGCGTCACTCGGCGTAGTGGCAACAGGGACAAGGTGAGGCCATTCGAGGAAGGAAGATGGCAATCTGTGCAGCGACAGTGTCAGCAATATATATATATATATATATATATATATATATATATATATATATATATATATATATATATATATGACCTACTGGCGGCCGCCAGTAGGTAGTTATAGTTAGGATCGATTTCCATAGGGAAATCGCAACATTCTATTTGGAATTACTTTGGCGCCGGTTGAGGAATCTGCCTGAATTTTTCAGCAACTTTGCCTCGCGGCTCTCCGCTCCTTCCCTGAAAGTTTGGGGGGATTCGTCAAGCGGGGGCCAAGATAAAAGGGGGGTCCCAAAACGTGTTTTCCCCATGTTAATTTCCATAGGGCGGTCTGTCGCAGTTTTAGCTCGAACGGCTGAATGGATTTTCACCAAACTTGGCAAAATTGTAGGGACTGGTAGCTCGATGTGCCTTTGCTATGTCTCAAGATATGTGCTCCAGAGGATTTTGAGTAATTTAGGTTCAAAAAAATATATATATCTGTAAGCGCGCCCCGGTGCGCGTACCGGGGAGCGCTCCGGGCGCGCCACGCGACTTGCGCACGGGAAGCTGATTGGCTCTCGGGTGTCTGTAAACATTCGAAACAGTCCGCAGCGGCCGCCATCTTGTGTCTCGGTAGGATCGAGACACAAGAGGTGGCAAAAAACAAAGGGGGAAATGACCAAAAGGGGGCAGGATACAACCCCCCTGACCCCCTAGGTTTGATGTGGGGGCCATAAAAGGGTCCCTCGGGTAAAAAAAAAAAAATATTCGATTTTCGCGGGGGGAGCGCCCGGTACGCGCACCGGGGAGCGTACCGGGGAGCGTACTTTGGTGAAAAATAGTGAAAATTATAGTGTAAAATAATCATTTTGAGTGATTACAGGTAGGGTAGCTCTGAATAGAGCTTTTGGGTTCTGTGGTTGTTTTAGGTACCTACAAGTACGTCCCACACACACCCACACGCACACAAACCCACACCCCCACACCCACACACTCCCCACACACACCTCACACACGCACACCTCCACCCACACCCAAACACCCCACACCCCACACCCCACACCCCCACACCGACACCTTACACATCCACACCCACAACCACACATCCCACACACCCAGACACACACACACCTCACCCCCCCAACACACACACACGCACACACAGATACCTCACAGACACACCTCACACATCCCACACACCTCCCCCCACACACACACGCACACCTCACAGACACATCCACACATCCCACATATACACACACATCCTACACACATACCCCCCACACACACCCCACACACACCTCACACACCCACACTTCCACCTACACCCAAGCACCCCACACACCCACACCCACACCTTACACACCCACATCCCCACCCACACCCACATACCCCACACAGATATACACCTCATCCTCCCCAGACACACACACACACACACACACATACACACCTCACAGACACACCCCGCACATCCCCCCCACACACCTCCCCCACCCCCACACATGGGGAAAACTCAGTGAAACACTAAAATAATAATTTAAAGTGCTTAGAGGTAGGGTATCTCTGAATAGAGTTGTTGTGTTGTGTAGGTGATTTAAGTACCAACATGTAGGTACCAATGCAGAGTCTTAAATTCAATGTACACCATTTACTCTGTAGATAATTTGCATTTTGTTATAGAAGTTATTGTGGTATATGGAATCCATACCATAGTCTGTCAGGAAAACATAAAGAACATGGAGGAAGGAGATGAAAAAGAGATGTCAAATACACATTGGAGATAATATAGTGGGAGAAAGGAAGTATCTGTGAGCAAAATTACTATGTAAAACAAAAAAGTTGCACAGTATACTATAAGTTTGACTTTACATTATAATCAATTTGGTAGTAGTTAAGGAATTACATATAAAAATGAATAATGTCTCAAACAATTTTAGAATTATTAAATATAAATTTATTTTTGAGATTCATTTTCAAAATTTGATAGAACGTCTAACATTTGACTGTCCGAAATGTCCTCTTTTTGAGTGAACATAACTTCCAACATTTGACTGTCAGAAACGTCCTCATATTAAATTAACAAATCCACAGATTCTACACATTGTAGAAGTTCATGGTCCCGTGCTTCATCCATGAATTCCAAGTCATTGGGTTCAATGATTTCCTCATTGTTCATCTCTAGGACAATTTCAAAGGAAACGTTCTGTTCTCCTTCCATTTTTGTGCTGAAATTTGCATAAAAAAAATCGGTAGAAATATGGCACTGTTGGGTTTAAGTTCAGACAGGTAGTTTTGATTTTTTAACAGTGAAGTTAACTTTGGGCAATGTATGGTAACAGGCAGGAAGTAGAAATATAAAAAAGTGCCTGTGAAGAAACGTAAGTAAATTCATAATTATAGCAGAGAAGCCTAAGTCAATCCATAAATATAACAGAGGAGCCTATCTCTATCTATAACTATAGCAGAGGGACAGTAAATAACTATCAGAAAACGTTTTTAAAAAATAACTTAAAGTGCCCCTTACAAATTATCAACTTACTTTACAGAGAGGTGAAGAAGACAAAATGCGAAAATCCTTTCAAGATGTACCTCAGGTAGTTGTAGTCAGAATGGCCGTGTTTCCCTCTCATTTTTCATTTATATTCATGTACATAACCAATCAAATGTCAGGAAAAAAAATAGAAAATGAAAGTAACATTTTAATTGGTTGTCAATTCTAACACTTCAGATGTGTTTTTGTGAAGTAATTTACCTCAGGGTATTTAGAAAGGTCTACAGGCTAAATGGCTCAATGGAATTCCATCAAATTTGGGAAAATGGTAGGGATTGGTATGTAGTATGAGCTATTCTATATTTGGTGAAAGTGTCTCCAGTGGTTTTTATGTAAATTAACTTTTAACATTTCTGCCTACGCTCCCCAGGAAAGCCCAAACAAGTACCTTTTTGCCCCATATTTAAAAATTGACGTATGTAGGTAGATGCGTCATTTTTTAAACCTCTGCGCCACATTATACTCAAAAATGTAAAAAACATTTATTTTCCACAAAATCGTTTTTGACATCACATTTAGGAAACACAGCACAGATCCTATTTACAATCATCTGCCTCACAGCAGGGATAAGACTGAGGCAAAATCTTGCACCTGCCTCACAACAGGAATAAGACTGAGGCAAACGCTTTCACATGGAGCTTCACAATTTTACAAAATACAATTCCTCCATGCAAACAAACTCAATATGCTTCCTACACTGATTTAAAACACAGGTATCATCATTGTAAAGAGTCAAATTGACACCTGTGTCTAAGAATGCAAACAGGGATATGCTTCAGGAAGCCTAGTCCACTGCACTCTTAGATACAAGCCTGACCACCTAGGCTCCCCAGGAAAGCCCAAACATGTACCTTTTTTCCCCATATTTAAAAAGTGACGCATGTAGGTAGATGCGTCACTTTTTAAACCTCTGCGCCACATTATACTCAAAAATGTAAAAACCATTCATTTTCTCCAAAATCGTTTTTGACATCACATTTAGGAAACACAGCACAGATCATATGTACAATCATCTGCCTCACAGCAGGGATAAGACTGAGACAAAATCTTGCACCTGTCTCACAACAGGAATAAGACTGAGGCAAACGCTTTCACATGGAACTTCACAATTTTACAAAATACAATTCCTCTATGCAAACAAACTCAATATGCTTCCTACACTGAGTTAACACAGGTAACATCATTGTAAAGAGTCAAATTGACACCTGTGTCTAAGAATGCAGCAGAGATAGGCTTCATGAAGCCTAGTCCACTGCACTCTTAGACACAAGCCTCACCACCTACGCTCCCCAGGAAAGCCCAAACATGTACCTTTTTGCCCCATATTTAAAAATTGACACATGTAGGTAAATGCGTCACTTTTTAAACCTCTGCGCCATATTATACTCAAAAATGTAAAAACCATTCATTTTCTCCAAAATCGTTTTTGACATCACATTTAGGAAACACAGCACAGATCCTATGTACAATCATCTGCCTCACAGCAGGGATAAGACTGAGACAAAATCTTGCACCTGCTTCACAACAGGGATAAGACTGAGGCAAACGCTTTCACATGGAGCTTCACAATTTTGCAAAATACAATTCCTCTATGCAAACAAACTCAATATGCTTCCTACACTGAGTTAAAAGACAGGTAACATCATTGTAAAGAGTCAAATTGACACCTGTGTCTAAGAATGCAGCAGAGATAGGCTTCATGAAGCCTAGTCCACTGCACTCTTAGTCACAAGCCTCACCACCTACGCTCCTCAGGAAAGCCCAAACAAGTACCTTTTTGCCCCATATTTAAAAATTGACGCGTGTAGGTAGATGCGTCACTTTTTAAACCTCTGCGCCACATTATACTCAAAAATGTAAAAACCATTCATTTTCTCCAAAATCGTTTTTGACATCACATTTAGGAAACACAGCACAGATCCTATTTACAATCATCTGCCTCACAGCAGGGATAAGACTGCGGCAAAATCTTGCACCTGCCTCACAACAGGAATAAGACTGAGGCAAACGCTTTCACATGGAGCTTCACAATTTTACAAAATACAATTCCTCCATGCAAACAAACTCAATATGCTTCCTACACTGATTTAAAACACAGGTAACATCATTGTAAAGAGTCAAATTGACACCTGTGTCTAAGAATGCAAACAGGGATATGCTTCAGGAAGCCTAGTCCACTGCACTCTTAGATACAAGCCTGACCACCTAGGCTCCCCAGGAAAGCCCAAACATGTACCTTTTTTCCCCATATTTAAAAAGTGACGCATGTAGGTAGATGCGTCACTTTTTAAACCTCTGCGCCACATTATACTCAAAAATGTAAAAACCATTCATTTTCTCCAAAATCGTTTTTGACATCACATTTAGGAAACACAGCACAGATCATATGTACAATCATCTGCCTCACAGCAGGGATAAGACTGAGACAAAATCTTGCACATGTCTCACAACTGGAATAAGACTGAGGCAAACGCTTTCGCATGGAGCTTCACAATTTTACAAAATACAATTCCTCTATGCAAATAAACTCAATATGCTTCCTACACTGAGTTAACACAGGTAACATCATTGTAAAGAGTCAAATTGACACCTGTGTCTAAGAATGCAGCAGAGATAGGCTTCATGAAGCCTAGTCCACTGCACTCTTAGACACAAGCCTCACCACCTACGCTCCCCAGGAAAGCCCAAACATGTACCTTTTTGCCCCATATTTAAAAATTGACACATGTAGGTAGATGCGTCACTTTTTAAACCTCTGCGCCATATTATACTCAAAAATGTAAAAACCATTCATTTTCTCCAAAATCGTTTTTGACATCACATTTAGGAAACACAGCACAGATCATATGTACAATCATCTGCCTCACAGCAGGGATAAGACTGAGACAAAATCTTGCACCTGCTTCACAACAGGGATAAGACTGAGGCAAACACTTTCACATGGAGCTTCACAATTTTACAAAATACAATTCCTCTATGCAAACAAACTCAATATGCTTCCTACACTGAGTTAAAAGACAGGTAACATCATTGTAAAGAGTCAAATTGACACCTGTGTCTAAGAATGCAGCAGAGATAGGCTTCATGAAGCCTAGTCCACTGCACTCTTAGACACAAGCCTGACCACCTACGCTCCTCAGGAAAGCCCAAACAAGTACCTTTTTGCCCCATATTTAAAAATTGACGCGTGTAGGTAGACGCGTCACTTTTTAAACCTCTGCGCCACATTATACTCAAAAATGTAAAAACCATTCATTTTCTCCAAAATCGTTTTTGACATCACATTTAGGAAACACAGCACAGATCCTATTTACAATCATCTGCCTCACAGCAGGGATAAGACTGAGGCAAAATCTTGCACCTGCCTCACAACAGGAATAAGACTGAGGCAAACGCTTTCACATGGAGCTTCACAATTTTACCAAATTCAATTCTATATAACTATATAACTCAATACTTTCTCGGGAAGCATAGGTGGTGAAGCCTGTGTATAAGAGTGCAGTAGACTTAGACATAGGTCTCATCTTCTTTGTACTTGTGGACAGAGCTGTCTTCTACTATACTCTTCAATACAGGGCTCACCTTTTGTGCACCCCTGGAGAATCCTCACCTGATCTGTAACCCTGTATAGATTGTTTGCTTTTTGTCATTGCTTTGTTGTTTGATAATAGTGGTCTATAATGTGCTATTTTTTTATTTAACACAGATTGAAATACACATTTGAAGAGTAAGCAAACATGCCCACTAGGGAAAGAAAAAGAAAAGGATGTAACCGCCAAAAATCAAAAACAGCAATGGAATTACAGCACTCTTCCACAACAAATACTTCAAAAAACAGGATCCAAGCTCCTGGTAAGACAACTAAGTCTTTCTTACATAACATATGTACTTTTTACAAAAAAAAATGGACAGCATGTAGAAAAAGAGAATGACAGAGTAAATTTGAAAAGGAAGGAGAGAACCTCAAATAATCCTACAACTGGAGCAGGAGAGAATAATATGTATAGGAATAGAAGGCAGAATCAGTTTAGGGACATTCGTAAACGAATGTTTCGCAATAGGGTGGTTTTAAATTTGTTAAAAAACATTAGGAAAGGTAAACAGAGAGCTGCTTTTTATAAGAAAAAGAAAAGTGTAGAGAAGATTGTTGATCAGGCTTTTGAAGTTAAGAAAAAATTATTTATTTTAATAATCAATAGAATTAGGACACTTAACAAGACAATTGATGTTTTCAAATCAAACAGTAGATGGAAAAGAGTAATTAATCGGACTAATTTTTGTAAAGTTTTTTCGGGAGAATGGATGCACAGTTCAAGTTGTGAGCCATTTTTTAATGAGGAGAGTTACTTCCAGGATAATGATTTAGTGCATGCAGTTGACACCAGTAGTCGAGCGTATGAAGTGAAAGACAGTTGTCCGATTGAAAAAGAGAAACTTGTGCCTAGAGAACTAGAAGAGGTGTTAACTGATGAAGTTTTAGGGAGACGTACTAAGGGTCCAGTGTACACTTGGAAGTGTAGTAGTATTTGTAGTGTGCGACAGGAATCAATTGATTTGTTTTGTAATTTCTTACGTACATATAGTAAGAAAAGTATAAAGCAGAAAGTGAAGTTGTTGCAAGACTTAGATCCTTGCAGAGTGAGAGGAATCACAGGTTTGCAAGGCCATTCACTGGCTTGTCTTTCTAGAAAAGTCTGTCAGAGTGTTTTTCATCATTTTAGGATGTTAGCAGTGCATCATACCAAAATGAGGAAATTAGTGAGAATGTTGTATTATGCAAAAAGTCCCGCACTTAAGCTTAAACAATTAAACAGTGCTCTTTTGCATGGAACTGAATTAGATGTGAAGAAGATTTGCGAAGAAATTGAGATTTGTTATTTTCGTGAAAAAGAGGACAGTGTAGAAATTGAGACAGCAAGTCAAGGTAATGTGGAAGACAATGTACAGATTTTAAATACAGAAAAGTTTGAGCAGGAAATTACCAGGTTTATGGTGAAATCAAGTGAAAGGCCGAATTTTACTTGTGTGTGTTGTCGACGGACTCATTATAAGATTCAGACTAGGTTAGTTGATTTATATGCAAAAAGTGAAAAGATGGATAATTATGAGTGGAAAGATTTAGCAACTTATTTGTGGGTGGAGAATTGTTTTGATTTGAGTTCTGATCAGCGTATTTGTAAATATTGTTATGATAAATTAAATCAAAACAGAATGCCTGCTAGAGCTGTTCATAATAATCTGGAGTTGGTAGACATTCCCCGTGAATTGATGGATTTAAATACATATGAGTCTATTTTGATTCAATGTGTCCATCCTTTTCAGGCAATTGTTCGCATGGAGCCTAAGATAGGGAAATTGACTCCTACAGATTTGCAGAGAGGATTAAAGGGAAGAGTTGTTTATTTGCCCCTAGATTTGAAAAAAAATATTGATACAATTGGTATAGAAAAAGTAGAAGAGGAACCTTTAGTTATTCTAGTTAATAGGGTTCCAACAAAGAGTAAAAAAATCTGACAAGATTTAGTGGATGTTAGGAAAGTCAAAAAGGCAACGTTGTATTTTGCAAAAACAATGAGTACTACAAAGATGTATGTGTTGAAGCAGAGGAAACAGCTGCAGATGAGGACAGTGATTGTTCAGGTCGCCAAATTGAAAAAGTTGATGTGTCTAGAAGTGAAGAAATATATGAACATTATACTGTTCATCCTTTGCATTCCAAAGAAGTAATGGGGAATGCAATTGAATTGTTTCAAATGAAAACAGCAAAAGGAAGTCCCATTAGTGTATGGGAAGAAAGTTTGGAAGCTCGTTGTTTTCCACAGCTATTTCCAACAGGTCGAGGTGGACGATATGACGATCGACCACTTCAAATTCCTGCATCTGAATATCGAACTGTAAGATTATATGCTGAAGATGCAAGGTTTCGTCAATGCATTCCCTATTTGTTTCATCTACTGTATGAAAGTGACTTGTCTGGGCTTTCTTATGCAAAAAACCATATTCTGACACGTGGAGCACATCTGCAAAATGTTTCAGCGAGGGACTTTATGGAGAAAGTGAATCTGCAAGATAATATTTTAGAATCTCATCTAATCAATCTCATGGCATGTCAGCATGGTACAAATGAGTATTGGTACCGTCGCCATGGGGAATTGAAATGTATGCTAAGAAACTTAGGAACTCCTACATGGTTCCTCACTCTTAGCTGTGCCGAGTATGCATGGGAGGACTTACTTCAATTTCTACGAGAGGCCAATGCTAATATACAAAATATAGAATTCAAAACACCTGGAGAACTGTGTTCTTTGGATCCAGTGAATGTATGCAGATATTTCAATCATAGATTTGAAGCTATGATCTCTTTTATTACCAACAAAAAAAATCCTCCCCTTGGAGAGGTTTTGGATTTCTTTTGGAGAAAGGAGTATCAAGCGAGAGGTGCTCCTCACATACATATGTTGTTATGGATTAAAGATGCACCCAAATTTGGAACAGATTCAGATGATACAGTGATGAGCTTCATTGAAAAGTATTCAACATGTGCTGTTCTGAAAACTACAGAAGAAAACAATTTAAGGCAACAAGTTTTACGCTTTCAATCCCATCGTTGTGGAAAGTACTGTCGTCGAAAATTCAGAAACAAGGACAAGTTCTACACAAAATGTCATTTCGCTTTTCCATGACCAGTGATTTCTAAAGGAAGAGTAAATAATTTGATGTCTTCTCTGCGACATACTGTGACGAGAAAATCACCAAAAAATACATACAATTTAAAAAGAAACGAAGAGTCCAAGTACATCAACGACTACAACCCAGTGATTTTGTCCATGTGGAATGCTAACATGGATATTCATTTGCTGACAACTCTATTGCTGTGGCTCGATATGTGACGTCTTACATCACAAAAAAAGAAAAGACAGAACTGAAGGAAATGTGGATGGACATTTCACATGAAAAGAGCCTAAGCAAGAAATTGTACAGTTACAGTCTGAAGATGTTGTCGCATCGAGAAATTGGAGCATATGAATGTTCTGATTGATTGTTGTCAGCAAGTCTCTATGCCAAATCTAGAACCATCATTTGGGTGAGTCTAGGTCTTGCTGCAACACGAAATCGAGTTTTGAAATCTGTACAAGAGATAGAGTATTTGGCGGAGAAAGAACTAGAAAGTACAGATATTTTGAAGACAAACATGTTGGATACATACTATCCAAATAGAAGTCCTCACCTTGAGAACGTTTGTCTCTATGAAGTTCTGCAAAGATATATTTATAAGAGGAACATCAGAGAAGATATCAATAATGGAATATATTGAATCATTGGATGTGAAGGATGTCTAGTGAAACAGAAAAAAGGTCATTTGATTAATCATCGAAAATTGAGTTGTGAAAATCCAGACAAAAGAGAATTTTACTATTTGGCTCTTTTGCAACTCTTTAAACCATGGCGAGAAGAAGAGGAACTACTTGGAGATTTTCTCTGTTATGAAGACTCTTTTAATGCTACGAAGGATACAATAGAATGTCCTGTTTTTCCAAATTATCTGCAAATGTTGAATGAAGAAATAGAGCAAGAATCAACAATTGCGGCAGAGATTGCGAGAGATAGTTCTCAAGGCAGTCAGAGTTCTGCTTCATTGAGTCAGGATCCACTAGGAGGACCAATTATCCAAAATGAAGCTGCCACTGCCATGGATGAAGTGGAAAGAGCTATGGAGCAAGCTCAAGAGGATGTAATTAATTTAGAAGATTTGGTGAAACCATTAAACCTTGAGAAGAAACTGATATATGATGAAGTCATAGAACAGGTTGAACATGGATTGAGTCATGAGAAGAAAGAGTGCTCATGTACATCATTTAAGCCTGTCCAACTGTATGTGAGTGGAGAAGCGGGAACTGGAAAAAGTTTTCTGATTAAAGCAATTGCATCTTATCTGCAGAAAAGGACTGAATCACCGCTGTCTTGTGTTGTTACCGCTCCAACTGGGCTGGCAGCACATAATATTAAAGGGATTACTTTACATCGTTTACTGATGCTGCCAGTGGAGCATGATAACAAATTGCAATATCACAAGCTATCTGGAGATGCGTGTTCCGAAGTTTCGAGAGTCCTGAAGAAAATGAAACTTCTTATCATTGATGAAGTAAGCATGGTGTCAAATATAATGCTTGCTTTTGTGCATTTGAGAATGCAAGAAATTCTTAGAACAGACTATGATGTTTTATTTGGAGGAAAACATATTGTTTTTGGAGATCTTCTGCAGTTGACTCCAGTGAAAGGACAACCTGTGTTCAAAATGCTCACACATGTAGATACCAGGAAGTGCCTAGGAAGCATTGGAAACGTTAATATATGGTTAAACTTCAAATATGCAGAACTGCTTCAAAATATGCGGCAGGCAAAGGATGAAGATTATAAAAATATTTTACAAGATGTAAGAGTAGGAAAAATAAGTCAGCAAGGGAAAGAAGCTTTACATGGACGGTTAATTTCTAATTTGTACCCAAATGAAAACATTCTTCCAGAGAATATTTTTAAGAAAATTAATGAGAAGAAATCTGCCATATGTTTGATGCCTACTCTGAAGAATGTTCCATGTTCAACAACAAAATGCTGAAGTTAGAAAATGAAGAGATAGTGAAACTGGAAGCTATAGATAAAATAGAGCATATGGGAGCAACAATTATTTTGTCAGAAAATTTGAAATCAACATTGGATTCATTGGAGAAGACTATATCTAAAATTGCTGGTTTTGAAAAGACTCTGAATGTGTGTTTGAATTGTCGTATCCTTTTGAGAAGGAATTTAAATGTTGAAAGAGGTCTGGTAAATGGAGCAATGTCCATTTCCCTCAATCGTTGTATATTATCCTCTCTCCCTTCATCCTTTCACCCTATGACTATTCTTCACTTACTCTCAGTTATCTTCTATTCCTCATTCTTCTCAATGCATCCTTAATTAGACTGTTTTCTGTCTCAGTCATTATCTTTTTACTTACTACTGTTTCCTGATTTAGTTTTGCTAACTCACATTGTTTTAGTATCTTTCTTCCCTTCAGTTCATTTCTCTGTTCTCCTCTTTCTCTTCTAGTGAATCTATATGTCTTACTCTTAGTAATTTGCTCTCATTCTATTTCTTTTTCTCTCTTTTTGTCCTTCTACCTTAGTTTATTTCCCTTTCTGTGTCCTTCACTCTAACTTTATTTGTAAATACAGTGTTATGATTTTTAACCTCTTCATTTGTATCGTTTAATTTAAAATACATATTTTACTAATTATAACTTATTTTTTCTTCTCTCTTTCACAGATACAAACTGTAGTAAAAAAAATTAATTAAGGATGGTGTCATCAGTGATGTCATGAGTGATGTCACTGACCATGTCATGAGTGATGTAATATGTGACGTCATCAGCAGTGCATTGCACGCACAAGTTATAGTGAGTCCAACTAACTATAACATGGGAATTTCAATGGTTTTATGCGAGTAAAATTTCCAGCTAACTATAACTGGTGTAAAACCTATGGTTTTTTCAGTGAATTTAATAGGTTTTTAAAATGCTAATTCCTAACTATAACTGGTGTGAAACCTATGGTTTTTTTCAGTGAATATATATATATATATATTTTGATATATATATATTCACCGAAAAAACCATAGGTTTCAGACCTTATATAGTTAGGATATTTCACTCATAAAAAACCATTGAAATAGCTCCTATATAGTTAGTTGTACTAAATATATTTCGCTCACCCGCAATCCACTGATGATGATGTCACATATTAGATCATTCATGACATGATCAGTGACGTCACTGATGACATCTCAAATGACATCACTGATGACATCATCCAGTGAATGTGGTTTGCTTCGTTATTTAAATATGCATTATATATATAGCAATTTGCATTGAAGAATGAGTGGATATGTATAAATAAATATTTGGATGGAGGATTTAGTAGCAGTGTAATTGACTGTTTACTTGACCAATTTATGACGTCTCACTAAATATAGTGGATAGTGACTAAACTGTGTGAATATCTGTATTAATTTGTCAGTTGTTGTGTAAACTGATTCTACAGTTGGTTACTAGCTATGTGAAAGTCTATATTAGTTATTGATTAGTTAACTGAGTATTTGTATGGGAGTGTGAAAGTGTGTGTGGTTTGGTGGGGGTGTGTGACTGTGCAAAGATGTGTGAATAGTTGATTCAGTAGATATATGAAGTTAAAACTACATGTTCTAACAGTTTGGGTGAGTGAATCTCTTTATGGGTGTGGTGATGAGTAAATATATTTCTCAATGGTACATGTCCAACAAACTAGAAAAATAAAAGGCAGTGTATGTGTCAGTTGTTGTATATAAATAAGTATACATAAGACTCAATGATTGTGTGAGTGACTGTATGGATAACTGTAAACTTGTGATAATGATTTTATAATTCACTAAGTATGACTTACTATCTAAATGAATAGATGAAGTGGTGTTTGTATAAGTGTTTTGCTAAGTAAATATGTAAGTATGATCCATTGGTTGCATAAGTGAGTAGGAGGACTTCATATGTGTATAGGATGTGTGCTGTTGTTTAATGTCGATATAGGTGTATAAGTCTTTTTGATAGTGTTCTATTGTTCATTGACAGCATGTATGAGTTAATCTACAGGTAAGTGATTAGATGTGTGTATACATCTATGAATCACTGAGTGGATTTTTAGATACTTGTATTGCTGTGACAATGGATTCAAATATGATACTCTGTATTTTACAAAGAGTGATGAAAAATGTTAATAGTGTATGAAAAGGTATATGTGATTGTCACGTGGATGATGTCATCATTGATGTCATTTGAGAAGTCATCAGTGATGTCACTGATCATGTCATGAATGATCTAATATGTGACATCATCAGCAGTGGATTGCGGGTGCACGAAATCTAGTTAGTGCAACTAATTATATAGGAGCAATTTCCATGGTTTTGTATGAGTGAAATGTCCAGCTAACTATAACACCCCTAAAACTTATAGTTTTTTGAGTGAATTTCAAAGGTTTTTTAAAAGCTAATTCCTAACTATATAAGGCCTGAAACCTATGGTTTTTTTCAGTGAATTTCAAAGGTTTTTTAAATGCTAATTCCTAACTATATGAGGCCTGAAACCTATGTTTTTTTCAGTGAATTTGCAAGGTTTTTTAAATGCTAATTCCTAACTATGTAAGGCCTGAAACCTATGGTTTTTTCAGTGATTTTGCAAGGTTTTTTAAATGCTAATTCCTAACTATGTAAGGCCTGAAACCCATGTTTTTTTCAGTGAATTTGCAAGGTTTTTTAAATGCTAATTCCTAACTATTTAAGGCCTGAAACCTATGTTTTTTTAAGTGAATTTGCAAGGTTTTTTAAATGCTACTTACTATTTAAGGCCTGAAACCTATGGTTTTTTCATTGAATTTCGAAGGTTTTTTAAATGACAATCTTTAAATGCATTAATTGTTTTTTTTTATACTGATTTACTACATTTTTGCAGGCAGGTGTTCAGAGGGCACGCCCCCTTTTTACAACGTTCCGCAGCGCAACCCCTGGCGCGTTTGCAGAGGAGGAACTAATTCCCCTTGCATACTGGGGGTCCCTGGGGGGCAACTAGCCCACCAGGAGCCTCCAGTGTAAGCCAAGGGGCTGTGTTGCTTTGCCCGGGGGCGGCGGTCCCCTGGGCAGTGTGGGGGGGATTGTGGACCCCCCACACTATCACTATGCCACCGCGATTTGGTCCCCCCCGGGGGTAATTTTTAAAAAAACAAACTAGTTTTTTTTTTTTTTTAAATGTGGGCTTTTTTGTCCTTGTGGGACCACCTGGGCAGGCCTAGGGGGTCAGGGTGTATCTACCCTGCCCCCTTTTTGTGTTCTTCACGTTTGTTTTTCTGCTTTCTTGTGCCTCGGTCTATCTACACGTACACATATACACATATATATATATTCATGCATATATATGCATTTATATATATGTATGTGTATATTACCTACTGGCGGTCGCCAGTAGGTATATATAGTTAGGATTTTTTCTCTATGGGTTTTTTGAAAATTCTATGTCTAATAACTTTGGCGTTTGTGGACGGAATTGGCTGAAATTTTCAGGAAAATGGCACATTTTGTTTCTGAGCAGCCCTTGAAAATTTGGGGGGGGGTTCGTCCAGTGGGGGCCGAGAAAAAAGGGGGGTCCCAAAACGTGTTTTTAACATTGAGTTTTCCATAGGGCGGTTGGCCTCACTTTTAGCCCGAACGGCTGAATGGGTTTGCACGAAACTTGGCAAAATTGTAGGGACTGGTAGCCCGATGTGCCTTTTGTAGGTCTCAATATATGTGCTCCAGTGGATTTTGAGAAATTAACGTTTAAAAAAAGATATATATCTGTAACAGCGGACCAGTTAGCGCACTGGTTCGCGGACTTTTCGCGCAACGGAGCTTTGTGAAGCGAAGCTGATTGGTTCTCTGGCGTCTGTCAACATTCCAAAAAGTCCGTAGCGGCCGCCATCTTGTCTCTCGGTAGGATCGAGAGACAAGAGGAGGCCAAAGCGAAGGGGCAAATGACCATAAGGGGGAATAGTAGATCCTCGCTGACCCCCTAGGTTTGATGTGGAGGTTTTAAAAGGGCCCCGCGGGGCAAAAAAAAAAAATTATAATAATAATCTTACGGCTGAATGGATTTGCACGAAACTTGGCAAAATTGTAGGGACTGGTAGCCCGATGTGCCTTTGCTAGGTCTCAATATATGTGCTTCAGTGGATTTTGAGAAATTAACGTTCAAAAAAAGATATATATCTGTAACAGCGGACCGCTTCGCGTACTTTTCGCGTTACGGAGCTTTGCGAAGCGAAGCTGATTGGCTCTCCGGTGTCTGTAAACATTCCAAACAGTCCGTAGCGGCCGCCATCTTGTCTCTCGGTAGGATCGAGAGACAAGAGGAGGCCAAAGCGAAGGGGCAAATGACCATAAGGGGGCATAGTAGATCCTCGCTGATCCCCTAGGTTTGATGTGGAGGTTTTAAAAGGGCCCCGCGGGGCAAAAAAAAAAAATTATAATAATAATCGAACGGCTGAATGGATTTGCACGAAACTTGGTAAAATATTAGGGACTGGTAGCCCGATGTGCCTTTGCTAGGTCTCAATATATGTGCTTCAGTGCATTTTGAGAAATTAACGTTCAAAAACAAGATATATATCTGTAACAGCGCTCCGCGGAGATAAAATTATATCTGTATTACGTAGCTGTTGCTAACACCAGCTAGCGACGGCTAGTAGGAGATAGCGACCATCTTGGGCCCCACTTTGCATGTGAGTGATATTTATCACTAATGACATGCAAAGTGGGCATGCCAAGATGTTAGCGACTGGAAACAGTCGCTAACATCGCTATCTCCTATTATCAACTTTTGGAAATATTCGAGATAAGCGCGAATATCTCCAAAAAGTAACAGCTGCCCTGAGCAGTTCTTAGCCATGTTATCCAATGGGAGGTGGATAACATGGCTAAGAGCATTAGCTCGGTAATGCATGAATATCGCGGAGTTTTCAGCGATATTAATGCATTGCGCTCGTTTTTTATCGTATTTGCGATAAACCTTGATAATAGCAAGGTTTATCTGCGATAATTTCTGACGGTAAAAAAATCTTTGCAATGCATCGTTAGGGATAAATATCGCTTAACTTTGGTAATATGCCCCAACGTCTGTTAACGTTCGATTCGAAGGAAATCAGGAATTGTTGAAAAACATTGTGTGCGCCATCTTGTCTTTTTTCAAATGCCACACTTTTGTCGTGCACGGCAGCCATTTTAGATGCCTTGACCAGATCCACTCTGTGCACGCTGTCGATCCTTAGCATGGCTCCCCACCCTCGCAAGCATCTCCCCCAGGCAGTGGTCACCCCCGCTCTCTGTTTTATGCATGGGTAATAAACCTCCCCCCATCTGCGCTGTTCTTCCCTGAGAATCACACCCTGTGCCCGCCCGACACCTCCCTTTCGCCCTATTTATTTATTTATTTGTTGAGATTTATAGAGCGCAACGATTACCCTAAGGCGTCTTGGCGCTAGTAAATTCCACCAGTCCACACTCGTTGCATGAAGCTCATTGGTTGAATAACCATGTTTTTAGGAGTTTCCGGAATTGATAAAGGGACGAGCTCGTCCTGATGTTGTGCGGGAGGGTGTTCCAAAGTTTGGGGGCGGCCACTGTGAAGCGACGGTCACCCCAGGAAACTTTCTTTGATCGTGGAATAACTAGGTGATGCAAAGAGGAAGAGCGGAGCTGTCTTGAAGGTACATAAAGTTTCAGTTGGTCTTTAAGCGAATGTGGTCCTTGATTGTTTAAAGCCTTGTAAACTATACACAAAGACTTGAACTTAATTCTATTTTCGATTGTGAGCCAATGATACCTATTCACTACCGCACCCTCTGACACTCCTTTTCCTCTGTGTCCGATTGTCCAGGCCGGTCCTAGGCTATCAGCTAGCCCTGCAGATGTAGTTTATGGCCACAGCTGTAAAGAATCACCCGTCTTCAAAGGAGTTATAGTAGATCAAGGCCCACACTCGATGAGATCCGTCACAGCAGAAGCGTTGCTATTATCTGAAAACCATCCTGTATTGTGATTGGGGAGGGGACCGAGCGTGAAGCGGAAGATTCCAGGGATGACTCTTTGTACATCAAAGTTTTTACAATTATGTGTCACATTAAAAATATATAGCACTCCGACAAAGTAGTAAGATTATAAAACTTTAATAATTTATAAATATATACAAGAAAACAAAAATAGTAATAACATATAAACATTTTTAGAGAAAAACAACGAAGTAGCGGTCGGCTGTGCGAATAGTCCCAACGCAGCACAACGTCCAGATTTCCGGCGTGGGGCGTCGCGGGGGGTGGGTGATCAGTAGCAAACTGTTGTGCGAATAGTTCCAAGGCAGCAGAACGCGCCGAAATCTAGATGACACAAAAGTGATGTCTAGTAAGTTGCCACCCAGCAAATAACGGCGTGGGGCGTCGCGGGGGGTGGGTCATCAGTAGCAAACTGTTGTGCGAATAGTTCCAAGGCAGCAGAACGATGGCACCAAGGTGATGTCCAGTAAGTTGCCGCACTGGTTTTGGTATCCTACAATGCTGCTCCGAATAACGGCGTGGAGCGCCCCGGGGGAGGCGGCGTGAACGGGCCTCTCCAGGTGGAGTCTCGTCTGTTGTAGTGGGGCGCCCCTTTACCGTTTCAGTTGCCATTGCGTCCGCTTTTGGTCCACTGTGTCAAAATCCGCCATTCAGCTGAGTTGCGCCCACTCTTGCGGTGCAGCGATAGGCGGCTGTCACAGGACTCTCAAAATGGCGGCAGGCTGTTTCCTTTTTGGGCCTGGTCCACTGAAATGGCCCTGGGACACCTTGGAAATCGGACGCTTGTCTGCTAGGTCTTGGACCCCATTCTCGAAAGCGTCCCCTCCGCCTTGAGAATTCATCAAAAGTTTTGGGGGCCCCGACTCCTGCAGGCTTCTGGTGGGGAGCGGCTGCCATGATTGCTCGTGGAATGACCACGACGGAGCTACGAGATGGTGGTGCTCTCATGGTGACGCCAGCTTCAGTCTGAAACATCCAGAAACAAGGTGGGGCTTTCATCGTTTGGGGAAAAAAAAAAGTTTTCATCCAATGAAAAGTGTTGTTTTTAGGTCATATGATCAAGCCTTCCATCATTAGGAAACCAAAAGTAAAATGAACCAATGAAAAGTTTTATAAACAAGTCACATGACCTGTTATGCGGCATAGGGTATAAAATGCGGAGAAAATACGTTGGCACGTGAGGCGGCGTCAGTAGCGGACCGATGTGCGAATAGGCCGAAGGCAACACAACGCGCCAAGATCCGGATGGCATCGAGGTGGTGTCATAGTTGAGAGTTCTGAGCAGCGGTTGTAACACTGTCTGAAGCTTATTTGCAGCTGCTGCAGGTTCACTACGCGCCAAGATCCGGATGGCACCGAGGTGGTGTGTAGGAAGTTGCCGCACTGGTGTGGCCATCCTACAATGCTGAAAGTCGGCGTGGGGCGCCCCGTTGGCCTGTGAGTTTGCGTCAGTAGCGGACCGATGTGCGAATAGGCCGAAGGCAGCACAACGCGCCAAGATCCGGATGGCACCGAGGTGGTGTCTAGTAAGTTGTCGCACTTCTGTGGCCATCCTACAATGTTGAAAGTCGGCGTGGGGCGCCCCGTTGGCCTGTGAGATGGTGTCAGTAGCGGACCGATGTGTGAATGGGGCCGAAGGCAGCGCAACAATATTTTCTACTATATTTCCGGTGTAGAAGAGACCACAAGGCGCTGAGATGCCAAGATCCGGATGGCACCGAGGTGGTGTGTAGCAAGTTGCCGCACTGGTGTGGCCATCCTACAATGCTGAAAGTCGGCGTGGGGCGCCCCGTTGGCCTGTGAGATGGCGTCAGTAGCGGACCGATGTGCGAATAGGCCGAAGGCAGCACAACAATATTTTCTGACTGACACCACAAGGCGCTGAGATGCCAAGATCCGGATGGCACCGAGGTGATGTCTAAGTTGCGGACTGATGTGCGAATGGGGCCAAAGGCAGCGTAACAATATTTTTTGTATGGAAGATACCACTAGGCGTTGAGATGCCAAGATTCGGATGGCACTGAGGTGATGTCTAGCAAGTTGGTGTGGTCATCCTACAATGCTGAAACTCGGCGTGGGTCACCCCATTAGCCTGTGAGATGGCGTCAGTAGCGGACCGATGTGCGAATAGGCCGAAGGCAGCACAACGCGCCAAGATCCGGATGTCACCGTGGTGGTTTCATAGTTGAGAGGCACTTCATCTGCAGTGGGGTGCCGAGATCCGGATGGCACCGAGGTGATGTCTAGCAAGTTGCTGTACTGGTGTGGTCATCCTACAATGCTGAAAGTCGGCGTGGGTCGCCCCATTAGCCTGTGAGATGGCGTCAGTAGCGGACCGATGTGCGAATAGGCCGAAGGCAGCACAACGCGCCAAGATCCGGATGTCACCGTGGTGGTTTCATAGTTGAGAGGCACTTCATCTGCAGTGGGGCGCCGAGATCCGGATGGCACCGAGGTGATGTCTAGCAAGTTGCTGTACTTGTGTGGTCATCCTACAATGCTGAAACTCGGCGTGGGTCGCCCCATTAGCCTGTGAGATAGCTGTTCTTTGGATTTGGGCCTGGCTCGTCTGCTGTAGTGGGGCGCCCCTTTACCGTTTCAGTTGCCATTCAGCTGAGTTTCGGCTGCTCTTGATGCTACAGCGACAGGCGGCTGCAACAGGACTCTCAAAATGGCGGCCTGTTCTTTGGATTTGGGCCTGGTCCACTAAAATGGCCCTGGGACACCTTAGAACTCGGACGCTCGATTTTTTTTTCCTTTCCTGTACATGCAAAAAAAGGTAAATGCCCGGTACGTTACACGCTTCATCTGCCACGATGAACTCTCCAGAGGAACCGAAAAAAAATATAGTTGTGGTAACTATACCATGCATCGTCATATGGAGAGGTGGCACCAATTAATTATAGTGCTGCATAAAAGAGAGATTTGGAGGAGAACCCCTGACCTGCTAGTACATTCATCAAAGAAGTGGCACTGAGAGCTTCAGAGGCAAGGGAAACGGTCCCAAATATTTAGAAGAACTTTGGAAAGATTAAAATGACATGTTTAGATTGTGGCAAATTAATTTCATGTGGACAGATGAGTGTTACTCTAATAAATACAGCATATGAACATCATCATAGTCGATGGTTGGTAGAGACATTTTGACTATATCCTGGACCTGCCCGTCCTCGCCCAAAATGGCGCCAGAATAAATGGGACTCGTAACTCCTTGTTGTGTACTGGTTGCAGAACCTTGAAATCACGAGATACGTATGTAGTTTTGAAGCAAATGGCGGGCGGGGACGAGAATTGATTGAATATTTCGACATCCCTATTGATATTAAGTTCTGATGTGTTATTGATTACTGTACTGTTGAAAGTTCGAATTAACGTCACCCATGGTACTTGCCCGCAAATGTATATCTAGATAATTTTATTGTAACTGGCCCTGTCGTATTTTAATTATAAAATGTACGTCCACCGATTCCGTAACTGTTAGACACCTTAGTTCTTGCAACGTAATGGCCCGCCCGTTACGTTCCTCTACAGTGTAAATGTCTATTCATCATATACGATTACAGTTTGCTCCGTGGCCGGCCCACGTGGTTATAGGCTCGTATTTGTATAATGAAATTTTCACAATAAAGGTTTTTAAAAGAAAACATGGTAGTAGTATATACATTGGTAAAGTTTTTAATAATAGTCACTGTTTTAGAATCATTAAAAGGCAAGTGAAATAAAGCAGACCAATTACATGAAGGGTAAAAGGTATAATACGAAGGAACGCAGTAAAGATAAATGGTCAAGGGCTGTTGTGTTTTCTATTCCTGCAACATAAAGTGATCGATAAGAATCTCATATTCAGGCGTATCGGCGACTAAGACAGCAGGTCGACCCTCTTTTGCTCAACGGCTCCGTCATGGGACGAAGAAACGCTCTTTTTCTCGAAAAAAGAATATATTTTACTTGCAGGACAGTTGTAAAATTTCCGGGAAAGTACATTAGCCTGGAACATTATAACATATATTTAAGAAAAAATAATGTTCGGAAGTAATGAAAAGCGTAATTTTTAGGTCATATGACCAAGCCTTTCATCATTACAATAAGAAAAGTAAAATGAACCAATGAAAAGTTTTATTAACAAGTCACATGACTTGTTATGCTTACGTTACGCGCTGCGCGCCCCGGATGACTTCCGGATGCGCTAACGCGGCGCGTCATATGACGCATTACGCGACAACGCAGGTACAGAATATAGTCAAAATGTCTCCACCAACCAGCGGTCGGAACACAACCCCTTTCAGCAGGCTAAATAGTTCTGTTAAATGACAACAGAAGGGACAGGCAACAAGAACCATCAGTCAAAGAGGGGAGGGCTAGTTCTTCTCTACCGGGTTACATTGGGGCGCTACCGGAACTGATCGAATTGGTAGTCTACAGTGTTTCTGGATGTTTCAGACTGAAGCTGGGGTTAGCATGAGAGCAGCACCATTTCGTAGCTCCGTCGTGGTCATTCCGCAACCAATCATGGCAGCCGTTCTTTATCGTTATTTTGGGCGGGGTGGGTGGCGGAGCCGAGCTGTTTTGCAGCCATCATTGTGTGGAGTTCAGTTCATCTCACTAGTTTTGTATTTGTCATGAGGGGTTGTTCCTAATGTTTCTATTTTAGCGAGGTCAAAAAGAGATCCCATTAGTGGCCTACTGATTTTGCTCGATTCCTTTTCTTTTTTTTTACACGATTTTTCGTTATCTGCAAAGACTAAACAGAGTATTGCGACTCTGTGTTTGTTTGTAAATAGAGAATGAACCAAAGAGAACTAATTCTAAAACAGTAAATACTTGGATAACAATGAATCAAATGGAGAGAGAAGCAGGCACGACGGATTACAATGGGGGCAAAGACCTGCGTTAACTACCTTTCACTATCTGCAAAGAGAGAGTACTCCTAATAGAAATGAGGGGGGGGGGCACCATTCAAAGCAGATCAGTGTGCATAAACACGAAAATGTTTTCACTTACCACGTACTTGACATTCGACAGCTTATGATATTTGCTATTAAAAAACCATTGAAATTCACTGAAAAAACCATAGGTTATAGACCATATATAGTTAGGAATTAGCATTTACAAAACCTTGAAAATTCACTGAAAAAACCATAGGTTATAGACCATATATAGTTAGGAATTAGCATTTAAAAAACCTTATTTTACTCACACAAAACCATTGAAATTCCATATATAGTTAGTTGCACTAACTATATATCGCGCACCTGCAATCCACTGCTGATGATGTCACATATTACATCATTCATGACATGGTCAGTGACATCACTGATGACATCACTGATGACATCTCAAATGACATCACTGATGACATCACTGATGACAACATCCAGTGACTGTATGTTTCTGTAAAGTTAAAATGTGTCTTACATATTGAAGAATGAGTGGAAGTATAAGTGTCTGGACAAAGGATTTAGTAGGTGCATGACTGAATGCATGAGTGAGTGATTAAATGTGTCTCACTGAGTGCATGGGTTAGTGACTAAAGTGTCTTAATTTGTGCATCATTATGTCTGTTGTTCTGTAAACTGCTGCATGTTTTGATCAGTAGCTATATGATTAACTATATGGGTTACTGATTGATTGTCCAAGTATTTGTATGGGAGACTGAGTGTGTGTGTGGCTGGCTGGGAGGTGTGTGACTCTGTGCAGATCAATGTGTACTTGTATCAATGATTGTATAACAAGGTAAGTATGTGTTAGTATATGTTTGAAAATGTAAGGTGCTGTATGTTTAACTGTATAGACAAGAAAATGGAAGTGTCATTGATTCTTTACAGGACTGACTAGGTGTGTGAGTAACTCCATGGATGAGTGGCAGACTGTGAGTGTCTGTATAGGTGTATGAGTGCATATGATAGTGTTGTAAAGATGAGTGATTGTATGTATGAATGATAGTATGGGTGAATGAGTGAAGGTGTGTGTAGACGTAGGAATCAGTGAGTGCGTATGTAGTAACTAGTATTGGTGTGTCAATGGTTTCAAAAATTATATTCTGTATTTAACACTGGGTGAAACAGAGGTTATATTAAAATGTGAGGAGATGCATTGTATTGTCACATGAATGATATCATCAGTGATGTGGTCATTGATGTCAAATGAGATGTCATCAGTGATGTCATCAGTGATGTCATTTGAGATGTCATCAGTGATGTCATCAGTGATGTCACTGACCATGTCATGAATGATGTAATATGTGACATCATCAGCAGTGGATTGCAGGTGCGCGATATATAGTTAGTGCAACTAACTATATATGGAATTTCAATGGTTTTGTGTGAGTAAAATAAGGTTTTTTAAATGCTAATTCCTAACTATATATGGTCTATAACCTATGGTTTTTTCAGTGAATATATATATACATACATATATAAACATATATAATCTGCATATCTATATAAATACAAATATAAATGCATGCATACATATACATATATGCATACATATGCATGGTATTTACATGAAAGTTTGAAAAAACACTATTAAAAGCAAAGCTAAAAAGCCACCTCCTTACAAACAGAATGGCTTTAACTTAAATGAGGGCAAGATCTATTGCATTTTCAATGCTTGTTTATTTTGGTTCCATCAAGAAGGCATTCAGATGTGTCACACATTTGCCATAAATTCTGAATGTTAGCACTCCAGTTGCTCATTATGTAACTGTAGTAAAGCTACTGCTCACCAGGGAAGTCTGCTGCTGGTATTCAAAGTGCATGTTTCAGTCTGCATGTCAGAAGGTTTTTTTAATGAAATAGAAGATGATTTGACAAGTCACTCAAAATGTGCCCTAATTTTTCTTTCTGAAGCACTAATCATACTTTCTATGCCAAAATGAACCCCCTCATTGTGTTCCTTTTTGAATTAAATGTTTTCAGACTTACCACTTCATTCCAATCAAGATGGCTTCTGGTGTGCCATACTTTTGTCATAAGTAAGACTGTTAGCGCTCTAGTTGTTCTTTAGAACACTCTGGGACATTCTGTCATTGGGCTATACTTGGGCTACATCTGGGTGATATTTGGGCTACATTTGGGCTCTTTTGTCTCTGGTGGCCATCTTGGGAGACTGCATGTCAGAATTTTTTAATGAAATAGAAGAGGATTTGAGAAGTCACTCAAAATGTGCCCTAATTTTTCTTTCTGAAGCACTAATCATACATTCTATGGCAAAATGAACCCCCTCATTTTGTTCCTTTTTAAATAAATGTTTTCAGACTTACCACTTCATTCCAATCAAGATGGCTTCAGGTGTGCCATACCTTTATAATAAGTAGGACTGTTAGCGCTCTAGTTGTTCTTTAGAACACTCTGGGAAGCTGCAGTAGAACACAAAGGAATCAACTGACTGTCTCTGTTCTTGTTGGATGTACATGTTTTACTGAGAATGTCAGACTTCATTCTCACATGACTGAGAAAGATAATGTGAATTTACAGAAAATATGCTTTCAGTTTAGCTTATAGATCCCCTTCCAAACCACTGTCGGAAAAGCAAATTCCTGCATCTGAATATCGAACTGTAAGATTATATGCTGAAGATGCAAGGTTTCGTCAATGCATTCCCTATTTGTTTCATCTACTGTATGAAAGTGACTTGTCTGGGCTTTCTTATGCAAAAAACCATATTCTGACACGTGGAGCACATCTGCAAAATGTTTCAGCGAGGGACTTTATGGAGAAAGTGAATCTGCAAGATAATATTTTAGAATCTCATCTAATCAATCTCATGGCATGTCAGCATGGTACAAATGAGTATTGGTACCGTCGCCATGGGGAATTGAAATGTATGCTAAGAAACTTAGGAACTCCTACATGGTTCCTCACTCTTAGCTGTGCCGAGTATGCATGGGAGGACTTACTTCAATTTCTACGAGAGGCCAATGCTAATATACAAAATATAGAATTCAAAACACCTGGAGAACTGTGTTCTTTGGATCCAGTGAATGTATGCAGATATTTCAATCATAGATTTGAAGCTATGATCTCTTTTATTACCAACAAAAAAAATCCTCCCCTTGGAGAGGTTTTGGATTTCTTTTGGAGAAAGGAGTATCAAGCGAGAGGTGCTCCTCACATACATATGTTGTTATGGATTAAAGATGCACCCAAATTTGGAACAGATTCAGATGATACAGTGATGAGCTTCATTGAAAAGTATTCAACATGTGCTGTTCTGAAAACTACAGAAGAAAACAATTTAAGGCAACAAGTTTTACGCTTTCAATCCCATCGTTGTGGAAAGTACTGTCGTCGAAAATTCAGAAACAAGGACAAGTTCTACACAAAATGTCGTTTCGCTTTTCCATGACCAGTGATTTCTAAAGGAAGAGTAAATAATTTGATGTCTTCTCTGCGACATACTGTGACGAGAAAATCACCCAAAAATACATACAATTTAAAAAGAAACGAAGAGTCCAAGTACATCAACGACTACAACCCAGTGATTTTGTCCATGTGGAATGCTAACATGGATATTCATTTGCTGACAACTCTATTGCTGTGGCTCGATATGTGACGTCTTACATCACAAAAAAAGAAAAGACAGAACTGAAGGAAATGTGGATGGACATTTCACATGAAAAGAGCCTAAGCAAGAAATTGTACAGTTACAGTCTGAAGATGTTGTCGCATCGAGAAATTGGAGCATATGAATGTTCTGATTGATTGTTGTCAGCAAGTCTCTATGCCAAATCTAGAACCATCATTTGGGTGAGCCTAGGTCTTGCTGCAACACGAAATCGAGTTTTGAAATCTGTACAAGAGATAGAGTATTTGGCGGAGAAAGAACTAGAAAGTACAGATATTTTGAAGACAAACATGTTGGATACATACTATCCAAATAGAAGTCCTCACCTTGAGAACGTTTGTCTCTATGAAGTTCTGCAAAGATATATTTATAAGAGGAACATCAGAGAAGATATCAATAATGGAATATATTGAATCATTGGATGTGAAGGATGTCTAGTGAAACAGAAAAAAGGTCATTTGATTAATCATCGAAAATTGAGTTGTGAAAATCCAGACAAAAGAGAATTTTACTATTTGGCTCTTTTGCAACTCTTTAAACCATGGCGAGAAGAAGAGGAACTACTTGGAGATTTTCTCTGTTATGAAGACTCTTTTAATGCTACGAAGGATGCAATAGAATGTCCTGTTTTTCCAAATTATCTGCAAATGTTGAATGAAGAAATAGAGCAAGAATCAACAATTGCGGCAGAGATTGCGAGAGATAGTTCTCAAGGCAGTCAGAGTTCTGCTTCATTGAGTCAGGATCCACTAGGAGGACCAATTATCCAAAATGAAGCTGCCACTGCCATGGATGAAGTGGAAAGAGCTATGGAGCAAGCTCAAGAGGATGTAATTAATTTAGAAGATTTGGTGAAACAATTAAACCTTGAGAAGAAACTGATATATGATGAAGTCATAGAACAGGTTGAACATGGATTGAGTCATGAGAAGAAAGAGTGCTCATGTACATCATTTAAGCCTGTCCAACTGTATGTGAGTGGAGAAGCGGGAACTGGAAAAAGTTTTCTGTTTAAAGCAATTGCATCTTATCTGCAGAAAAGGACTGAATCACCGCTGTCTTGTGTTGTTACCGCTCCAACTGGGCTGGCAGCACATAATATTAAAGGGATTACTTTACATCGTTTACTGATGCTGCCAGTGGAGCATGATAACAAATTGCAATATCACAAGCTATCTGGAGATGCGTGTTCCGAAGTTTCGAGAGTCCTGAAGAAAATGAAACTTCTTATCATTGATGAAGTAAGCATGGTGTCAAATATAATGCTTGCTTTTGTGCATTTGAGAATGCAAGAAATTCTTAGAACAGACTATGATGTTTTATTTGGAGGAAAACATATTGTTTTTGGAGATCTTTTGCAGTTGACTCCAGTGAAAGGACAACCTGTGTTCAAAATGCTCACACATGAAGATACCAGGAAGTGCCTAGGAAGCATTGGAAACGTTAATATATGGTTAAACTTCAAATATGCAGAACTGCTTCAAAATATGCGGCAGGCAAAGGATGAAGATTATAAAAATATTTTACAAGATGTAAGAGTAGGAAAAATAAGTCAGCAAGGGAAAGAAGCTTTACATGGACGGTTAATTTCTAATTTGTACCCAAATGAAAACATTCTTCCAGAGAATATTTTTAAGAAAATTAATGAGAAGAAATCTGCCATATGTTTGATGCCTACTCTGAAGAATGTTCCATGTTCAACAACAAAATGCTGAAGTTAGAAAATGAAGAGATAGTGAAACTGGAAGCTATAGATAAAATAGAGCATATGGGAGCAACAATTATTTTGTCAGAAAATTTGAAATCAACATTGGATTCATTGGAGAAGACTATATCTAAAATTGCTGGTTTTGAAAAGACTCTGAATGTGTGTTTGAATTGTCGTATCCTTTTGAGAAGGAATTTAAATGTTGAAAGAGGTCTGGTAAATGGAGAAATGGGTCTTGTTGTTGGTTTTGTGAATTACAAAAATAGAGATGGAATTGAAATTTTAAAAATTAAATTTGATGGCATTGATGAAATAGAACAAATTTGTCGTTGTTCAGCTAGATTTTTGCTCGTGAAAGACTTATATGTTCGCCGAAAACAGTTTCCTATTTGTTTGGCATATGCAGTGACAATTCATAAGTTTCAAGGTTTAAGTGTAGATAGCGCTTTGGTGAACATTGGAAGTTCTGTGTTTAAAGAGGGTATGGCATATGTGGCATTATCATGAGTCAGAACTTTATCAGGATTGTACTTGATTGAGTGTGATGAAACAAAGATTTGTGCAGATCTAGATTGTGTTAAAGAATACAATAGGTTAAGAAGAGAGTATGCTCCACATTTGCCTCAATATCCTCTGATTGAAAAACGTGTGGTAGGCCGAAAAAGAAGAAATGAGAGTAATTGCAGTGAGGTAGTAGCAAAAAGACAAAAAGTAGATGAAACTGTAATTGTAAGCAGAAGGAAAAAGGATTCTGTTGAGGATGTTGTTGGATTTCAGTTTGAAAACAGTTCTGGTGTCAACTGCTATGCTAATGTAGTAGTTAATGTTGTTTTTTTTCTTCAAAATTTACAAAAACAGATTGTCGAAAATCGGGAACAAACATTGTGCTGTTTATTGAATTCTGTGTTAGAGAAATGTAGTAGTGATAGAGCAAAAATAGAAAGTGTTTCAGAAATTAGAAATCTTCTAGACGTATGTTCAGGTCAAAATCAATTTTCACAGAATATTCAGCAGGATTGTCAGGAATTTTTAATGCATATGTTTGATGTATTGCAAGATGAAGGAGTAGATATAAAAAATCTTTTTAACCTTTCTTATCAATGGCAACATGACTGTGATAACTGTGCTTCATCAAGTACTACTAGAATAGACTCTGAAAGATTTATATATTTGACTTTACCAGACTGCAAATCAGTGCCTTTTAATAATCTAGTTAAAGCAGCGGATCACAATATGGTGTGTACCCAATGTAAGTCTGCAATGCTGTCCACATTATTTCTACAAAATTATGGTCACTATGTCATTTTAATGTTCCAACGATGTAGACCTGATGGAACTAAATTGACAACTTCTATTAAAAATTCCGTGGCTTCTCAGTTATCGATATCAGGAAGAACCTTTACAACTATAGCTATTATTTTTCATGACGGTCTTCTACAACATCAGGGCATTACACATGCTATTTAAAAACTTCTAAAGGTTGGACCCAATGTAACGACACTCATTTGACTTTCAAACAACGTTTGCCTTTTGGCTTTATAAATTCATACCTAGTGTTTTTACAGCCAAAATTTAGGTAAAGGTAATTGGCCTATGAAGACGGGAGGAGTACTGATATATACTCATACATCTGACACTATTTGGCCAAATGGAAAGGTGCAGGAATGAGTAAAGAGTGATGACTGAAAAAAAGGAGTATATGAAAATATTGAAAATATTTCAGATGTTCTTGGAGTTTTTCTTCTAGAAAGTCGATGAAATGGATTTTTTACTGAACAGCAAAGTACTTTGCAACGAGAAAAGGACCTCCATGATATACTATTTGGCCTCAAGGAAAAGTAAGTCAATCAAAGATTAGTGTACATTTGTCATTTGTCAGTATCTAAGTTTTTTTTTAAAACACAATCTTTTAGATTGTGTTTTTTTTTTCCCCGCTGTCATATGATGAGTAATTTGAACTCACTGTTTTAAGAGAAATTCAATATATTCTGAGAACAGCAAAAATAAACTATGTAACATGTTGTACAAGTTATTGTATACTTTGGATTGTGTAAATTAAATTGTATTCCCATTGTCTGACACTCACTTTTCTTTTTCCGTCCTCTTTCAGCTCTTTTTACTCACTTATAATGTCTTTCTCTCACTGTCTGTAACCCCCGTTCCTTTACTCCACTTCTTTGACAACCCCTCATTCTCATTTCAACTGTGTGCATCCCCTCTCTCCCTTGCATAACTTTTCAGCTTTCAGTCTCTCTGCTTTACTTCCCTTTTCCGTATTTTACTCCTTTGCTCTTTTAGTAATTCCTCTTTAGTCACTCAGCAGTATTGTCGCACTCTATCACTATAAATCACCCACTCTTCCTTGCTTATCTTTGTTTAATCCTTACTTTTGACCTCTTCTCTCTATTTTTCGTTCACTACTTCTATGTCCTCAGTGCCTCACTGTCCTTGTCTTATGTTCACTTGTGTTTATCTACCTTCTATCATTTCTTTTAGAACAACTTCACTGCTCTTCTCTTATCGTTCTTCATCCCATTTCTTTTACTCTGATTCTATTACTATCCCTGATTTTCTTTCTTTCAATGTCCTTCTCTTTACTTTCATCACCAAATTATTTTCTCTCAGTACCACTGTTTTAGTCGTCTTCTCCTCTCTTTCCTTTTTTTGCTCCTTTACTCATTTCCTTTTCTCACTCATTGTACTCCACCTCACTCAGTTTTTCTCTTAGTGTGTCTGCCTTCTAACTTCCTCAGTCCATTTACCTCAATCGTTGTATATTATCCTCTCTCCCTTCATCCTTTCACTCTATGACTATTCTTCACTTACTCTCAGTTATCTTCTATTCCTCATTCTTCTCAATGCATCCTTAATTAGACTGTTTTCTGTCTCAGTCATTATCTTTTTACTTACTACTGTTTCCTGATTTAGTTTTGCTAACTCACATTGTTTTAGTATCTTTCTTCCCTTCAGTTCATTTCTCTGTTCTCCTCTTTCTCTTCTAGTGAATCTATATGTCTTACTCTTAGTAATTTGCTCTCATTCTATTTCTTTTTCTCTCTTTTTGTCCTTCTACCTTAGTTTATTTCCCTTTCTGTGTCCTTCACTCTAACTTTATTTGTAAATACAGTGTTATGATTTTTAACCTCTTCATTTGTATCGTTTAATTTAAAATACATATTTTACTAATTATAACTTATTTTTTCTTCTCTCTTTCACAGATACAAACTGTAGTAAAAAAAATTAATTAAGGATGGTGTCATCAGTGATGTCATGAGTGATGTCACTGACCATGTCATGAGTGATGTAATATGTGACGTCATCAGCAGTGCATTGCACGCACAAGTTATAGTGAGTCCAACTAACTATAACATGGGAATTTCAATGGTTTTATGCGAGTAAAATTTCCAGCTAACTATAACTGGTGTAAAACCTATGTTTTTTTCAGTGAATTTAATAGGTTTTTAAAATGCTAATTCCTAACTATAACTGGTGTGAAACCTATGGTTTTTTTCAGTGAATATATATATATATATATATTTTGATATATATATATATTCACCGAAAAAACCATAGGTTTCAGACCTTATATAGTTAGGATATTTCACTCATAAAAAACCATTGAAATAGCTCCTATATAGTTAGTTGTACTAAATATATTTCGCTCACCCGCAATCCACTGATGATAATGTCACATATTAGATCATTCATGACATGATCAGTGACGTCACTGATGACATCTCAAATGACATCACTGATGACATCATCCAGTGAATGTGGTTTGCTTCGTTATTTAAATATGCATTATATATATAGCAATTTGCATTGAAGAATGAGTGGATATGTATAAATAAATATTTGGATGGAGGATTTAGTAGCAGTGTAATTGACTGTTTACTTGACCAATTTATGACGTCTCACTAAATATAGTGGATAGTGACTAAACTGTGTGAATATCTGTATTAATTTGTCAGTTGTTGTGTAAACTGATTCTACAGTTGGTTACTAGCTATGTGAAAGTCTATATTAGTTATTGATTAGTTAACTGAGTATTTGTATGGGAGTGTGAAAGTGTGTGTGGTTTGGTGGGGGTGTGTGACTGTGCAAAGATGTGTGAATAGTTGATTCAGTAGATATATGAAGTTAAAACTACATGTTCTAACAGTTTGGGTGAGTGAATCTCTTTATGGGTGTGGTGATGAGTAAATATATTTCTCAATGGTACATGTCCAACAAACTAGAAAAATAAAAGGCAGTGTATGTGTCAGTTGTTGTATATAAATAAGTATACATAAGACTCAATGATTGTGTGAGTGACTGTATGGATAACTGTAAACTTGTGATAATGATTTTATAATTCACTAAGAATGACTTACTATCTAAATGAATAGATGAAGTGGTGTTTGTATAAGTGTTTTGCTAAGTAAATATGTAAGTATGATCCATTGGTTGCATAAGTGAGTAGGAGGACTTCATATGTGTATAGGATGTGTGCTGTTGTTTAATGTCGATATAGGTGTATAAGTCTTTTTGATAGTGTTCTATTGTTCATTGACAGCATGTATGAGTTAATCTACAGGTAAGTGATTAGATGTGTGTATACATCTATGAATCACTGAGTGGATTTTTAGATACTTGTATTGCTGTGACAATGGATTCAAATATGATACTCTGTATTTTACAAAGAGTGATGAAAAATGTTAATAGTGTATGAAAAGGTATATGTGATTGTCACGTGGATGATGTCATCATTGATGTCATTTGAGAAGTCATCAGTGATGTCACTGATCATGTCATGAATGATCTAATATGTGACATCATCAGCAGTGGATTGCGGGTGCACGAAATCTAGTTAGTGCAACTAATTATATAGGAGCAATTTCCATGGTTTTGTATGAGTGAAATGTCCAGCTAACTATAACACCCCTAAAACTTATAGTTTTTTGAGTGAATTTCAAAGGTTTTTTAAAAGCTAATTCCTAACTATATAAGGCCTGAAACCTATGGTTTTTTTCAGTGAATTTCAAAGGTTTTTTAAATGCTAATTCCTAACTATATGAGGCCTGAAACCTATGTTTTTTTCAGTGAATTTGCAAGGTTTTTTAAATGCTAATTCCTAACTATGTAAGGCCTGAAACCTATGGTTTTTTCAGTGATTTTGCAAGGTTTTTTAAATGCTAATTCCTAACTATGTAAGGCCTGAAACCCATGTTTTTTTCAGTGAATTTGCAAGGTTTTTTAAATGCTAATTCCTAACTATTTAAGGCCTGAAACCTATGTTTTTTTAAGTGAATTTGCAAGGTTTTTTAAATGCTACTTACTATTTAAGGCCTGAAACCTATGGTTTTTTCATTGAATTTCGAAGGTTTTTTAAATGACAGTCTTTAAATGCATTAATTGTTTTTTTTTATACTGATTTACTACATTTTTGCAGGCAGGTGTTCAGAGGGCACGCCCCCTTTTTACAACGTTCCGCAGCGCAACCCCTGGCGCGTTTGCAGAGGAGGAACTAATTCCCCTTGCATACTGGGGGTCCCTGGGGGGCAACTAGCCCACCAGGAGCCTCCAGTGTAAGCCAAGGGGCTGTGTTGCTTTGCCCGGAGGCGGCGGTACCCTGGGCAGTGTGGGGGGGATTGTGGACCCCCCACACTATCACTATGCCACCGCGATTTGGTCCCCCCCGGGGGTAATTTTTAAAAAAACAAACCAGTTTTATTTTTTTTTAAATGTGGGCTTTTTTGTCCTTGTGGGACCACCTGGGCAGGCCTAGGGGGTCAGGGTGTATCTACCCTGCCCCCTTTTTGTGTTCTTCACGTTTGTTTTTCTGCTTTCTTGTGCCTCGGTCTATCTACACGTACACATATACACATATATATATTCATGCATATATATGCATTTATATATATATGTGTATATATATATATATACATACATATATAAACATATATAATCTGCATATCTATATAAATACAAATATAAATGCATGCATACATATACATATATGCATACATATGCATGGTATTTACATGAAAGTTTGAAAAAACACTATTAAAAGCAAAGCTAAAAAGCCACCTCATTACAAACAGAATGGCTTTAACTTAAATGAGGGCAAGATCTATTGCATTTTCAATGCTTGTTTATTTTGGTTCCATCAAGAAGGCATTCAGATGTGTCACACATTTGCCATAAATTCTGAATGTTAGCACTCCAGTTGCTCATTATGTCACTGTAGTAAAGCTACTGCTCACCAGGGAAGTCTGCTGCTGGTATTCAAAGTGCATGTTTCAGTCTGCATGTCAGAAGGTTTTTTTAATGAAATAGAAGATGATTTGACAAGTCACTCAAAATGTGCCCTAATTTTTCTTTCTGAAGCACTAATCATACTTTCTATGCCAAAATGAACCCCCTCATTGTGTTCCTTTTTGAATTAAATGTTTTCAGACTTACCACTTCATTCCAATCAAGATGGCTTCTGGTGTGCCATACTTTTGTCATAAGTAAGACTGTTAGCGCTCTAGTTGTTCTTTAGAACACTCTGGGACATTCTGTCATTGGGCTATACTTGGGCTACATCTGGGTGATATTTGGGCTACATTTGGGCTCTTTTGTCTCTGGTGGCCATCTTGGGAGACTGCATGTCAGAATTTTTTAATGAAATAGAAGAGGATTTGAGAAGTCACTCAAAATGTGCCCTAATTTTTCTTTCTGAAGCACTAATCATACATTCTATGGCAAAATGAACCCCCTCATTTTGTTCCTTTTTAAATAAATGTTTTCAGACTTACCACTTCATTCCAATCAAGATGGCTTCAGGTGTGCCATACCTTTATAATAAGTAGGACTGTTAGCGCTCTAGTTGTTCTTTAGAACACTCTGGGAAGCTGCAGTAGAACACAAAGGAATCAACTGACTGTCTCTGTTCTTGTTGGATGTACATGTTTTACTGAGAATGTCAGACTTCATTCTCACATGACTGAGAAAGATAATGTGAATTTACAGAAAATATGCTTTCAGTTTAGCTTATAGATCCCCTTCCAAACCACTGTCGGAAAAGCATGAGATAATAGTTTTCTTTCCAACATGATTCATGATATCCCAGCAGAAGGCTTTTTCACATGGTAAAATCACCTTAGAACACACCACAATTCCTAAAATGAGTATATTGGTCCCAAGATGGCTGCCAACACTTCCTGGATGAAGAATTTGAATTTTGAAAACAATTTTTTTTTTTGCCTTGGGGGTCCTTGTGGGACCCCCTGAGCAGGCCTAGGGGGTCAGGGTGCTTCTACCCTGCCCCCTTTTTTTAGTTCTACACGTTTGTTTTTCAGCTTTCCTGTGCCTCAGTCTACCGAGGTACAAGATGGCTGCCAACAATTTCTGTTTTGGAGTGTTGACAGACAGTGGCAGTCAATCAGAATGCAGCTCATACTCGGGACGGTACAGAGTACAGTAAGCTTACAGTAAGCTTATAAAGATATATATGTGTTTTTTAAGTTAATTTTCATAAAAACCACAGTAGCAATTTTCACCAAATATAGAAAAGGCACTTCTGCATACCAGTCCCTACAATTTTGCAAAGTTTGGTGTAATTCCATTCAGCGGTTCGGGCTGTAGCCTTGTCTATTCGTCCTATGGAAATTTTTCTCGGTCCCCGCATGACGATTCCCCCCGAAACTTCCAGGGAAGAAGCTGAGCGGAGCTGGCCTAAATTTTGGAAAATTACCCGCAAATTCCTCAACCGGCGCCAAAGTTATTCCCAATAGAATGTTGCGGATTTCCTATAGTAGCTAGGTCCTAACTATATAAACCTACTGGCTATCGCCAGTAGGTAATATATATATATATATGTTCTTATATTTGATATATCTATATTACCTACTGGCGATAGCCAGTAGGTATATATAGTTAGGATTGTTTTCCATAGGGAAATCGCAACATTCTATTGGGAATAACTTTGGCGCCAGTAGAGGAATCTTCCTGAAATTTTCCTTAACTTTGCCTCGGGGCGCTCCGCTTCTTCCCTGAAAGTTTGGGGGGGATTCGTCAAGCGGGGGCCGAGATAAAAGGGGGGTCCCAAAACGTGTTTTCCCCATGTTAATTTCCATAGGGCGGTTGGACTCACTTTTAGCCCGAACGGCTGCATGGTTTTCCACCAAACTTGGCAAAATTGTAGGGACTGGTAGCCCGATGTGCCTTTGCTATGTCTCAAGATATGTGCTCCAGTGTTTTTTACGAAAATTAACTTTGAAAAAATATATATTGGGCTACATTGGGCTATATATATGTTAGAGCCCAAATGTAGCCCAATGTAGCCCAATGTAGCCCAAAGATGGCCACCAGACACAAAAAAAAACAAATGTAGCCCAAATATCAGCCAGATGTAGCCCAACTATAGCCCAATGACAGAATGTCCCAGAGTATTCTAAAGAACAACTAGAGCGCTAACAGTCTTACTTATGACAGAAGTATGGCACACCTGAAGTCATCTTGATTGGAATAAAGTGTTAACACTTAATACATTTAATTTGAAAAGGAACAAAATGAGGGGGTTCATTTTGCCATAGAAATTATGATTAGTGCTGAAGAAAGAAAAATTAGGGCACATTTTGAGTGACTTCTCAAATCCTCTTATATTTTATTAAAAAAATTCTGATATGCAGTCTCCCAAGATGGCCACCAGAGACAAAAGAGCCCAAATGTAGCCCAAATATCAGCCAGATGTAGCCCAACTATAGCCCAATGACAGAATGTCCCAGAGTGTTCTAAAGAACAACTAGAACGCTAACAGTCTTACTTATGACAAAAGTATGGCACACCTGAAGTCATCTTGATTGGAATAAAGTGGTAACACTTAATACATTTAATTTGAAAAGGAACAAAACGAGGGGTTTCATTTTGCCATAGAAATTTTATTACCTACTGGAGATAGCCAGTAGGTATATATAGTTAGGATTGTTTTCCATAGGGAAATCGCAACATTCTATTGGGAATAACGTTGGCGCCGGTTGAGAATTCTTCCTGAAATTTTCCTTAACTTTGCCTCGCGGCGCTCCACTCCTTCCCTGGAAGTTTGGGGGGGATTCGTCAAGCGAGGGCCAAGATAAAAGGGGGGTCCCAAAACGTGTTTTCCCCATGTTAATTTCCTTAGGGCGGTTGGACTTACTTTTAGCCCAAACGGCTGAATGGTTTTCCACCAAACTTGGCAAAATTGTAGGGACTGGTAGCCCGATGTGCCTTTGCTATGTATCGAGATATGTGCTCCAGTGGTTTTTACGAAAATTAACTTAAAAAAAATATATATTGGGCTACATTGGGCTATATATATGTTAGAGCCCAAATGTAGCCCAATGTAGCCCAATGTAGCCCAAAGATGGCCACCAGAGACAAAAAAAAAACAAATGTAGCCCAAATATCAGCCAGATGTAGCCCAACTATAGCCCAATGACAGTATGTCCCAGAGTGTTCGAAAGAACAACTAGAGCGCTAACAGTCTTACTTATGACAAAAGTATGGCACACCTGAAGTCATCTTGATTGGAATAAAGTGTTAACACTTGAAACATTTAATTTGCAAAGGAACAAAATGAGGGGGTTCATTTTGCCATAGAAATTATGATTAGTGCTGAAGAAAGAAAAATTAGGGCACATTTTGAGTGACTTCTCAAATACTCTTATATTTCATTAAAAAAATTCTGATATGCAGTCTCCCAAGATGGCCACCAGAGACAAAAGAGCCGAAATGTAGCCCAAATATCAGCCAGATGTAGCCCAACTATAGCCCAATGACAGAATGTCCCAGAGTGTTCTAAAGAACAACTAGAACGCTAACAGTCTTACTTATGACAAAAGTATGGCACACCTGAAGTCATCTTGATTGGAATAAAGTGGTAACACTTAATACATTTAATTTGAAAAGGAACAAAATGAGGGGTTTCATTTTGCCAAAGAAATTTTATATATATATATATATATTCACTGAAAAAACCATAGGTTACACACCAGTTATAGTTAGGAATTAGCATTTAAAAAACCTTTGAAATTCACTGAAAAAACCATAGGTTCCAGGCCTTATATAGTTAGGAATCAGCATTTAAAAAACCTTTGAAATTCACTGAAAAAACCATAGGTTTCAGGCCTTATATAGTTAGGAATTAGAATTTAAAAAACCTTTGAAATTCACTGAAAAAACCATAGGTTTCAGGAGTTATATAGTTAGGAATTCGTTTTTAAAAAACCTTTGAAATCCACTCAAAAAACTATAAGTTTTAGTGGTGTTATAGTTAGCTGGACATTTTACTCATAAAAAACCAATGAAATTGCTCCTATATAGTTAGTTGTACTAACTATATTTCGCGCACCCGCAATCCACTGCTGATGATGTCACATATTAGATCATTCATGACATGGTCAGTGACATCACTGATGACATCTCAAATGACATCACTGATGACATCACTGATGACATCATCCACGTGACAATCACATACACCTTTTCATACACTATTACAATTTTTCATCACTGTTTGTAAAATACAGAGTATCATATTTAAATCCATTGTCACAGCAATACAAGTATCTAAAAATCCGCTCTGTGATTCATAGATGTATACACACATCTAATCACTTACCTATGGATTCACTCATACATGCTGTCAATGAACAATAGAACACTATCAAAAATACTTATACATCTATATCGACATTAAACAACAGCACGCATCCTATTCACATATGAAGTCATCCTACTCACTTATGCAAACAATGGATCATACTTACATATTTACTTAGCAAAACACTTATACAAACACCACTTCTTCTATTCATTTAGATAGTAAGTCATACTTAGTGAATTATAAAATCATTATTACAAGTATACAGTTATCCATACGGTCACTCACACCATCATTGTGTCTTATGTATACTTATTTATATACAACAACTGACACATACACTGCCTTTTATTTTTCTAGTTTGTTGGACCTGTACCTTTCAGAAATATATTTGCTCATCACCACACCCATAAAGAGATTCCCTCACCCAAACTGTTAGAACATGTGGTTTTAACTTCATATATCTACTGAATCAACTATTCACACATCTTTGGACAGTCACACACCCCCCACCGAACCACACACACTTTCACACTCCCATACAAATACTCAGTTAACTAATCAATAACTAATATAGACTTTCACATAGCTAGTAACCAACTGTAGAATCAGTTTACACAACAACTGACAAAGTGATACAGATATTCACACAGTTTAGTCACTATCCACTATATTTAGTGAGACATTATAAATTGGTCAAGTAAACAGTCAATTACACTGCTACTAAATCCTCCATCCAAATATTTATTTATATATATCCACTCATTCTTCAATGTAAATTGCTATATATATAATGCATATTTAAATAACGAAGCAAACCACATTCACTGGATGATGTCATCAGTGATGTCATTTGAGATGTCATCAGTGATGTCACTGACCATGTCATGAATGATCTAATATGTGACATCATCAGCAGTGGATTGCGGGTGCGCGAAACATAGTTAGTACAACTAACTATATAGGAGCAATTTCATTGGTTTTGTATGAGTAAAATGTCCAGCTAACTATAACACCACTAAAACTTATAGTTTTTTGAGTGAATTTCAAAGGTTTTTTAAAAACTAATTCCTAACTATATAACTCCTGAAACCTATGGTTTTTTCAGTGAATATATATATATATATATCACCTACTACCGGTCACCAGTAGGTAGTTATAGTTAGGACCTATTATCCATAGGAAATCCGCACCATTCTATTCCCAATAACTTTGGCACCGGTTTACGAATCTGCGTGAAAATTCCTAAACCTTTGGCTAGCTCCGGTCTACTCCTATCCTGAAAGTTTCACGATTATTCATCAAGCTGGGGTTGAGAAAAAAGGGGGTCCCAAGACACATTTTCCCCATGCAATTTCCCATAGGATCGTTAGCCGCAGCTAAAGCCAGAACTGCTGAACGGAATTACACAAAATGTGACAAAGAGGTAGTCCTTGGTTCAGACTCGTGCCTTTTGCTTATTTGGTGTAAATCCGTTCAGTAGTTCCTGAGAAAATGACAGCTAAAGTCACTTATATATCAATGGGCGCGATGGATCGGCGTACCTATCCTCGTACCCTAAGCGCAGCCTGCACGTACCCTGCCGTGCACAAGCTGTATGCTAATTGACTGTCAACAGTGAAAATCAGGACGCGTTGGCAGCCATCTTGTGCCTCAGTAGAACCGAGGCACAAGAAACCCTATCCAAATGCCACGAAACGTGAAAAGGGGGCAGGGTAGACACACCCTGACCCCCTAGGTCTGCTTAGGGGGTCCCACAAGGATCCCCAGGGCCCAAACATTTTTTTTTTAAATCACGGGATGCGCTTAGGATCCGCGCATCCTAGTGATATAAAAAAAAAGAAACGCGGTCTTGCGCTGTAAGTATGGTAATCTGCCCCTGGGGTGCCAAATCCCGGGGCCATTATTACAAAAATAGTGTAGGGGGACTCAATCCCCCCACACAGCCCCGGGAACACCACCCCGGGACTCTAATTTAATATATGCGGGGGGCTCACAGGGCTACCCTGCAGCCCCGGGGACCACAACCCCCAGCTACTATCAAATGGGTGGGGGCTCTCAGGCACCCCCCAGCCCCGGCGACCACCACTCTGTGGCTTTACAGTATTAAGTGAGGGGGCTCTGAGGCCCCCCCAGCCCTGGGGACCGCCACTTCCCGGGGCTCTACTTTAATATATGCGGGGGCTTCTATTAAATGGGTGGGGGGCTCTCAGGTCCCCCCATCCCCGGGGACTGCCAACCCCGGGGCTTCTTAAAAATATGGGAGGGGCCCTCGATGGCCCTTGATGGCCCTCGAAGGCCCTGGGGACCGCCACCCCCCAGAGCCGGCTCCTGCAGTGTCCCCGGGTGCCCCCCCCCGGGACACTGCTGTTTCCAATGGCTGCTTTTCCATTTAGGGAGCGGCATGGTTTTTTTAGTCCTCATCTCACCAAAGACATTCACAGGTTTAACAAGCCGATTAATCCACTTCTGGGAGATGCCCTACGGCTCACTGCGTCCGTCTAGGCTCCCAGGCCTTCCTCACGTGGTTGAGGACTGGTGTAATCATAGGACTTTTGGTGTGGGGCCACTCTGGTGTATTACTCATTCATCAGATGTCGTAGACGTGCCCTGCTTGTGAGGGGTGGCCAGACACTGGGTGGGCTGTCTTCCCCTCTATCTTGTTCTAAACGTGCCATTTTAAGGGCGGCTTTAAGCCAGTCTTCACTCCCGGTGGGGTAGTGGCCTTCCATTTATTACAAATCTCTCTCCTTGCCTGGAGTACTAAGTATAACAACAAGCCAAGTTGATCCTGGGGGAGCCTGGTGGTAAAATCATTCTTGCCAAAAAACACCAGGTGCATATCTACTTCGATGTTCATTTCGAAAATAGATGTTAACGTGTCTCCCACATTTTTCCCCAAAAAAGTTAACTCCGGGCATTGGAAGAAGATATGTAAATCGTTGGCATTTGTAAGACTGTTTTTGGGGCATCTTGGCAGCCGATAGGGGGCAACTTTTGCAATCTTGGCTGGAGTATAATATAGCCTATTGATCTGGCTTTATATATTTGTACAATGTCTTAAGTGAAGATTCAAAAGATTCCTCAATATGGGGCGCAAATGGTGTTTGGTTCCAGACTAGTGTAGGAGTAGGGAGCGTTCCTTCCTCTGCTTCTTGGATTCTTACATACCAGAGAGATATTTCCTTCTTCCTAGGCCGAGGGTCTTGCAATAACTGCTCCATTTCTCACCTCCCTGAGATTTCACCACCTTCTGCCTCATACCATGATCTTGGAGATATTTAAACCTAGAAAAAAGAGGACCTATCTTAGCCTGCAGAACTTCCCAGGGAAGAATGCCCTGTGTGTCTACCAAGTCCGACCACATCCCCAACCCTGAATTTTTGATCGGTAAGTACCACGCAGGCAAGGCAGAGTCCCTGGGGAGTCCCAAATGGGGCCAAGTAAGAAAAATAACCTATGCCCCATATGCACCTGATTTTATACCAGGTAGACAAGGTAGATTTCAAAACCTTTAGGCGAACCTGTTTAAAAAACCGTGGGGCACCAAATTTACATCGAAATCCTCCTTGCCCACTGCCACCTTCGACGACCACCATTTCCCCTAGTAGCCTACTCCAGGCAGTTTCCTCTGAACTAGACAGCAGCATCCTAACACCTTTAAATTGGAAGGCCATCAAGTACCAGTTAATGTCAGGGATGGCCAACCCACCCTTGAGCAGCTTCCTCCTTAGCTTTTTCCAAGACATCCTTGCACTTTTCTGGCCCCAGATGAAGCTACCTATCTTGCCCTGAATCCTACTTATATTTTTAAGGGAGTAGGTTAGCGGAATTGCATTAAAGATGTATGTCAGTTTTGAAAGCACTGACATTTTCACAAGATATACCCTCCTGTAGTGGGTCAATGGGAGATTTTTCCATTTGGCAAACAAGTAATCAATATCCTTTTCAATTCTCCCCAAATTCATTAAGGGGATTTTATTTAAATCCTTGACTATTTTAATACCAAGGTATCTGAATTCGTTACTGACGGGACCGCCTCCGTATAAGATGTTCCAACACATTACATCGGTCTGGGGGGGGGAGTGCCTGTTATCTGCTCCCCATATGGAAAATCAATGCCGGCTCCCGCAGGAGATGGGGAGCCGGCGGGACCATGGGGGGATTGGGGATCCCCCCAAGGTCCCCATCGGTGAGGGCCAGCCCCGGGGGATGGGGTCGCCGGGGATACCAATGGCCAGGGAGGGGGGCCACGCGGCTCCCCTCCCCATTAAGAAATGTATATATATTTTTTAAATGGGGTCCCCGGGGCCTTGAAGTGGCCACAGGAGGGGGGCTATGCAGCCCCTTCCCGTAAAAAAAGGAAAAATGTATATTTGAGGGTCAGTGCAAAAAAGTAGGCGACCCCCTCTAAAGGAAAAGAACACAATCAGGGAGAAGAGGGGAAAACCAGAAATCTAAAGAAAACACTCCCTCATGACCATAATTATTCAAACATAAGAATTAATCACAGAAACCCAATGTGAGCGCCAAGGCTAGTCTATGAACTCACTACGAAAATACTGAAAAAATTGCAGTTTTTATTTTCATTTCATTTTATAAAATACTTTTTCATAATTTATACAAGTCCATAAATATATTAGTGACTATTATATTTCAACATGATTAAATCACAAGTCAACATAAGTAAGAAACACAATACATATAATCAAATCATAAAGACCTGGGGAGAGACAACCGAAGGCATCCCAACAGCTCAATCAAACTCAACTCACAGATATCCACACACACATTTACATTCATAATATACCTGGGGAACACAATTACAGAATGACACAGTAACTGAGATAACCAAAGACAAAACTGCACAATGGCAGGATGTTATAGGGGCCATGGTTGACGCGTTTCAGTGGCTGTACGTTGACAGAATGCCACCTTCATCAGGACCTGCCAGATATACTGCCCCAAATCAAGAGGGACAACAAACCACTCCACCCGGGAAGGATACGATCAAAAACTCCAGTCTTGAGTTTAGGTTCCTTCTTAAAAAGTACCGGTATACATCATTGAAGGAAAACTACCAGATTTACACAGCTGTCCTATGCTCAATGTGAGCACCAATATCAGCATCTGCGGTGGTTAAACCACGTAGATCAAAAGTAGAAGAACAATGAGTCCAAAAAATCAGAGGCTTCAATTCCAGAACCTCCCACATTTACATTCTTTGCTTCTATAAAATGTACACGCCACAGGGGTCAGGCCCTAGGGGATGGGGTCCCCATGGCCCAAAAAAAGTAAAAGACGCGATTGTCCCTAGGTCCCGACCCCTCACAAAAAAACACTCTGCAAACACGCCCTGTGGCGCGTTTTAAATTGGGGAATTAATTGCCCTTCAATACTGGGGGTGCCTGGGGGCCAACTAGCCCACCAGGTACCTCCAGTAAGCGACACAGGGCTGCGTTACAGAGAGGTGCTCCAGGTCTTGCCCCTTTTTACACCTCTCTGCAACGCAGCTTTGTGGCGCATACTGGGGGTACCTGGTGTGCTAGTTGGACCCCACAGACTCCCAGGATTCAAAGGGACTTAATTCCCCAACTTAAAACTCGCCACGGGCGCGTTTTGCACAGTGGTGAAGGGAAAGGGCGGGGCCTGAGTTCACATGTGTGCAAACACGCCCTGTGGCGCGGTTGAAGTTGGGGAAGTAATTCCTTGTCAATACTGAGGGTCCCTGGGGGCCAACTAGCCCACCAGGTACCTCTAGTAAGCACCTCGGAGCTGGGTTGCAGAGTGTTGTAATAAGGGCATTGCCTTTGGACACCTCTCTGCAACGCAGCCTTCTGACGCATACTGGAGGGACCTAGTGGGCTAATTGGCCCCCAGGGACCCACAGGATTGAGGAGGAATTAATTGTCTAACTTAAAATGCGCCACAGGTTGTGCTTGCAGACATATCACCTTAGGCCAAGCCACCTTCCTTCACCACTGTGCAAACGTCCCCCGTGGTGCGTTTTAAGTTGGGGAATTAATTCTCTTTCAAAACAGAGGGTCCCTGAGGGCCAAATAGGCTAACCGGTATCTCCAGTATGCGCCAGGGAGCTGCGTTGCAGACAGGTGTTCAGAGGCCAGTCCCCTTTTTACACCTCATTGCAACGCAGCTCTGTGGCGCTTACTGGAGGTACCTAGTGGGCTAGTTTGGCTCTAGGGACCCTTAGGATTGAAGGGGACTTAATCTCTCAACTCGGTGACAGGGCGCATTTACATAGTGTTGAAGGCAGGGGAGGGGCCAGCCGAACAACGAATTCCGATTTACTCACCTGTTATCAGGAGAGACCTTAGTGCTGCATCTTTGAGCCCAGTACTGATCCTGAAAGTAATTCTAACCATACTTACCAGCAACTTGAATTTCCTTCCATAGGCTAACATTGACTGGTTTCAATTGGAAATTCTTCTAAGTGTGGAGTTTTGCAACTTTTAAATATTCACCTAAAATCATCCGAACAACGAATTCTAATTTACTCACCTGTTATCAGGAGATAACCCAGTGCTGCATCTTTTAACCCAGCACTGACCCTGAAAAGTAATTCTAACCATACTTACCAGTAACTTGTATTTCCTTCCAAAGGAATCCATTGTCTGGTTTTCACAGAAAAGTTTCTAAGTGTCTATTTTCACAAAATACAAATTTTCCTAAAAAATCGTCTGTATGACTTAAACGCATTCTTGCAACTGTTTACAGGAGATGCACTAGTGCTGGATACAGGATTCACCACTGAGTAAGAAAAAGTAACAATAACACTATTTACCTGCTAAGGGAATTTCCTTCCATCGGGTAACATTGACTGGTTTCACTTTGAAATTCTTCTAAGTGTAGAGTTTTGGAACTTTAAAATTTTCACCTAAATTCAGCCGAACAACAAATTCCGATTTACTCACCTGTTATCAGGAGAGACCTCAGTGCTGCATCTTTGAGCCCAGTACTGATCCTGAAAAGTAATTCTAACCATGCTTACCAGTAACTTGAATTTCCTTCCATAGGCTAACATTGACTAGTTTCACTTGGAAATTCTTCTAAGTGTGGAGTTTTGGAACATTCAAATATTCACCTAAAATTATCTGAACAACGAATTCCGATTTACTCACCTGTTATCAGGAGAGAACTCAGTGCTGCATCTTTTAGCCCAGCACAGCCCCTGAAAAGTAATTCTAACCATATTTACAAGTAACTTGTATTTCCTTCCATAGGAATCCATTGTGTAGTTTTCACCAGAAAAGTTTTAAAGTGTCTATTTTCACAAACTACAAATATTCCTTAAAAATCGCCTGTATAACTTAAACACATTCTTTCAACTGTTACAGGAGACGCACCAGTGCTGGATACAGGATCCACCACTGAGTAAGAAAAAGTAACGATAACACTACTTACTTGCTAAGTGAATTTCCTTCTATTGGGTAACATTGACTAGTTTCACTTGGAAATTCTTATGTGTGTGGAGTTTTGGAACTTTAAAATATTCACCTAAAATCAGCCGAACAAAGAATTCCAATTTACTCACCTGTTATCAGGAGAGACCTCAGTGCTGCATCTTTGAGCCCAGTACGGATCCTGAAAAGTAATTCTGACCATACTTACCAGTAACTTGAAATTCCTTCCATAGGCTAACATTGACTAGTTTCACTGGAAATTCTTCTAAGTGTGGAGTTTTGGAACTTTCAAATATTCACCTAAAATTATCTGAACAACGAATTCCGATTTACTCACCTGTTATCAGGAGAGAACTCAGTGCTGCATCTTTTAGCCCAGCACTGACCGTGAAAAGTAATTCTAACCATATTTACAAGTAACTTATATTTCCTTCCATAAAAGTTTCTAAGTGTCTATTTTCACAAACTACAAATATTCCTTAAAAATCGGCTGTATGACTTAAACACATTCTTTCAACTGTTTACAGGAGATGCACCAGTGCTGGATCCAGGATCTACCACTGAGTAAGAAAAAGTAACAATAACACTACTTACTTGCTAAGTGAATTTTCTTTCATAGGATAACATTGGTGATTCTATGTGAAAAAGTTTCTAAGTGTCAACTTTTAAAATACAATAATATTCCTTAAAAATCACTACTGTAACCAAACGCGTTTTCACAACTGTTTACAGGAGATGTCCCAGGACTGAATCTAGGATCCCGTCCTGTGGCTAGAAAAGTAATCCATAAATTAACTAATTGCATTTAACTAGAAATTCCCATTCAGATCAATGTTTCATTGTGTTAGAAATTGTGTTGTCCATTGCAACACCTGTAACTACTGTAATTAAAACTCTATTGCTGATTTGCAAAGTATTTAAACTAAAGTATTTCATTCTGAGAAAGTATATTTTGTAATGTAATGTATAATGTAATTATAATGTAATTTAAAAAATAAAATATCTAAAAATAAATAGTTAAAAAAATGTAGTAAATCAGTATCAAAAAAATAAATATAAGAATTCATATATTTGAAAATTATCATTTACATAACCTTTGAAATTCACTGAAAAAACCATAGGTTTCAGACATGCTATAGTTAGGAATTAGCATTTAAAAAACCTTTGAAATTCACTGAAAAAAACATAGGTTTCAGACATGTTTTAGTTAGGAATTAGCATTTAAAAAACCTCAGAAATTCAATGAAAAAACCATAGGTTTTAGGGGTGTTATAGTTAGTTGGACATTTCACTCGTACAAAACCATTGAAATTCCCGCGTTATAGTTAGTTGTACTAACTATAACTCCGCGCCCGCAAACTACTACTGATGATGTCACATATTACATCATTCATGACATGGTCAATGACATCACTGACGACATCATGCTATATGTGAGGTTGTGTATACAACAAAGGGGGACAGAATGGGGACGATATTTAAAGGGGTCCAGTGTACCTGTCCTAACAACATGTAACCAAAGAGTTGTACAAAGTTCCCCTGGGAAGCATCTTATAAAAGGGGGGGGGTGTGTGTGGTGGGTGGGTATCTCTCTCTCTAGGTTGACTGATGTAGCCGGTATTCAGGGGACCAGTCAGGTCCCTTGTCGGAACTAAGAAACCTCACACAACTAATAGGCTAGATGACTTGTTTCATTTAGCCCTTGTGGTGTTGTATCATCATCGGCTTCCTGCTCCTGCGTCAAGCTGGCGCTGCAATGCCTGACGGGTAACAGCAAGTGTTACACGTTTGTGGAGATCTTTTGTTCCTTGCCGTGGCTTGATGATGTGTGAGGGACTTAGAAAAGTGGTAGTGAGCGTAGAGTGAGTTTTAAAAAAGGGATGGTTAGTCCACTAAGTAACCTTTATTCATGTGGTAAGCCACCCTATTAAAAAGTGCAATGAGGGGTATGGAGATCCAAAAAAGAAATAGGTTGGTCTTGGTTCAACCCTCAAGTGTGGTCAACATGTTTCATGCCCTAAGGGCAATTCTTCAGGACCTAGTAGTGCTCATATACTAATCAGGGGCCCGGGAAAGGGCTTTAGTGTATATAGTATACAACCTGGTAGGTCTATTACTGGGGCAAGCTGGTAGTCCTGCGTTCCCGTCAGACCTAGGGAAGGAATAGAGGCATTAGAAACAATCTGTTTACATTCCAAGTAATTTGTATGTTGCTGCCTTCCCAAGTTTAGATATATATTTCACCCGAGCATCAGTGGTATCTATTGTGCTCATTGATACACAGGTGAAAATGTGAAAGAGAGAGAGATGTTGTGAGTGACTTAAGGGAATATGTGAAAACCAAAATGTTTTCGGGAACATAATGGAGAACTAACTCTTAGAGGAAGTCTGTTTCCTAAGTAATACAAGGACTTCTAAGGTTAGATCATTGTTATGCTTTCACTGAGGAGCCAATTACCCCCGGGTTAGGAAGGAGAAAAGACAATAGACTACTGCCTAGAGAATAATGTGGCTTACCATTGTAAACCCTCAGTAGGACCACGCGGCTCGTTCCTGTGGGGCCTGCGCTTTGCGGTAATTACCTAAGGGATGTACGAATCAGGGATCAATTGGAGCCAGGATACTGAGAAAGGAACTTTGAAAAGAACTTTGTAAAGGTACAGCCAGCAAGCCACATGGAGCACTGTCCCACCAGGCTGCCCCGTCCGGAAAGACATGCCGCGCGCCATGGCCCACGACGCTGCCCGCAGCTGCCGCGTATCCACACTGGGATCGTAGGGGGGCTCAATTGTGCCGGCAACTGGTAGGCGAGGGTCCCAGGTGGTAGCGCTAACCATCCAACAACCAGCACCGAGGGGCCAGGCAAGGGCAGCCTCCAAGAGGCTGCAGCCCGGCGGAGGACCGAGACCCATATGGTCTCGCTCGGGAGTCTGACACTCATCAGGGTTGGAGTCCTGAACCCGACCACTAGGCTTACCTTAGAGGCGCGAGGCCACTGCCGGTCAGAACCTACCCCCACACTTCGGCGTGTACTTGACACGCGGAACAGCCGGTGATGTATTGTAGAGAACGCCGCCATTAAGTATATGGCGTTAGCGTCTCTATAGGGGGGCGTGTACAGATGACGTTGCTCGTGGACTGGCCAATGAGGTGCCTTTGGTGTCAGGCAATCCCGAGTGGAGGTCGATAGGCTGCCTGCAATGTTAGGGAGTGAGGGAAAAGTGCCTCACTAGAGTGGGGTAGCAAGATGTTTTAACTCTGCGGTATCTGGGTCCCAATGACACGTAGTGTGGGATTCTGATTAAAATATAATGCGTGTCAGTCTCCGTTGTGGTGCGGGGGGGGCGGGGGGCGGGGGCGTGTCCTGATGACGTCACTCGTAAATCGGCCAGTGAGGCCACTGGTATCAGGCGAGTGGGAGCCAATAGTCTCCCTGAAATCTGAGGGACTGGGAGCAAAGTTGGAAGGTTGTCTTCACCTTAAGGCACCCGGGTCCCAATAATTCGTGATTTGGGATTCTGAATGAACCAGATGACAGCTCTATGAAAAGGCACCTCTCTAATGCAAGAAGTATGATACATCACCGGAGGAGCAGAGTTTTATAGGGGATATCGGTGGATAAGGGGTCAAGTGGAGTTGGCCTAATTTAACCCATGGATAGGCGGGTAACGTCAGTCTTGGAGGGAATAAGCCCGCAGGGTGCCCTACGCTCAGGGGATGGAGCCTGCGCTTTAAATGATGGAATCTACCTGATTCTATCGGGTATAACTATTGGAAGCTATGTAGTAGCAGCAGCAACGCTATAAGGGATTTGAAGGAGACTCAGCAGGTAAGATGTGGGTACTATAGTACTTATCGTGGTATTTGGTTCCAAGGAACTGAGTCGTTGAGCCCACAGGTGTCTAGTTGTAGTCGGTGCACCCACCTTTGTTCCATTCTAAAGAGGGCTTGTTGATTAATGGAGGGGTGGCACTCCAACACCACCCATTTCATGCTCTCTGCTGTGTGGCCAGTTTGCTTACAATGATCGTAAAGTCGTGTGTGTGTCTTTCCACAGCGAATGTTGCTGTTATGTTCAATGATGCGCACTTTGACAGTGCGCATCGTCATGCCTATGTAGTTAAGCCCACAGGGGCATGTGAGCATGTAGATGCATCTACTGCTATTGCAGTTGGTATGCTTGTTGAGGTGCCAAGTAAAGGTATCGGATAGCCTGATGGTTTTACTTTGTAAAGACTGGGGACAAACGGTGCAATTTCCGCAACGGAAGTGGCCCACGACTGGTGGTAAGTCCCAAAGTGTATTTGGAGGCAAGGTGCTTGTCTTTTTGGGTCGAGTATGGATCAGAGTATCCTTCAAGTTGGCAGTTCTCTTGAAGGCAAATTGTGGCCGTGGAATCTCCAAGCCAGCGGAAGTGATGATTCCCCAGTGTGAATTTACCGTTTTTTTGATGAAGGTTGAATTTTTGGTGTAGGTAGTTACGCAGGTAATGACATCATCTGTAGCCTTTGTGTGTGTCTCCAGAAGGGCTTCTCTGTTGTTGTTAAGTGCTCTTTTAGATGACTGTTTGAGGTGTCTCGTCGGATAGCCTCTTTCTTGAAGTTTATGTTGCAGGGTGGATGCCTCTTGTTTGTAGTCAAACACTGACATACAATTCCTGCGAATCCGCAGGAATTGTCCAAAGGGTAGGTTCTCTCTCAAAGCCCTGGTTTCGTGACTCTGGTACAGGAGGAGACTGTTTCTATCAGTCTCTTTTTTGTAGAGAGTGGTGGTGATCTCTGTAGGGTCCAACCTGATGGTAAGATCGAGGAAGGTGAGAGATTGTTCGGAAATGGTACCTGTGAATTTGAGGAATGGATTCTGGAGATTAATCCAGAAGCAAAAGGCTTCACAACTGGCCCGGTCTCCATGCCAGAGGACCAAAATATCGTCGATATAGCGATGCCATAGGGTCAGATGTTCAAGGAAAGGATTGGTCTCCGCGGAGTAAATGCAGAGCTCCTCAAAAGTGGCCATGTAAATACATGCCAGGCTTGGCGCGAAAGTAGAACCCATAGATGTCCCACGAATCTGATGGTACATCTGTGACTCATATCTGAAAAAGTTCTCCGTCAGAGCTATACTTGCTAAAGCCATGATAAATGAGATGGGGGTGGGTGATGTCCATTCCTCCGTCCACAAGGCAGACTCTACTGCTTCCAGAGTTGCTTGCTGTGGGATATTCGTGAATAGAGCTTCCACATCCAATGTCAATATGAGATCTAAATTTTCCCTGCCATCCATATCATCAAGCAATTGTAGGACATCTCTAGTGTCCTGTAAAAAGGATGGAATTTTCTTTACTATCGGTTGTAGGAATACATCGCAGAATTGGGATAGGGGTTCCAACAAGGATCCTATTCCAGAAACAATGGGCCTGCCTGGCACCGGAGTGACTCCCTTGTGGATCTTTGGTAGTGTGTAAAAGTAGGGGGTCACCGGCTCTGTTGTAATGAGGAATTCTGCTTCCTTCTTTGTTAGCCATTCGTTCGTTTCCCCCTCAATCACGAGACTCATTATGGTAGTCGTCAAACGTTTGGTAGGATCTATAGTGAGGGGTCTGTAGTGAGTGGTGTTTGATAGTTGTCGTCTACATTCCCGGTCGTATTCCTCATAGTCTTGGATGACCGTGGCTCCTCCCTTATCCGCCTGTTTAATGACGATCGTGTTGTCATTGCCTAAGGCTTGAGCGGCTTGTCTCTCTGCTTTGGTCAAGTTATTGAATTGGTTGATGTACAGTTTCTTTGTAAGGCCGGTTAAGACAGCTCTCTCAAAAGCCAGAATCTCCTGGGGGACCATCCCATCCGTCGGAGTAAAAGTGGAGGGTTTCCGTAATCCTGTGTCTAGAGTTCCTGTTTCAGGTTTGTCATCGAAGTAAGCTCGCAGGCGTATTTTTCTAAAGAGCTGCTTGATTTCAATCATTTCTTGAAAGTTATCTGGGGTTGGGGTTGGGACAAAGCCAAGTCCTTTTTCTAAGACTTTGTTTTCAATGGGGGTCAAAGTCCTTTTCAAGAGGTTCACCGTCAGACTCTTCTCCCTCTGGTTGTGCTCCTGGTTTCCACTGTGGTCTGTGGTGTTGGCTGGTCTTGCCACTGGACCCCTTTCTGTCCGCTTCGCTTTCGCCCTCTTCCTCTGCCCCAACCTCTGCCTTGAAAAGGTGGCGGGTTCAGAGGGAAAAATTGTGGTGGACCCTGTTGGTAAAAGGGGTACTGCCACGGGGGTGCCATATGTGGGGGCCCATGGAAGGCGGGTCCTTGGTGGTAGCCAGGTTGCCAGTTGGGGCGTTGTGGGGCCCGATTGTTCTTTGGATTATATCCACCACTGGAATCACTGCTGTTGGAGCCTCGTCTACTGTTGTTGTCCGAGTTTTCATCCGAGGAGTAGCTGGTCTTTTTATTCTTATAGCCATTCTTCAAGTATGGGTATACTTTCTCCTTTTCGAATTTTGCGATATCTTTCTGTAGTTTGGTTGTTTTAAGATTCAGAAGGTATTCATGGTGGTCAGCCATTTCCTGATTGATATCAGCTAATTTCGTGGTGAAGTTAGCCTTATTGTTCTTGTTGACTGCGCTCCTCATTGTCGCTTCTATGGCTGTAATTTTCTCCAGTAGGGCATCGGACAATCGTTTCGCTGTTTGCACAATTAAAAAGAGCAAGTCTTTGGTGCACTTCCAGGATACCTGGACCCAATCAACTTTAAATTGTTTATCTTCCAAGAAGAGTCTGGGTATGATGTTGAAAATTAAGCCTTGTGGGGCAATGTTACTTCTCAAATATTCAGTCATCATTATCCCATGTATCGTGATCCTTATCAGTTCTTTCTTCATCTCGGTTAATATGACCCAGTCATCATTGGAGGTACCAGAGGCAGAGGTAGCCGAGGTGGTGAGAATGCTAGGGGCTGCCCTAAGGGCTTCAGCAATTGCGTCCTCATCAAAGCTAAGACCCGGTACATCTTCCATGTTTATCACGGAATATGGCCAGGTTTAAGTGTGTTGGAGTGGTGAAGTGAACCACAGTTGTGGAATACCGGGGAACGGAGCCCGGTAGAGATAGGGCCAAAGAAGTGAAGTAGTGTCACTCTTGGTAACCTAAGTGTCCCGTGGGGGTAACCCACGCCAATTATGTATACAACAAAGGGGGACAGAATGGGGACGATATTTAAAGGGGTCCAGTGTACCTGTCCTAACAACATGTAACCAAAGAGTTGTACAAAGTTCCCCTGGGAAGCATCCTATAAAAGGGGGGGGTGTGTGTGGTGGGTGGGTATCTCTCTCTCTAGGTTGACTGATGTAGCCGGTATTCAGGGGACCAGTCAGGTCCCTTGTCGGAACTAAGAAACCTCACACAACTAATAGGCTAGATGACTTGTTTCATTTAGCCCTTGTGGTGTTGTATCATCATCGGCTCCCCCCCCCCCTTTTATAAGATGCTTCCCAGGGGAACTTTGTACAACTCTTTGGGTACATATGTGAGGTTGTGACATCTTTGCCAGTATTTTTTTTTTAAAGTTACCTTTGTTCTTTTATTTCTACCTCTTGCACAGCCGTGTTATTTTGGCTTTATATTTTTAAACTGTGTTTTAGTCTGCCAGGAGCTTTTCTCCCTTACCTGCATTTTCTGTTTGTTCAAAACGCCCCAGTCCACTGCAGCCATTTAGGCTGATTGTTGTGGAGGGCGGCTTGACCGTGACTCGGTGGAAGCCCTCACTTCCAGTTTACTTCGGCTAGCTGCCATCTTGGTCACCGGTCTAGCTGTTGAGCACTTCCCAGCATTCTACGGTATTTAACCGGTGCTTGGACGCGCTTCTGCAGCTATATGTCAGGTTGTGACATCTTTGTCAGTTTTTAAAAAAAAAGTTACCTTTGTTCTTTTATTTCTACTGCTTGCACAGACGTGTTATTTTGGCTTTATAGTTTTAAACTGTGTTTTAGTCTGCCAGGAGCTTTTCTCCCTTACCTGCATTTTCTGTTTGTTCAAAACGCCCCGGTCCACCGCAGCCATTTAGGCTGATTGTTGTGGAGGGCGGCTTGAACGTGACTCAGTGGAAGCTCTCACTTCCGGTTTCCCACAGCTAGCCGCCATCTTGGTCGGCGATATAGCTGTTGAACACTACTTTATTAAGAGACCATGGGGCGGGAGCGCAGCGGATGCATGCAGAGGACACGCGCAGCGGGCGCGCCGGCGGCACGGCAAAGGCGCGCCAAAGGCAAGCCCGTCTGCGCCCATCCGCGCCTGTACGTCGCCTCTCACCAGAACCACTGGCCGGAGGCGGAGCGGCATACTGTCATACGGTGAGGAAGAACTATTGGCCATTAACAAGGGGTTTACTTGCTGTAGGGGAAATCTTAATTTGGGGGAAGAACCTAATGGTTGTTCGGTGTGCAGCTATGCAATACCCGCCCCTGCATCCATACCTTCTGCCTCAAACACCCAGCCTCAGACTTGCCTGAAAATCATGGAGCTCAATGTGAGGTCGCTGGCCAAGCATTACTTGGAGATTCATGATTTTGTTATGGAGGAAGTTCCCGATTTGTTCTTCCTGTGTGAAACGTGGCTAAGTGAGGATATGGTAGGGGAGCCTAATTTAGCTTTACCCACTGGATACTCTCTCTGTACTATCAACAGGGAATCCAGAGGTGGAGGCATTGCAGTTATTTTAAAACTTGTTACTCTTGTGTGTTCACTAAGGAACCCATTGAAGGCTGCGAATGTGCCCGTTTTAGCATTTCTGTGAGTTCCCATTCCACTTTATCTGGACTTCTGGTATATCGACCCCCTGGTCCAACTGCCAAGTTTAAAAATTCTCTTCTAGAAACAGTCAGTTCGCTTGTCGTGGGCCCAGCTAATTTTAATATTTTTGGGGACCTTAATCTACATCTTGACTTGATCCATGAAAGTACAATCTGCAGATTTATTGCAGACTTGGCGGCTTTTCAGCTGAACCAACTAGTAACTGGCTCAACTCATGTTGCAGGGCATTTACTAGACCCTATATTCTTGAACATTCAATCCTCTAAGGTGAATACGCCTACACCTGTGGGCTGGACTGACCATGCTTTGGTTGTCATGTCTGTCCCCCTCGTAGAGTCCTGTAACATCGACACTGTAAAATCGGTCTTTAAACGCCCCTGGCATAAGTTGAAGCTTGAGGAGTTTCATGACTTCCTCACCAGTAATCCTTGGGGACCTCTATCTGATTTAGAATCTGACTATGGTTTGTTTTGCGATTGAATAAAATATGGCCTCAATTCCCTAATCCCAGCCAAGTGGTTTAAGGGACAATCTTCCGCTACTAGCCCTTGGTACACTGACTCCTTCACTGCGTTAAGGAAAACATGTAAAAAAGCCGAACGGGAATGGAGAAGGGACTACGATCCTGATAAAAAATTATGTTATCTCGCCACTATCAAGCATTATCATGAAGCCATATGTAAAACTCGTACCGCGTATTACGCTAGCAAAATCAAGCTGAGTCCTAATCCAGCAAAATGTATCTTTAAGATTCTTAATGATCTTAGGTCTAAGAAGGCCACGGTGTCTGCTATATCATCGGCACAACAGTGTGACGATTTAGCCACTTTTTTTTGTAGAAAAAGTGCATGCTATCTATCAATCTTTTTCTCCTGCCCCCTCTTCTGCCACTTCTGTGCCCCCAGACACTTCACCTCAGCAGACGCTGTCTGCCATCCCAGATATGTCTCAGGAGGAGCTCACTTGGTTGAGTGGTATAATCAAAATGGGCTCTCCTGTTGACCCCCTGAGGCCTTCACAATTCAGAGAATCCTTCCCTATTTTTCAGGCCCCACTCAGCCACATAATCAATACCTCTTTTTCCACTGCCACTGTGCCTGCACTTAGGAAACAGGCTTGGGTGTCCCCCATTCTCAAGAAACCTACACTGGACCCTTCCAAACCGGAAAACCTCAGGCCTATTTCCCTGCTCCCTGGGGCGGCTAAGGTTGCAGAGGCACATGTTAACAACGTGCTTACCCAATTTCTGAAATCCAATGATATCTTGGATAGTTCTCAGAATGGGTTTCGATCAGGACACAAAACGGAGACCTCTCTCTTGGCCACTACTGAGCACCTGTGGTACATTCTTGATGCCGGTCAAAGTGCGGCACTTATTTTGTTAGATCTTAGTTAGATCTTTGACACGGTCTCGCATGACTATTTGCTATGGCGGCTGGAGGAAGCGGGAGTGGTCGGGTCTGCTTTGAAATGGTTCAGATCTTTTCTGACCGAAAGATCATACAGAGTGTCCGCACCTCTGTTTCTCTCTCAGGCCCATTCTATTGATCAGGAGGTACCCCAGGGCTCAGCTCTAAGCCCGGCCCTGTTTAATCGTTATCTCCAACCTTTGGCAGCGGTCGCCAGGCAATGGGATCTTTTGATGGTCTCATATGACGATGACACGCAGCTGGTTGTCACCTTGGCCGACGGATCCTCCCCTAATGTCTCCAGGTTTAGAGACGGGATGGCGGCTGTGGCTCGATGGATGGCTTCCAATTGTTTGCAACTCAATGCCAACCAAACCGAGGTTTTGTTGGTTGGGAAGAATACTAGTCTATGGAGCAAACAGTGGTGGCAAACTGTTTTGGGTGTAATCCCCACATCCAAGACGTTGGCCAAAAATCTTGGGATGTGGATGGACTCATCCCTTAATTTTCGAGACCATACTAGAAAAGTCGCCTGCACTTGTTTCGGCCTGTTGCGGGGTCTTAAGCCCCTTCTGAAATTCTTTGACCCCACTACACGTCAGTTGGTCATACAGGCTACCATCCTTTCTCGCTTCGATTATGCCAGCTCTCTCTTACTTGGGGCAAATAGGGCCGAGATATGTCGAATGCAACGTGTCCAAAATGCCGCTGCCCTAGCTTTGGTAGGCCTTCCGCATGTTTGTTCAGCTGCTGATACCGTCCGGTGGCTGCATTGGCTTCTCATGGAGTAACGGATTAAATTCAAGGCACTGTGCCTATCCTTCAAGATTGTGAAATTTGCTAGTCCCAGCCTGTTGAGCAACTTGCTCACTTTGTATGTTCCAATGTGCAGGCTGCGGTCGGCAGGGCAGCAGTTGGGTGCTTTTCCGTGGATTAAGCGCAGCTGTGTGGGAGGTCGTTTCTTTCGCTATCTGGCAGCCAGGATGTGGAATTCTTTGCCGGAACAGATCCATGGTATGGACTGTGTTCTTGCTTTTAGGAAAGCTGTTAAAACTTTCCTTTTTCCTTTAGCCTACCTTAGGTACTTCTGACAGCTACTATGGTTTCTGATCACTGTGCATTTCACATTTCTTAGCTGCAAGCGCCGGGACGCCCCTTTGCTGGGGCAGCTGCGTGCTATACAAGTCACATTAACATAACATAAGATAACATAACTGATGACATCCTCCACGTGACAATCTGATACATCTTATCATATACTAGTATAACCTTTCAACACTCATTATAAAATATGGGGTATCATATTTGAAACCATTGACACACCAATACAAGTTTCTAAAAACTCACTCTGTGATTCCTACATCTACACACACATCTAAACACTTACCTATAGATTCACTCATACATGCTAACAAAGATCATTAGAACACTATTAAATATACTTATACACCTACATCAAGATTTCACACCAGGACACATCCTATTCACTTATGTAGACATCCTACTCACTTATGCAAACAATTGATCATACTTATATTTACTAAGCTACACACTTACACAAACACCACTTTATTTATTCATATAGATAGTAACTGATACTTAGTGTGTTATAAAATCACCATTAAAAGTATACAGTTATCCATATGTCACTCATACAATCACTGAGTCTTATGCATACTTATTTATATACAACAACTGTCACATGCACTGCCTTTTATAATTTCTAGTTTGTTGGACATGTATCATTGAGAAATATATTTACTCATAACCACACCCATAAAGAGATATACTCACCCAAACAACTGTTTCCACATACAGTCTTAACCTCATATACCTACTAAATCAACTATTTACACGTCTTTGGACAGGCACACTCCTCCCACCCAACAACACACACATTTATTCACTATCCCACACAAATACTCACTTAACTAATTAATAACTAATATAGACTTTAACATAGCTAGTAACCAATTTATGTAGTAGTTTACACAGCAAGAGATAGAGTTATACAGGTTTTCTCACAGTTTAATCACTATCCAATATATTTAGTGAGACACTTTAAATTTGTCACTTAAACAGTCAATCACATTGCTACTAAATCCTCCTTTTAGATACTTATACATCTACTCAGTGGCAGAAATCTGATGCCACTGAAGAAGAGAGCAGTCCGCTCTCGAAACGCGTTTGGCAAGAATTTTGAAGCATGCAAGTACCTAGAACGCTGTCAGCAGGCTGCCAACAGACAGCGTAATTCACTTACTTCCAGGCGCCAGCTCTTTTAATGGGATCTGCTATGGTTGGATGTTAAGCGGCTGTCCCGGTCGCAATAGAGCTGCCCACCGCTTCTTTGCGGGTCCTGTCAGGCTCCACTGTGCGCTGAACATCAGGAATTGAAGGCGAGCGGGCGCTAAAGCAGATTGGCGCCTTCTCTGCACACGTTGACAGCCAGAAAGCATGGCAGCACTACGGGGTCTGGATCACTTCGACCCACTTGGGATTTTACTATTTTCACAGACTGCACAGTAAGCGCTCCCACTTGGGACTTCATATACCAGAAGGCCAAGCTGTCAGGCCGCGCCCTACAAGCAGGTGATGTTTATTAGCGCCTCAGTGCAGAAATCTGATGCCACTGAAGAAGAGAGCAGTCCGCTCTCGAAACGCGCTTGGCAAGAATTTTGAAGCATGCAAGTACCCGGGACGCTGCCAGCAGGCTGCCAACAGACAGCGTAATTCACTTACTTCCAGGCGCAAGCTCTTTTAATAGGATCTGCTATGGTTGGATATATATATATATATATATTCACTGAAAAAACCATAGGTTTCAGGAGTTATATAGTTAGGAATTCGTTTTTAAAAAACCTTTGAAATTCACTCAAAAAACTATAAGTTTTAGTGGTGTTATAGTTAGCTGGACATTTTACTCATACAAAACCAATGAAATTGCTCCTATATAGTTAGTTGTACTAACTATATTTCGCGCACCCACAATCCACTGCTGATGATGTCACATATTAGATCATTCATGACATGGTCAGTGACATCACTGATGACATCTCAAATGACATCACTGATGACATCATCCAGTGAATGTGGTTTGCTTCGTTATTTAAATATGCATTATATATATAGCAATTTACATTGAAGAATGAGTGGATATATATAAATACATATTTGGATGGAGGATTTAGTAGCAGTGTAATTCACTGTTTACTTGACCAATTTATAATGTCTCACTAAATATAGTGGATAGTGAGTAAACTGTGTGAATATCTGTATCACTTTGTCAGTTGTTGTGTAAACTGATTCTACAGTTGGTTACTAGCTATGTGAAAGTCTATATTAGTTATTGATTAGTTAACTGAGTATTTGTATGGGAGTGTGAAAGTGTGTGTGGTTCGGTAGGGGGTGTGTGACTGTCCAAAGATGTGTGAATAGTTGATTCAGTAGATATATGAAGTTAAAACTACATGTTCTAACAGTTTGGGTGAGGGAATCTCTTTATGGGTGTGGTGATGAGCAAATATATTTCTCAAAGGCACAGGTCCAACAAACTAGAAAAATAAAAGGCAGTGTATGTGTCAGTTGTTGTATATAAATAAGTATACATAAGACACAATGATTGTGTGAGTGACTGTATGGATAACTGTATATTTGTAATAATGATTTTATAATTCACTAAGTATGACTTACTATCTAAATGAATAGAAGAAGTGGTGTTTGTATAAGTGTTTTGCTAAGTAAATATGTAAGTATGATCCATTGTTTGCATAAGTGAGTAGGATGACTTCATATGTGAATAGGATGCGTGCTGTTGTTTAATGTCGATATAGATGTATAAGTATTTTTGATAGTGTTCTATTGTTCATTGATAGCATGTATGAGTGAATCCATAGGTAAGTGATTAGATGTGTGTATACATCTATGAATCACTGAGTGGATTTGTAGATACTTGTATTGCTGTGACAATGGATTTAAATATGATACTCTGTATTTTACAAACAGTGATGAAAAATTGTAATAGTGTATGAAAAGGTGTATGTGATTGTCACGTGGATGATGTCATCAGTGATGTCATCAGTGATGTCATTTGAGATGTCATCAGTGATGTCACTGACCATGTTATGAATGATCTAATATGTGACATCATCAGCAGTGGATTGCGGGTGCGCGAAATATAGTTAGTACAACTAACTATACAGGAGCAATTTCATTGGTTTTGTATGAGTAAAATGTCCAGCTAACTATAACACCACTAAAACTTATAGTTTTTGAGTGAATTTCAAAGGTTTTTTAAAAACTAATTCCTAACTATATAACTCCTGACACCTAAGGTTTTTTCAGTGAATTTCAAAGGTTTTTTTAAATGCTAATTCCTAACTATATAAGGCCTGAAACCTATGGTTTTTTCAGTGAATTTCAAAGGTTTTTTAAATGCTGATTCCTAACTATATAAGGCCTGAAACCTATGGTTTTGTCAGTGAATTTCAAAGGTTTTTTAAATGCTAATTCCTAACTATATAAGGCCTGAAACCTATGGTTTTTTCAGTGAATTTCAAAGGTTTTTTAAATGCTAATTCCTAACTATATAAGGCCTGAAACCTATGGTTTTTTCAGTATTTAAAAAAAAAAAATTGATTGGTTAACTGGCTTATTAAGTGTATCTTAGTGAATACATATATTAGCGAGTAATGTTTAAATATTTAAATATATGCATGAGTGATGTAATATGTGACGTCATCAGCAGTGCATTGCAGACGTGCAAGTTATAGTGAGTCCAACTAACTATAACATGGGAATTTTGATAGTTTTATGCGAGTATAATTTCCAGCTAACTATAACTGGTGTGAAACCTATGGTTTTTTCAGTGAATTTCAAAGGTTTTTTAAATGCTAATTCCTAACTATAACGATTGTGAAACCTATGGTTTTTTTAGTGAATTTCAAAGGTTTTTTAAATGCTAATTCCTAACTATAACGATTGTGAAACCTATGGTTTTTTCAGTGAATTTCATAGTTTTTTTAAAAGCTAATTCCTTTGTATATCGAGTTTGTAACCTACGATTTTTAAACTGTTTTTTTATTAGCTGTTGTTTATAACTATTATTGGTTTGTTTTTTTTTACACATTTTTTTTTTACAATCTATGTTTCATTTTTTTTTTATCATTTTGTCTTGGAGCGCTCAGGTTGCACGCACCGGTAAGCTCACCCGAGAGCGCAGCGAGAGCGCTATTTCCGCGTGCGTAAAAAAAATCTAGCAAAACGTCATTCAGGCGCGTCGCGTAAGCGCCCCCGGAAGCGCTCCGGTGCGCGCAGCGTAAGCGCGTCAAGTCATGTGACCTTAAAATAACTCTTTTCATTGGTTGTTACATTTTTTTTTACAACTAATGAAAACCCCACCCATTTCCTTCACCACTTCTTTCACTTTGGAGACAGCAAGACCTGTTCTTTTCTGTTCTACCATTTTGTGTAAAGAATGGCTGCCAGAGCATCCAGCAGCAGTGATGAGACAGATGACTTCATTCAGGAAGAGCTTCCTCAGCCCAAGGTCAAGGAGCATTTTATTTGGAACTTTTTCCAATACCTGCAGGATTAAAAAAGGTGAGTGCTCCTAAAGTGGAATGCAAAATCTGCAAAACTGTGCTTTCCCGGGGAGACCCAAGAAGGAAGTACAGTTTTGGCAACTCCACAATGATTCGCCACGTCCAACGGAGGCACCCCCAGAACTATGCCCGGGAGAGTGTAAGAGACCTGGCACGTAATCCCCCAAGGGATGGTGCCTCTACATCTACTGGAGGAGCCACAACATCAGGGAGAGGACGTGCAGCGGAATTGGAGATGATTCCGAACATTCAGCCTGTTTTTAAGTGACATTACTATAAAGTGCAAGCAATGCGATGAAATGCTTTGCTATGGTGAGCAGAGCATCAAGCTCATTGCACGCAGGAGGCAAGAACACCGCTGCCCTCCCCAGCCCTAATTTTTCCCCTCTTTTTTGCTCCTGTTGAGCAGTTTTGCATTCCCTGTTTTTGTTTTTGTTCAGAAAAAAACTTAAAAAGAAAAAAAACTGTTCTTTTTAGAACTACCTCCAATTCTCAAAAAAGAGCTGTATTATTAACAAATTCAAAAGGAGTAACTGAAGTGGAGTGCAGTGAGAGAGGAAAGGAAAATGAGTGAGAAAGGAAAGAAAGGGACGAGAGGGGACGGGAAGTGAAGAAAATGTAGTAAAGGAACGGGGGTGTGGAAGGGTAGGAAAAGAGCAGTGATGTTGAGGAAAGAGTGGTGATACAGACTGGATAAAGGCAAGTAAGTGTGAGACCAGGGGAGTAAGGGAGTGAAGAGACAGAGAAAGTGAAGGAAAAAGTGAGAGTAGAGGACTGAGTGAGGGAGGAAAGAAACATAAGTGAGGGAGTGTGGCTAAGTTATAGGGAGTGAGCGTGATAGAAGAGGTGTGAGAAACTAGGGGAATGGAGAGAATGAGGCTAACAGAGAGAGAATGAGGGAAGAGGAGTGTAGAACTAAGAGGACAGAGGGAGTAAGAGAAGGAGTTAGTAAAGTGGAGTAAGGAGAGTAAGGAAAGGGAAAAGAGTGAAAGAGCGAAACAAGGGAAGAAAGAGGAAGTAAAGTAAAGGAGAAGGTCTGTAAGAAGGTGAGTGTGGGAGTATTGCTGTGTTATAGGGAGTGAGCGTGATAGAAGAGGAGTGAGAGACTAAAGGGACGGAGAGAATGAGGGTAACAGAGAGAGAATGAGCGAAGGGGAGTGTAGAAGTAAGAGGACAGAGGGAGTAAGAGAAGCAGTTAGTGAAGTGGAGTAAGGAGAGTAAGGAAGGGAAAAGAGTAAAGGGATGAAGTAAGAGAAGAGAGAGGAAGGAAAGTAAAGGATAAGGTCTGAAAGAAGGTGAGTGTGGGAGTATGGCTGGGTTATAGGGAGTGAGTGTGACAGAAGAGGAGTGAGAGACTAAGGGGACGGAGAAAATGAGGCTAACAGAGAGAGAATGAAGGAAGGGGAGTGTAGAACTAAGAGGACAGAGGGAGTAAGAGAAGGAGTTAGTGAAGTGGAGTAAGGAAAGTAAGGGAAGGGAAAAGAGTGAAGGAGTGAAAGAAGGGAAAGGACAGGAAGGAAAGTAAACAAGAAGGTCTGTAAGAAGGTGAGTGTGGGAGTGTTGCTGAGTTATAGGGAGTGAGCGTGACAGAAGAGGAGTGACAGACTAGGGGGTGGAGAAAATTAGGCTAACAGAGAGAGAATGAGGGAAGGGGAGTGTAGAAGTAAGAGGACAGAGGGAGTAAGAGAAGGAGTTAGTGAAATGGAGTTAGGAGAGTAAGGGAAGGGAAAAGAGTGAAAGAGCGAAAGAAGGGAAGAGACAGGATGGAAAGTAAAGGAGAAGGTTTGAAAGAAGGTGAGTGTGGGAGTATGCGTAAGTTATAGGGAGTGAGGGTGACAGAAGAGGAGTGGCAGACTAAGGGGATGTAGAGAGTGAGACTAACAGAGAGAGAATGAGGGAAGGGGAGTGTAGAACTAAGAGGACAGAGGAAGTAAGAGAAGGAGTTAGTGAAGTGGAGTAAGGAAAGTAAGGGAAGGGAAAAGAGTGAAGGAACAAAAGAAGGGAAGAGAGAGGAAGGAAAGTAAAGGTGAAGGACTGAAAGAAGGTGATTGTGGGAGTATGGCTGTGTTATAGGCAGTGAGCGTGACAGAAGAGGAGTGAGAGCCTAAGGGGACGGAGAGAATGAGGCTAACAGAGAGAGAATGAGGGAAGGGGAGTGTAGAACTAACAGGACAGAGGGAGTAAGAGAAGGAGTTAGTGAAGTGGAGTAAGGAGAGTAAGGGAAGGGAAAAGAGTAAAGGAATGAAGTAAGAGAAGAGAGAGGAAAGAAAGTAAAGGAGAAGGTCTGAAAGAAGGTGAGTTTTAGAGAGGAGTGAGGAAAAGGGGAGTAAACGTGGGGATTCAGAATAAGTGAGGCAAGTGCAATAAGGGTACAGAGGTGTGGGAGCATCAGAGAAGAGTAGTGAGGTTAAGGAAAAGAGTATAGGGAAAGTAAATTTTGTACATCAAACTTACCTTATAAGTAATGTAAATTTAATTACATATTTTCATTAAAATGTATATCTGTGAAAGACAAATAAAATAAGTTCGAATATTTATAATATATATTTTACAATACAAGAGACAAAGTAGGAGATTAAAAGTCATAAAAGGTTAGTAAGAGATAAAGTAGAAATGAAGGACTCAAAGAAAAACAAAGGAATGCAGAAGGTCAGAGAGAGTTAAAAAGAAATAGAGAGAGAGCAAATTACTAAAAGGATAATGACATGGATTCATTCAGTGACAGTGAACAAGAGCAGGAGAGAGAAATAAACTGAAGGTGAGTAAGATCCTAAAGGAATATGCATTAGGAAAACTAAAGGCAGAAAGGGGAGTAAAGAAAGGGGAGTGAGTGACAGAGAAGCAGGAGTGAATAACGGTGGATTAATGACAATGAGGCATGGAAGGTGAGTGAGGGTGAATGTAGGGTTGTAAGACAGTGAGGAGACAATGGGAGTGAAGGTAACAGAGAGGAAGTGAGGGAAGACAAGTGAGAATATGAGAGAACAGAGGTGAGTCAGAGAAAGAGTGACTAAACGGCAGTAAGGTGAGTAAAGGAAGAAGAATGACTGAGGGAGCAAAGGAAGGGAAGAAAGGGAAGAAAAGTGAAAAAAAGGGACTGGTAAAAGGTGAGTGCGTGACAAAAGAAAGAAGAAGGGTAGTTAAAGATGATAAATGAGGATAACTGAAGGAACTGAAGTAAGGGAACAAGGGTGAGGGAGGGTGAGTGAAGGAGAGTGAGGTTGATGAAAAAGGGAAAATAAAAAGAGGATAAAAGCAAGTGAGCTTGAGACAAAGGAAGTGAAGGAGTGAGAACATAGAGGTAGTGAAGGAAAGAGTGGCAGAAAGAAACTGAGTAAGAGAGCAAAGAAAGGTAAGTAAGGGAGTATGGGTGAGTTTTATGAAGTAAGCATGACGGAAGAGGAGTGAGAGAGTGAGAGGATCGAGAGACTGAAGCTAAGAGACAGGGAGTGAGGGAAAGGGAGTGAGGATGTGAGAGGACAGAGGAAGTGAGAGAAGGAGTGAGTGAAGTGTAATAAGGTGAGTGAGAGAAGGGGATTTAATGAGGGAACAAAGAAAGGAAACAAGGGGAAGGGGAGTAAAGTAGAGTGACTGACAGCTGGAAAGTAGTAGATGGGAGAGAGGGAAAGGGCCGTGAAGGAGTGGTAAATGAGAATAAGTGAGGAAAGTGGAATAAGGGAAGGGAGGTGAGGGAGAGTGAAAAAAGGCCAGAGAGGGTGAGTTAAGAGGAGTGATAGAGGGTGGAAATAGGTAAGTGAGCATAAGAGAATGGGAAAATAATATATATTTAATAATAGAAAATACAAAATAATTTCAACAACATGTTACATGGTTTATTTTTGCTGTTCTCAGAATATATTAAATTTCACTTAAAACAGTGACTTCAATAGTACTCATCATATAACAGCGGTGAAAAAAAAACACAATCAAAATGATTGTGTTTAAAAAAACCATAAAATATTTTCTTAAATAATGTAAAATTTTGAAAAAACATATCTAAACTCACTTTTGGTCCATCCACTTTTCCACGAGGCCAAATAGTATATGGAAAGTCCTTTTCTTTGGAAATTAGTCCAGAGTATTCTTAATTTCTCATTTACCCGACTTTCTGAAAGAAAAGCTCCAACATCTTTTACATTATGAAACAAGAGTTTTATTTCCACCTCTAGCTTACTTTTTATAAATATTTTGTATAATACTCACCGCACACACTATATGATATACATATAGTATCTCTATGAGAACTACATATTTTTTATTATCTTCATCACTCTTATTCAGAAAGTAATTTTGAACAGCAAACTAAGTTATATTAACTGCTGCAATCTTCATAGGCCAATTACCTTCCCTAAAATTTCGGTTGTAAGTACACTAGGTAAGAATTTAGTAAGTTAGAAGGCAAACGTTGTTTGAAAGGCAATTGAGTATCATTACAGTGTTTCCATCCTTTTTGACATTTTAAATAAGCTGTGTAATGCCCTGATGTTGTTGTAAAGGTTCTTCCTGAAATTGATAATTGAGAAGCCACACAATTTTTAATTAATGTTGTCAATTTAGTTCCATCAGGTCTACATCGTTGGAACATTAAAATAACATACTGTCCATATCTTTGTAAAAATAAAGTTGACAGCATTGCTGATTTACTTTGAGTACAGACAATGCTTTGATTTGCTTGTCTAACTAGATTATTAAATGACACTGATTTGCAGTCTGGTAAAGTCAAATATATAAATCTTTCAGTGTCTATTGTAGTACTACTTGAAAAGGAGCAATTGTCGCAGTCATGCTGCCATTTATAAGAAAGGCCAAAAAGATTTTCTACATCAACACCTTCATCTTGCAAAACAACAAGCATATACATTAAAAATTCCTGACAATCTTGCTGAATATTCTGTGAAAATTGATTTAGACCAGAACATATGTCTAAAACATTTCGAATTTCAGAATCACTTTGTATTTTTGTTCTATCACTGCTACATTTCTGTAACATAGAATTTAATAAACAACAAAATGTTTGATCACGATTTTCAGCAATCTGTTCTTGTACAGTTTGGAGAAAAAAAACAACATTAACCACTACATTAGCATAGCAGTTGATACCAGAACTATTTTCAAACTGAAATCCAACAACATCTTTAACTGAATCCATTTAGTTTCTGCTTACAATTATTGGTTCATCTAGCTTTTTTCTTTTTGCTACAACTTCACTACAATTTTTCTCATTTCTTCTTTTTCGGCCTCCCACACGCTTTTCAAATAGAGGATATTGAGGTAAATTTGGAGCATACTCTCTTCTTAACCTATTATATACTTTTACACAATTTAGATCTGCATTAATCTTTGTCTCATCAAAATCAATCAAGTACAATCCTGATAAAGTTCTGACTCGAGATAAATCAACATATGCCAAACCCTCCTTGAACACAGAATTTCCAATATTCACCAAAGCACTATCAACACTTAAACCTTGAGATTTATGAATAGTCACTGCATATGCCAAAGAAACAGGAAACTGTTTTCTGCGGACATATAAATCTTTCACAAGCAAAAATCGGGCAGAACAACAACTGATTTTTTGTACTTCTTCAATACCATAAAATTTAATTTTTATAAATTCAATTCCATCTCTATTTCGGTAATTCACAAAATCCACAACATGACCCATTGCTCCATTTACTAAACCTCTTTCCACATGTACATTACGTCGTAAAATTATACGACAATTTAAAGATGCATACAGAGTCTTTTTCATACCAGCAGTTTTAGATATTGTCTTCTCTAAAGAATCCAATTTTGATTTCAACTTTTCTGACAAAATAATAGTTGCTCCTTCATGTTCAATTCTATCATTAGCTTCCAGTTTCACAATCTCTTGATTTTCCAACTTTAACATTTTGTTGTTGAAGATTGAACATTCTTGCAGAGTTGGCATCAAGCATATCACAGATTTGTTTTCAGGAATTTTCTTAAAAATATTCTCTGGGAGAATAATTTCATTTGGAAACAAATTTGAAATTAATCGTCCATGTAAAGCTTCTTTGCCATGCTCAGTTAGTTTTCCAATTCTTACATCTTGTTGAATATTTTTATAATCTTCATCCTTTGCCTGTCGCATATTTTGAAGCAGTTTTGCATATTTGAAAATTAACCATATGTTAACATTTCCAATGCTTCCTAAGCACTTCCTGGTATCTTCATGCGTAAGCCTTTTAAACACTGGCTGTCCTTTCACTGGAGTTAGTTGCAGTAGATCTCCAAAAACAATGATGTGTTTGCCTCCAAATAACACATCATAGTCTGTTTTAAGAATTTCTTGCATTCTTAAATGCACACAAGCAAGCATTACTTTTGATACAATGCTTACTTCATCAATGATAAGAAGTTTCTTAGCATACATTTCAATTCCCCATGATGACGGTACCAATACTCGTTAGTACCACGGTGACATGCTATGAGATTAATTAGCTGAGATTCAAAAACACTGTCTTGCAGTTTCACTTTATCCATAAAATCCTTGCCAAAACATTTTGTAGATGTGTTCCACTTTTCAGTATATGGTTTACTGCATAGGAAAGCCCAGACAAATCACTCTCAAACAGTAGATGTAACAAATATGGAATACACTGACGAAACCTTTGATCTTCTGCATATAATCTTGAAGTCCGGTATTCAGATGCAGGAATTTGAACAGGTCGGTCGTCATATCGTCCACCTTCACCTGTTGGAAATAACTGTGGAAAACAACGAGCTTCCAAACTTTTTTCCCATACACTAATGGGACTTCCTTTGGCTTTTTTCATCTGAAACAAGTCTATAGCATTCCCCATTACTTCTTTGGAATGCAATGGATGAACACTATAATGTTCATAAATTTCTTCACTTCTAGAGACATCAACTTTTTCTATTTGTCCAGCAGAGACATCAGTGTCGTCTTGTACAGTTGTTTCCTCTTCTCCCACATACACATTTTTATAGTACTGATTATTTTTTACCAAATACAACGATGCCTTTTTGACTTTCCTAACATCCACTAATTCTTGCCAGATTTTCTTACTTTTTGTCGGAACACCATTAACTAGAATAACCAGAGGTGCCTCTTCTACTTTTTTGACACCAATTGTATCAATATTTTTCTTGAAATCTAGAGGCAAATAAACAACTCTTCCCTTTAATCCTCTCTGTAAATCTGAAGGAGGCAATTTCCATGTCTTAGGCTCCATGCGAACAATAGCCTGAAAAGGATGCACACATTGAATCAGAATAGACTCATAGGTATTTAAATCCATCAATTCAGAAGGAATGTCTTCCAACTCCATATTATTATGAACAGCTCTAGCAGGCTTTCTGTTTTCATTTAATTTATTATAGCAATATTTACAAATACGTTGATCAGAACCCATATCAAAACAATTTTCAACCAACAAATAAGTTGCAAAATCCTTCCACTCATTATTATTTATCTTTTCGCTTTTTACATATAAATCAACTAATCTAGTCCGATGCTTATAATGAGTTCGTCGACAACACACACAAGTAAAATTAGACCTTTCACTTGAATTGACCTTAAACTTTGTAATTTCATTTTCAAATTTTTCTGTACTTAAAATCTCTACATTCTCTTCTACATTACCTTCTATTACTGTATCAATTTCTGCACTGACCTCTTTTTCACCAAAGTAACAAAACTCAATTTCATCACAAATGTTTTTGACATCTAATTCAGTTCCATGCAAAAGAGCACTGTTTAATTGTTTTAGTTTAAGTGCTGGACTTTTTGCATAATACAACCTTCTCACTAATTTGCTCACTTTATTAAGATGCACTGCTAACATCGTAAAATGGTGAAAAACACTCTGACATACTTTTCTTGAAAGATATGCCAGTGAATGCCCTTGCAAACCTGTTTTTTCTCTCACTCTACAAGGATCTAACTCTTGTAAAATTTTCATTTTTTGTTTCACACTTTTCTTAGTATATGTCCATAAGAAAGTGCGAAACAAATCAATTGAATCCTGTCGCACACTACAAATACTACTACAATTCCATGTATACACTGGAGCCTTAGGACATCACCCTAAAACTTCATCAGCTAACACCTCTTCTGTATTTCTAGGCACAATCTCTTCTTTTTCAACCGGACAACCGTCCTTCACCTCATATACTCGACCACTGGTGTCAACTGCATGCACCAAATCACTATCCTGAAAGTAACTTTCTTCATTAAAAAATGGCTCACAACTTGAACTATGCGTCCATTCTCCAGAAAAAACATCACAGAAATTAGTCTGATTAATTACTCTCCTCCTCTTACATTTCGATTTGAACACATTGATTACCTTATCGAGTGTATGAAGTCTATTCATTACTAAACTAAACAATTTATTTTTCACTTTAAATGCTTCATCCACAATCTTAACTATGTTTTTTTTTCTTGTAAAAAGCGGTCTTTTTTCATACCTCTGTACATTTTTTAATAAATTAGATATAATTCAGTTATAAAACATTCGTCCACGAATTTCAATAAATTGATTTCTCCTTCTTTTGTTATTGAAAATATCATCTCCTTGTACAGGTCTAACATTTTTAGAGGGACATACTGTCTTCTTTCTAATTACAGGTGTTTCATTCTTGTTTGCAAACAATTTTTTTTTTTTACATTTCAATAAGTTTCTGAGAACATTTTTAGTTTGCTTACCAGGAGCATTTTTTTTTCTCTGAAGATTTTATTTTGGTTGGTTCTTGATTTTGTTTTTCCTTAGACCATAATGTTCTTTTATAAAGTTTTTCACGTCTTTGTTTCGATGGCATTTTTTTCTTTGTTTGTATAGATGATTATATTATGTGGTAAACAAAAAATAACATATTATAGACCACTACAAACATATTACATAGCAATTACAATAAGTAAACAATATAAACACTAGTATACAACAAAAGGCTGATTTACATTACATGTGCTTTGCTTTGTGTCAAAAACGATTTACTAATTAATGTTATGTCTTGCTTATATATAGGTGGCCTGTTTTTGGCCTGTAGATACAGTGAAATAATATGAGCAGAGACACACATACTGCTTGCAGAGACAGAGATGGTAGATTACATGTAACATTCTGGTCATGTGCCTAAGATCACACTATGAGTCAAGCTTGATTTTAAATGGATCTGGGTGAATAATATGCTTAGTTGATATCTTTAAAAATATGGAAGTACAAGTTTTTTAAAGACATGGTAGATTACATATAACATCCTGGTCATGTGCCTAAAATCACACTGATGGGTGAATTCAGCTTGACTCACAGTGTGATCATAGGCAGACTACCAGGATGTTACATGTAATGAGAAAATAATGTTATGTCTTGCTTATATAGGTGGTCTATTTTTGGCCTGTAGAGACAGTGAAATAATATGAGCAGAAACACATATACTGCTTGCAGAGACAGATATGGTAGATTACATGTTACATCCTGGCCGTGTGTCTAAGATCACATGTAACATAATAGTGCAGGATAAGGCAGATTATGAGAGGGAGGCTTTACGCCAACTAAGCAATGACCTACATTATACCAAACTGAGAGGAGATCCCACAGAAATTATAAGGAAAGAAATACTTGCAACAAGTAAAGAGGGCCTGGAGGGACTGTGGTTAAGCCAGAAAGAATTTGATTCTCTAAATAAAAAGGAGTTTACTATTCCGGCATTCTACATACTCCCCAAAATTCACAAGAACGCAGAGCACCCCCCCGGGAGACCAATTGTGGCGGGGTGTGGGTCGATTTTGCAACCCTTGGCGGAGTATGTAGACCACTTTATAAAACCCTTTGTGCCATTGACTAAATCTTACACTAAAGACAGTATCAGTGTAATAAATGCCCTGGAAGGGATGCCATTTGATCCAGACAAGAATATTCTAGTTACCATGGATATTGAGAGTTTATACTCTAATATCCCTCAGAACGAGGCTTTAAAAGTTCTCGAGAAAGTGTTAGAAACCCAGACCCGTCCCACACAGGTACCAGTGGAATTTGTCATTAAATGTGCCAAAATAGCCCTTGAGCGTAATTACTTCTTATTCAAGGAGGACTTCTTTGGCCAACGTAAAGGAGTGGCAATGGGGGCAATTTTTGCCCCGGACAAAGCGAATCTGTACGTGGCAGATTTTGAGGATAAGGTCATCCACAATAATAACCCCTTCGAGACTCATATCAAACGATACCTAAGGTATATTGACGATGTTTGCTTGATTTGGGAAGGCTCTGAGGATCATTTATTATCATTCCATGCATGGCTCAACGAACAAAATAATAACTTACAATATACGATTGAGTATAGCAATGAGCGCATAAATTTCCTAGATCTACAAGTAATCAATGACAATGGTAGTCTAGTGGTTAATCTGTACACGAAACCTACATCTCGCAACACTCTGTTGAAATATTCTAGTCATCACCCCAGGAATTTAAGGGATAATCTCCCCTTTGGCCAGTTTTTAAGAATTAAACGTAACTGTACACGAAAAGAGGATTATTTTAGAGAGGCTAAAATCCTCCAATTAAAACTAGGCGCTAGAGAATATCCGTACAGAATGGTTAAACGGGCTCTTAAGCGGGCCTGGTATTATGACCGTGCAGCACTATTGACTGAGAATAAAGCCAAAGATAAAGCTGAAAACACAATAGCATGTGTCACTACTTTTGGTACAGAGTCAAGTCAAATCAGAAAGATTATATCCAAGAACTGGCATTTAATACAGAAAGTGGAACCACAATTGAGTTTTCCCCGTTTTGCTTTCAAGAGAGGCAGGAATTTACGGGATCATTTGGTTAAAACATACAGGGAACCATGTATGAACACTATCCAGAACCAATGGGGATTGGCCCCTGTTGTGGGACATTACCCTTGTGGACAATGTGCTGTATGTGATACCACTGCAATGACAAAATCCTGTATTCTGAATGGTAAACAAGTAATGCTACAACATCATTCAAATTGTATGACAAAGAATGTCATTTACTGCATTGAGTGCCCGTGTGGCTTGATGTATATCGGAAAAACCACACAGGAAATTAGAAAGAGAATATCACAGCATCAATCACGAATCAGGTGTAAGGTACTGACAGCACCTTTAGTAGATCACTACATCCACAACTTACATGGTCCTAAAGATATGAAGTGGTTTGTACTGGAAGTGGTGAAGGGCTCAAAAAGAAGGACCAATGTGGATCGTCTGCTGACATTAAAAGAGAACAAATGGATATGGACAAGTAGAACAGTTGAACATGGATTGAATCAATATGTGGAATGGCACAGTCTGGCAACCCTTTGATCATCCCTTGTATTGCTGTGTGCGTTGTGCACCAATGAATATGTGTCTTGTATATAGTCTTTAAGTAGTGGTCCCCTTAGGTGAGGAACGCTTGCTTGTAGTGGGTTAACGGCATGATTATGAAATTATAATGAGAGAATTTCTGAGAGTTTTTAATATTCGTTGTATAGGTTTTGGTGTGGTGATGGAATATTTGGTACATATATAGTTGTATGAATTGACAGATAAGATTGACCACTCCAAAATGGCCACTGCAGTTTCTAGCGGTTTTGAGGGCGTATGCGCATGCGCGCACTACACGGAAAGAGTGTTAGTCAACCTCGCGCGTTTGTTAGCAGACGCGAAGTGAAAGGGACGAGGATAGGTCCCGTCAATGGCGGTACATATGAGTAAGTAGATACGCTGTTCTAGAGGTATTAGAAGGTGTTATGAATAAACGATATAGGATTGTGATGGTAGACCTCCTTGTTTGTGTCTTTTAGATAACACGTTATGCGCCCAGAGTTAAATTGTGGACTCACGTTTTTCGATATGCTCTCAGATTTAAATAGAGGTAAGCAGTGAGCCGATGTGGATGCCATAAATGTTGAATAGGTATGGTCTGTGGTTCTATTGATTGGTCGTTTTATGTTTCTTGCATCGGTTTTAGGGCGATAGTTGTACTTGATTTACATTTGTGGAGAAGCCAGAGTGAGATCTGGATAGTTCGGAGTTAATACATTTTCCCAGTGAGTATCAAGCCATGCGGTGGTGGTTGTTATATTCTGTCACACTGGGTGAGGTGATGGTGTAATGTCAGCAGACGATTAAATATATTGGACATTTGAATGTGGTTGTATAGAGACTGATTGTACATATTGTATATATTTCTTTGTAGATATTTTGTGCAACATTAGTCCTGATGATGGTCTTGGTGTGATTTATACAGTAAAGACCGAAACGTCGACGCCCAGGCACCGTTTTGGGTTAAGAATCACCAACAACAGGATTTGTTAAAAAAGAAAGTGATGGACTGAGCTGACTGTATTTACAGTAGGTTACTATGTATATATATGGTCTGTACATATTATACCAACGGTGTAACACACTACTTGGAATATACTGAATGTAGTAGTGTTTTTTGTGTTGCCTGGTTTATGTAAAAGCCTAATTAAATATATTGATTCCAGATATGATATAAAGTTCTTAATTGAAAATACCACGTTTTCTGATGTTCTTTGTAGTGACTGTACATATATATGACGTGTGATAAAAAGACTAAATAAGAGAAAATAATACCTCAAGGCGCAATTTTTCTATGAATCCATATTTTTAAAGACATCAACTAAGCATATTATTCACCCAGATCCATTTAAAATCAAGCTTGACTCAAAGTGTGATCTCAGACACATAACCAGCATGTAACATGTAATCTACCATGTCTGTCTCTGCAAGCAGTATGTGTGTTTCTGCTCATAATATTTCACTGTCTCTACAGACCAAAAAACAGGTCACCTATATATAAGCAACACATAACATTAATTTCTCATTACATGTAACATCCTGCTCATGTGCCTAAGATCACACTGTGAGTGAAGCTTAATTCACCCATCAGTGTGATCTTAGGCACATGTCCACGATGTTACATGTAATCTACCATGTCTTTAAAAAACAGGTACTTCCAATCTTTTTAAAGACATCAACTAAGCATATTATTCACCCAGATCCATTTAAAATCAAGCTTGACTCACAGTGTGATCTTAGGCACATGACCAGCATGTAACATGTAATCTACCATGTCTGTCTCTGCAAACAGTATGTGTGTTTCTGCTCATATTATTTCTCTGTCTCTACAGACCAAAAACAGGCCACCTATATATAAGCAAGACATAACATTAATTTCTAATTACATGTAACATCCTGGTCTTCTGCCTAAGATCACACTGTGAGTCAAGCTGAATTTACTCATCAGTTTGATTTTAGGCACATGACGAGGATGTTATATGTAATCTACCATGTCTTTAAAAAAAACATGCACTTCCATATTTTTAAAGACATCAACTAAGCATATTATTCACCCAGATCCATTTAAAATCAAGCTTGACTCACAGTGTGATCTTAGGCACATGACCAGCATGTAACACATAATCTACCATGTCTGTCTCTGCAAGCAGTATGTGTGTCTCTGCTCTTATTATTTCACTGTCTCTACGGACCAAAAACAGGCCACCTGTATATAAGCAACACATAACATTAATTTCTCATTACATGTAACATCCTGGTCTTCTGCCAAGATCACACTGTAAGTGAAGCTTGATTCACCCATCAGTGTGATCTCAGGCAGATGACCAGGATATTCCATGTAATCTACCATATCTTTAAAAAACACGAACTTCCATATTTTAAAAGATATCAACTAAGCATATTATTCACCCAGATCCATTTGAAATCAAGCTTGACTCACAGTGTGATCTTAGGCACATGACCAGCATGTAACATGTAATCTACCATGTCTGTCTCTGAAAGCAGTATGTGTGTCTCTGCTCATATTATTTCACTGCCTCTACAGACCAAAAACAGGCCACCTATATATAAGGAACACATAACATTACTTTCTCATTACATGTAACATCCTGCTCATGTGCCTAAGATCACACTGTGAGTGAAGCTTAATTGACCCATCAGTGTAATCTTAGGCACATGTCCACGACATTACATGAATTCTACCATGACTTTAAAAAACACGTACTTCCATATTTTTAAAGACATCAACTAAGCATATTATTCACCCAGATCCATTTAAAATAAAGCTTGACTCACAGTGTGTTCTTAGACACATGACCAGCATGTAACATGTAATCTACCATGTCTGTCTCTGCAAGCAGTATGTGTGTCTCTGCTCATAATATTTCACTATCTCTACAGACCAAAAACAGACCACCTATATATAATCAACACATAACATTAATTTCTCATTACATGTAACATACTGCTCATGTGCCTAAGATCACACTGTGAGTGATGCTTAATTCACCCATCAGTGTGATCTTAGGTGCATGTCCACGTTATTACATGTAATCTACTAGGCACATGTCCATGATATTACATGTAATCAACCATGACTTTAAAAAACACGTACTTCCATATTTTTAAGGACATCAACTAAGCATATTATTCACCCAGATCCATTTAAAATCAAGCTTGACTCACAGTGTGATCTTAGACACACGACCAGGATGTAACATGTAATCTACCATGTCTGTCTCTGCAAGCAGTATGTGTGTCTCTGCTCATATTATTTCACTGTCTCTACAGACCAAAAACAGGCCACCTATATATAAGCAACGCATAACAATAATTTCTCATTACATGTAACATCCTGCTCATGTGCCTAAGATCACACTGTGAGTGAAGCTTAATTCACCCATCAGTGTGATCTTAAGCACATGTCCACGATGTTACATGTAATCTACCATGTCTTTAAAAAACATGTACTTCCATATTTTTAAAGACATCAACTAAGCATATTATTCACCCAGATCCATTTAAAATCAAGCTTGACTCACAGTGTGATCTTAGGCACATGACCAGCATGTAACATGTAATCTACCATGTCTGTCTCTGCAAGCAGTATGTGTGTCTCTGCTCATATTATTTCACTGTCTCTACAGACCAAAAACCGGCCACCTATATATAAGCAACACATAACATTAATCTCTCATTATATGTAAGATCCTGCTCATGTGCCTAAGATCACACTGTGAGTGAAGCTAGATTCACCCATCAGTGTGATCTTAAGCACATGTCCACGATGTTACATGTAATCTACCATGTCTTTAAAAAACATGTACTTCCATATTTTTGAAGACATCAACTAAGCATATTATTCACCCAGATCCATTTAAAAGCAAGCTTGACTCACAGTGTGATCTTAGGCACATGACCAGAACGTTACATGTAATCTACCATGTCTTCAAAAAACATATACTACCATATTTTTAACAGCAGTGTATCTTCATTAAATGAATCATATATCAGATTGCACACAGGCACAAAGTAAAGTGAGACACAAGCAAAGAATACTCTTTACGCTAATTGAGGCAAACTGTTACAAGGCACAGGTTACATTATTGAAAAATGTGTAAATGTTTTCTCTTATTTCAAACAGAAAGTCAGTGTAATGCTTCTCCAAAATTTTGAAAAGCAGACTTTTTTCCAGAAAAGATTTTGCATACTAAATCGTTTTTGACACAAAGCACAGCTCATTTAAAAGACCACTACAGAAACAAAGCAGAAACCTAACTCATTTTCAAAATACATTGCCAATATACACCATTTTATTTTTAAACAACATTACAAAAAACTTGACACAAAAAACAAGAATAAAGAAGCACAATATGCTTCTTAATCTTCCCCATAGTGCATACAGCACTCTATCTTTATTAAAAGAATCATTACTCGCCTTTAAAAATGCTTTGAAAGATGTAGAACAGTGTCAGTCACACTCAACAGATTTTCTTAAGCAGAATCTCTGAATAATTCTTCTTTCACTGGAACCAGAGAATATTGGCACAGATTCTTACTCATTTCAGACCCATATTCTTGTACATAACCAATCAAAATAGTTCCCACACAAATTCAAAACCAAACTGCACATTTTAATTGGTTATACATTTCAAGACTTTGAAACTCACATAACATTCACCCATCCACCCAGTGCTCATTCACCCTGTTGCCATGGTAACTCCCTCCTAACCCAGCACACAGTTCAGAAGTTCATCTTAGAATGTTGCAAAAGAATACAGCAAGGGTGTTTGACCTCTCAATGTACTAGCTAATCAAGTGCAATGTTTCTTTAAATGACTTTTTCTCAACAATTGAAATGACTTCTTTAAAAAAAAGCATGCACCCTAATTTTCAGTGGTGAATTTTAAGAAAGCACCAATCATTTCTTGTTTTTCACCTGCACTGAATCTTAACCACTTTTTTTCATAATTCCTACTTTCAAACTGCCATTTCATTTCCACAACTCATCTGACTAGAAGCACATCTACCTTCAAGATGCCAAAAGTCTGGTTTGTGGGTCACAGCTATGTCTTCTGGAGTGAACAATGTGCAAGCAACAGAGGGATTTACAACCTTGATTTACCAAATGTGGACATTGTGTGGATTGGACAGAGAGGATTAAGAAGTCACCAATTGATACCATTGATAAAATCCTTTATGCATCTTCCACACCCTGACCTTATAATTGTGCACTGTGGTGGAGATGACTTGGGCACTTTGACTGGGGTAGGTCTGGAAATGGTTTTAAAGGACATCTTTGGGCAATTGATGTCACTTTTTCCAAAAACTGCCTCGGTATTTTCTAATATATGCCAAAGGCAAAAATGGAACTGGTCCAACCAATTTTATGCACAGATTGAGAAAGCAAGGAAACATGTAAATAAATCTGTTTCTGCTTTTCTCAGAGACTATGGTATGGGTTTCATTTACCACAACAACTTGCGTTACAACATGCAAGGCATCTATAGGAGAGATGGTGTTCATTTTACAGATGAGTCTTCCTCTTGAATTTGAGACTCTGCATTGGTACCTACTTGTAGGTACAAAAAACACCCATATAACACAACAGCTCTTTTCAGAGCTAACTTACCTATAAACACTCTACAATATTTTTTTACTCTATTTTTTTACACTGTTTTTCCCCATGGTGCACTCAGGGTACGCGCACCAGGGAGCGTACCCAAGAACGCACCCAGCGCTTACCCCGCGAAATAAAAAAAAATAGTTTTTGGGCCGTTCAGGGTCCTTCTAAGCCTCCCTCAAAAAACCTAGGGGTTCAGGGGGTGTCTACCCTGCCCCCTTTTAATCATTTCCCCCTTTTTTTACCTCAGGTATCTCGATTTTCCCGAGACACAAGATGGTGGACCGTCCGGACTGTTAAGAATGTTGACAGACATCATACAGTCAATCAGCTTTCCGCTCGCGCACTCCCGTAGCGCACCAGGTGCGCTCCCTGGTACGCATACCGGTGAGCACTCGGAGCGCGCCTATGGATATATATGTTTTTTTGAAGTTGCCTTTCATAAAAACCACTGGAGCAATGTCAAAGAAATATAGAAAAGGCCCTACTACATACCAGTACCTATCATTTTGCCAACGTTGGTGTAATTCCATTCATCCGTTCAGGCTGTAGCTGTGTCTAAATGTCCTATGGAAAATTGCACGGGGAAAACACATTTGAAAGTATTGAAATTTAGAACCAATCAAAATATTACTTTAGTTAGGGAGATGTGTGTGATGAAGTTTGATTGGTTATGTATATATCTTAAAAGAGAGGAAAACACGGCCATTTTGTGATACCCCTGTCTGAGGTACTTTTGAGAGAAATTTTAGGTGCTCAATTGCTGGACTTAGAATAACACAGTACTAACTCTTCTACTTTCAAAAAGGTGAGTTGTTAATTTGTAAGGGGATCTATGTTGTACACTTTAAGATAATTTGGAAAATGTTTTCTGTTAGCTATTTACAGTCATTCTGTTATAATTATGGATTAAGATATGCTTCATCACATGCAGTGCTTTATATTTCTAGTTCCTGCCTGATACTATACACTGCCCAATTAATTTTAAAGAACTAAATACTTGATTAAGCTACTTTTATGTTATGTATTACTAAAAACGATAATTGAAAGTGATTACTTTTTTCTTCAATTTACAGCAAGAAATTTGAAATTAAAATGAATCAAAATGAGGAGACCAAGAAAATTTCATTTGAAATTTCAACGATATTTATTGAAATTCAAGATGACATGGATAATTTTTGGGATGAATCTCTTGACGAAGAATTAATCGAATGTTTGGATGCAATAGAATCATCATGGCACACTTTTAATGAGGACATTCCTGATCATATGATTGAAGAGGAAATTCCAGATGAGGACATGCTACAAGTTCTATTAAATTATGAAAATTCTGAACAATAAATTAATATTTACAAATTCAAAATTAGTTGACATATTATTCATTTTTATTTCTAATTTATGAAGTAGTAGCGAAGTGATTGTGTTGAAGTGAATTTTAGACTGCATCGGTACCTACTTGTAGGTACTTAAATCACTCACATAACACAACAGCTCTTTTTAGAGCTACCCAACCTCTAAGCACTCCAAATTCTTATTTTACACTATTTTCTTTCAATGTTTTTTCATGTGGTACGCTCTGGGTGCGCGTACCGGTGAGCGTACATGGGAACGCACACAATGCTTACCCCGCGAAAAAAAGTTTTTATGCCCTTCAGGGTACTTCTAGGCCCCCCTCAGAAAACCTAGGGGGTCAGGGGGTGTCTACCCTGCCACTTTTAATCACTTTCCCCTTTTTTTCACCTCTTGTGTCTCGATTCTACCGAGACACAAGATGGCGGACTCTCCGGACTGTTTGAAATGTTGACAGACACCCGAGAGCCAATCAGCTTTCCGCTCGCGCACTGCCGTGGCGCGCCGTGAGCGCTCGGAGCGCGCCTATAGATATATATGTGTTTTTGAAGTTAATTTTCAAAAAAAACACTGGAGCAATTTTCACCAAATATAGCAAAGGCACATCTGCGTACCAGTCCCTACAATTTGGCAAAGTTTCGCGTAATTCCGTTATGTGGTTCGGGCTGTAGACGTGTCAGAACGTCCTATGAAATTAACATGGGGAAAACACGTTTTGGGACCCCCCTTTTTTCTCAGCCCTCACTTCACGAATCCCCCCAAAACTTTCAGGGAAGGAGCGGAGCGGAGCTGGCCAAAAGTTTGGAAAATTACACGCAGATTCCTCAACCGGCGCCAGAGTTATTACCAATAGAATGTTGCAGATTTCCTATGGTAGCTAGGCCCTAACTATAACTACCTACTGGCGACCGCCAGTAGGTTATATATATATATATATATATACATATATATATATATATTACCTACTGGCAGTCGCCAGTAGGTAGATATAGTTAGGACCTAGTTTCCATAGGAAATCCGCCAACATTCTATTGGAAATAACTTTGGCGTTGATGAATCTTCGCGAATTTCTCAAAGAAAATGGCCCGCTCTGCTCCGCTCCTTCCCTGAAAGTTTTGGGGGGATTTGTCAAGTGGGGGCTGAGAAAAATGGGGGGTCTCAAAACGGGTTTTCCCCATGTTATTTTCCATAGGACGATTAGACACGGCTACAGCCCAAAATGCTGAACGGAATTACAAGAAATTTGGCAAAATGGTAGAGTCTGATTTGCATATCACGCGTTTGCTTAAATGGTGTAAATCCCTCCAGTAGTTCCTAAGAAAATCAAAAGAAAAAAATATATATATCTAGGAGCGCGCACCGTGCACGCACCCTGCGGGCACTGTGCGAGCACCGTGCGCGTATCGGGTGTGCACGGGTGCAATTCTGATTTGCTGTTAGACGTCTGTCAACATTGCAATCGGTCGAAACCAGGAAGTGTTGGCCGCCATTTTGTGTCTCTGAGGCAGAAGAGAGCCAAAAACAAAAGTGGAGAACATGAAAAGGGGGCAGGGTAGAGACTCCCTGACCCCCTAGGCCTTCTCAGGGGGTCCCTGAAGGACCCCGAAAGCCCCCCATTTTTTTTTTAAATCGCGGGGTACGCGAACGGTGCACGCACCTGTACGCGGACAGTGCGCGTACGTCAGCAAAAAAAAGGCAAAAAAATACAGTTAAATAACAAGTTTGAGTGTTTAGATGTTGGTTGGCTCTAAAAAGAGCCGTTGTGTTCATTGGGTGTTTTTTGTACCTACAAGTAAGTACCGATGCAGAGTCAAAAGTTCAAGAGGAAGACTCTGTTCCCCTCACCTGTGAAATGTACACCGTCTCCTCTATAAATGCCTTACATGTTGTAACGCAAGTTGCTGTGGTATATAGAACCAATACCATAGTCTCTGAGGAAAGCAGAAACAGACATATTCACATGTTTCCTTGCTTTCTCAATCTGTGGACAATAATGATTGGACCGGTTCCATTTTTGCCTTTGGCATATATTAGAATATACAAAGGTAGTTGATGGAAAAAGTGACATCATTTGCCCAATGGTGTCCTTTAAAAGCATTTCAAGACCTACCCCAGTCAAAGTGCCCAGGTCATTGCCACCACAGTGTACAATTATGAGGTCAGGGTGTGGGAGATGCAAAAAGGATTTTACCAATGGCATCAATTGGTGACATCTCAATCCTCTCTGGCCAATTCACATAATATCCACATTTGGTAAATCAAGGTTGAGAAAGCATCTATTTGCTGCATACCTTTCACTCCAGAAAATATAGCTGTGTCCCACAATACACACTCTAAGCATCTTGAAGGGAGATCTGGTTGTACTCAGACGGTTTAGAAAAAAATGTGGATGAGATTCAGTGCACTTGAAAAAAAAGAAATGATTGGTGGTTTCTGAAAATTCTACATTGAAAACTAGGGTGCATGCTACTGTTTTTTAAAAGGAGTAATGCTAATGGTTGAGAAAAAGTAATTGAAAGGAACATTGCACAGGATAAGCTGGTATAATGAGAAGTCAAACACCCTTGCTGGTTTGGATTGCAACATTGTGTGATGAACTTTTCACCTGTGTGTTCAGTTAGGTGTTCTATGGAGTGTTACCATGGTAACAGGCAGAGAGAGCAGTGGGGGAAGGTTGAACATTATGTGAGTTTGAAAGTGTTGAAATGTAGAACCAATTAAAATGTTAGTTTGGTTTTGAATTTGTGTGGGAAGAAATTTTATTGGTTATCTACATGAATATGTGTGCAAAATGAGAGGGACGCAATGTCATTCTATGGTTCCAGTAACTGATGCACAATTCAGAGATTCTGCTTAAGAAAATCTGGTGTGTGATTGACAGTGTTCTAAATCTACAAAAGCATTTTTAAAGGTGAGTTGTTAATTTATAAGGGGATCTATGTTGTGCACTTTAAAGTATATAAGAAAAATGTGTTCTAATGTGGAGGCAAGAGTTTATGTGTCTGCTTTGGGAAAAACATTGTGATAGGAGTATTTGGTATGTTAATGTGCTTGAGGAGATATGTTTTGCAGTACAGTGCTGTTGATAAAAATGTAGAGTGTATACATGAAGTGATCTAACCACTTACACACTTGTATATCAGGGTTAGAATTCTCAGATAGTCTCCTTGCAGTCTAGTTAAGATCCTGGGTGTGCTGTAGAAATGCCATAGCAACTCTCTCTGTAGCATGTAGTAATCATTTCAGTGAATTGCAAGGGATATTTTTATTTGTCTAGAATTATAATGTGAGTCAGTGTGTTTTGGGGAATATTGTGACAGACATGGGAATACATGTACTCATGGAGTGAGTTAGGCTTTAGGACATGCAGTGCTTTATACTCCTAGCCCTTGCATGATACCATACACTGCCCAAACTCAACTGTATTGCTCTAAACTCAGAAATATCAATCCCACCATGACCCCCTACACTGCCTGAACACAACTGCACTGTCCTAAACCCTAAAACACCATCCCTAGCAAAACCTGCTAAACTCTTTCAACACTACTGCACTGCTCTAAACCCTGAAACACCATTCTAAGCGAATGCCGCTATAATGTTGAAACACCACTGCACTGCCCTAAACCCTGAAACAGCACTCCCTGCATGATCTCCTACACTGCCCGAACACTGTTGCTGTCCCTTAAACTCTGAAAAAACACCCCCTCCTATACCACCTACACTGGGTGAATACTACTGTAGTTTTCTAAACCCTGAAACAGCACTCCCAGCAAGACCCTCTTTCACTGTAGTAATCATTTTACTGAATTGCAAGGGATACTCTCATTTGTCTAAAATCACAGTGTGAGTCAATATTCATTTCAGAAAATTGTGGCAGAATAATTTGCTTAGTTGATGTGTATACAAATATGGAAATACATGTACTCATGAAGTGAGTCAGGCTTTAGGACATGTAGTGCTAGAAAGGGCTATGCAGTATGTGTGTCAGGCCTCTTAATTCCCAAATAGTCGCCATGCTGTGTAATAAAGATCCTCGGTGTGCTGTAAAAATGCCATAGCAACTCTCTCTGTAGCATGTAGTAATCATTTCAGTGAATTTCAAGGGATATTTTTATTTGTCTAGAATCACAATGTGAGTCAGTGTGTTTTGGGGAATATTGTGACAGAATCACTTGCTTGGTGTATGTGTTTGCAGACATGGGAATACATGTACTCATGGAGTGAGTTAGGCTTTAGGATATGCAGTGCTTTATATTCCTAGCCCCTGCATGATACCATACACTGCCCAAATATAACTACACTGCTCTAAACTCAGAAATACCAGTCCCACCATGACCCCCTACACTGCCCTAACACCACCGCACTGTCCTAAATCCTAAAATACCATCTGTAGCAAATCCTGCTAAACTGATTGAACACTACTGTACTGCTCTAAACCCTGAAACACCATCCTCTACAAATGCCCCTATAATGTTGAAACACCACTGCACTGCCCTAAACCCTGAAACAGCACTCCCTGCATGATCTCCTACACTGCCCGAACACTGCTGCTGTACCTTAAACTTATTTATGGAGTGAACCACACTTTACAACATATAGTGCTTCTAATTGCTATGTAGTATGCTAGTAGTGGTCTATAATTGTAAAAAAAATGTAACATGTTTTTTTTCTTTACAACAGATTTTAATTATCTACAGAAAGAAAAACCATCATGCCTTCAAAGAGTGAGAAAAGAAAAACATATAAACAGGCTTACTTTTCCAAGAAAAACAAGTACAAGATTTATCTAAACAACAATGTGTGGAAAAAAAGAAGAAAGCTCCTGGTAAGACAACAAAGGATTTTATGAGGAAAATAACACAAACTAAAAAAAGTGTGGAGAATCTGGATTTTTTTTATCTGTAACTACAAAGAAAAACCAGACAAAAAAGAAAAATGATGGAAAACTATGTGGTAAAGAAATTGTGTATAGTAAAAGACAAAAAAATCAGTTTGTTGAAATTCGCAAGAAAATGTTTTATAACAGAGTTGTTTTAAATTTATTAAAAAAATATAAAGAATTGTAAAAGAAAAACAGCGTTTTATAAGAAAAAGAAACATATTCAAAGTATTGTTGAGAAGGCTTTTGAATTAAAAAAAAGTTGTTTATTTTAGTAATCAATAGTATTCGAACACTAGATAAGCCAATCAATGTTATGAAGGCCAATAGTAAGTGGAAAAGACTAATTAATAGAACTAATTTTTGTAATGTTTTTTCTGCAGAATGGAAACATAGTTCAAGTTGTGAGATGTTTTTTAATGAAGAGAGTTACCTTCAGTGTAATGATTTTATTGCATGCAGTTGACACCAGTGGTCGAGCTTATGAGGTTAAGAATGGTTGTCCGATTGAAAAAGAGAAAATTGTCCCTAGAAATGCAGAAGAAAAGCTGATTAAGTTTTAGGGAGACGTCCTAAGGCTCAGTGTACACTTGGAATTGTAGTAGTATTTGCAGTGTACGACAGGATTCAATTGATTTTTTCCACAATTTCTTACGTAAGTATATGAAGAAAAGTGTTAAACCAAAGATTAAGATGTTGCAAGAATTAGACCCTTGCAGAGTGAGAGAAAACACGGGTTTTCAAGGTCATTCTCTGGCTTGTCTTTCTAAAAAAGTATGTCAGAGTGTTTTTCACTATTTTAGGATGTTAGCAGTGCATCACACTCAAGTGAAGAAATTAGTGAGAAGGTTGCATTATGCAAAAAGTACAGCACTTAAGCTAAAACAGTTAAACAGTGCTCTTTTGCATGGATCTGTATTAGATGTAATCAACACTTGTGAAGAAATTGAGGTTAGTTACTTTGGTTCTGAAGAAGACAGTGCAGAAACTGATACATTAATAGAAGGAAATGTGAAAGAAAATGTACAGAAGTTTAGTACAGAAAATTTTGAGCAAGAAATTACAAGGTTTAAGGTCATTTCAGGTAAAATGCCAAACTTTTCTTGTATTTGTTGTAGATGAATTCATTATAAAAATCAGACCAGGTTAGTTGATCTATTTTTAAAAAGTGAAAAGGAGAATAATAATCAGTGGAAGGAATTTGCAACTTATTTGTTGGTAGAGTATTGTTTTGATTTGGGTTCTGATCAACTAATTTGTAAATATTGTTATAACAAATAAATGAAAACAAAATGCCTGCTAGAGCTGTACATAATAATCTTGAGTTGGTAAATATTCCTTCTGAACTGATGGATTTAAATACTTATGAGTCTATTCTTATTCAATGTGTGCATCCATTTCAGGCTGTTGTTTGCATGGAGCCTAAGACAGGGAAATTGCCTCCTTCAGATTTACAGAGAGGATTAAAGGGAAGAGTTGTATATTTGCCTCTAGATTTAAAGAAAAATATTGAAACGATTGGTGTAGAAAATGTGGAAGAGGAACCTCTAGTTATTCTAGTTAATGGCGTTCCTACGAAGAGTAAGAAAATCTGGCAAGAAATAGTGGATGTTAGGAAAGTTAAAAAGGCAACGTTGTATTTGGTAAAAAATAATCAATACTATAAAAATGTATATGTAGAGAAGAGGAAACAACTGTAGAAGAGGACAGTGATTTGTCAACTGGACAAATTGAAAAAGTGGATGTGCCCAGAACTGAAGAAATTTATGAACATTATAGTGTGCATCCACTTCAGTCTAAAGAAGTGATGGGGAATACTATTGAGTTATTCCAAATGAAAGAAGCGAAAGAAAGTCCCATTAGTGTATGGGAAGAAAGCTTGGAAGCTCGTTGTTTCCCTCAGTTATTTCCAATGGGCAAAGGTGGACGATATGATGAACGACCTGTGCAGATTTCTGCATATGAATACCGGACATCAAGATTATATGCAGAAGATCCAAGGTTTCGCCAATGTATTCCATATTTGTTTCATCTTCTGTTTGAGAGTGACTTGTCTGGACTTTGTTATGCAGTGAACCATATACTAAAAAGTGGAGTACATCTGCAAAATGTTTCGGCAAAGGACTTTATGGATAAAGTCCAACAGAAAGATACTGTTTTGGAATCTCAGCTAATTAATCTCAAGGCATGTCAGCGTGGTACTAATTAGTGTTGGTACTGTCGTCATGGGTAATTGAAATGTATGCTAAGAAACTCCTACATGGTTCCTTACTCTAAGCTGTGCTGAGTATGCTTGGGAAGATTTACTTCAATTTCTTCGAGAGGCAAATGCAAACATAGAAAATATAGAATACAAGACACCTGGAGAACTGTGCTCTTTTGATCCAGTTAATGTATGCAGGTATTTCAATCATAGATTTGAAGCTATGATGTATTTTATCACAAACAAAAAAATCCTCCTCTTGGAGAGGTTCTGGATTTCTTTTGGAGAAAAGAGTATCAAGAAAGAGGTGCTCCTCACATACATATGCTGCTATTGATAAAAGATGCCCCCAAATTTGGAACAGATTCAGATGACACAGTGATGAGTTTTATTGAACAATATTCTACATGTGCTGTACCAAAAAGTACAGAACAAAGGAATTTAAGTCTTATGATTTCAAACCCATCGTTGTGGAAAATACTGTCATCGAAAGTACAAATCTAAGGATAAGTTCTACACAAAATGTCATTTTGGATTTCCACGTCCAGGAATATCAAAAGGAAGAGTGAACAATGTTATGCCATCTTTGCGACATACTGTGACAAGAAAATCACCGAAAAATACCTACAACTTAAGAAGAAATGAAGAGTCAAAATACATAAATGACTATAACCCAGTCATTTTGGCCATGTGGAATGCTAACATGGATATTCAATATGTTGCAGACAACTCCATTGCTGTGGCTCGATATGTAACATCTTACATTACTAAATCTAAAAAGACGGAACTAAAGGAAAAGTGGGAAGAAATTTCTCATGAAAAGAGCCTAAGTAAGAAATTGTACAGCTACAGTTTGAAGATGTTGTCTCATCGAGAAATCGGAGCATATGAATGTTCAGATCGCATATCTTCTGCAAGTCTATACTCCAAATCTAGAACAATCATTTGGGTGATTTTAGGTCTTGCAAGAACACGAAACCGAGTTTTAAAATCTGTACAAGAAATTGAGTATTTAGCAGAGAGAGAACCAGTCAGTACAGATATTTTGAAGACAAATATGTTGGATACATACTATCCAAATAGAAGTAATCATCTTGAGAACGTTTGTCTCTATGAAGTACTGCATAGCTAAACTATTAGGAGGAATATTACAGAAGATATCAATAAAGGAGTATATGCTGTTATTGGATCTGAAGGATGTTTAGTGAAACAAAGAAAAGGACATTTGATTAATCACCGAAAACTGAGTTGCGAAACTGCTGACAAAAGGGAATTTTACTATTTAGCTCTTTTGCAACTCTTTAAGCCATGGCGTACAGAACTGGAACTACTTGGAGATTTTCACAGTTATGAAGATTCATTCAACGCAACTAAAAATACTATGGAATGTCCTGTTTTTACTAATTATCTGAAAAAGTTGAACGACGAAATACAGCAAGAAGCTGCAATTGCAGCAGAGACTGATAGAGACAGATCTCAAGACAGTCAAAGTTCTGCTTCGTTGAGTCAGGATCCACTAGGAGAACCAATTATCCAAAATGAAGCAGCAACTGCCATGAATGAGGTGGAAAGAGCAATGCAACAAGCTCAAGAGGATGTAATAAACTTAGAAGAATTGGAAAAACAAATTATTGTTGAGCAAAAACAAATATATGATCAAGTGACAGAACAGATTGAGAATGGTTTATATCATGAGAAAAAAGAGTGCTCATGTACGTCATTTAAATCTGTCCGACTGTACGTGAGTGGAGAAGCAGGAACTGGAAAAGGTTTTCAAATTAAAGGAATTGCAACTTATCTACAGAAAAGAACTGAGTCGTCACTCTCTTGTGTTGTTACTGCTCCAACTGGGTTGGCAGCACATAACATTAAAGGGATTACTTTACATAATTTATTGATGCTGCCAGTAGAGCATGATAATACATTAGAATACCACAAGCTATCTGGAGAAGCTTGTTGTGAAGTTTCTAGAGTCCTGAATAAAATGAAACTTCTCATTATTGATGAGGTAAGCATGGTATCAAATTTAATGCTTGCCTTTGTGCATTTAAGAATGCAACAAATCCTTAAACCAGAGTATGATGTGTTATTTGGAGGCACACACATCATAGATTTTGGAGATCTACTACAAAACACTCCTGTGAAAGGACAACCAGTATTTAAAACAGTTACACATGAAGACACCAAAAGTGCCTGGGAAGCATTGGAAATGTTAATATTTGGTCATATTTCGAATATACAGAACTCATTACAAATATGCGACAGGCAAAGGATGCTGATTATAAAATTATTCTTGAAGATATAAGAATTGGAAAAGTGAGTGAACATGGCAAAGAAGCTTTACAGGCACGATTACTTTCAAATTTGTTTCCAAACGAAAATATTGTTCCAGAGAATATATATAGAAAAATTGCAGAAAATAAATCAGTGATATGCTTGATGCCAACTCTGCAAGAATGTTCAATATTCAATGAAAAAATGTTAAAGTTAGAAAATCAAGAAATTATAAAACTGGAAGCTATTGATAGAATAGAGCATGAAGGAACTACTATTATTTTGTCAGAAAAGTTAAAGTCAAAATTGGATTCTTTAGAGAAATCAATATCTAAAACTGCTGGTTTAGAAAAGAATCTATATGCATGTATAAATTGTCGGATAATTTTACGATGTAATTTACATGTGGAAAGGGTTTAGTAAATGGAGCAATAGGTAATGTTGTTGATTTTGTGAATTACCCAAACAGAGATGACATTGATTTTTTAAAAATCAAATTTGATGAAATTGAAGAAGTACAACAATTGAGTCGTTGTTCAGCTTGATTTTTGCTTGTAAAATATGTATATGTCGTCGAAAACAGTTTCCTGTTTGTTTGGCATATGCGGTGACTATTCATAAATCTCAAGGTTTAAGTGTTGATAGTGCTTTGGTGAATATTGGAAGTACTGTGTTTAAAGAGGGTATGGCATATGTTGCTTTATCTCGAGTCAGAACTTTATCTCGATAATACTTGATTGATTTTGATGAGACAAAGATTAGTGCAGATGTAAATTGTGTCAAAGAGTATAATAGGTTAAGAAGAGAACATGCTCCCAATTTACCTCAAAATCCTGTATTTGAAAAGCGTGTGGTAGGTCGAAAAAGAAGATATGAGAAACATTTTAGCGAGGTTGTAGAGAAAAGAAAAAACTAGATGAACCAGTGATAGTAAGAAAAAGAAAAAGGATACTATTGAAGAGGTTGTTGGTTTTCAGTTTGAAAACAGTTCTGGTGTCAACTGCTAAGCTAATGTAGTGGTTAATGTTGGTTTTTTAGGTCTCGCCTGTCGATGCGCATGCGCATCGAGCTTGCGAGACTATTGGGGCTTAAACAGTCTTTAACCAACTTGCAAGGAATCGTGGCGATTCCTTGCAGTGCCCGTGAAATTCAAGCTTAATGCGCATGTGCATTGAGCGTAAAAGCGCGTGCACATGCCCCCAGCCGCCTGCTTGCATGTATTTTCCCTCAGCCGCACTCCTCCCACACCCCCGCTCCGCCCCCTCCCCTGCCTGCCGTGTCGCATTTCTTCAGTTCCCTTAGCCGCACTCCAGGCCCCTGCTGCTTTCACACACTCATGCCGCTCTCCCCGCTCCGCCCCCTCCCCTGCCCGCCGTGTCACATTCATCCCCCCTCCCCTTCTCTGCCTTTCCTCCGTCTTCTCCCCCACAGGCAACAAGAGGCTAGTTCACGACGCGCGTCCACATCACAGCCTTCAGCCTCCCTCCCGCGGGCAGCTTGGCCTCAGGTATTCACCCCAGCGCGACTTCTCCTCCCCCCTAATTACTTGCCTGCTGTTTACTTCTTTCACGGCAGCTCTCTCGCACATCAAAGGCTGCCCCCCACGCCTCGCAACAGACTTCATTGGAATGCGCTCCATGCATTCTCCCCTCCCTTTCAGCCTCTTTCCCAGCTCCAAGCCGGACCCTCCTTTCTCACCTCCTCTTTCTTTATTTACAGGGAGAACTTGTATTTTTCCCCGAGGCAACCAGTTCTGACACACACCAACTTAGAGCTTGACTTGTACTGACGCTGTCACCCCAGCAGACATGCAAGCATCAGACATGCACAAGCATCAGACATATATATTCACCCACTCTGCTTCAGTCACCCACTCTGCTTCAGTCACCCACTCTGCTTCAGTCACCCACTCTGCTTCAGTCACCCACTCTAAATTTTTCACCCACTCTAAATCTTTCACCCACTCTAAATCTTTCACCCACTCTAAATCTTTCACCCACTCTGCACCTTTCACCCACTCTGTACCTTTCACCTACTCTGTACCTTTCACCCACTCTGTACCTTTCACCCACTCTGTACCTTTCACCCACTCTGTAACTTTCACCCACTCTGTACCTTTCACCTTCTCTGTACCTTTCACCCACTCTGTACCTTTCACCCACTCTGTACCTTTCACCCACTCTGTACCTTTCACCCACTCTGCACTTTTAACCCACTCTGTACCTTTCACCCACTCAGTACCTTTCACACACACTGTACCTTTCACACACTCTGTACCTTTCACACACTCTGTACTTTTAACCCACTCTGTACCTTTCACCCACTCTGTACCTTTCACCCACTCTGTACCTTTCACCCACTCTGTACCTTTCACCCACTCTGTACCTTTCACCCACTCTGTACCTTTCACCCACTCTGTACCTTTCACCTACTCTGCACTTTTAACCCACTCTGTACCTTTCACCCACTCAGTACCTTTCACACACACTGTACCTTTCACACACTCTGTACCTTTCACACACTCTGTACCTTTCACACACTCTGTACCTTTCACCCACTCTGTACCTTTCACCCACTCTGCACCTTTCACCCACTCTGTACCTTTCACCCACTCTGTACCTTTCACCCACTCTGTACTCTGTAACCACTCACACCCACGCAAGCCCACTATCACCCACGCAACGCCACTCACCCACGCAACGCCACTCACCCACGCAACGCCACTCACCCACGCAACGCCACTCACCCACGTAACAACACTCACACATGCAACGCCACTCACCCACGCAACGCCACTCACTCAAAGCAACGCCACTCACACACGCAACGCCACTCACACACGCAACGCCACTCACACACGCAACGCCACTCACACACGCAACGCCACTCACACACAAGCCGAATATGTGCATGCAGCTTTCCAATATAGAAAACAAATTGGACTTTATTCGCAAAAAAATATATACTACAATTGGACTCCTTGGGTTCACTCACATGCAAACCTCAAGTGACTCCAACTATTAAATCTTCATTAACACAAACAAAGATACTTGGCACAAAACCACCCAATAGGCATACTGCCAATAAAACCATGCTCAAATCAGGCCAGAAAGTTAGTCTCGTTTTGCCATCAAGGAACAATGAATTTACAATAAACATGGCCATTGAAAATGTATTCTTAAAAATGAGGATTGGAAATATATGGCCATTAAGTTATTAACTATTTTGCAGATGAAAAGTAACCGTAAGTCCGTAACTGACACACTAGTTAGAATTCTTTAGATAAGTACTGAGCTCTGACATCGATGTACAACCTTCAGGCCATAAATGTAAACCCCGTCAGGACTGAATCCGACCTTCATCCTTCTGAGGTGGATACACGGAGTACCACTGAGTGATCAACAGACACACCTTTTACGAACAGCGCTATATATAACAGCAAAACTAACGAAGCAAGGGAGGGTTAAAACAAGAATATGCTTTATTAATAGGGAAATTCAAAAGTGGGGCTGCGACGTGATAAAATAAAATGGAAAGTAATGATTGACGTCATTGACAGCACATGTGAACATATCATCCACGAGCTGATCACGTAAATATCGTTCCGGCGTTTCTTCCGCCGATTACTTTCAAGATTCATCTGGCAATGCATAAGTCTTAAAAACACCTTTGTAAATCAAACCAATGCACATGAAAACATTTTCGGCCATATTGGAAAAAACATAGACTATTTGAAAAAAAAACGAGCCAAAACACTTCACAAACGATCACAGGCTAAAGCAAAATAAACTGCAAGTACAAAAACATATTTACTGCAAACACCAAGTAACACTAGTTTACCTTTCACACACACTGTACCTTTCACACACTCTGTACCTTTCACACACTCTGTACCTTTCACACACTCTGTACCTTTCACACACTCTGTACCTTTCACACACTCTGTACCTTTCACACACTCTGTACCTTTCACCCACTCTGTACCTTTCACCCACTCTGTACCTTTCACCCACTCTGTACCTTTCACCCACTCTGTACCTTTCACCCACTCTGTACCTTTCACCCACTCTGTACCTTTCACCCACTCTGTACTCTGTAACCACTCACACCCACGCAAGCCCACTATCACCCACGCAACGCCACTCACCCACGCAACGCCACTCACCCACGCAACGCCACTCACCCACGCAACGCCACTCACCCACGTAACAACACTCACACATGCAACGCCACTCACCCACGCAACGCCACTCACTCAAAGCAACGCCACTCACACACGCAACGCCACTCACACACGCAACGCCACTCACACACGCAACGCCACTCACACACGCAACGCCACTCACACACAAGCCGAATATGTGCATGCAGCTTTCCAATATAGAAAACAAATTGGACTTTATTCGCAAAAAAATATATACTACAATTGGACTCCTTGGGTTCACTCACATGCAAACCTCAAGTGACTCCAACTATTAAATCTTCATTAACACAAACAAAGATACTTGGCACAAAACCACCCAATAGGCATACTGCCAATAAAACCATGCTCAAATCAGGCCAGAAAGTTAGTCTCGTTTTGCCATCAAGGAACGATGAATTTACAATAAACATGGCCATTGAAAATGTATTCTTAAAAATGAGGATTGGAATTATATGGCCATTAAGTTATTAACTATTTTGCAGATGAAAAGAAACCGTAAGTCCGTAACTGACACACTAGTTAGAATTCTTTAGATAAGTACTGAGCTCTGACATCGATGTACAACCTTCAGGCCATAAATGTAAACCCCGTCAGGACTGAATCCGACCTTCATCCTTCTGAGGTGGATACACGGAGTACCACTGAGTGATCAACAGACACACCTTTTACGAACAGCGCTATATATAACAGCAAAACTAACGAAGCAAGGGAGGGTTAAAACAAGAATATGCTTTATTAATAGGGAAATTCAAAAGTGGGGCTGCGACGTGATAAAATAAAATGGAAAGTAATGATTGACGTCATTGACAGCACATGTGAACATATCATCCACGAGCTGATCACGTAAATATCGTTCCGGCGTTTCTTCTGCCGATTACTTTCAAGATTCATCTGGCAATGCATAAGTCTTAAAAACACCTTTGTAAATCAAACCAATGCACATGAAAACATTTTCGGCCATATTGGAAAAAACATAGACTATTTGAAAAAAAAAACGAGCCAAAACACTTCACAAACGATCACAGGCTAAAGCAAAATAAACTGCAAGTACAAAAACATATTTACTGCAAACACCAAGTAACACTAGTTTAAACGTTGAAGGTTGTTGCATACCAATAGTGTCTAAATTCATCTCAGCCTTAAATATTAATCAAAATCATTCACAACACAAAAGAATAATACTGCAAAAGAAAGACACTGTGATTACAATACAACAGTACAATCGCAATCGCACATTGTCAACAAAAAAAATATTTCCCAAAAAATGTCTGAAGTACAGTACATAAAATAACTACATCGAAAGATATTTACTAAAAACAACATTTATACATAGCACATAAAAATTTTGAAACTTTCAATAGCTAGACACGATGTGCAAAAGAAAAGTCAAATTCAGTCGGAATATGTCGTACGTACATCACAAAAAATACCAACATTGCCATATATTCATTACAAACAACATTAATACATAGCAGATAAAAATTTGCAAACGTTCAATAGCTGTACACAAACAGCATACAAAAAGTCAAATTCAGTTGGAATATGTCAGAACTACGTCCCATAAAATTAAGACATTTGCAATATATTCATTAAAATCAACATTTATACATAGCACATCAACATTTTAAAACGTCACATAACTATACACTAAGTACATACGCAAAACGAAATACAGTCTGAATACGCAAACGTCATAAACAATACAAAACATTAATAATATCAAAATTCAAACTTACCTGTCAAACGACGCAGCAACAACACAAGAAGCACAACGCGCCTTTCACACGTGACGGTTCTCGAAGATATGGGAATGTCCCCGTTGACGCACGTCAAACGCAACGCTACGTCACAAAACGTAGCGCTGCGATTGGCTAGAAATTACGTCACACTAAACATTACATCAAAATAAAAAAAAGACTAGAACGCTAATCTCCCTTACGTAACAAACGTAAAGGGAATACAAAGCGTACGACATTTTTACATAATAAAAATAAAACACACTTTAAAAACATTCACTAAACACTTATAATCCCAATACAAATACACGAATACACACACACATTACATTAAAAATATAAATTAACACATGCAAAACACTCACATATGCCAATCACACATGCAACCCCACTCACACATGCAACGCCACTCACACATGCAACGCCACTCACACATGCAATGCCACACACACATGCAACGCCACACACACATGCAACGCCACACACACATGCAACGCCACTCACACATGCAACGCCACTCACACATGCAACGCCACTCAACCACGCAACGCCACTCAACCACGCAACGCCACTCAACCACGCAACGCCACTCAACCACGCAACGCCACTCAACCACGCAACCCCACTCAACCACGCAATGCCACTCACACACACAACGCCACTCACACACACAACGCCACTCACACATGCAACGCCACTCACCCACGCAACGCCACTCAACCACGCAACGCCACTAACCCACGCAACGCCACTCACCCACGCAACGCCACTCAGCCACGCAACGCCACTCACACATGCAACGCCACTCACACGCAACGCCACTCACACACGCAATGCCACTCACACAGGCAACGCCACTCATCCACGCAACACCACTCACACATGCAACGCCACTCAACAACGCAACGCCACTCAACCACGCAACGCCACTCACACATGCAACGCCACTCACACACGCAACGCCACTGAAACAACAGCGCCACTCAAACAACAGCGCCACTCACACACGCAACGCCACTCACACACGCAACGCCACTCACACACGCAACGCCACTCACACACGCAACGCCACTCACACAAACAACGCCACTCACACAAACAACGCCACTCACACACACAACGCCACTCAACCACGCAACGCCACTCACCCACGCAACGCCACTCACCCACGCAACGCCACTCAGCCACGCAACGCCACTCACCCATGTAACGCCACTCACACACGCAATGCCAATCACACACGCAACGCCACTCACACACGCAACGCCACTCACACACGCAACGCCACTCACACAGGCAACGCCACTCATCCACGCAACACCACTCACACACGCAACGCCACTCACACTCGCAACGCCACTCACACACGCAACGCCACTCACACACGCAACGCCACTCACACACGCAACGCCACTCACCCATGCAACGCCACTCACCCACGCAGCGCCACGCACCCACGCAGCGCCACTCACCCACGCAACGCCACTCACCCACGCAACACCACTCACCCACGCAACGCCACTCACACATGCAACGCCACTCAACGTCACTCAACAACGCAACGTCACTCAACAACGCAACGCAAATCAACAACGCAACGTCACTCACACATGCAACGCCACTCACACATGCAACACCACTCACACACGCAACGCCACTCATCCACGCAACGCCACTCATCCACACAACGCCACTCATCCACGCAACGCCACTCATCCACGCAACGCCACTCATCCATTTGCAAAATGAAAAATGTCAAACTCTTCTATTGCGAGACCTATTGCATTTTCAATCCTTGTTTCTTGAAACTTTACAACAACAAATTGTTGAAAATCGGGACAAAAGATTTTGTTGTTTGTTGAATTCTGTGTTTGAGAAATGTAGTAGTGATAAAACTAAAATAGAAAGTGTTTCTGATATTCGAAATGTTTTAGACATATGTTCTGGGTTAAGTCAATTTTCACAGAATATTCAGCAAGATTGTCAGGAATTTCTAGTGTATATGCTTGTTGTATTGCAAGATGAAGGTATAGATATTGAAACTCTTTTTGGCCTTTGTTATAAATTGCCACATGACTGTGACAATTGTTCATTTTTAAGTAGTACTAAAATAGACTCTGAAAGATTTATATATTTAACTTTACCAGACTGCAAATCAGTGTCTTTTAAAAATCTAGTTAGAGAAGCAATTCAACACATGGTCTGTACCCAATGTAACTCACAAATCTTATAAACATTATTTATACAAAGATATGGACAGTATGTAATTTTAATGCTGCAACGATGCAGATCTGATGGAAGAAACCTGACAACTTTAATAAAAAAAATGTGTGGCTTCTTGTCGGATTCTGCCCAGCCCAAGCACTGCAGTAACGTAGCACGCACCAGTCCCCTTCCCCTGCCCAATGGCCACTCACGAGTTGTAAAACAATGAGCACACCAATGGACCTGAAAAGAGGGTGGTATGTAGAGGAGACACCAAGTCTTCCACCCATGAAAGATCGATAGGACACAGCTCCTTCCCTCACCTTCTGCACCTGAAGCAGACAGAAAGAAATCAAATACACTTCTTATACTGCAGGTTCCCAATTCCAATGACCATACACTGCCCCAACACACACTGGCCCCTCTTACCCGTGATAGTGCAGGCTTTGCTTTGTTCAGGTACTGGGCAATCCAAGTCTCACGCAAATCTCTAATCGGATTGCCAGTCAGGAGCTATTAATAGCGGTGTCCTTCGATTTCAGACTTATGGGCATAAGGGGAAAAAAGGTCTTTATCCAAGTACAAAAAAAACCCCTTAGTTAATAGCTTAAAAGGGAAAAAGGGGATCGACCTGCGGCACTCGAAAACGCCGAGGCTTCCAAAACATTCAATTGTTTGTCCCTTCGCGGAAAGACCCAAACGTCACTTCCGCGAATAACGATGTGAAAAGCGTCCCAAAAAAGGACGCGGTACGCGGTCAACAACAGTTACCAAAGCAAGGGCACAGCAACAAAAACGAGGAAACACAGCGAACGGGAGCCCCCGCCCGCTAGGGACACAACAAAAGAAGAAAAGGAAGCTGGATTGGGAAAACCGAAAAAGGGGTCAAGAAGGAAGGGGAATCAGAAAAAACGGGACTAGGACTAACTAACTAGGGGCAAACAGGGGAAGAAAAAGTCTCTCACGAGCCCGTGAAAGAAAAGCAATTCAGGGAAACCAAAGCAACAGGAATCCCCAACAGCGGTACACAGCAAACAGGGAAGCAGGATACCAGAATCCTCACAAAGGCAATATCAAGCACTGAGACAAAGGTAGGACAACCTTTTATCCCTCAGCCCCAGATCATGTGATGTCAGTATATGGTCATGGAAATAGGGCTACCCCCAAATCCTAACACTTCTCAACTATCAATATCAGGAAAATTGTTTGTAACTGTAGCAATTATTTTCCATGATGGTTGTTCTATAACATCAGGACATTACACACCTTATTTAAAATGTACAAAAGGCTGGACTCATTGTAATGATACTCAATTGATTTTTAAACGTTTGCCTTATGGCTTACCAAATTCTTAACTAGTGTTTTTACAACCACAATTTTAGGGAAAATAATTGGCCTGGGAAAATGACTGCTGTTAAGAAAGGGTAGTCGGGTGTTGAAAAGTACTTTGTGAGTGAGGGTGATCAAGTTAAAAAAATGCTTGTAGTTGACGTAGAGGTAGTGTAGGTGTATCAGATAGTGGGTGATGTGGCTATCACAGGAGATGTTGATCCTCAGTGAGGCAGAGGTGTTTTAGATTTGTTGTAGTTATGGTAGATGTTGGTGACATTTTTTATTCCCTTGTAGAGGTTTCTTTTATTGGTATACAGCTCCTTGCTAAGATAAAGGATGAGCAGAGTGTCATCGGCATAGCAGATGATGTTGAGATTATGATAGCATGCTAGTTGTTTAAGGTTCTATGTACATGATAAATAGCATCGGGTGGAGGTATAACCATTGTTAGATGGTACAAAAGATGTTGGTGCTTTTGATTCAGAAGGTTGGGAAAAGGAAGCTTAAGAGTACTATTAAGTAACTTCCAAACTGAGGATTTTACACATGCTATTTGGTCATACGGAAAAGTATCTGAAACAAAAAATGACTATTTCGGTTAAATGTTGTTAGCATATGTTTGTACATAACTTTATTTAGAGTGTATAAAAAAAAGTAATAATGTTTTGTTACTTTGTGATTGTTTGCGATGTCCCATATTTACGTAAGAAATTGCTGTTCGAGAAAAACATTTAAGATATGTTTTTTTCTAATTTTTACATTTTTAATGAAAATGTTGAATGGGTTTTTTAAAAGACAATCTTATTGATTGTCTTTTTTTTGGCCCGCTGTTATATGATGAGTACTATTGAACTCACTGTTTTCAGTGAAATTCATTATATTCTGAGAACAGCAAAATAAGATACATAACATATTGTACAAATTATTTTGTATTGTGAAATATATATTATAACTCAATTTTTTCTTCCCTTTCACAGATACTATATTTATTAAAAAATGTGGGACAAACAAGCGCCATAACCCACAGGTATACCGGCAGGAGAGGTGTGTGCAGAGCCATCGGGCATAGCCGTGAGGTAAACGGCAGTGTTGGGAAATTGCTACCACCATAGAACTCCAGCCCCCAGCAGCACCAGGGGCGACGCGCTCGTGACGCGGAGGGAGCGCCAGGAGGCGCTGAAAGGGAGACGCCGCCGAGAGCCTCGCGGACAAACAAGCGCCATAACCCACAGGTATACCGGCAGGAGAGGAGTGTGCAGAGTCATCGGGCATAGCCGTGAGGTAAACGGCAGTGTTGGGAAATTGCTACCACCATAGAACTCCAGCCCCCAGCAGCACCAGGGGCGACGCGCTCGTGACGCGGAGGGAGCGCCAGGAGGCGCTGAAAGGGAGACGCCGCCGAGAGCCTCGCGGACAAACAAGCGCCATAACCCACAGGTATACCGGCAGGAGAGGAGTGTGCAGAGCCATCGGGCATAGCCGTGAGGTAAACAGCAGTGTTGGGAAATTGCTACCACCATAGAACTCCAGCCCCCAGCAGCACCAGGGGCGACGCGCTCGTGACGCGGAGGGAGCGCCAGGAGGCGCTGAAAGGGAGACGCCGCCGAGAGCCTCGTGGACAAACAAGCGCGATAACCCACAGGTATACCGGCAGGAGAGGAGTGTGCAGAGCCATCGGGCATAGCCGTGAGGTAAACGGCAGTGTTGGGAAATTGCTACCACCATAGAACTCCAGCCCCCAGCAGCACCAGGGGCGACGCGCTCGTGACGCGGAGGGAGCGCCAGGAGGTGCTGAAAGGGAGACGCCCCCTCTCGCCTCGCGAGTCGCGCGCGGGAAGCGCCAGGGAGAAGCCCGGGACAAGGGCGGGACAGTCTTAGACAGTCCTAGACTGGCCGGGACTGGACTGGGCCACCCCCCTTTTCGGTCGCATCCAAGTAAGAAATACGTTTCTTGATTATTTACTGCTACGGATGTTTGCTAAGTGGAGCTTTTTGTTTTATTATTAATTTATTCTTCCTGCCTGTTCCAGGCTATTTTCCTCTTTGAATGCTCTTGTGACTCTAGTTGCCTTAACAGTATTGTTACGTTGGGGTTTGCCTGTATCACCTGTTCTTGCCCGGCGAAACTCACGACGTAGTTCCTCATGCCAAAAAACATGTCCAAAAAACAGCCACCATCGAACACCAAGACTATAGAAAACTATATGGTCCAAGTTGTGAGCAAAATTAATGATAAAAGGAGACAGTCATTGGGCTTAAGTCAGTCTCCGGATTTACATCCATTAAGCCCGACTCAAAGCAGCCATCAGTCAAACACTATAGCTCCGGATGTCTCTACTGACCTGATAGACCTCATGGTCGATTCTAATCCAAATATGGACCAGCAGAATACCCTTATACTAGATAATGAAGTAGATTTAGTATCTCCAGATTTAGAAGCCATTTCTGACTCTGAGTATGTGACCTTGGAACATAAACCTGACGATCCTTCATCTCCTGAACAGGAAGCCCGACCTGCTAGAAGACATAGAAGAGTGCAGGAAAAACGGTCGGGTTTACGATCAGGAAATAGGAAGAAAAAATCTCCACCCACAGGGAAAAACAAAGTAAAATCCACTGAAGAAGGAGAAAATAATACTCTTGAAAAAAGTGATCAGGATAATAGCTATAATGAGGATGATCTGTTGCAGAAAATAGCTGATATCATTGATTCAAAAATCAAAACCATTATCAAGCCGCTAGTTGCTAAGATCGATAAACTTAATGCGGAATTAAAAAGAATGGGTGCTCTTCAGATAAAGACTGTGGACGGGGTTGACAATTTATCTACACTAGTGTCACAAATGGGAAAGCCAGTCGAGTCTAAGGATGGGAGTTCGGCAGAGAAAGAGAACGGGCCGATACTCCCTGAATGTCCAGTTCAAAATGTGACTAATTCTAATAATCAGCCCGTGACAAAAGATGGAATACCACTGACAATAAGTATTCCGACAGTAACACGTCAGGATTTAGATCCCCTTCAATTTATTGAAGAAGCTTCGCCAGTGGTATTGGTGTTGGCCAATGTGCCTCCGCCAACGGATACTCAAATGGAATCACCAGCATCTTTGTCTAGCAAGGCACTGCACTGGCTTACAACTAACATGCAAATGGCACCAGGAGGCAAGCATCAGCTTGCATGTGAAATTAAGTCTGTCAAAAGGGTTGCTTGGATTGGGAATCGGCCCAAAAGGTTCAAAGGAGATTGTGTTATAGTGACTTTTTGTCATGCTGCTGTATTACCCAATGTCTTAAATCATATCTTTCCCCCACAAAGAAGAGCCGGGTCTGTTGTCCCCCTCACTTTAAAATTCTTTTATGGGGAGCAACAGAATGTGACATTTCCAAAAACTCCTGGCCCGTTGTGGTAAGTTGGGAGAAATAACAGAGGACCAAGGGCTGCTCCTAATGAATGGGTTGTGGTCCTAGGAAACAGATACGAAGCTTTATCAGACCTAAATGCCTGTGATTGACTGTGCAGAAGTAATGTTAACACTGATCATTTTGCCCCTAATGGAGGTTGTTTAGGAGGGGAAGTGGAAGCTCAGATAAACTCCGTAAAAACTGATCTATTGTTAAATTTAAGTAGTACACAGGGGGTTTTGGGTGTTATATGTGATGATTATCAATTTACTGGTCCTCTTGATTATATTGATGGAAGTGATCTAAATCTAAATGTAAATTTATCCCCAAAAATGGTTGTAAATGTGGATAAGGTAGGTGTAAACCATCTCAACCAGGAACAAAGGGCTAGCTTACCTACCAATAATGAACCTACCAATGACAGGGCGTTTGGCCAATATATTCTATCGTCCTGGAATATTGCAGGTCTGAAAAGCAAGATACCATCACAGGACTGGCAAACTTTCCTGGATCTTAAGGATGTGATCCTTCTCCAGGAAACTTGGCAATTAGACCCAGATCCTGTTGAAGGATATCTACATTTTTATGTCCCGGCTACACCAAGTCAAAGGGGAAGACCTAAAGGTGGTCTAGTGACATGGGTAAAACAAAGTAGCGACTATTCAGTGGTTCAATTGGCCACTAATAGCCCTGATATACTGTTGGTCAAGCTACAGCGGCCATTCAGTTTGGACCTTTATATTTTTAATATATACTCAAGGGGCTTACCAGGTGGTAAACCCACGGAGGCGGTTGATCTGCTAGATTCCCTTCTAAAACAACATTGCTTAAATGCAAATGTTATTGTTGGAGGTGATTTTAATTGTTGTTTTGAACCCTTAGATAACCACGATGTAGATCTTACGATAGAGGAGGACTATATCTGGGATATCCCTCAGCTTTCCTTACCACCAATTAAAAAATGGTCTGAGGCTGCACTACAGTTAAAAATTCTGTGCGTTGAGTTTGGTTTGCGGGCTACCAATGGAAGAGTGACCTCGGATAAACATGGTGCTACCACTTTTTCCAATGGAAATTCACAGAGTCGCATAGACTATATCTTAATTAACAAAGAGAATTGGGCCAGTGTTGTTGATATGTGGATAGAGTCTAGAGTGGAAAGCGACCATGATCCATTAATTTTGACATTTAAAATGTATGGAGTGTTGGAAAAAGACGATTTGAGGGAAAATGTCCAAATAAACCTCTCAAATGATACCAGACGCATCAGATGGGCAACTTGTGCAGCTAGTGAGGAAAGCATAACTGCTATGAGGGATTTAACAACCCAGGCTATTAAAGAAGTAAGGAGTATAAGCCTTATGGATACTCAGCTATCTGAAGTTAGTAGGATCCATGATGAATTTTTTAAAAGGTTAAATTTTTTTTTGTTAAAACAGTTACTAAGAAGCAACGTAGGCCAGTAAGAAAGGAAGATCAGTGGTACGGCAAATCGTGCAGGGGTGCTTATAAGGCATTGTCTGTCGCTGTCAAGTCAAAAGATATAAATAAAATAAGAGAAGCACGTGTTATGTACAAAAAGGTCCAAACAAGTGCAAAAAGGGACTGGGAGGAAGACTATTGGAGGGATCTCCTTATAGCAAGCAAGGAAAGATCTATGACGCCCTTTTGGAACATCGTAAAATGGGGAAGGTGGGCCATAAGAGGAGAACCCATGAATCATGTGTCACCAGAAGCATGGGTATCCCACTATGCGACCCAGTTCGCTGCTGAGGAAATTGATGGAGAGGACCATGTGGCTCCAGTAGATACCCTGGAGAGCCACTTAATTTTCAGCAAAGCTGATGTCCTAAAAATTCTAAATAATAACCCTAAAGCCAGAGCACCGGGCTTAGACTCTGTTCCAGCAGACCTTTTTATGCACGATAAAGAATTATGGGCCACGTACATTCACTTGCTAGTAAATGGTATCGCGAAGGGCTCGCCTATTCCTGAGACCTGGAAGGGAGCCGAGATTATCCCCATCTATAAAAAGGGGGCATGCTCGGATCCAGGCAATTATAGGCCTATTAGCCTGATCGCATGTATACAGAAAGTTTTGGCTAGACTTTCACTCCAGCGAATCCATGGGTGGATAGATGAACAGGATATACTGTCACCCTTGCAGGCAGGCTTTCGTAGCCATACAAGTACCATAGATCAAGTGTTTAGATTTGTTTTAATTTACTGGCGTGTAGTTTTACTGGGGGGGGGATGCTTTTTGCTGCTTTCGTCGACTTAAAATCGGCTTTTGATTTAGTACCCCGCCACAAGTTGTGGAATACTCTCCAAAATCAGGGTATCCCCAATGAAATCCTGTCCTTACTAATGAGAATGCATGAAAATAATTTTGCACAAGTGCGATGGAACCAACAGGGTAGTGTTACTGGTAAATTTCCTATTGAGAAGGGAGTACGCCAAGGTTGCGTGCTCGCTCCAACGCTTTTCTCGCTATACATCAACAGGGTGATCAGATACTTCGAACATCAACCAACAGATGCCCCTAAGTTGGCAGGAAGACTGATACCCCTGTTGATGTTTGCGGATGATACCCTGCTGATATCTAAGACGCAACAGGGACTCCAGAGGGCAATTGGAGTGTTTGAATCATTCTGTGCAGATCATGGTCTTGTAATTAATACAAGTAAAACAAAATTCATGGTTCTGCATAAACGGCGACATATTAGAGGGAAGGCAATTATGGACGGTGTTCAACTTGAACAGACCCAGGTATTTAAGTACCTTGGAATTAATTTGTCCTATAATTTGGATTGGAACAACACATTAATGAGCTAGCGACTAGACATGCTCAATTAACCGGAGCTCTTACTAAGGAACTTTTTGCATCACAGACTAAACCTATCAGACCGGTCTTGAAAATTTATAATGCAAAGGTAGGAGCGGCAGTTCTGTATGGAGCTGAACTCTGGGGGCCCAGTAATCTTACAAAGCTGATGATAGCACAGAATAGATTCCTCCGTAACATTACTGGGTTACCAATGTCAACACCTTTGATACCCTTAAAATATGATCTGGGTTTCCATAGCTTTGAGGATATGGCTAGATATAGACCTGTAGCCTACTGGAGAAGGCTTTGGGTAACCCCAGAACTTTCTCAGTATGCTCAAGGATTCCTAGAGATTCGAACAATGGATAAAGGGTGTAAAATTGTCTGGTTGAGAGATGTAAGAAGTATATATAGGGCGATGGGATTATCCCAATTGTGGGACGATCCTGAAAACAATGTATTTCCACCAAAAAAGGTACTTCGAGATCTATACTGGAGCATGATTGAGATAAAGTGTTTTAGAAATCATATTGATCCTTCACTAATGATTTTCTAGAACTTAAGCATGCACCAGCCCTTGAACCTTACTGGGACTGGATAACTGTACCAGGGGACCGGAAAAGGTACCATCAGTTGAGGGTAGGGACTTTACCTTTAAATGCCCTAACTGAGAAATGGCATAAGAGCCAAAGCCCAAGGTGCCTTTTCTGCCCTGATCAAACTGAAAATATTGGACATGTGCTATTTGCTTGCCCTGAATATAATGTTCCCAGACGGTCATGGCTAAAACCGATCTGTGCCCAGCTAGGCTTAAGAACTGCAAATGAGGCTGTTAGGGTTTTAAGAACTGATACATCACAGCCTGTTGTTATAGCCATGTCAAAGTTTTTGCATTGGATATGGATTATTCGGTCTCGTAAAATGAGTCTGGAGTAATCATGAGTTTCCGTCGTCTCCTACTATTTAACTCTGCATATTATATTATTAAGTGATTAACTATGTACACTGCATTAGTAACTGATAATTTGTAATTTTGATATTGATGAAATTGCTTTTATACCTGTTTCCTTTTTCTTTTTTCTTATAAATGTCTTTTTAAAAAAATATAGGATTAACTTAAGAATGTGTAAAAATGTAAATAGGATGAGCTAGGGTGTTATTTATTCTACTTTTATTGTATATTGAATATTTTTATCTTGTACTCTCTGTATGATAAAATGATTCATCGTGGTTCCTGTTCCCTTGTGGGATAGTGGGATGGGTATCAAAAACAACTATTTCTTTTTTTATCTGTAAAATGTCTTTCATGATTGAAAAATATCGAATAAAGACTATTTTGAATTTGAATTTGAATTTGTGATATTAACTTGTCATTACTTATATGGTAAGTATGACAAAAATACTTTTCATCACTCTCTTACTTCTCTTTCCCTCTTTCCCTTTCTTCACTCTCTCCCTTACTCCCCTTCTTCTACTCATCTTACTCCCCTTCTGTCACTCTCCTTACTCCCCTTCATTCACCTTTACACTCCTTCTCTCACCATCAGTACCCTTCCCTCACCCTCACTCACCTTCTCCTGCTTCCTCTTTACCCTCTCTGTCCCTCAGTTCTCTTTCCTTACTTCCTCTATCACTACCCTTGTCTTGCTCTATCCCTCACTCTCTTCTCACTCCCCCTCACTCTCTTTCCTTTACACTATCCCTCACTCACTCCCCTTCTCTCACTCCCTCACTCCCTTTCGCTCATTCCCCCTCCTTTATTCCCTCCCTCAGTCCCCTTTCCTCCATCCATCTCTAAGTCTCTTCCTCTGTCTCAGTCACTATCTCTGCCTCATTCCCTCACAGTCCCTCACTCTCCCTCTCTTTCTCTCTCTCACTGTCTCCTTCTCTCTCCTCCACTCTTCCTTTTCTTTCCTCTCTCTTTCCATAAATCCTTCTCTCTCACTTACTTCTTTTTCCTTTCTCTTACTATGCTTCTTTTTCCATCACTCCCCTTCTCTCACTCTTATATCCCTTCTCTCACTGTCACTGCCCTTCACCCAGTCTCACTCCTCTCCCCCTACTTCATGTTGTCCTCTCTGTGCCTCACTCCTATTCCCTTTCTCCTGCTCCCATTCCCTCACTCCCCCTCACTCTCTTTCCCTCACTCCATCCGTCAGTCCCCTTCCCTCACTCCCCTTTCCTCACTCCCTTTTGCTTACTCCCCTTCCTTTACTCCCTCACTCCCCTTCACTCCATTTCTCCCTCCCTCTTCCCCTCTGTCTCACTCAGTCTAACTGTCTCACTCCCTCTTAGTCACTCCCTCTCCCTCTCGTTCTCTCCCACGCTCTCCCTCTCTCTACCTCACCCTTCCTCTCTTTCCCTTTCTGTTTCCTTCACTCCTACTTTATCCCTCAGTCCCCTTTCCTCTCTCTTAATCTCCTTCCTTCTCTCTCATTCCCCTTTCCTCACCCTCATACCCCTTCTCTCACTGTTACTGCATTTCACTCACACTCACTACTTTTCCCTCACTCCCCTTCCCTCACTCCCCTTCCTTCACTCCTCTTTCCTCACTCCCTCACTCCATCTCACTTACTCTCCTTCATTCACTCCCTCCCTTACTTTTTTTTCATCTATGTTTCTCACCCTGTCTCCCTCTGTCTCACTCATTCTAACTGCCTCACTCCTTCTCAGTTCCTTGCTCTCCCTCTCTCTCTCTGAATTTGTCACCCCGAGTGGGATGGGTATGCTCAGACGTGAGTCCCATGCTCTCCACACCACCTGAGTCAAGCTATCCTGGCTGAAGACGGCTGATAGCCAGAAATCGGTCCTAGGATGCTTGATTCTGGTCCAGGAAAGACATGGCTTGGCAGTTCGGGCTGGACTGTTCCCATGAGGCACAGGGTCAAGGCTGATTTGCATATGGCCATGTCTGAACTGGGGTGGTGTGGAGTGCAAAAAAACGATGGATTTAGGCCCAGAACTCTGTACTGGGGTGAATGTATGACATTGTTCTGCATTCTGTCCATCAACTGTTGGTTTTGAATTTGTCACCCCGAGTGGGATGGGTATGCTCAGACGTGAGTCCCATGCTCTCCACACCACCTGAGTCAAGCTATCCTGGCTGAAGACGGCTGATAGCCAGAAACCAGTCTTAGGATGCTTGATTCTGGTCCAGGAAAGACATGGCTTGGCAGTTCATGCTGGACTGTTCCCATGAGGCACAGGGTCAAGGCTGATTTGCATATGGCCATGTCTGAACTGGGGTGGTGTGGAGTGCAAAAAAACGATGGATTTAGGCCCACATCTCTGTACTGGGGTGAATGTATGACATTGTTCTGCATTCTGTCCATCAACTGTTGGTTTTGAATTTGTCACCCCGAGTGCGATGGGTATGCTCAGACGTGAGTCCCATGCTCTCCACACCACTGGAGTCAAGCTATCCTGGCTGAAGACAGCTGATAGCCAGAAACCGGTCCTAGGATGCTTGATTCTGGTCCAGGAAAGACATGGCTTGGCAGTTCGGGCTGGACTGTTCCCATGAGGCACAGGATAAAGGCTGATTTGCATATGGCCATGTTTGAACTGGGGTGGTGTGGAGTGCAAAAAAATTATGGATTTAGGCCCAGATCTCCGTACTGGGGTAAATGTATGACATTGTTCTGCATTCTGCCCATCAACTGTTGGTTTTGCATTCCTCATAGATCACACTTTGGCACTTAGTAAAGAAGCCAACAAAAATGTTTCAATCTTGGTGCATGTTTGAAGTATAGCACCTTTAGGGATTCCTTTACATTTCATAGTATTAGTGAACACCATCTCATTTACAACTTCAATACCAAAAGGTTTTCGGGTGTAAGTAATTATTCAACCTCATTTGATAGAATAGGCATTTTAGATAGTTGGTTGTCTGAGTCCAGGTAAAAGGTAGTTTTTTTTATTTCACTACCCACCATATCCCTTGAGTTCCATTTTAGCTTACCCATTTCTCAATGTAAAAATTTAAACATTTTGGTATCTCAAATAAACTCACATACTGCTGAGAATGTAGTTATGTGAAGTAATAACGCAAAAATGCATAGAGAGCAGGCTTACATGACACATTCATCACGATTGAGTTAGCCTCCAATGAGAATAGTAAAGTTTAATATTTAACGCCTGAGTCTCTTCATAAGGTGCTGATTCTACCAGTTGAAATTAATTATAATTCTGCAAAGTGTGGTCCACTTATTTTTTTTTTATGGCCAGTACCTCTTGGAGGGTCCAATAGGCGCAGAAGTAACTGGACCTGGCACAGCGGGAACAGATCAAGCTGTTTACAGTGGAACAAGTATTGGGATAGGTCTGGTTTCTCCTTCAGAAACAACACAAACAATAATCCCATCAACTGTTGATCACAGGTTCAGCACATCAAATCCCAGGTTTTCATAAGTATTAAGAGTCTTGTGCAACCACTTCCAGAGCTTGCCGCAGTTAAGCTCTACTGGAGACTGAAACGTAATCTTTGAATGATGGGGAAGGTGCACCAAAAACAGAGTCCATGTCCACCAAATGTATCCAAACAGTATCCTTTTATTGTTCTTGATAGTAAAACATGGACATCAGCCAACACGTTTCCTTCAACTAAGGGTACTTCATCAGGGCTCATATGACATTAGGAGGGATAATAATATGTCCGCGCTCCAGGTCTAAATGTATTCAAATAGAGGTAAATAGAAGTCGTCCAAAATCCTGATACGTAGGTAACAAGAAAGTATATTCAATGGAATGCCGTCCGTAGCGACAAAGCCCCACAATAGGGGTGGCACGTTATCGGCCAATATTCTTGACACAATATCTCTGCTGTCAGCAGCCACACTCCTTCTTTTCCTCCCTCCACAGAACTGTGGGCAATGCAATCCACCATGCCCCACAGTCAAACTGTGCCCCATGCAGTGGGAAGAGAGCAAATTGGTTACAGTTTCACAGGTGTTGGGACTGGTCTCCCTCCTTCTCTAGCCCTCAGAGAAAATGGGACAATGTAGCCTGCCTTGCCCCACAATCAAAAAGTATACCGCTCTGTTATTATTATTATTAAAAGCAATTTGTATGGCGCAACTAAGCCCAATGGGCGTCAAGGCGCATAACCAAACAGTAACAGCTGTTAGAAATACCACTATGCAGTTATACAACTATTGCGGGTATGCCTTGACGAAATACCAGGTTTTAAGGGCCTTTTTAAAAGAGGATAGAGAGGACTGTGTCTTGATATCTTGGGGGAGAGAATTCCACAACTTTGGTGCAACAATTGAGAATGCCCTATCTCCCCATCGTGCTCTTTTGGCTCGAGGGACGACCAACAGGTTCAACTCAGCAGATCTAAGTGCTCTCCCCGGCTGATAGGGAGTAAGCAAGGCGCTTAACGGATGCGTAGATCTTTCTGATAAAGCTCTATAGGCTAAGCAAAGAATTTTAAAGGAAATCCTCAGTTGAATAGGAAGCCAGTGAAGAGTCCTTCTGGCCATAGTGGCAGATGAAGTATTTGGGAGTGCTAGGACAAAACGGGCCGCAGCATTTTGTACAATTTGTAGCCGCTGGGTGAACCCCTTGTTGGCATCTGCATATAGTACATTGCAGTAATCCAACCTCGAGCCCACCAATGCCACTACTATCTGCTTCCGTGCTGGGAGAGAGAGATAATGAAGAATTCTCCTGAGTATTTTTATAACTCCCCAGCAGGTAGCAACCGTGCGATTAACCTGTAGGGTCATAGACAGCGAGGTGTCGAAAATAACGCCGGGATTCCTGGCTGACTGGGAAGGAGATGGACAAGTTCCCAGCGTAGACGGCCACCACTCAGTAGACCAAATATCCTGGTCCTTGCCAAAGACCAGGATCTCGGTTTTATCGCCGTTCAACTTCAGAGAATTCTGAAGCATCCAGTCAGACACTGTCTGCATACAGGTTCTGAAGTTGGCGGCAGATGTAGATACTGAGTGGGCTAATGACACCATGATTTGAGTGTCATCGGCGTATGACACCACTTCCATCCCCTGAGATTTTACTAACCTCGCAAGGGGTGCAACATAAATGTTAAATAGGGTCGGACTCAAGGCCGACCCTTGGGGCACCCCACATGGCAAGGATTTGACAGGGGATAGAAATTCGCCGAGCTTGACTCTCTGCTCTCTATGTTGTAAAAAAGAGTGCAGGAGGTTAAGAGCCACACCTGAGATCCCTGCCTCCCTCAACCGAGATGTTAAGATGGAGGGAGACAGGGTATCAAATGCTGCGGTAAGGTCCAAAAGGACAAGTACCGTAGTATGTCCAGCATCTACCTTCATACGGATATTATTTAACCACCATGGTCAGCGCAGACTCCGTACTATGGACTTTGCGAAAGCCATGTTGGGATCCATCAAGATACCCAGATGAGTCTAGAAAAGTGGAAAGATGACAATTAAGGTAAGACTCAAGTATTTTTGCGGGAGCGGGTAACAGCGAAATAGGTCTAAAATTTTTCAGCTGTTCCGGGTCCAGCGTGGGTTTCTTGAGTAATGGCTTGACTATCGCCCTCTTCCACACTAAAGGGAAGATGCCTTGGGTGATAGATCCATTCATCACCTCTAGCAAAGGTGGCAACAAAGTGGCTCTGCAATCCTTAAGGATTTTCAGAGGACATGGATCCAGAGGGGATGAGGATTTAATCCTATCAAGAATATTATCAAGTTTTTCTAAAGTAAGAGGCGGAAAATCCGTTAAGGTATTAACATGGTCAGTCGACCAGGCTTCCAAACTCTTCAAAATTTGAAGAGAGGCATCATCCATACTAGTTCTTTGCATTTCCAGAGCCGTATAGATATCATCAATCTTCTTATAGAAGAACTCTGATATGTTGTCACAAAGCTCCTGTGAGCCCACTACTGGATCCGGAACCTGAAGAGTACACAGTGAGTCCACGATCTTAAATATCTCACTAGAAGAAGTAAGGGAGGTAGTGAGATTGGTAAAATATAACTGTTTTTCTTTGATGACCGAGGACTTATAGTCAGCTAGCAATTTCTTATGAAGTTCCCTATCCTGTGGATCCCAGTTTTTTCTCCATTTCCTCTCTTGTCTTCTGCATCCCTGTCGTAGAAGTCTAAGAGATTCCGTATACCAGGGAGCAGTAGATTTACGGCGCGCAGAGTATCTATAGGACAATGGAGCTAGTTCATCCACCGCCCTGGAGATCGAATCAGAGAATAATTCGGCTCCTTTATCAACATCCCCTGAGGCAGAGTAGCTGCCCTTGTTTATAAATGGTGCAACGGCATCACTCGTAAAATTTTGGAAGCTCCTCTTTGGCCCTCTAGTAAAGGTGCAAGGGTCGGTCTTTCCTTCCAGAGAATAAGTCATCTGAAGAGGAATGGCGAGATGATCAGACCATACTAAGGATACCGGAGTGTCTACAGATAGTCTATCATCATTGGTAAAGACTCCGTCCAAAATGTGGCCCGCCCTATGTGTAGGAGTCTTTACAAGTTGGATACAATCACAGGCCGCCAGCGCATCCACCAGCCTGGTGGAGTCATGGTCCTCCAAATTATCCAAATGGAAATTAAAGTCTCCAAGAATGGACAGGCGAGGGTTACCAAAATATGGTTCTAGGATTCTAAAAAGATCCTCGGTAAACGAAGATCTGGAACCCGGGGGTCTATATAAAAGGATTCCAGAGAAAGAGACTGAAGGAGCACATAATATTGAAAAATGTAGGGCCTCAAAAGAGTCCGAGACTACAGTCAAAGGTTTGATCGTGCATTGCAAAGCAATACTGCAAAGGATGGCCAATCCACCACCTCTACGTCTAAGTCTATCGTATCGAAACAGATTATACCCTTCAGGAATAGCCATTAAGAGATCGTGGCCAGAAGACTCAGAAGCCCAAGTTTCAGTAACAAACATCCACTCCGGCTTCCTATCTGTCACAAAGTCATGGAAGGCAATATTATTCTTAATAATGGATCTAGCATTAATCAAAAATCCGTTCTTTATTATTGGACTCTCAGAGGAGCTGAAACTGCTCCTATGTGCTGATAAGGGAAGCATAAGGGGTAGAACAGCAGAGTCACACGTATGACAACAAGAGGAGTGTCGAATACCATCCGGAGAGAATTTGTGGGTACAGGGTAAGATCTCAGGCTTAAAGGCTAGTAGCTCTGACATAGAATAGTAAAAAGGTACCTCAGATTGGAGGGACGATGGGCCAGAGTCCAGCCCGTCCTTAGCGCGGACGGGCGCAGACGGGCTGAACTCTGGCGTAACTCCGGCGTTAGTCCGGCGGTCCCGCTGCGCGTGTCCGCTGCGCGTCAGCGTGACCTCCATTTAAAGGCGTCTAGCGTCCTTTTGACGACTAGAACGCGCTGTAAGCCCCGACCGCCCCAAGATGGCCGCCACCGGTGAAACCACACCGGGAAATAGATCAGGGTAAAGGTCCGCCCAACAGCGGTGGGTTTAGCAATTTAAAGTGCAGGCAATGAGGACAGGTAAGGTTTGGGCAAAAAGTAAATATCAGCTCTGTAAAATCGGACAGAGACAAAGAAAGGTTAAAAATGCGCGAGTGGCCGCTCTTCGATCAGGGACCACCCGCAATGCGTGCATAAAATGCAATATAGCTGAAATTACCTGGGCACCTGATTTTCCCTCCTTTTAAAGGCGTCTAGCGTCCTTTTGACGACTAGAACGCGCTGTAAGCCCCGACCGCCCCAAGATGGCCGCCACCGGTGAAACCACACCGGGAAATAGATCAGGGTAAAGGTCCGCCCAACAGCGGTGGGTTTAGCAATTTAACGTGCAGGCAATGAGGACAGGTAAGGTTTGGGCAAAAAGTAAATATCAGCTCTGTAAAATCGGACAGAGACAAAGAAAGGTTAAAAATGCGCGAGTGGCCGCTCTTCGATCAGGGACCACCCGCAATGCGTGCATAAAATGCAATATAGCTGAAATTACCTGGGCACCTGATTTTCCCTCCTTTTAAAGGCGTCTAGCGTCCTTTTGACGACTAGAACGCGCTGTAAGCCCCGACCGCCCCAAGATGGCCGCCACCGGTGAAACCACACCGCACATCTGTGGGAAGAATGCAAGCTGTTTATACTGCCAAATGTTTTGAGAGTGGTCTCTTTCCTCCTCCAGCCCTCAGAGAATTCTGGACAATGTAATCCACCTTGTCTCACAATCAGAAAGCATCAACCGCAGTGGGAAGGAAGGCAGCTGTATGTATGTCCATAGGTATTGGAAGGGGTCTCCTTCCTCCTCTAGGCCTCGGAGATTTCTGGGCAGTGAAGTCCACCTTGACCAAGAGACAGAAGGTGTAACATCGTAGGTCAATATTTGAGATGCACAATAAGGCTTATGTTTGGCTCTTTATGACCATAGAGGATTATAAAATATATTTGTAAGCTAACTGAACGATCTGTGCTGGATGCTTGGTAAACGCCTGTAGCTATTACATTATCATTACAGACAATCCTTACAAAATAGCCTTGAGGGCAAATCAAATACCGCTTCCAGCGCATGTGAGAAGTTAGCCTGGCATTTGTTGTCCACTATTCTAGTGGGCACCGTGCACCAGTCTAAACGACCCTTATGATGGTGGTTGTATAGTCAACCTTATAGATCAGCTATCCTAGTGGTAGCATGGACCAGCAGTCTTAGGCTAAACTTCAGAGAGCATGTTAAGCCAGCTGTTTTACCATATACAATCCTTTGAATACCAAATGAAAGGACACCACACAAGGTATATATCAAATATATATGTATTTAGTACTAACACAACCCCTCTGCACTCTTTATGAGGTCAGAGTTCGAGATACGTTACAAGTTACTCATTTAGCATACTTTAAGTTGCACAAATACAATTCTGCCCTAGGGGCCTCACGAACCATATACTAAGTAAGTGGTAAAAGGACCACTTCAGGAATAGTGAATAGGCCTAGGGCCTAGGGAATCTCTGGGGCTATACTACAGAACCAAAGGTTAGGGAGTAGGAGGCCCACGGGAGACGTGTACAGTGTGGGAACACAGTCGCGAGTTACCATAGAGTTATAATAGGAATGTAAAAGGTACAAAGTAGTAGATTAAGGACACTTCCAGAGGGACTAAGGTAAAACCCTTTTAAACTAGGACACTTCGAGAGTCATCACCCACGGGAGCACCGGAGTACTCGAGTTACCTCACCCAGGGAAGCCGGGTGCATAGGTGTCTTTTTGTGTCGGGTTATGTCGCTGTTTCCTATGGAGAGCTGCAAAGAAGTGCTGCAGGCGACCAGGAAAAGAGTGTCCGTGTGGATCCAAGGGTGGATCGAACATGAGAAGAACCTGAAAGCAGAGGGGACTGAGTCTGGGTCACTAGCCAGTGACCAGGAAGGAACCAGGAAGGAACCAGGCGATGTGGAGATGCAATCAAGTGAAGAAGTGAAGCTTGTCTCTGCAGCCAGGAGGACCAGGAGGCATCGACGACAACCAGGAGCTGGATTCGAGCTGTCCCACAAAGGATCTAGATGTCTGCCATGTCGGTATCCAGATTGGACTGAACACGCCTTGGCAAACGCAATCCACACAGGAAGGGAAGATTGGCTTCAGGTCATACCAGCAAGGTCTGGGGAGCTTCTCCTTCACAGGGTAGCTGGAGCAAGCCCGGAGCAACCAGGCAAGCAGTGTAAGTTTACAAGAAATCTTCGGAGGGCTAACTAGCCAACGGGCTAGCAACTGGGAAGACGCATCAAGCTGAAATGCAGGAGCAGGCCCCACGCGGCACTCGTGGAGTGTGGAGGAATGAGCTTCAGTGCAAATGGTGCTCAGGTCTGGGGCTTCTCAAACCCCAATGCACAACTTCGAGGGTGCCTCAGTAGCTGCACGGTTTAGCAAAGAGCAGGTAGTCCAGGGTGTCTGGTCCCACATCTCTCGTGTCCGCCAGGGGTCTCAGCTTTGCTGTGGATGTGGATCAGAGTTGGAGAAGTGTGGAAGTGCAGTTTCTGAGTCGCTGAGTCTTTGGGTTCTGGCAAGAGCATCGACAAAGCAAAGCAGCAAGTTACTGGTGGTGCCTGTTTGCACAGGGTGGTCACTCCTTGACCACAAGGGAGATGTCTTCAGTCTTCTAGTCGGTATAGAACGTTGAAGGTCCAAGAGTTCAGTTTCAGAGTTTCAGTCCAGGATAATCTAATGTCTCTAGACTCAGCTCCTATCTTTATACTAATCTAAGGGGCCGGATTACCTGCTAGGTCCCGCCTATGGGTGGACCCTGAGAAGGGGGTGGTTACACCCCTATCGCTTTGTCCAGTGTCACACCAGAGCTGGGGCTGGAGTGACCCAGCAACTGGCTTGAACCGGGTTATTCATGGAGCACCTTGTGTTCCCCAGACAGTGTCTGGAAAAGCATCTTTCCATTGAGCCCACCCTGCCCCAATACACTACAGTCTGTCTGGGGAGGTGCTAGCACCTCCCTCCACAGGAAACCTATTGTCCAGGCCTCCGTTGCCGGAGTTTGTCCAGCTGCAGGAGGTCAGAATTGTGTCAGCGGCAGTAGCATCCATTTTGTGATGCTGAGGCTCTGTTTAACTTTAACCGGGTAAAGCAGTAACCAACATGTCTTCTCCCTCTAGAAGGGTGGAATGCTACCGCCGCCGCCAGAATTGGCTGGGGGGTATTATTCCAAAGTGTTTGACACCTTACACGACATGTTTTGATAAAGCCAAACCAAAGTTATCATTAACCGCGAGGAATATAATGCACTTAAGAGTATATGGTATGGCTATATCATAGAACAGCTATAAGGACATGGTTCCGAAAGCTGCAGAAGGGCTCAGCTAAAGCTAGAGCACCCTCTCACATAAAACCAAGCACTCTGCCTCCAGGATTGTTAAGGCCTGCCATAGGAGTGACTTATAGGTTACTATGTGTCCATATATAAGGTAGATATAGATATACTATATCTAAGTAAGGGGTGATTACACCACCTTACCCAAGCTGAGTGATCAGCCTGTGGTGTCAGTTTGGATGGCCAGCCAGGGGTGGCATAATACATGTTGCAGCCCCTGGTAGGCCTTGGATGCACCTATGCACTGGGTACCTATGGTACACAATACAGGGGCTCACAAAGGTGACCCAGAAGCCAATCAGGTATGTACCTAAAGTACATGGAGTCCATTTTACAGAGAGAGCAGATAGCCTGGGGCCCTGAATAGCAGGATCCCAGGCCAACTAAGTCAAAAATCAGCTAAACACTAGGTGAAAAGTTGGGGTAACCATATAGTCAGATATCCACCTTCCTACAGAGCACAGCTAAGTAGGTTAATGAGAAAGATAGTCAAGACATAAAAAGTAATTTCCTCTGAGCCCTCCGAAAATCAGTTTAGGTTTGCTCCTTGCAGTTAGGTCAAGTCTCATAACCACAAAAAGTAGGCAAATTTGTCAGTTGTGTAGAGGGTGTCCACTGTGTTTTTTTAAAAACATACAAATACATTTTAATCCATTCCCACTCTCCCCGTACCCTCCACCATAGCTCATCTGGAAATGTTTCAGCAGGGCACATTATACTCTGAGAATTATAGAGCACTCACTCTATGCTGACTTATTGAGAGGAGAGGCATGTGATTTGCTTTGAACAAAATCAGCACTGATCTTGGCTTGGTAGGACGAATACCATATGCAAGCTGTTCTGTATCTTTCTCAGAGCAGGAAGATTGCTTCGCTGTATAATATAGACAGGGTTACTACCTCAAGCTTTGTGTGCTTCCTCAGAGCCTGTTGAAACATTGACTGTATAGTACTTGCCAGCTTTATGTTTTAGGAGAAGCTTTATTTTAATCCTTATATACATTTGGAAACAAGAACCTACTGTTCAGAATGATTCACAAATGCAAGAAATACTCCAGTTTTTCCATATCTTGCCACTATATACTTCTGTCTCTCCTTCATCTCTCACTGATATGAATTTAGTGGTGTGAATTCAGCCGGAAAGCCGACAGGTGACTAATTTCACATTCACATCCATCTTTTTGAGTAATTGCTTTCTTGTGGCTATCCACTCCTCCAACCTCACATTGCCAAACTGAGAAGAAACTGTTGCCTCAAGATTTGACAAGCACAGTTCCAGGTAACATTTGACAGGAGACTAGTTATATGATTTTCCTGCACAACAGTCCTGAGTTTGCATAACATAAAATATTAAACACCCTGCAAGTTACACAGATTACAATGCTGTCTTAGGCCGGAATGGAAAATGTACCATAATACAAGGTGCATTGATCATAGTACAAGTATCTCCTGACCAAAATTGATAGCCGAGTTAATTGTAATTTCGAATTGACAAATAATGTTTCAGATGCTTGCTAAGACGAGACGGGCTGACTGTTACAGAGGGTAACCATTTGTGCAAAAGTACTTGACCAAACAGTTAGGGAGGTCTAGCCACAGATAAAGGGAGGTTATTTATAGCCACTCTAGGCACAATGAGATCAGGGAGAGCTAAAGCACACCACAACTAAACCGGAGGAAGCAAGGGAAAATCCATTTTAATGAAGGACGGACAGAGGTCATACTCGCCACTCAAGCGTCTTCTTCAGAAAAACAATTAAAGCCAGTTGAAATTCAACTTTTGTATTCATTCTGCTCCTCCTTCATCTAAAATGACAAATGACCTTGTGAATGAAGGAATGAATGAATGAATTGATTATTTATTGCTTAACAAAAATCCTTGCAATCACAACTTTAAAAACAACTGTCACCCCCAATGACTCCAACAATAACACACAATATTTGTAGCTTCAAAGACAAACAACAGCTCAGCATCTCCAAATAATGTCCTCCAAAGGAATTTTTCACTGCAGAATAACTAGCGTTTACAGAACTCATTGAGGATGGTGCTACATTTGACCACTCTCTCACAATCCACCATGAGTGTCTGAATATTAGAACTGCAGGATTAAACAACAAGCCAGAAAAATGAAAGATCTCCCTGGAATCACTCACCCACAGATCATTTAGGAGCCTTGATAGGAAGCAATTAAACAGCCTGAAACGTCCTTACAAGTAACACCAACATTGATTGCCACTCTAGCGGATGAGTCAATAAACCAAGATGCAGAATGCTACCCCATGATAACTGTGTTTATTGGTTGCACCACTGACAACCTACACTCCAAAGCAATTTGAAACCCTCAACAAACTCAAATAATTACAAGCACATCACTGTCCTCTGCAATCATCCTTAGAGTGCCAAGAACTATGCAAATAAACTGAAACTAGGCCACATCCACGGATGACTTGGACCTGCAAGTGTTTTGTAGAGGTCACTGCAGAAATGAAACACACTTGAATGGGGCTAACCAAAATGATGAGATGGCGACAAATATAATTAGGGGCCAATAACAGGTTTGGTGGTGCAGCAGCAGGACCGCCCGGCCGCCACACTGCCAATCTTGCAGGAGAACCGCCTGCCAAATAATTAAATTGTTGTCATTGGCAGGCAATTCCTTTGGCTTTCCCACAGTGCTGACTATAAAATAGGCACCCCAATGGGTGCATCAAAAAAATGTTCAGCACAGCATGGATTGAAAAGTCCACGCCATGCTGGAATGTCTGTGCATGCACACAGGGGGCACATGCTATGCACTTCTGTGTGCATCCACAGGGCGTGGGGCACAAGGGGGTCCTGTAGGGCACTCTCAGTTTCCTCTCCATCAGGGTTTAAATGGAGGAGAACCCTCCATGAAAACCCTCGCAGGGAGGAAACTTGTAATATGCTTGGTGGGACCAAGGCTGTCACGCCAAGTATATGGATGCCCCTGGATCACTGCACCACCGCCAGGGAAGGTGGATCCCTGGTGGAGTCGGTGATCCCAGGGCGGCACAACCTCTAGGGTCATAATGTGGCAGTCGTAAGTCCGCCACCACCTTCCTACCTCGAATCTGGTGGTCCGAGGCCCGCCAGACTCTTACTTAGGCCCTTGGTGGGTGACCACCGGACCCTACTTGTCAACAAGGAAATGTGCAGTGGTCAACAAAAAACAATAATGGTATCACAGGTGACAAACAACAAGAACCTCATAAGCTAATAAGCGTTCAATCAACAGTTGAACAATCAGTCAAAAATATTGAAGGTCCAGGTAGATTTTGTAAATGAATCACTGACAGAAGATCGAGGAGCAAAATATCGACCTGCCAAAAGATCGTGAAAAAAATATAGAATGCCAGAATATCGAGTTCCTATCTACAAACAGGTAAGTACAAAAATATTGAATCCAAAATATCGTTGTAAATAATATAGTTTGTTAAAATATCGAATTTTTTAAATGTCTTAAAAGTAATGTAAAATTAATGAAATAATAATTATAATTAACTGAAACACACTTAAAAATACTTAAATAACCTTAAAATTAATAAATAATTAATGTAAGTTAAAAAAATACACATGCATTTTTATTTCTTAATACATATATATATATTAACCTAATAATATTTAAAAAATTCAATATTTTTAGTGCAGGATAGCGGGAGGGTAAAACTTACTATTCCCACTCCAGTGAGTGCAACAGTAGGGAAAGTGTTGTATAGCGGGAGGGTAAAAATGACTATTCCCACTCCAGTGAGTGCAACAGTAGGGAGAGCGTTGGATCGCGGGAAAGTAAAAATTACTATTCCCACTCCAGTGAGTGCAACAGTAGGGAAAGCGTTGAAAATCGTAGGGGTAACAATTACTATTCCCACTCCATTGAGTGTAACAGTAGGGAAAGTAATGATTTAATATTAAAAAAAATATATTAATAATTCAATATCAATAAAAAAATAATTACATTTAATTACCAATTACAAAATATGTAATAATTAATTGATTATAAATACCAATAAATATTATTAATTAAACATTAATTACCTATTAATAATGAATTAACAACCAATTCATTTTCAATCCCAAAAATTAAGAAGTAATACAAAAATACCAATTAATAATTAATAAACAGTAAATTAATTATCAACACACAAAAATAATTTCAATAATTACTTAATTACAATTAAATTACTTCCCACCCTATTCCCCTATAAACCCACAACCCGCATTGAATAATAAATGATTACAATTAATATAAGTATCAATTAATAAAAATTATTACCAATTAATAAAAATTAATTACCAATTAAAAAAGTACTTACCTATTAATACAAATTAATTACCAATTAATGAACAATAAATTAATTATCAATACCAATAAATAAAAATAAATAATGACTTACTAACAATTAAATTGCTTTCCCCGCTACTCCCCTATAAACCCACAAACCGCTACAGAACTAAAATGCAAAATTAAATTAAAAATAATTAATAATTCCTAAAAATTATTATTTAATTTACAATAATTAAATTACTTCCCACCCTATTCCCTCATAAACCATCAACCCGCTGCAGAATTAAATTACGCAAAAATTAAACAACATAAAATTCATTACTTTAAAAAAATTCAAACATACATTAATAAAATAATACATACTTTTAACACATACTCTAACACTTAAACACTACAAAAGAATTCGATATTTCAACAACTATATTATGACTGTCGATATTACCAACTTCAATATTATGTAAATTGATATTTCTTACATGAATTTCGATATTCTGCACCACTATATTTTTGCAATTTGATATTCTGTCCATTCTATATAAAAAACTCGATATTCTGTCCAGTTGATATTTTTTTTCTCGATATTGTAACTAGTTACTGTTGTGGATATGCTAGGGGTATTTGTATCTGCGATAGACAAAAATGTGGCTGATCTAAACAACCATGTCAAGTGGTTGCAGGAAGAGACTGAGGCCCACGCAATACAGCCTTCATGCTTGGAGATGATAAACAAGCTGAATACTCTTCCAACTCTTCTAAATTCCTTATTTGATAGAAATAAAGACTAACACCTGCAAAACTTGTCAAGCTTGCTGTAAGCATGGCCCTGTCAAGGCTCCAATGTTTAATATCACTAACACAAGGATAGAGGAGTCGCGAATTGACTCATAATGAAGCCACCAATGCAGGCAAAGCGTAAGATTACAGCCTGCCACGCGACAACAAAGCAGACGACAATTGAAATGCGATCTGACAAAGGAAAAGTGATACAACAATCACTTGTGGAAATATATCAACTGGGAACAGATGATGCTGTCCTACACTTGGTAACCGCCAACAGCACACTCAACGACACACAATCAAACTATATCCAATCTGCTCTTCCAAAGGTTACAGTAAAAACGACAAAAAAGGAAAGCTAGGCCTGAGTGCCACCCTCTACATAATCTCTTTCCAATGTTTTTAAAAAAGACAGGGCCTACAAGGCACCCCAAAAGTAACAGATACAGTATAGACGAAAAAGTAGATGAAAATTACAACTATAAAGAAACTAGCATCACCTACAATTCAAACGATCAATCGAGTAGTAAGGGAAACTACTGTGAGCCACACTTTGATAGAAACACAACAATGAGGAGCAAATCTAACAAGTAAAACTTGAGAGGGGCTCCAAGAGTATGGTGTAATGATCTTACATTTTCAAGATAATAAAGAACTGCCCCTTGCTGAAGTGAAAAGGTAAATACGTTACCTGCAATTCTATAAAGAAGGAACATGTTGAGATATGGATGGCAGCCACCCAACCGCCTCCTCTAGAACATATAAAAAAATACAATTTATCAAAAACGTAACATACACTGTGGGCTAGTGTTCCAGGAGGATACTTAACTCAACACATCATACTGCACTGGGAAAAAAGCACTCTCTTCATACAAGAATATTGATCTAGAGTTCGACATGGCATTTTAAATCTTAGCAATATAATGCGGTGTTTTCAACCTACTCCATGGTTGTCGAACATGAAATCAACTAACATAAAGGGGTCGATTCCGATCCGGTAAAATAATCCGGCGTACGAATCGTATCCGGAGCCGTTTCCGTACGACTCGTACAGACGCCGTACGACCGGACGATTCCGATCCCGATCGGCCGACCCGTACGCGATTCGTACGGTACACGTCGATTCGTACGGAAAAGCGCACGATCACCTACACACCGTACGGCACGTACCCCCCATGATCGCAGGGGTACGCGGCGTACCCCTGTGGTCATGCGGGGTACGTGCCGTACACCCAGCGTACATGGGGTACGTGCCGTACACCCACTGTACATGGGGTACGGTGCGTACCCCATGTACGCTGGGTGTACGGCACGTACCCCGCATGACCAGAGGGGTACGCCGCGTACCCCTGCGATCATGAGGGGTACGTGCCGTACCCGGGGGGGGGCGTTCCGTACCTGTTTCGGCGCGAACTCTGCGTTTACGACTGTTTTCGGCTCCCGTAGGAAAAGGGTCGTACGGCGCGTACCCGACACGGATATATGACGGTACAACGCGTACCGTCACAACGCATACCTTTACAACGCGGCCGTGACAACGCAAGTCGTTACCACGACTTGCGTTGGGGGGGCGCGGATTTCGAATAGTTTAATTTACTATTCTAACACCAGTCCCCGTGGACCCTAGGGAAGGTGTTAGGATAGTAAATTAACTATTTTTAGACCTTGAGCGCCCTCCAGCGCAAGTCGTGGTAACGACTTGCGTTGTCACAGCCGCGGTGTAAAGGTACCGCGTTGTGAAAACATCGTTGTAAACGATGTTTACCACCCGACACGAATCGTACTTGCTGGGTCGTAAAAACGTGCCGCGATGTCGCGTACAGCGGGTTCCGAGTGAGATTCGTATGGAGATTTGAGTCGTACGGAGTCCTGTACGACTCGTACGGAGTTCGGCACCTAGTACGGATCGTACTTCATCGTACGTACGGGACGTCTACGGATACGATTCGTACGGGGAAAAAACTCTCTGTACGACCATTCGGAGCGCATTTTACCGGATCGGAATCGACACCAAAGTGTAAAGAAATCATTCCGCCGCTCTCTAATCAGGTGAGAGAACCCACTTTAGTAACTTGGGCCACACAGGCAATAGCAAGTCAAATCCTGTCAGAAAATGTAAATTTTTTTAAATTGGGTTATAAAAAGTGCACTGCATCAACACCCTACTTATCCTCACCTATTGGCGTCACCGCAAACAATCATAAGTAATACGAGAATAAAGGGAAGTCTATTCCATACTGAGAAATGCAATAAGTAAAACAATGAGTGCAAAAAACTAGTTCCAGCACGAGACAGAACTAGAAAAAACTAAGGGAGCTTCCAAAACCAGACAGACTGGTGTTAGGTATTAGTAGTCATTCACACTAATTCTAGAATCTGAAAAGATGCTGTCCAACAACCACCAGGGTTGACATATACCCAACTATCTCACCATCTGTTCATGGAATATTGGGGGTATGTTAAATAAAATACACGACCAAGACCTAATAAATTACAACGCAAGTGATAATGCTGCAGGGACCTTGGTCAATGTCATCTACTCCAATTCCAGGTTACATTCAATTTGTTAGCGGAGCTATTAAACTAATGAAAATGGCCACCCAAGAGGAGGTCTCACAATCTACATAACTACAACTATTCAAGCGAAAATAGCAAAACTACCATAGGACTTAAGTACTTTGATGGTACACCTGGCAACCAGGTAGCCAATATCGTTTGTACTAATTAAATTGTATATGCATTCTGTTCAAAAACACTAAACATGTACTCATGGAAAAACGAATCTCTGTTATTATCGACCTGAAATATCTGATTTCAGAGGATTTTAACATGAATTTAATCTTAGAACGGAACTCGATGAGGAGAGGCTGTTGCGGATCAAATATGGATCATCGCCTCTCAATGGAGGTGGCATGCCAAGCGACAGGATACAATTGGGGATCAACTTGTAGCAAAGGTTGAACAGCCTGGGCTTGGGGTCATACATGGAAGGCTAATTAGAGATAGCTCCCTGCACTTACACACTGCACTACTAAGTCGCATTCTCAATTTGACTACAAACTTGTCAACTTGCAGTTTCTCAATACATAAAATCCTTCACAATAGAGGAGCAACAGGAAAGTGATCACCTGCCGCATGCAATTGAACTTACTACTCCCTCATTTATCCATCCTCTGACAGACAACTCCCTTGTACGATATATACACCACGAATAACAAAAAAAACATAACGTGGACAGAAAAATCTATCACACATATAGAACAAGTAGCACAATCAATATTAGAAGAACATCAAAACATGGCCTTCACCCTACTGCAGCTATGGAAAAATGTAATCGAGTCACTTTTAGCAACGTTCCCTAATAGCAACTAACAAAATGCATCAGCCTCGGTGCTCCCAAGGATTGCTCACACTGCTAAAATGCAAAGACCAACTGAAGCAGGCTTGCTGGCAAAAAGAAAGTTCAACCGAGCATGTAAATCTCCACGGAGATCGCCTCTCAATGACAATTTTATTGAGAATTATTGGAAACAAAGGGTATATATATAAAAAAAATCAACTGGGAAGGAAAAAAAGGCAAAACAAGAGTAACTTATGGGAAAAATTATTACGTGCAAGCAAAAAACATAAAACAAGAAACCTTTGACATAAGTTGGCATAAGTCCGAGTCATTGAGAAAGGCCCTCACGCTCTAAATATGTAAAACTACTCAGAAACAACTTGGGTATGTTTTCTAAAAGGTCGCTTTAGTCTAGCCTTAGAAATTGAGATAATAAAGCCACCAGATATAAAAGAAACACTACTAGAGCCTAAAAAATAAGAAAAAGTTGAGTTGTTAACACTCCCCGAAGTGAACATGACCCTGCATCAATCAGAGTCAACCATTAAAGAAATTTTGGCGGTCAAGTCCTGGAACGAGCTCCCGATCGACATCAGACGCGCCCTCTCTCTGGACACCTTCAGGAAGACCTGGCTCTTCGACCGAACAGAATCGCTGTCTCCCCCCCCCCCCCCCCCCCCCAGCGCATTGAGACCCTCACAGGCGAGTAGTGCGCTCAAAACCCCCTGATTGATTGATGCCATATTCAACTACCCAAATTATGACAATTATAGTGACAGGACAAGGAGCACCAGGCACAAACGGATTCCACAGGCCATTTATATGATAAATCCCTCGCTCTGGGCTGCCAAATTGTTTCATATTTACCACATCCTCTATTGTGAGACAATACTATATACTTCTGGAGAGGTTCTATAAAAAATCTGATTTAAAAAGGTGGAGAAGGATCAGTACCAGAAAACTACAGACTGACAGCGCTTCTTAAAAACGAAGCTAAATACTTCGCTTCATTGCTGCTATACCATATACAACTTTGCTAAATGACAAGGACACAATCCCTATGAATAAAACTGGATTTTGCTGTAGGACAGGCACCACAACCAAACAATTAACACTTCCACTGCTTGTTGTTCAACAGATGAAAAAAACAAATACCTCTACATCTCTGCTTTGTGAATTTCTAAGTAGTTTTCGACTGTATTCAGCAGAATAAGGTATGGGATAAATTGGCACAGTCAGAAATTCCATCTTCCCCTCTCAGGTCCATTCAACTGTTGTACATTAATACCTGGGTAAGAATTACGATTGGCAATGGTTTGGGGTCTCTCAGAAGATTACAACTTTGTATTGAAACAGGGATGTGCTGTGCCACCTAATCCATTTAACCTGTTTCTAACCAATCTGACTGCTGACCTGGAATCTGTAAATTCTCACCTCCCAAAAAAAGGTTGTTGTCCTTTATCCAGTCTGTTAAAGGTAGATAATTTAATTGTAGCACGTTGAACTACAGTGGGTCTACGAAGGCTTATTAACATTTTGGTGCGACAGCTGCGCGGTATAAATACGACATTACATTACATTTTTACATTACATCCAATCAATCAATCAGAGGAATTGTAAGCGCCCTACTCGGGGTCTCTCGGAGTGGGGGTGGGGTCCACTGGTTAGCTTAGCCGAAGAGCCAGGTCTTGAGGGTCTTTCTGAAGGTGTTCGTGGAGGGGGCGCATCTGAGGTCTGCCCGTAGCTTGTTCCATGTCTTGGCTGCAAAGTGAGAGAAGGATCTTACGCCTGCTCTGGCTCTGTAGATGCATGGGGTTTCGGACAGTGCGAGGTTGGAAGATAGGAGGTTTCTTTTGGGTACTTGGAAGTTGACTCTTTCGTTGAGGTATTCGGGCCCTCTGTTGTGTAGGCATTTGTAGGCGTGGGTGAAGATTTCGAAGGTGATTCTTTTCTCTACGGGGAGCCAGTGGAGTCTTCATAGGTGTTGGCTGATGTGTTCTTGTTGGGGGATGCCAAGGACGAGTCTGGCTGCGGTGTTCTGTATGGCCTGGAGTTTTTGAAGTAGGGACTTGTTGATGCCGGCGTAGAGTGCGTTTCCATAGCCCAGTCTACTGGTGATGAGTGCATGGGTGACTGTCTTTCTTGCTTGGTGTTAGAACTGGGATTTCTGGTTGGCTAAGGCTTACGCCAAAGCCAAGCAGAAACCACCATTCTAGTCAGGGCAAGGGGGTCACACGTCAAGATAACCCCTGCTCACCCCCTTGGTAGCTTGGCACGAGCAGGCAGGCTTATCCCGGAGGCAACGTGTACAGCATTCGCGCACGCACACAACAGCAACAACAACCTAGGCACACCACAAAACGAACTCCACACAAGGTTATATAAAAATAACTTTTGTATTGTCAAAACACATCAGATAGCAATCACACAATATACATTGTGCCAACTGGCACGGGCAATATTCACAAGGGATTATTTACACCAGGACAGGGCCACTTGGGCCACTGTCAGAATCAGCACTTAGTAGAACTAGCACTTAGAATAACTGTAACACAAACTGACAATTGTAGAACACCACCAGTAACCACTGGTAAAGGTAGGTGTACACTACGCAATACTAATAACCATAGGCCTAGATCACACAGGGACACAAACTCACTAGTATAACATACTAGGCAAAGTAAACTTCTAAGCATGAGCACCATTTAGAAGTATAAAACAAGCATAAAGGCAAAGCACATTACGCAGCAATCACATTAGGCCTAAACAGTATAACTACAGTAGGCAATCTCATACTAGTCTAAACACATTAGACTCTGCCTCCCAAGAATAAATCACATCTAGGGGCATAACTCACAGAGTGAAAACATCTTAATAGCATAAACCTACATAGGTAAAACAACCTCAATCATAAACCAAAGTTTTAGAGGTATCAGAGACAGGGTACGCCAAACATACTATAAACAATACATTTCCTAGCACCACATCACTCTAGCCCATAAATCACATTAGGCAATTATCATCACAATCATAGTGGAAAATCATATTACGCAAAAATCACCTTAGGGCCTTGCGCCCTACCCACATACCAGCCCCCTGGCCAACTGGCCATCTCAAGAAGGGGCTCAAATGCCCTGTGTCCAGAATGTCAGGGCGCGCTGCCAATGCAGCGCCAGTCAGGGGTGCGCCACCGGCGCAAGCCTAAACGTTGCAGCTGCCCACTACTTGCTGGGCAGCTGGGACAAATCACAAGGGCCTAAACGCTGCAGCTGGCACTAAGTGCTGCGCAGCTGTGGAAGGCCTGGCACCTCTGTGCCATCTCCGTCCCTCACAAGGATTTTCACTCAAAATGCGCCCAAACGGTGCAGCTGCCCATTAATTGCTGGGCAGCTGGGAAACAACAAAACTGCGACAGGGCCCTCACTGACCCGAGAAACCAAACTGCGCCCACTGTTGGAGCCCTCTGGCTCTGAAAATGACCAGGTCCCCTCAAACAAAGGGGACAGGACACAGGTCCTCAAAGTCACATCTGCGCCAAAACGTGGGAGCGGCCCTCTGCCATCTGGGCCTCTCAGGTCAAAGCGCGGTGCCCTCTCTGGCACCTCTCAGGGAAACAAGGGGGCCTAGGAGCACACGGGCTCCTTAATTAAAACAATCTGGCCCCGGAGCGTACTGGCTCTAGAAACAACTGGGGGGCCAACAACCCTCTGTGTGACTCGCAGGCTCGGTGGCCAAAAAAACTATGCCCCAGGAGCCTCACAGGCTCGAATATACAATGCTGCCGTCGCTGAAGTCCCTCCCGGGGGGCTCAAAATAAACTAAATGCCAGCCAAGAGCCTCTCTGGCTCTAAAAATAACTTTCCCCCCTGGAGCCCCTTGTGGGTTCGAGATAAACAAAATATGCCCTGAGCCTCTCGTGGGCTCTTCAGAAATGCTGGCGCCTTCGGTGGAGTCCCCCCTCTGGGGACTCAAGAAGGAAACAACTGCCCCCTGAGCCTAAATAGGCTCTACACCAGGCTCTGCGCACTGAAAGGGGGGGGCCGGGCACCGGCAATGTGCCCCGATGGCCTCTCTCTCTCTAAGCTGCCTCCGCACTCACCGGTCTGCTTCCCGGAGGCAGCTCTCTTCTCTAGCAGCGGGGCTCACCCTTCGTGAGGAATCGAGGGTGAAACTCAGGTCCTTGGCATGGTCTGCGGGGGTAGGTGGGCTCCCGAGGGTCAGTTGGCCACCAGGTGTTGTCCCATGCTGAAGAGGTGGTCCCAAGGACGAGGACTTCTGTCTTCTTGGCATTGATTTTCAGGCAGCTGTTGGTCATCCAGTCTGCGTCGTCTTGTATTCCTTTCTCTTAAGTTGAGTTTGGCGGAGTTGGGGTCTTGGGAGAGGATGCCCTGGGTGTGGATGATATGGAAATAAAACTTCATGAAAATTAAAGTGATAGTGGTTGACAACAAAGTTAATAAAACCCATGTATGGTATCTCAAAGCAGGTCAATGTGAGAATGTGGATGAGTACAACTACCTACAGGTGATTGTAGACTCTAAAGACTCCTTCCAACCACAGAAGAGGCAATTGAGAGTTAAAGACCATGGTATGATTGTAGTGTTTCAACCACTATATAAAACACTTAAAGGCTCCAGGTTAACTCCAAATTTTAAAATAATATTTGCAAAATTGTTACCACCTCTATCTGGTGGAAGCAGTGGCTGCTTGCAGAGACAGTGCTGTTGGGCAGTGGGGCGGGCAGGGGAGGGGCAGAGTGGGCTGGTAGTGGACTCTGACTTACGATGGAATGGAGTAAAGAAGGTAAATATATAAATACAACTATTTACCTTGTGCTCGTGCATCGCCAACACACCAGCACACAATTTGGCCATATGCTCCTCTGCAATTGCACTGCATGACAAAACCCACCTCAGTTGAGAGTCTCCATCACCAACCACTAGCTCAGCCAGTGCCATGCACCTCCAGATATGTGCCCCAGGACACCTGTCATCCCCATTAGAGTGCAACAAGCTAAACTTGTGAATTTAATTAAACTGTACAGCCTAGCTATCAGCAAGACACAATTACACTATCAAATGTAAGGTCGGATGATTGCTGGGCTTGTTTTCTCAGCTTGCAGCAGTCTACTCTTGTTCATTGTCTGGTGCAAGCTCTGCATTACATTGGTTCCTAGTTAAGGATGTGAGCTGCTTGAGAAGTTGTTGTAAAACTTTATTTCTGCCGTTAAGGCCATAAAAGTGCATGAAAGACAATCCCCAAAGTTGTACCCGGAATATACAATAATTACACTTTCATACTATATACACTATTTTAAAATACAACCTTACAAGTTCAATTTTCTAAAAAGGAGCAGAACAATCACTGCACTCCACTCTAAAAATGAACAAGGGGTTTCGTCAAATTAATCCTCCCGTAATGTTGCTTTAAAAATCCTCTCCTGGTGTGCCACATGGCATTTAAAAACTGAGATACCGCAAATACAATTGGAGCATCAGTATCATATTTTAAAACTCTAAAAGCCTCTGCACAATGTGTGAACCCTAAGTTTTTACTTAGTTGGATTACCCAGCGTTTGCGGGATAACACATAGGCCGGGCAAAAGAACAACACATGCAAATCAGTTTCAGCCGTTGTTTTACAACTGGGACACATACTTGAGTTCTCGGGAGCCCATGAACTGGTGTACGCAGCTAAAGGTAAATTCCCCAATCTGAATTGCAAATACAATTTTCTAGCCATAGGTGGCTAGATTACATCTAAAAAGGGTTCCTTCATGTACACCTCTTTTACTTGTAGGAACTCCATTGTCAGCCTGACCTCTGTTGCCCTTTCCTGTAAAGACCACATATTGAATTGTCTGAAATGTTCTATGGGATCTGCCCTAGATATCGTGAGGCAGGATAGCTCAGGAGACAACCATAGCTCCGACCTCCCAAGCCTGTTCGAAAGACTCCTAATATGTGCCAGCCATGGTATTCTGCTTGGAACAGTCTGGGGAGGAGCTCCTTCAGCTCCTCTTTGTACGGGTTCAGCTCGGAGGTTGTCCATAACCTCCACCAGAATGCCAAGGGCCTGAAGGCAATCTCTTGGTTGATTTGCCTCATACCCAAGTCCATGCGGAGGGGAACTAGTGGAGTGCTGCGTGGTAGACCTATGAGCTGTCTCATGAAGTTATTTTCTAACTTCATGAGGTCCATAGAAGAACTATGCGCCCCCAAAGCTCCGCCCCATATAATGTTGCCCCTCTTGCTTGGGACTTGTACATCTCCACCACAGGGGCTGTTGGCTTGAAAATGGATGATCTCAACATTTTCATTATCCCCCCCGCTATCTGGGTGAGTCTAAGCCGTGCTTTAGTCATCTGGGGGCCCCACCCAAATTGTTCAGACAATGTGATACCCAAATATTCAAATGTCCTTACTTTATCAAGGAAGGTGCCATTAAGAGAGGGGTTTGGATGCAAGCTTTTTGGAGGGTTAAAGACCATAAATTTGGTTTTAGATAGGTTAATCTCCAATCCTCTCATATGACAAAACTGTGCAAATCCATCCAATATGCATTGGATACCTAGGGGGGACTTGGTCAATAACAAGGTATCGTCCGCGAACATCAACGCAGGTATCCTCCCGGTAGCAAGCTTTGGGACATCGTTGTCTTTTATATTATTTAAAAAAGCAATGAGCCCGTTGATGTATAGGCAAAATAATGTGGGGGCTAAGAAGCATCCCTGTCTCACCCCCTTTCGGACAGGGAAGCGCAAGGAGAGTTCCCCATGTTTTCCGCATCTAACCTGTGCACAGTTGTCTGTGTGTAACCTCACCAGCACATTAAGAAGTTATGGAGGGATCCCAAGCTCGTCAAGCACCTCCCACAACTTCTTTCTAGGCACAAGGTCGAAGGCCGACTTCAGATCAATGAATATAAGATAGAGGCTGCCACCCTCCATCTTCACTGATTTCCAAAAAAGTAGCTGTAGTCTGAATATCTGGTCCACGGTTGACATACATGATCTGAAGCCAGCCTGATAGAGGCTCAATATTCCCTGCTCCTCCATCTACCCGTGTATTCGGACCAATAAGACCCTGCCCATCAGCTTTAGGGTGTTATCAGTTAGACTGATGGGTCTATAGTTAATAGGTAACAGAGGGCAACCCTTTTTGGAAATGGGTACTATCTCCGCACCTTTCCAGGAGTTTGGGGGGTTCATCCCCTTAAAAATAGCATTGAAAAGGGCACACAGATAAGGGGCCCAGACAATGGGCTCCTCCCGGAGGAGGTCACCAGGGATTCTGTCTAAACCCAGGGCTTTATTGGGGAGTAAGCTAGTTATAGCATTTTGAACCTCCATCAATGAAATGTCGCCGCCTCCCTCCTGACAGTACTCCAAGATATTACTCGAGATATCTGGGCTTAGGGGATCTTCCGCCTTGCAGCCATACAGAGACTCAAAGTGTAATTCCCATGCTTCGGGCGCAATGTTAGGCTCTATGGCTGCTTGTCCCCCCTCCTCCCCAGAGCTAACTAGCCTCTAGAACAATTTAAGGTCATTATCCTTCAGAACAGTCCCGAGGGCCTCCCACCTTACTAATTCCCATTCTTTCTTTTCCTGCTGTAAGATCTTCCTATGCTTTATTCTGGCTAGTTTAATATTTGGCCTATCTTTGGCTTTCACCGCTTGCACAAGCTCTTGTTTTGCATTGCGGCATTTGCTATTATACCAGGAGCATTTAAGTCGATCTATTTCCCTCTTGGATGTTTCTGGATAGAATACATCTGCCAACTTTGCTACTAACTCCTCATGAATTATTTTAACTTTGTCTCTGTCCTCTATGGGTGCCTCTACCTGTCCCAACTCCCTCATTCTGGCTATCATAGGTATTGCAAGCTGATAAACTTCTGCCAGTTTAGGGGGAGATTGCTGGACGCGGTTCCATCTGACTTTCCTTCGATTGTTGGTGGTTACTAGAGCACCAGTGGTAGTTATCGGGTATGGACAGATGTTAGATGAGCCCAGGTTCCCCAGCTTCAATGTTACAATCAGAGCATTATGATCACTGTCCTGCCTCTGTTGTACATAGAAGTCTTGAACTTTCTTCCAGGTTCTCGTTTCCACCATGATATAATCAATTAGCGAAAGCTGGCAATCGCGATTGAATGTGAATTTACCAGGAAGGTCAGACTTTGTCCTCCCGTTATAAGTCCTCAATGAATGGGACAGAGTAAATGAGTAGATTTGCATGGCTAAAGTGGACCAGACTTTGATTGGGGTGATCTGTGGATCAGGAATTGACCAATAAAGGTCTTCTTCTGAGGCGACCTCCTGGGAATTGTCATTTAAAGGTTCGAATTGACAATTGAAGTCACCTCCTATATTCATCAAAGTTTCTGGATCCAGAGTTGGGATGTATTGGCCGAGATCTATGGTAGCAGATTCTAGTCTATTAATCACAGGCCTAGAATAGACATTAATTAGGGCAATTTTCTTCTTGTCGGGGAATGTCAGCAGAACACATTGAATATCGTTAATAGGAGTTACCAACTGCTCTTCCTTGCACCCGAAATGCGTGCCCACCCAGATGGTAAGTCCATCAAACGGGTGCCCCCTCGCCCCCTTAGTAGCCAAGATGTTAAATGGCGCAAAGCCTACCCTCTGATGTTCTTCACAGGCCCAGGTCTCTTGGAATAGACAAATATCTTGGTTGTTCACAAAAGACCCCCAGTCTGAACATATTCATTTATTTTTCAGTCCTTCTATGATCCACAATAGAATTCGTAGTTCGTTACTCCTCCAACCTACCCCTATTGGTGCCTCTCGGGAGAAGTAATGGGGAGAGGGATGTGCAACCTGAAAGACCCCGGCTTGTTTTGCAAGTACTACACTGAGTGCTCCCATATCAGTACAGCTCAACTGGGTTTCGGGAAGGATGGGAACAGCCTCCTCAATAAGTTGGCCACCCTTCGATTGTGAGCTATGCCAGTGGTCTAATACCCATCCACTAGCTCCATTCGCACCTCTCTCAGAATACTCTTGTTTAGTAAATTGGTCGGAATGCTGTTTCTCACAAGTGTTGCCAGTAAGGTTACTCCACCCTAGTCAGTCAACCTCTTCCAGGTTTTCATATCTATTGCTTACTGCAATATAAAACAGAGGGTGCCTGCTAGGGTTACACCACCTTCCTTCCATTCGGGGACCAGGGCCGACAGGATGGATTAACGGAAATGCATTGGCTCTATGGTTGGAGTTTGGTTGGGGGTAGAAATAATCCAACGAGCGAAGACTTATTCCTGTGGGTGTATGATGCCCTGCATTGGGGGTAGATTACAATCTGCTTACGGTATTGGGGTTGTTAAAGTTAATTACGATGCACTCCCCGGCCTCAGTTTTTCAAGCAGCGCCCAGCCAGCCTACTCTGCGGACCATGATTAACTCCCCTGCACGGGCATACTAAAAAGGCTTAAACCTTGCGAGCCAGAATAAACACTTGTTCCTGAGGTCAAGCTGAGGTTCTTTAGTGTTATGGGCAATTAGAGGGATGCCTGTCATTATGACGACATAAGGGACACATGCTGGCTGAAGATTAATGCTAGGGAGGGGAGACACCATGTTCTCACAGTTGGAAAACCGGGTCAATGGAGCAGCTTTTTTACTAGTGGCCTCCCCATTTGTAGTCTTAGATTTAACCCCTCCACTTTCTTCCGTTGCACTCCTCCTATGGTTTTGGTGCTCGTTTCCCTTTGTGGACCACTGGTTGGGGGGGGAACTTGATTGTGTGGGCCCCCCACCTTGTGTGTGTATTAAGCCATGAGCAGCCTCTGGATTTCTAGTATCAGACCCTCCCCCTGCTTTCCTGATCACAGGGTCAGTTTGCACTTTGGCTCCTGAGCCCTCCCAAACTCTTTCCAAACTCTCTAAGCGGGCTACTAGAGGTGATATTTCTTCTTCAATAGTAACTCTTAATTTCGTTACAAGGGCAGCCATTAGATTATTTACCCACTGTGGTTTTTCTGTTACTGGGTTGTCAATGTGAGATTTGCCCTTTATCTGCTCCAGTTGATCAGATCCCGGTGTGTCAACCTAGTTGGTCACACATGATTTTTTGTTTTTTGGCCCCGTAACAAATGCTGCTTTACGTTTCCCTTTGTTTAAGTTAACAAGTGAACTATCCCTATGTGGTTGCTTTCTGGTACAAACAGGTCGCGGCGAAGGCATCATGGTATGTGTTTGCTTATCTTGGGCCCCAATTGGCGATATGGGAGGGTGACCAGAAGGGGGGAGTGACAGCGAACTGTGCTGTGATATTTTAATGATAGTTGGTGACAGGATCGCCTCAGACTATTGTGGGAAAAAATCCGGTGATGGGATAACCTTATTTCTGTCCGTTCTATTTCAGTAGACACCACCCCGATGGCCCTCTGGAGCATTTTGTCTATCGCAGGGGTTGGAGGCTCACATGGAGGTTTGTTTCTGCTGGCAACTACCCTTTTTCCCATTTTCCCAGCAAATGTCCTTATGGCTCTCCTGCAAAATATGCCTCGTACCACCACTACCCAGATGTAAATAAACATCCTTGGGGGTTCAGGAAAGGATCAGAATCATAGAACAGACCACATATCGGCTCAATTAGTACAGTAATATTGCCCAGTTCAGCCCCCAGTTCATTTGCAACAAGTCCTTCCCTCCAAGATAGTGCTCAGACAGCCCTGACCCAATGGTCCAAGTAGGAAAAGGGACATACAAGTGTTCTTAACTTTCTAGCAGAGTCAACAAGTTGTTGTGAGCATATTAGTTAGAAATCATCTTACCCCTTATATTCACCACAAAAATAGGAGAAAATGCAGCTGCTCAGAGGGTTGGCCCTGCCCTGCCTCTACCTGTCGCTGACGGGTGCGGGACGATCCTGCCCTTAGCCCGGGGTTCTCCCACGTGCATACCGCGTTGTGGGAGGGTGTTACTGGTTTTAAAGGGCCTCTGGTGCCCTTAGATGATGCCCCTACAAGCGCCGCGCATAGCCCCCTGGGAGGTTGAGTCCAGACGTGGCCGTTCCCCTCATGGCAGCGCGATAACAGGCTGGTGTGCCGTTCCCCTCACGGCGGTGTCACAGCACAGAACAGGGTAGGAGATGTCCAGGGAAGTTTTAAAAGCCGTTCCCCTCACCGCAGAAATTAATCAAGTTCCGAGCGTAAAAGTATAAGTTTGGTCATCAAGTGTAGTCAAAAAGCTGCCCATTTTTACCTCTGTGAACTCCTCTCTCCTTACGTCCCACCCATAAGGGTATAAGCTAGTGATGAATCACTACTACCAGTGGCACAAAACAGACTTCCATCTAATGAGGAAATGTGTTTGTCTATCAAGGCTGCTGAGATATGGATTTCTCTTTTGAGACCTCTCCAAAACTCTTTCTGTGGTTTAATAATCTTCCAGGTCAAAGGATGTCCAGCGCCTAGATACTTGTTTTGGTAATGTTCTCTAAACAAAGGAGATCCAACTTAGTGTTCAGTTTGGTAATGCTGTGTTATAAAAGTGATGAGGTATAATTAAGTGTGACGTGGCACTATATAGATCAGGATTTGTATTGCAATATTCATATGCACATTGAAAATTGTTCTAAATAGTTTTAGGAGCATTGAGTGTTTCTGTGCCAAAAACGGGGTAACAGTTGTTCTATGATTCATACAAAAGACACATTGATTGAAGTATTTCTTGGAAATTATATAGAATTATAGATAGGTAACACTGAAGTATGGGGATGTTTTTACCAAGTGATTATGGGGGTTGTGAAATAAGCAATGAGAGAGAGGCTCGACTTGTCTATTTTGCACTCAGAACCCCATGGTGCAAAACATCTTAATTTATAATTTTATGGTAAGTATGGCCCCCAAAATTATCTGCTCCTGCTTTGAACTACTAAGCAGGGGCAGAGGAATAATGTGGGGAGCCCTCTCTGGCCCTCTCCTCCAGATGCTGTGGTCTGTGGATTCCAATGCTGCTCTGAATGGCTAGAGAGTCCAAACAGAAACATCCTGGAATTTCTTTATGACATAGCAGCAGTGGGTAACAGCTTTTGTTAACAACTATGTCATAGCAGTAAAATACTGCATTTGAATCCAAGTCTTCACACTAAGTGGTGATCTACCAGACCCATACATAACATATAGAATTATATCTGGGTAACTTTGAGTTACTTTATCCTGTCTGTTAAAGGTAGCCAATTTAATTGTAGCAAGTCGAACCACAGTGGGTCTACAAAGGCCTCTTTACATTTTGGTGAAGTGCACAACTAATCAATCAATCAATCGGGGGAATTGTAAGCGCCCTACTTACCCATGGGGATCTCAAGGCATCGGAAGGGGTGGGGTCCGCTGGTTTGCTTAGCCGAAAAGCCAGGTCTTGAGGGTCTTTCTGAAGGTGTTCAGGGAGAGGGCGCATCTGAGTTCTGCCGGTAGCTCGTTCCATGTCTAGGCTGCAATGTGAGAGAAGGATCTTCCGCCTGCTCTGGCTCTGTGGATGCGTGGGGTTTCGGACAGTGCGAGGTTCTGTGCCAAAAACGGTGTTACAGTTGTTCTATGAGGCACACAAAAGACACATTGATTGAAGTATTTCTTGGAAATTATAAAGAATTATAGATAGGTAACATTGAAGAATGGGGATGTTTTTACCAAGGGATTATGGGGGATGTGAAATAAGCAATGAGAGAGAGGCTAGACTTGTCTATGTTGCACTCAGAACCCCATGGTGCAAAACATCTTCTTAATTTAAAATTTTATGTCAAGTATGGCCCCCAATATTATCTGCTCCTGCTTTCAACTACTAAGCAGGGGCAGAGGAATAATGTGGGGAGCCCTCTCTGACCCTCTCCTCTGGAAGCTGTGGTCCGTGGATTCCAATGTGGCTCTGAATGGCTCTAGAGAGTCCCGACAGAAGCATCCTGGAATTACTTAATGACATAGCAGCAGTGGGTAACAGCTTTTGTTAACAACTATGTAATAGCAGTAAAATACTGCATTTGAATCCAAGTATTCACACGAAGTGGTGATCTACCAGACCAACATATAACATATAGAATTATATCTGGGTAACTGTGAGTTACGGGGATATTTTTCACCGAGCTGTTCCGAGTGATATCAAATAGACAATGAGAGTGAAGTTTGAGTTGTCTATGAATGTCACTCAGAAAGAACACCTGTACCTGTAAATAAATATGTGTTATGTATGGCTCCCAAAATCATCTGCATGTGCCTATACTGCTCTTTAGGGGCAGAGAAGTTATGGCAAGCCACATAAAACATGGCCTTTTCTCCCTAACCCAAATGAGAAAGTAAATACCTTACTAGTCATCCTTAAATAACTCCCTCTACCTTCCCTGCTTCCCCTTCCCTTTGGGGCATCTGTGGTTTCCACTTTCAGTAAAAAGAGACAAGTAGCGCTTCACTGGCAGGCTCTCTTATGCCCTGTTAGCCAGTCCTGGAAGGCCTTTATGACATGGTAAAAGTGGGTAACACATTTTGTTATCAAATGTACCTTAACCCCTTCGACGCTGATGACGGAGCGGTTCCGTCATCAGCGTCGGTTGGGCTGTGCTGATGACGGAACCGCTCCGTCATCAGTACAGCCACTCCCCCCCTGGGGCATCGATCGTGAGCTTTTTAGAAGGGGTAGCAGCGGAAGACTTTCCGCTGCCACCCCCTGGCCCCCCCACGCTTCCTGGTGACGTCAGCGCACACAGCGTGCGCCGACGTCATCAGGAAGCGCTGGATGCACTGGAATCCATTTCATTCCAGCGCGTCCAGGAGACAGGTTAGTGTTTGCTGCTCCGGTGGGGCGGGGGGCCTGTTTTTTGGTGCCTTGAGGCATCTGGGGGGAGGAAACTGTGTTTCCTCTCACCTGATGTCCCAATGCAGGGCATTCCTGGTGCACGATCGCGCACAGGGTCACGATCATGCACCAGGAATGCCCCACTAGACACCAGGGATTGCGTGTGTGTGTGTGTTTGTTTGTGTGCAGGAAGCAACCCCTTGGGCGAGGGTCGCTTCCTTTGGGGGCCAAATTATTTTTCAGACTTTTCTGCCCCCCCTGGGGCAGATCGGCCATTTTTTTGGCCGATCTGCACCCAGGGGGGGGGGGGGGCAGAAAAGCCCACTAGACACCAGGGATTTTATTATATTTATAAAGGAAGCGACCCCTTGGGCAAGGGTCGCTTCCTTAGGGGGACAAATTATTTTTCAGACTTTTCTGCCCCCCCTGGGGCAGATCGGCCATTTTTTTGGCCGATCTGCACCCAGGGGGGGGCAGAAAAGCCCACTAGACACCAGGGATTTTATTATATTTATAAAGGAAGCGACCCCTTGGGGAAGGGTCGCTTCCTAGTGGCCCATAATTTTTTTTAGGCTTGTCTGCCCCCCCCTGGGGGCAGATCAGCCATTTTTTGGGCCGCATCTGGACCCAGGGGGGGCAGAAAAGCCCACTAGACACCAGGGATTTTATTATATTTATAAAGGAAGTGACCCCTTGGGCAAGGGTCGCTTCCAGGGGGCAATATAAATATTGTAGACTGTTCTGCCCCCCTGGGGGCAGATCGGCTGTTTTTTTTTTACCGTTTTAGACCCAGGGGGGGATAGAAAAGCCCACTAGACTCCAGGTTTTTTTTTTTTTATAGGGAGCGACCCCTTGGCCAAGGGTTGCTTCCTTGGGCCCATTTGTTTTCAAAAGTATGTTCTGTCGTTACTTTATTTGGCCTCTCTGCCCTCCGTAGGGTTGCTTCCAGGGGGCCCACGTTTATAATGATTTATATTCTGCCCCCCATGGGGACAGACACCCCATTTGTGACATACCCTGTGACATAGCCTGTTGTAATGTGTGTTGTTTTTGTTTCTTCTAATGTGTATTATTTTATTTTGTCTTTAGATTGTTGCAGTGTGCGGTTCCGTTACTGGTGGTTCTGTTGTTCTGCTGTTTCTGTAGTTGCATGTGTTTGGTAAGAGACTTCTTTTTTGTTCAATTGTAATGTAATTGTTTATTTTGCAAAGTGTGTAGTAATACGAGTATATTTGGCTTCTGTTTTTTGTGATTGTAAAACATGTTTTGCATTTGTTTTTGATGTGTACTTCTGTCGATGTAAGTTTTTTTTCTTCTTTCTAGTGGAATCTCGTTGCCTATTAGCTGTGTCTTTGCAGAGTAGGTGCTGGTGAGTGTAGTTGTCTCTTGTAAGTGAATTGTATATTTTTTACATATAGATATTTGTGATAAAGGCTTAAATTTTTTAACCTACTTTGCACAGTGTTGGGGTTGTTGAGTTGTTTGTGCAGACTCCTTTATTTGTAAGGATAACGGCTAGCCGCCGGATTACTGCTCAGCAAGTTGTTGGAATGCTTTTTGATTCTTCCTCTGACCATGGTCCCGAGACTGACTCTGATTCTGAGCCAGAGGTGGGAGGTGAAGATTCAGGTAGTGAGTTTTCTCTACACATGGCTTCATCTGATGATGAAGACACTCTGTGTGTGTGCTTGCGGATTAGATGGCTGTGCAGTAATATTGGTCTTTTTCCTCTTTCTGAAGTAGGGTGTACCTTGTCCCTTACTGTGAATGTTGTAATGTGTTGCTTTTCCTTCCGGATGGTGTCAATAGTCTGGTGTGTATCAGGTATGAAAGGTGCGTGAATGGCCTGTAAAACATTTAGGTAAAAAACCCACTTTTCCATACATTTTTGCGTGGGATCTCCGTGCCCGCACAAATGTCCTACCACCCAGCGTTTCCCTTGATCTCCCGAGTAAAATGATACCTCACTTGTGTGGGTGGGCCAAAGGCCTGTGACTAAGGTGAAGTGCTTAATTTGTCAATCCTAAATACTACAATTTTTAAAAATTCATTTTTAGCCTGTTCTGCTTTAGGGCACCAACACAAGTGAGGTATCATTTTACTCGGGAGAACAAGGGGAACGCTGGGTGGTAGGACATTTTTGCCGGCATGGACATCCCATGCAAAAAAGTTTGGAAAGGTGATTTTTTTTACCTAATTTTAAGGTTTGCAAGGAATTCTGGGTTGGAAGACATTGGGGGACTCACGCATGCCATACCTCCCTGGACTCCCCCGGGTGTCTAGTTTTCAGAACTGTTTGGGTTTGGTAGTTTCCAAAGATGGCCACCGAGCCTCGGGCAAACAATTCAGGTGCCCCCCCCCAAAAATCAAGGTAGTTTTGCTATAGGTTATTTTAAATTCTCCACCGTACGATTTGGACCTTTTCCTGTTGCAGCCGCTATGCCTACCCACGCAAGTGAGGTACCATTTTTATCGGGAGATCTGGGGGAATGCTGGGTGGGAGGAAATATTGTGAGCCCAGTGATGTCAAGCTTTCCCACACAAAAATGTGTGAAAAATCTGATTTTTTTTCAGCTACAATCGAGATTTGCAAGGGATTCTGGGTAAGGAACGTTGGAGGATCCACGCAAGCCATACCTCCTTGGAAGCCCCGGGTGTCTACTTTTCAGAAATGTGTGGGTTTGGTAGGTTTCCCTAGATGGCCGTCTAGCACGGGGCCAAAAACCCAGGTAACCCCTCTTGCAAAAGCTGGTAGTTTTGACAATGTCACACAAATTTCCTCCCACACAGCGTTCCCCAAGGTCTCCCGATAAAAATGGTACCTCACTTGCGTGGGTAGGCATAGTGCCTGCAACAGGAAAAGGCCCAATTCGTACGGTGGAGACTTAAAAATTACCTTTAGCAAAACTATCTTATTTCATGAGGGGGTTACCTGAGCTTTTGGCCCGGGGCTTGGCAGGCATCTTTGGAAACTACCAAACCCAAACAGTTCTGAAAACTAGACACCCAGGGAAGTCCAGGGAGGTATGGCATGAGTGGGTCCCCCAATGTTTTCCTACCCAGAGATCCCTGCAAACATTACATTTAGGTTAAAAAAACACTTTTCCATACATTTTTGCGTGGGATCTCCGTGCCGGCACAAATGTCCTACCACCCAGCGTTCCCCTTGATCTCCCGAGTAAAATGATACCTCACTTGTGTGGGTGGGCCAAAGGCCTGTGACTAAGGTGAGGTGCTTAATTTGTCAATCCTAAATACTACAATTTTTAAAAATTCATTTTTAGCCTGTTCTGCTTTGGGGCACCCACACAAGTGAGGTATCATTTTACTCGGGAAAACAAGGGGAATGCTGGGTGGTAGGACATTTTTGCCGGCACGGAGATCCCACGCAACAAAGTTTGTAAAAGTGATTTTTTTACCTAATTTTAAGGTTTGCAAGGAATTCTGGGTAGGAAGACTTTGGTGGACTCACGCATACTATACCTCCCTGGACTCCCCCGGGTATCTAGTTTTCAGAACTGTTTGGGGTTGGTAGTTTCCAAAGATGGCCTCCGAGCCCCGGGCCAAAAACTCAGGCCCCCCCCCAAAAATTAAGGTAGTTTTGCTATAGGTTATTTTTAATTCTCCACCGTACGATTTTGACCTTTTCCTGTTGAAGCCACTATGCCTACCCAGGCAAGTGAGGTACCATTTTTTCGGGAGACCTGGGGGAACGCTGGGTGGGTGGAGATTTGTTGATCCACACAGATTCCAGAACTTTCCACCACAGAAATGTCAGGAAAATGCGTTTTTTTTTGTCAATTATTTAGCTTTGCAAGGGATTCTGGGTAACAGAATCTGGTGGTAGGCAGTCGAGTCACCCCATCATGAATTCCCCTGGGTGTCTAGTTTTCAAAAATGTATAGGTTTGCTAGATTTTCCTAGGTGCCGGCAGAGCTAGGGTTCAAAAACAAAAGGTAGGCTCTTTGCCAAAGAAGGGCACAATTTCACTGCGAAATTGAGGTGCGACCACGTTGCGTTTTGCGCTGTTTCCTGTCGCAGCCACTAGCCAGACCCAGGCAAGTAAGGTACCATTTTTTTCGGGAGATCCGGGGGAACGCTGAGTGTGTGTAAATTTGTTGATCCACGCAGATTCCAGAACTTTCCACCACAGAAATGTGAGGGAAATGTGTTTTTTTTGTCAATTTCTTAGCTTTGCAAGGGATTCTGGGTAACAGAACCTGGAGGTAGGCAGTCGAGTCACCTCATCCTAAATTTCCCCGGGTGTCTAGTTTTCAAAAATGTATAGGGTTGCTAGGTTTCCCTAGGTGCCGGCAGAGCTAGGGTTCAAAAACAAAAGGTAGGCTCTTTGCTAAAAAAGGCACGATTTCACTGCCAAATTGTGGTGCGACCATGTTGCGTTTTGCGCTGTTTCCTGTCGCAGCCACTAGGCAGACCCAGGCAAGTGAGGTACCATTGTTTTAGAGAGACCCGGGGGAACACTGGGTGGGTGGAAATTTGTTGATCCACGCAGATTCCAGAACTTTCCACCACAGAATTGTGAGGAAAATGCATTTTTTTTGTCAATTTCTTAACTTTGCAAGGGATTCTGGGTAACAGAACCTGGTGGTAGGCAGTCGAGTGACCCCATCCTGAATTCCCCTTGGTGTCTAGTTTTCCAAAATGTATAGGTTTGCTAGGTTTCCCTGGGTGCCGGCAGAGCTAGGGGTCAAAAACAAAAAGTAGTCTCTTTGCCAAAAAAGGGCACGATTTCAGTGCGAAATTGAGGTGCCAACATGTTACGTTTTGCGCTGTTTCCTGTCGCAGGCACTAGGCAGACCCCGGCAAGTGAGGTACCATTTTTTCGGGGACCTGGGGGAACGCTGGGTGGTTGGAAATTTGTTGATCCACGCAGATTCCAGAATTTTCCACCACAGAAATGTCAGGAAAATGCATTTCTTTGTCAATTTCTTAGCTTTGCAAGGGATTCTGGGTAACAGAACCTGCTGGTAGGCAGTGGAGTCACCCCATCCTGAATTCCCCTGGGTGTCTACTTTTAAAAAATTTATAGGTTTGCTAGGTTTCCTTAGATGCCGGCAGAGCTAGGGGTCAAAAACAAAAGGTAGGCTCTTTGCCAAAAAAGGGCACGATTTCACTGCGAAATTGAGGTTCAAACATGTTATGTTTTGTGCTGTTTCCTGGCGCAGGCACTAGGCAGATCCAGGCAAGTGAGGTACCATTTTTTTGGGGATACCTGGGGGAACGCTAGGTGGGTGGAAATTTGTTGATCCACGCAGATTCCAGAACTTTCCACCACAGAAATGTCAGGAAAATGCGTTTTTTTTGTCAATTTCTTAGCTTTGCAAGGGATTCTGGGTAACAGAACCTGGTGGTAAGCAGTCGAATCACCCCATCATGAATTCCCCTGGGTGTCTAGTTTACAAAAATGTATAGGTTTGCTAGGTTTCCCTAGGTGCCGGCAGAGCTAGGGTTCAAAAACGAAAGGTAGGCTCTTTGCCAAAAAAGGGCACATTTTTACTGAAAAATTGCGGTGCGACCACGTTGCGTTTTGTGCTGTTTCCTGTTGCAGGCACTAGGCAGACCCAGGCAAGTGAGGTACCATTTTTTTGGGGAAACCCGGGGGAACGCTGGGAGGGTGGAAATTTGTTGATCCACGCCGATTCCAGAACTTTCCACCACAGAAATGTGAGGAAAATTCATTTTTTTGTCAATTTCTTAGATTTGCAAGGGATTCTGGGTAACAGAACCTGGTGGTAGGCAGTCGAGTGACCCCATCCTGAATTCCCCTGGGTGTTTAGTTTTCAAAAATGTATGGGTTTGCTAGGTTTACCTAGGTGCCGGCAGAGCTAGGGTTCAAAAACAAAAGGTAGGCTCTTTGCCAAAAAAGGGCACGATTTCACTGCGAAATTATGATGCGACCACGTTGCGTTTTGCGCTGTTTCCTGTCACAGCCACTAGGCAGACCCAGGCAAGTGAGGTCCCATTTTTTCGGGAGACACGGGGGAACGTTGGGTGGGTGGAAATTTGTTGATCCACGCAGATTCCAGAACTTTCCACCACAGAATTGTGAGGAAAATGCATTTTTTTTGTCAATTTCTTAACTTTGCAAGGGATTCTGGGTAACAGAACCTGGTGGTAGGCAGTCGAGTGACCCCATCCTGAATTTCCCTTGGTGTCTAGTTTTCAAAAATGTATAGGTTTGCTAGGTTTCCCTGGGTGCCGGCAGAGCTAGGGGTCAAAAACAAAAGGTAGGCTCTTTGCCAAAAAAGGGCACGATTTCACTGCGAAATTGAGGTGCAAACATGTTACGTTTTGTGCTGTTTCCTGTCGCAGGCACTAGGCAGACCCAGGCAAGTGAGGTACCATTTTTTCGGGGACCTTGGGGAATGCTGGGTGGTTGGAAATTTGGTTGATCCACGCAGATTCCAGAATTTTCCACCACAGAAATGTCAGGAAAATGCATTTCTTTGTCAATTTCTTAGCTTTGCAAGGAATTCTGGGTAACAGAACCTGCTGGTAGGCAATCGAGTCACCCCATCCTGAATTCCCCTGGGTGTCTACTTTAAAAAAAATATATAGGTTTGCTTGGTTTCCTTAGGTGCCGGCAGAGCTAGGGGTCAAAAACAAAAGGTAGGCTCTTTGCCAAAAAAGGGCACGATTTCACTGCGAAATTGAGGTTCAAACATGTTATGTTTTGTGCTGTTTCCTGTCGCAGGCACTAGGCAGATCCAGGCAAGTGAGGTACCATTTTTTTGGGGATACCTGGGGGAACGCTAGGTGGGTGGAAATTTGTTGATCCACGCAGATTCCAGAACTTTCCACCACAGAAATGTCAGGAAATTACTTTTTTTTGTCAATTTCTTAGCTTTGCAACGGATTCTGGGTAACAGAACCTGGTGGTAAGCAGTCGAGTCACCCCATCCTGAATTCCCCTGGGTTTCTAGTTTACAAAAATGTATAGGTTTGCTAGGTTTCCCTAGGTGCCGGCAGAGCTAGGGTTCAAAAACAAAAGGTAGGCTCTTTGCCAAAAAAGGGCACATTTTTACTGAAAATTGCGGTCCGACCACGTTGCGTTTTGCGCTGTTTCCTGTCGCAGGCACTAGGCAGACCCACGCAAGTGAGGTACCATTTTTTTCAAGAGACCCGGGGGAACGCTGGATGGGTGGAAATTTGTTGATCCACGCAGATTCCAGAACTTTCCACCACAGAAATGTGAGGAAAATGCATTTTTTTGTCAATTTCTTAGCTTTGCAAGGGATTCTGGGTAACAGAACCTGGTGATAGGCAGTTGAGTCACCCCATCCTGAATTCCCCTGGGTGTCTGGTTTTCAAAAATATATAGGTTTGCTAGGTTTCCCTAGGTGCCGGCAGAGCTAGGGTTCAAAAACGAAAGGTAGGCTCTTTGCCAAAAAAGGGCACATTTTCACTGAAAAATTGCGTTGCGACCACATTGCGTTTTGCGCTGTTTCCTGTCACAGGCACTAGGCAGACCCAGGAAAGTGAGGTACCATTTTTTTCGGGAGACCCGGGGTAACGCTGGGTGCGTGGAAATTTGTTGATCCACACAGATTCCAGAACTTTCCACCACAGAAATGTCAGGAAAATGTGTTTTTTTTGTCAATTTCTTAGCTTTGAAAGGGATTCTGGGTAACAGAACCTGGTGGTGGGCAGTCGAGTCACCCCATCCTGAATTCCCCTGGGCTCTAGTTTTCAAAAATGTATAGGTTTGCTAGGTTTCCCTAGGTGCCGGCAGAGCTAGGGGTCAAAAACAAAAGGTAGGCTCATTGCCAAAAAAGGGCACGATTTCACTGCGAAATTGAGGTGCAAACATGTTACGTTTTGCGCTGTTTCCTGTCGCAGGCACTAGGCAGACCCAGGGAAGTGAGGTACCATTTTTTTCGGGAGTCCTGGGGGAACGCTAGGTGGGTGGAAATGTGTTGATCCACGCAGATTCCAGAACTTTCCACCACAGAAATGTGAGGAAAATGCTTTTTTTGTAAATTTCTTAGCTGTGCAAGGGATTCTGGGTAACAGAACCTGGTGGTAGGCAGTCGAGTTACCCCATCCTGAATTCCCGTGGGTATCTAGTTTTCAAAAATGTATATGTTTGCTAGGTTTTCCTAGGTGCCGGCTGAGCTAGGGTTCAAAAATGAAAGGTAGGCTCTTTGCCAAAAAAGGGCACATTTTCACTGAAAAATTGCGTTGCGACCACGTTGCGTTTTGCGCTGTTTCCTGTCGCAGGTACTAGGCAGACCCAGGAAAGTGAGGTACCATTTTTTTCAGGAGACCCGGGGGAACGCTGGGAGGGTGTAAATTTGTTGATCCACGCAGATTCCAGAACTTTCCACCACAGAAATGTGAGGAAAATTCTGTTTTTTGTCAATTTCTTAGATTTGCAAGGGATTCTGGGTAACAGAACCTGGTGGTAGGCAGTCGAGTCACCCCATCCTGAATTCCCCTGGGTGTTTAGTTTTCAAAAATGTATAGGTTTGCTAGGTTTCCCTGGGTGCCGGCAGAGCTAGGGGTCAAAAACAAAAGGTAGGCTCTTTGCCAAAAAAGGGCACGATTTCACTGCGAAATTGAGGTGCAAACATGTTACGTTTTGTGCTGTTTCCTGTTGCAGGCACTAGGCAGACCCAGGCAAGTGAGGTACCATTTTTTCGGGGACCTTGGGGAATGCTGGGTGGTTGGAAATTTGGTTGATCCACGCAGATTCCAGAATTTTCCACCACAGAAATGTCAGGAAAATGCATTTCTTTGTCAATTTCTTAGCTTTGCAAGGAATTCTGGGTAACAGAACCTGCTAGTAGGCAGTCGAGTCACCCCATCCTGAATTCCCCTGGGTGTCTACTTTTAAAAAATATATAGGTTTGCTAGGTTTCCTTAGGTGCCGGCAGAGCTAGGGGTCAAAAACAAAAGGTAGGCTCTTTGCCAAAAAAGGGCACGATTTCACTGCGAAATTGAGGTTCAAACATGTTATGTTTTGTGCTGTTTCCTGTCGCAGGCACTAGGCAGATCCAGGCAAGTGAGGTACCATTTTTTTGGGGATACCTGGGGGAACGCTAGGTGGGTGGAAATTTGTTGATCCACGCAGATTCCAGAACTTTCCACCACAGAAATGTCAGGAAATTACTTTTTTTTGTCAATTTCTTAGCTTTGCAACGGATTCTGGGTAACAGAACCTGGTGGTAAGCAGTCGAGTCACCCCATCCTGAATTTCCCTGGGTTTCTAGTTTACAAAAATGTATAGGTTTGCTAGGTTTCCCTAGGTGCCGGCAGAGCTAGGGTTCAAAAACAAAAGGTAGGCTCTTTGCCAAAAAAGGGCACATTTTTACTGAAAATTGCGGTCCGACCACGTTGCGTTTTGCGCTGTTTCCTGTCGCAGGCACTAGGCAGACCCACGCAAGTGAGGTACCATTTTTTTCAAGAGACCCGGGGGAACGCTGGATGGGTGGAAATTTGTTGATCCACGCAGATTCCAGAACTTTCCACCACAGAAATGTGAGGAAAATGCATTTTTTTGTCAATTTCTTAGCTTTGCAAGGGATTCTGGGTAACAGAACCTGGTGATAGGCAGTTGAGTCACCCCATCCTGAATTCCCCTGGGTGTCTGGTTTTCAAAAATATATAGGTTTGCTAGGTTTCCCTAGGTGCCGGCAGAGCTAGGGTTCAAAAACGAAAGGTAGGCTCTTTGCCAAAAAAGGGCACATTTTCACTGAAAAATTGCGTTGCGACCACATTGCGTTTTGCGCTGTTTCCTGTCACAGGCACTAGGCAGACCCAGGAAAGTGAGGTACCATTTTTTTCGGGAGACCCGGGGTAACGCTGGGTGCGTGGAAATTTGTTGATCCACGCAGATTCCAGAACTTTCCACCACAGAAATGTCAGGAAAATGTGTTTTTTTTGTCAATTTCTTAGCTTTGAAAGGGATTCTGGGTAACAGAACCTGGTGGTGGGCAGTCGAGTCACCCCATCCTGAATTCCCCTGGGCTCTAGTTTTCAAAAATGTATAGGTTTGCTAGGTTTCCCTAGGTGCCGGCAGAGCTAGGGGTCAAAAACAAAAGGTAGGCTCATTGCCAAAAAAGGGCACGATTTCACTGCGAAATTGAGGTGCAAACATGTTACGTTTTGCGCTGTTTCCTGTCGCAGGCACTAGGCAGACCCAGGGAAGTGAGGTACCATTTTTTTCGGGAGTCCTGGGGGAACACTAGGTGGGTGGAAATGTGTTGATCCACGCAGATTCCAGAACTTTCCACCACAGAAATGTGAGGAAAATGCTTTTTTTGTAAATTTCTTAGCTGTGCAAGGGATTCTGGGTAACAGAACCTGGTGGTAGGCAGTCGAGTTACCCCATCCTGAATTCCCGTGGGTATCTAGTTTTCAAAAATGTATAGGTTTGCTAGGTTTTCCTAGGTGCCGGCTGAGCTAGGGTTAAAAAATGAAAGGTAGGCTCTTTGCCAAAAAAGGGCACATTTTCACTGAAAAATTGCGTTGCGACCACGTTGCGTTTTGCGCTGTTTCCTGTCGCAGGTACAAGGCAGACCCAGGAAAGTGAGGTACCATTTTTTTCAGGAGACCCGGGGGAACGCTGGGAGGGTGTAAATTTGTTGATCCACGCAGATTCCAGAACTTTCCACCACAGAAATGTGAGGAAAATTCTGTTTTTTGTCAATTTCTTAGATTTGCAAGGGATTCTGGGTAACAGAACCTGGTGGTAGGCAGTCGAGTCACCCCATCCTGAATTCCCCTGGGTGTTTAGTTTTCAAAAATGTATAGGTTTGCTAGGTTTCCCTAGGTGCCGGCAGAGCTAGGGTTCAAAAACAAAAGATAGGCTCTTTGCCAAAAAAGGGCACGATTTCATTGCAAAATTGTGCTGCGACCACCTTGCGTTTTGCACTGTTTCCTGTCGCAGTCACTAGGCAGACCCAGGCAAGTGAGGTCCCTTTTTTTTTGGGAGACCCGGGGGAACGTTGGGTGGGTGGAAATTTGTTGATCCACGCAGATTCCAGAACTTTCCACCACAGAATTGTGAGGAAAATGCATTTTTTTGTCAATTTCTTAACTTTGCAAGGGATTCTGGGTAACAGAACCTGGTGGTAGGCAGTCGAGTGACCCCATCCTGAATTCCCCTTGGTGTCTAGTTTTCAAAAATGTATAGGTTTACTAGGTTTCCCTGGGTGCCGGCAGAGCTAGGGGTCAAAAACAAAAGATAGGCTCTTTGCCAAAATAGGGCACGATTTCACTGAGAAATTGAGGTGCAAACATGTTACGTTTTGCGCTGTTTCCTGTCGCAGGCATTAGGCAGACCCAGGCAAGTGAGAAACCATTTTTTTCGGGGACCTGGGGGAACGCTGGGTGAGTGGAAATGTGTTGATCCACGCAGATTCCAGAACTTTCCACCACAGAAATGTCAGGAAAATGCATTTCTTTTGTCAATTTCTTAGGTTTGCAAGGGATTCTGGGTAACAGAACCTGGTGGTTGGCAGTCGAGTCACCCCATCCTGAATTCCCCTGGGTGTCTAGTTTTCAAAAATGTATAGGTTTGCTAGGTTTCCCTAGGTGCCGGCAGAGCTAGGGGTCAAAAACAAAAGGTAGGCTCATTGCCAAAAAAGGGCACCATTTCACTGCGAAATTGAGGTGCAAACATCTTACGTTTTGCGCTGTTTCCTGTTGCAGGCACTAGGCAGACCCAGGGAAGTGAGGTACCAATTGTTTTTGGGAGACCTGGGGGAATGCTAGGTGGGTGGAAATTTGTTGATCCACGCAGATTCCAGAACTTTCCACCACAGAATTGTGAGGAAAATGCATTTTTTTGGTCAATTTCTTAACTTTGCAAGGGATTCTGGGTAACAGAACCTGGTGGTAGGCAGTCGAGTGACCCCATCCTGAATTCCCCTTGGTGTCTAGTTTTCAAAAATGTATAGGTTTGCTAGGTTTCCCTGGGTGCCGGCAGAGTTAGGGGTCAAAAACAAAAGGTAGGCTCTTTGCCAAAAAAGGGCACGATTTCAGTGCGAAATTGAGGTGCAAACATGTTACGTTTTGCGCTGTTTCCTGTCGCAGGCACTAGGCAGACCCAGGCAAGTGAGGTACCATTTTTTCGGGGACCTGGGGGAACACTGGGTGGTTGGAAATTTGTTGATCCACGCAGATTCCAGAATTTTCCACCACAGAAATGTCAGGAAAATGCATTTCTTTGTCAATTTCTTAGCTTTGCAAGGGATTCTGGGTAACAGAACCTGCTGGTAGGCAGTCGAGTCACCCCATCCTGAACTCCCCTGGGTGTCTACTTTTAAAAAATGTATAGGTTTGCTAGGTTTCCTTAGGTGCCGGCAGAGCTAGGGGTCAAAAACAAAAGGTAGGCTCTTTGCCAAAATAGGGCACGATTTCACTGCGAAATTGAGGTTCAAACATGTTATGTTTTGTGCTGTTTCCTGTCGCAGGCACTAGGCAGATCCAGGCAAGTTAGGTACCATTTTTTTGGGGATACCTGGGGGAACGCTAGGTGGGTGGAAATTTGTTGATCCACGCAGATTCCAGAACTTTCCACCACAGAAATGTCAGGAAAATGCATTTTTTTTGTCAATTTCTTAGCTTTGCAAGGGATTCTGGGTAACAGAACCTGGTGGTAAGCAGTCGAGTCACCCCATCCTGAATTCCCCTGGGTGTCTAGTTTACAAAAATGTATAGGTTTGCTAGGTTTCCCTAGGTGCCGGCAGAGCTAGGGTTCAAAAATGAAAGGTAGGCTCTTTGCCAAAAAAGGGCACATTTTTACTGAAAAATTGCGGTGCGACCACGTTGCGTTTTGCGCTGTTTCCTGTCGCAGGCACTAGGCAGACCGAGGCAAGTGAGGTACCATTTCTTTTGAGAGACCCCGGGGAACGCTGGGTGGGTGGAAATTTGTTGATCCACGCAGATTCCAGAACTTTCCACCACAGAAATGTGAGGAAAATGCATTTTTTTTGTCAATTTCTTAGCTTTGCAAGGGATTCTAGGTAACAGAACCTGGTGATAGGCAGTCGAGTCACCCCATCCTGAATTCCCCTGGGTGTCTGGTTTTTAAAAATGTATAGGTTTGCTAGGTTTCCCTAGGTGCCGGCAGAGCTAGGGTTCAAAAACGAAAGGTAGGCTCTTTGCCAAAAAAGGGCACATTTTCACTGAAAAATTGTGTTGCGACCACATTGCGTTTTGTGCTGTTTCCTGTCGCAGGCACTAGGCAGACCCAGGAAAGTGAGGTACCATTTTTTTGGGGAGACCCGGGGGAACGCTGGGAGGGTGGAAATTTGTTGATCCACGCCGATTCCAGAACTTTCCACCACAGAAATGTGAGGAAAATTCATTTTTTTGTCAATTTCTTAGATTTGCAAGGGATTCTGGGTAACAGAACCTGGTGGTAGGCAGTCGAGTGACCCCATCCTGAATTCCCCTGGGTGTTTAGATTTCAAAAATGTATAGGTTTGCTAGGTTTACCTAGGTGCCGGCAGAGCTAGGGGTCAAAAACAAAAGGTAGGCTCTTTGCCAAAAAAGGGCACGATTTCACTTCGAAATTGAGGTGCAAACATGTTACGTTTTGCGGTGTTTCCTGTCGCAGGCACTAGGCAGACCCAGGCAAGTGAGGTACCATTTTTTCGGGGACCTGGGGGAATGCTGGGTGGTTGGAAATTTGTTGATCCACTCAGATTCCAGAATTTTCCACCACAGAAATGTGAGGAAAATGCATTTTTTTTGTCAATTTCTTAACTTTGCAAGGGATTCTGGGTAACAGAACCTGGTGGTAGGCAGTCAAGTGACCCCATCCTGAATTTCCCTTGGTGTCTAGTTTTCAAAAATGTATAGGTTTGCTAGGTTTCCCTGGGTGCCGGCAGAGCTAGGGGTCAAAAACAAAAGGTAGGCTCTTTGCCAAAAAAGGGCACGATTTCACTGCGAAATTGAGGTGCAAACATGTTACGTTTTGCGGTGTTTCCTGTCGCAGGCACTAGGCAGACCCAGGCAAGTGAGGTACCATTTTTTCGGGGACCTGGGGGAATGCTGGGTGGTTGGAAATTTGTTGATCCACTCAGATTCCAGAATTTTCCACCACAGAAATGTCAGGAAAATGCATTTCTTTGTTAATTTCTTAGCTTTGCAAGGGATTCTGGGTAACAGAACCTGCTGGTAGGCAGTCGAGTCACCCCATCCTGAATTCCCCTGGGTGTCTACTTTTAAAAAATGTATAGGTTTGCTAGGTTTCCTTGGGTGCCGGCAGAGCTAGGGGTCAAAAACAAAAGGTAGGCTCTTTGCCAAAAAAGGGCACGATTTCACTGCGAAATTGAGGTTCAAACATGTTATGTTTTGTGCTGTTTCCTGTCGCAGGCACTATGCAGACCCGGGCAAGTGAGGTACCATTTTTTTGGGGATACCTGGGGGAACGCTAGGTGGGTGGAAATTTGTTGATCCACGCAGATTCCAGAACTTTCCACCACAGAAATGTCAGGAAATTACTTTTTTTTTGTCAATTTCTTAGCTTTGCAACGGATTCTGGGTAACAGAACCTGGTGGTAAGCAGTCGAGTCACCCCATCCTGAATTCCCCTGGGTTTCTAGTTTACAAAAATGTATAGGTTTGCTAGGTTTCCCTAGGTGCCGGCAGAGCTAGGGTTCAAAAACGAAAGGTAGGCTCTTTGCCAAAAAAGGGCACATTTTTACTGAAAATTGCGGTCCGACCACGTTGCGTTTTGCGCTGTTTCCTGTCGCAGGCACTAGGCAGACCCAGGCAAGTGAGGTACCATTTTTTTTTAGAGACCCGGGGGAACGCTGGATGGGTGGAAATTTGTTGATCCACGCAGATTCCAGAACTTTCCACCACAGAAATGTGAGGAAAATGCATTTTTTTTGTCAATTTCTTAGATTTGCAAGGGATTCTGGGTAACAGAACCTGGTGATAGGCAGTCGAGTCACCCCATCCTAAATTCCCCTGGGTGTCTGGTTGTCAAAAATGTATAGGTGTTGCTAGGTTTCCCTAGGTGCCGGCAGAGCTAGGGTTCAAAAACGAAAGGTAGGCTCTTTGCCAAAAAAGGGCACATTTTCACTGAAAAATTGCGTTGCGACCACATTGCGTTTTGCGCTGTTTCCTGTCGCAGGCACTAGGCAGACCCAGGAAAGTGAGGTACCATTTTTTTCAGGAGACCCGGGGAAACGCTGGGTGCGTGGAAATTTGTTGAACCACGCAGATTCCAGAACTTTCCACCACAGAAATGTCAGGAAAATGTGTTTTTTTGTCAATTTCTTAGCTTTGAAAGGGATTCTGGGTAACAGAACCTGGTCGTGGGCAGTCGAGTCACCCCATCCTGAATTCCCCTGGGTGTCTAGTTTACAAAAATGTATAGGTTTGCTAGGTTTCCCTAGGTGCCGGCAGAGCTAGGGTTAAAAAACGAAAGGTAGGCTCTTTGCCAAAAAAGGGCACATTTTTACTGAAAAATTGCGGTGCGACCACGTTGCGTTTTGTGCTGTTTCCTGTTGCAGGCACTAGGCAGACCCAGGCAAGTGAGGTACCATTTCTTTTGAGAGACCCGGGGGAACGCTGGGTAGGTGGAAATTTGTTGATCCACGCAGAATCCAGAACTTTCCACCACAGAAATGTGAGGAAAATGCATTTTTGTGTCAATTTCTTAGCTTTGCAAGGGATTCTGCATAACAGAACCTGGTGATAGGCAGTCGAGTCACCCAATCCTGAATTCCCCTGGGTGTCTGGTTTTCAAAAATGTATAGGTTTGCTAGGTTTCCCTAGGTGCCGGCAGTGCTAGGGTTCAAAAACGAAAGGTAGGCTCTTTGCCAAAAAAGGGCACATTTTCACTGAAAAATTGTGTTGCGACCACATTGCGTTTTGCGCTGTTTCCTGTCGCAGGCACTAGGCAGACCCAGGAAAGTGAGGTACCATTTTTTTTGGGAAACCCGGGGGAACGCTGGGAGGGTGGAAATTTGTTGATCCACGCCGATTCCAGAACTTTCCACCACAGAAATGTGAGGAAAATTCATTTTTTTGTCAATTTCTTAGATTTGCAAGGGATTCTGGGTAACAGAACCTGGTGGTAGGCAGTCGAGTGACCCCATCCTGAATTCCCCTGGGTGTTTAGTTTTCAAAAATGTATAGGTTTGCTAGGTTTACCTAGGTGCCGGCAGAGCTAGGGTTCAAAAACAAAAGGTAGGCTCTTTGCCAAAAAAGGGCACGATTTCACTGCGAAATTATGATGCGACCACGTTGCGTTTTGCGCTGTTTCCTGTCGCAGCCACTAGGCAGACCCAGGCAAGTGAGGTCCCATTTTTTCGGGAGACACGGGGGAACGTTGGGTGGGTGGAAATTTGTTGATCTACGCAGATTCCAGAACTTTCCACCACAGAATTGTGAGGAAAATGCATTTTTTTTGTCAATTTCTTAACTTTGCAAGGGATTCTGGGTAACAGAACCTGGTGGTAGGCAGTCGAGTGACCCCATCCTGAATTTCCCTTGGTGTCTAGTTTTCAAAAATGTATAGGTTTACCTGGGTGCCGGCAGAGCTAGGGGTCAAAAACAAAAGGTAGGCTCTTTGCCAAAAAAGGGCACGATTTCACTGCGAAATTGAGGTGCAAACATGTTACGTTTTGCGGTGTTTCCTGTCGCAGGCACTAGGCAGACCCAGGCAAGTGAGGTACCATTTTTTCGGGGACCTGGGGGAATGCTGGGTGGTTGGAAATTTGTTGATCCACTCAGATTCCAGAATTTTCCACCACGGAAATGTCAGGAAAATGCATTTCTTTGTTAATTTCTTAGCTTTGCAAGGGATTCTGGGTAACAGAACCTGCTGGTAGGCACTCGAGTCCCCCCATCCTGAATTCCCCTGGGTGTCTACTTTTAAAAAATGTATAGGTTTGCTAGGTTTCCTTGGGTGCCGGCAGAGCTAGGGGTCAAAAACAAAAGGTAGGCTCTTTGCCAAAAAAGGGCACGATTTCACTGCGAAATTGAGGTTCAAACATGTTATGTTTTGTGCTGTTTCCTGTCGCAGGCACTATGCAGACCCGGGCAAGTGAGGTACCATTTTTTTGGGGATACCTGGGGAAACGCTAGGTGGGTGGAAATTTGTTGATCCACGCAGATTCCAGAACTTTCCACCACAGAAATGTCAGGAAATTACTTTTTTTTGGTCAATTTCTTAGCTTTGCAACGGATTCTGGGTAACAGAACCTGGTGGTAAGCAGTCGAGTCACCCCATCCTGAATTCCCCTGGGTTTCTAGTTTACAAAAATGTATAGGTTTGCTAGGTTTCCCTAGGTGCCGGCAGAGCTAGGGTTCAAAAACGAAAGGTAGGCTCTTTGCCAAAAAAGGGCACATTTTTACTGAAAATTGCGGTCCGACCACGTTGCGTTTTGCGCTGTTTCCTGTCGCAGGCACTAGGCAGACCCAGGCAAGTGAGGTACCATTTTTTTTTAGAGACCCGGGGGAACGCTGGATGGGTGGAAATTTGTTGATCCACGCAGATTCCAGAACTTTCCACCACAGAAATGTGAGGAAAATGCATTTTTTTTGTCAATTTCTTAGATTTGCAAGGGATTCTGGGTAACAGAACCTGGTGGTAGGCAGTCGAGTGACCCCATCCTGAATTCCCCTGGGTGTTTAGTTTTCAAAAATGTATAGGTTTGCTAGGTTTACCTAGGTGCCGGCAGAGCTAGGGTTCAAAAACAAAAGGTAGGCTCTTTGCCAAAAAAGGGCACGATTTCACTGCGAAATTATGATGCGACCACGTTGCGTTTTGCGCTGTTTCCTGTCGCAGCCACTAGGCAGACCCAGGCAAGTGAGGTCCCATTTTTTCGGGAGACACGGGGGAACGTTGGGTGGGTGGAAATTTGTTGATCTACGCAGATTCCAGAACTTTCCACCACAGAATTGTGAGGAAAATGCATTTTTTTGTCAATTTCTTAACTTTGCAAGGGATTCTGGGTAACAGAACCTGGTGGTAGGCAGTCGAGTGACCCCATCCTGAATTTCCCTTGGTGTCTAGTTTTCAAAAATGTATAGGTTTGCTAGGTTTCCCTGGGTGCCGGCAGAGCTAGGGGTCAAAAACAAAAGGTAGGCTCTTTGCCAAAAAAGGGCACGATTTCACTGCGAAATTGAGGTTCAAACATGTTATGTTTTGTGTTGTTTCCTGTCGCAGGCACTAGGAAGATCCAGGCAAGTGAGGTACCATTTTTTTGGGGATACCTGGGGGAACGCTAGGTGGGTGGAAATTTGTTGATCCACGCAGATTCCAGAACTTTCCACCACAGAAAGGTCAGGAAATTACTTTTTTTTTTCAATTTCTTAGCTTTGCAACGGATTCTGGGTAACAGAACCTGGTGGTAAGCAGTTGAGTCACCCCATCCTGAATTCCCCTGGGTTTCTAGTTTACAAAAATGTATAGGTTTGCTAGGTTTCCCTAGGTGCCGTCAGAGCTAGGGTTCAAAAACGAAAGGTAGGCTCTTTGCCAAAAAAGGGCACATTTTTACTGAAAATTGCGGTCCGACCACGTTGCATATTGCGCTGTTTCCTGTCGCAGGCACTAGGCAGACCCACGCAAGTGAGGTACCATTTTTTTCAAGAGACCCGGGGGAACGCTGGATGGGTGGAAATTTGTTGATCCACGCAGATTCCAGAACTTTCCACCACAGAAATGTGAGGAAAATGCATTTTTTTGTCAATTTCTTAGCTTTGCAAGGGATTCTGGGTAACAGAACCTGGTGATAGGCAGTTGAGTCACCCCATCCTGAATTTCCCTGGGTGTCTGGTTTTCAAAAATGTATAGGTTTGCTAGGTTTCCCTAGGTGCCGGCAGAGCTAGGGTTCAAAAACGAAAGGTAGGCTCTTTGCCAAAAAAGGGCACATTTTCACTGAAAAATTGCGTTGCGACCACATTGCGTTTTGCGCTGTTTCCTGTCACAGGCACTAGGCAGACCCAGGAAAGTGAGGTACCATTTTTTTCTGGAGACCCGGGGTAACGCTGGGTGGGTGGAAATTTGTTGATCCACGCAGATTCCAGAACTTTCCACCACAGAAATGTCAGGAAAATGTGTTTTTTTTTTCAATTTCTTAGCTTTGAAAGGGATTCTGGGTAACAGAATCTGGTGATGGGCAGTCAAGTCACCCCATCCTGAATTCCCCTGGGTTCTAGTTTTCAAAAATGTATAGGTTTGCTAGGTTTCCCTAGGTGCCGGCAGAGCTAGGGGTCAAAAACAAAAGGTGGGCTCATTGCCAAAAAAGGGCACGATTTCACTGCGAAATTGAGGTGCAAACATGTTACGTTTTGCGCTGTTTCCTGTCGCAGGCACTAGGCAGACCCAGGGAAGTGAGGTACCATTTTTTTCGGGAGACCTGGGGGAACGCTAGGTGGGTGGAAATGTGTTGATCCACGCAGATTCCAGAACTTTCCACCACAGAAATGTGAGGAAAATGCTTTTTTGTAAATTTCTTAGCTGTGCAAGGGATTCTGGGTAACAGAACCTGGTGGTAGGCAGTCGAGTTACCCCATCCTGAATTCCCGTGGGTGTCTAGTTTTCAAAAATGTATAGGTTTGCTAGGTTTTCCTAGGTGCCGGCAGAGCTAGGGTTCAAAAATGAAAGGTAGGCTCTTTGCCAAAAAAGGGCACATTTTCACTGAAAAATTGCGTTGCGACCACGTTGCGTTTTGCGCTGTTTCCTGTCGCAGGTACTAGGCAGACCCAGGAAAGTGAGGTACCATTTTTTTCAGGAGACCCGGGGGAGCGCTGGGAGGGTGTAAATGTGTTGATCCACGCAGATTCCAGAACTTTCCACCACAGAAATGTGAGGAAAATTCATTTTTTTGTCAATTTCTTAGATTTGCAAGGGATTCTGGGTAACAGAACCTGGTGGTAGGCAGTCGAGTCACCCCATCCTGAATTCCCCTGGGTGTTTAGTTTTCAAAAATGTATAGGTTTGCTAGGTTTCCCTAGGTGCCGGCAGAGCTAGGGTTCAAAAACAAAAGATAGGCTCTTTGCCAAAAAAGGGCACGATTTCATTGCAAAATTGTGGTGCGACCACGTTGCGTTTTGCACTGTTTCCTGTCGCAGTCACTAGGCAGACCCAGGCAAGTGAGGTCCCTTTTTTTTTGGGAGACCCGGGGGAACGTTGGGTGGGTGGAAATTTGTTGATCCACGCAGATTCCAGAACTTTCCACCACAGAATTGTGAGGAAAATGCATTTTTTTGTCAATTTCTTAACTTTGCAAGGGATTCTGGGTAACAGAACCTGGTGGTAGGCAGTCGAGTGACCCCATCCTGAATTCCCCTTGGTGTCTAGTTTTCAAAAATGTATAGGTTTACTAGGTTTCCCTGGGTGCCGGCAGAGCTAGGGGTCAAAAACAAAAGATAGGCTCTTTGCCAAAATATGGCACGATTTCACTGCGAAATTGAGGTGCAAACATGTTACGTTTTGCGCTGTTTCCTGTCGCAGACATTAGGCAGACCCAGGCAAGTGAGAAACCATTTTTTTCGGGGACCTGGGGGAACGCTGGGTGAGTGGAAATGTGTTGATCCACGCAGATTCCAGAACTTTCCACCACAGAAATGTCAGGAAAATGCATTTTTTTGTCAATTTCTTAGCTTTGCAAGGGATTCTGGGTAACAGAACCTGGTGGTGGGCAGTCGATTCACCCCATCCTAAATTCCCCTGGGTGTTTAGTTTTCAAAAATGTATAGGTTTGCTAGGTTTCCCTAGGTGCCGGCAGAGCTAGGGGTCAAAAACAAAAGGTAGGCTCATTGCCAAAAAAGGGCACTATTTCACTGCGAAACTGAGGTGCAAACATGTTACGTTTTGCGCTGTTTTCCTGTCGCAGGCACTAGGCAGACCCAGGGAAGTGAGGTACCAATTGTTTTCGGGAGACCTGGGGAATGCTAGATGGGTGGAAATTTGTTGATCCACGCAGATTCCAGAACTTTCCACCACAGAAATGTGAGGAAAATTCATTTTTTTTGTCAATTTCTTAGATTTGCAAGGGATTCTGGGTAACAGAACCTGGTGGTAGGCAGTCGAGTCACCCCATCCTGAATTCCCCTGGGTGTTTAGTTTTCAAAAATGGATAGGTTTGCTAGGTTTCCCTAGGTGCCGGCAGAGCTAGGGTTCAAAAACAAAAGGTAGGCTCTTTGCCAAAAAAGGGCACGATTTCACTGCGAAATTGTGGTGCGACCACGTTGCGTTTTGCGCTGTTTCCTGTCGCAGTCACTAGGCAGACCCTGGCAAGTGAAGTCCCATTTTTTTGGGGAGACCCGGGGGAATGTTGGGTGGGTGGAAATTTGTTGATCCACGCAGATTCCAGAACTTTCCACCACAGAATTGTGAGGAAAATGTATTTTTTTTGTCAATTTCTTAACTTTGCAAGGGATTCTGGGTAACAGAACCTGGTGGTAGGCAGTCGAGTGACCCCATCCTGAATTCCCCTTGGTGTCTAGTTTTCAAAAATGTATAGGTTTGCTAGGTTTCCCTGGGTGCCGGCAGAGCTAGGGGTCAAAAACAAAAGATAGGCTCTTTGCCAAAAAAGGGCACGATTTCACTGAGAAATTGAGGTGCAAACATGTTACGTTTTGCGCTGTTTCCTGTCGCAGGCATTAGGCAGACCCAGGCAAGTGAGGTACCATTTTTTTTGGGGACCTGGGGGAACGCTCGGTGATTGGAAATGTGTTGATCCACGCAGATTCCAGAACTTTCCACCACAGAAATGTCAGGAAAATGCGTTTTTTTTGTCAATTTCTTAGCTTTGCAAGGGATTCTGGGTAACAGAACCTGGTGGTAGGCAGTCGAGTGACCCCATCCTGATTTTCCCTTGGTGTCTAGTTTTCAAAAATGTATAGGTTTGCTAGGTTCCCCTGGGTGCCGGCAGAGCTAGGGGTCAAAAACAAAAGATAGGCTCTTTGCCAAAAAAGGGCACGATTTCACTGCGAAATTGAGATGCAAACATGTTACGTTTTGCGCTGTTTCCTGTCGCAGGCATTAGGCAGACCCAGGCAAGTGAGAAACCATTTTTTTTGGGGACCTGGGGGAACGCTGGGTGGGTGGAAATGTGTTGTTCCACGCAGATTCCAGAACTTTCCACCACAGAAATGTGAGGAAAATGCGTTTTTTATGTCAATTTCTTAGCTTTGCAAGGTATTCTTGGTAACAGAACCTGGTGGTGGGCAGTCGAGTCACCCCATCCTAAATTCCCCTGGGTGTCTAGTTTTCAAAAATGTATAGGTTTGCTAGGTTTCCCTAGGTGCCGGCCGAGCTAGGGGTCAAAAACAAAAGGTAGGCCCATTGCCAAAAAAGGGCACCATTTCACTGCGAAATTGAGGTGCAAACATGTTACGTTTTGCGCTGTTTCCTGTCGCAGGCACTAGGCAGACCCAGGGAAGTGAGGTACCAATTGTTTTCGGGAGACCTGGGGGAATGCTAGATGGGTGGAAATTTGTTGATCCACGCAGATTCCAGAACTTTCCACCACAGAAATGTGAGGAAAATTGATTTTTTTGTCAATTTCTTAGATTTGCAAGGGATTCTGGGTAACAGAACCTGGTGGTGGGCAGTCGAGTGACCCCATCCTGAATTCCCCTTGTTGTCTAGTTTTCAAAAATATATAGGTTTGCTAGGTTTCCCTGGGTGCCGGCAGAGCTAGGGGTCAAAAACAAAAGATCGGCTCTTTGCCAAAAAAGGGCACGATTTCACTGAGAAATTGAGGTGCAAACATGTTACGTTTTGCGCTGTTTCCTGTCGCAGGCATTAGGCAGATCCAGGCAAGTGAGGTACCATTTTTTTCGGGGACCTCGGGGAACGCTGGGTGAGTGGAAATGTGTTGATCCACGCAGATTCCAGAACTTTCCACCACAGAAATGTCAGGAAAATGCATTTTTGTTGTCAATTTCTTAGCTTTGCAAGGGATTCTGGGTAACAGAACCTGGTGGTTGGCAGTCGAGTCACCCCATCCTGAATTCCCCTGGGTGTCTAGTTTTCAAAAATGTATAGGTTTGCTAGGTTTCCCTAGGTGCCGGCAGAGCTAGCGGTCAAAAACAAAAGGTAGGCTCATTGCCAAAAAAGGGCACCATTTCACTGCGAAATTGAGGTGCAAACATGTTACGTTTTGCGCTGTTTCCTGTTGCAGGCACTAGGCAGACCCAGGGAAGTGAGGTACCAATTGTTTTTGGGAGACCTGGGGGAATGCTAGGTGGGTGGAAATTTGTTGATCCACGCAGATTCCAGAACTTTCCACCACAGAATTGTGAGGAAAATGCATTTTTTTTGTCAATTTCTTAACTTTGCAAGGGATTCTGGGTAACAGAACCTGGTGGTAGGCAGTCGAGTGACCCCATCCTGAATTCCCCTTGGTGTCTAGTTTTCAAAAATGTATAGGTTTGCTAGGTTTCCCTGGGTGCCGGCAGAGCTAGGGGTCAAAAACAAAAGGTAGGCTCTTTGCCAAAAAAGGGCACGATTTCAGTGCGAAATTGAGGTGCAAACATGTTACGTTTTGCGCTGTTTCCTGTCGCAGGCACTAGGCAGACCCAGGCAAGTGAGGTACCATTTTTTCGGGGACCTGGGGGAACACTGGGTGGTTGGAAATTTGTTGATCCACGCAGATTCCAGAATTTTCCACCACAGAAATGTCAGGAAAATGCATATCTTTGTCAATTTCTTAGCTTTGCAAGGGATTCTGGGTAACAGAACCTGCTGGTAGGCAGTCGAGTCACCCCATCCTGAACTCCCCTGGGTGTCTACTTTTAAAAAATGTATAGGTTTGCTAGGTTTCCTTAGGTGCCGGCAGAGCTAGGGGTCATAAACAAAAGGTAGGCTCTTTGCCAAAAAAGGGCACGATTTCACTGCGAAATTGAGGTTCAAACATGTTATGTTTTGTGCTGTTTCCTGTCGCAGGCACTAGGCAGATCCAGGCAAGTGAGGTATCATTTTTTTGGGGATACCTGGGGGAACGCTAGGTGGGTGGAAATTTGTTGATCCACGCAGATTCCAGAACTTTCCACCACAGAAATGTCAGGAACATGCGTTTTTTTTGTCAATTTCTTAGCTTTGCAAGGGATTCTGGGTAACAGAACCTGGTGGTAAGCAGTCGAGTCACCCCATCCTGAATTCCCCTGGGTGTCTAGTTTACAAAAATGTATAGGTTTGCTAGGTTTCCCTAGGTGCCGGCAGAGCTAGGGTTAAAAAATGAAAGGTAGGCTCTTTGCCAAAAAAGGGCACATTTTTACTGAAAAATTGCGGTGCGACCACGTTGCGTTTTGCGCTGTTTCCTGTCGCAGGCACTAGGCAGACCGAGGCAAGTGAGGTACCATTTCTTTTGAGAGACCCCGGGGAACGCTGGGTGGGTGGAAATTTGTTGATCCACGCAGATTCCAGAACTTTCCACCACAGAAATGTGAGGAAAATGCATTTTTTTGTCAATTTCTTAGCTTTGCAAGGGATTCTGGGTAACAGAACCTGGTGATAGGCAGTCGAGTCACCCCATCCTGAATTCCCCTGGGTGTCTGGTTTTCCAAAATGTATAGGTTTGCTAGGTTTCCCTAGGTGCCGGCAGAGCTAGGGTTCAAAAACGAAAGGTAGGCTCTTTGCCAAAAAAGGGCACATTTTCACTGAAAAATTGTGTTGCGACCACATTGCGTTTTGTGCTGTTTCCTGTCGCAGGCACTAGGCAGACCCAGGAAAGTGAGGTACCATTTTTTTTGGGAGACCCGGGGGAACGCTGGGAGGGTGGAAATTTGTTGATCCACGCCGATTCCAGAACTTTCCACCACAGAAATGTGAGGAAAATTAATTTTTTTGTCAATTTCTTAGATTTGCAAGGGATTCTGGGTAACAGAACCTGGTGGTAGGCAGTCGAGTGACCCCATCCTGAATTCCCCTGGGTGTTTAGATTTCAAAAATGTATAGGTTTGCTAGGTTTACCTAGGTCCTGGCAGAGCTAGGGTTCAAAAACAAAAGGTAGGCTCTTTGCCAAAAAAGGGCACGATTTCACAGCGAAATTATGATGCGAACACGTTGCGTTTTGCGCTGTTTCCTGTCGCAGCCACTAGGCAGACCCAGGCAAGTGAGGTCCCATTTTTTCGGGAGACACGGGGGAACGTTGGGTGGGTGGAAATTTGTTGATCCACGCAGATTCCAGAACTTTCCACCACAGAATTGTGAGGAAAATGCATTTTTTTTGTCAATTTCTTAACTTTGCAAGGGATTCTGGGTAACAGAACCTGCTGGTAGGCAGTCGAGTCACCCCATCCTGAATTCCCCTGGGTGTCTACTTTTAAAAAATGTATAGGTTTGCTAGGTTTCCTTAGGTGCCGGCAGAGCTAGGGGTCAAAAACAAAAGGAAGGCTCTTTGCCAAAAAAGGGCACGATTTCACTGCGAAATTGAGGTTCAAACATTTTATGTTTTGTGCTGTTTCCTGTCGCAGGCACTAGGCAGACCCAGGCAAGTGAGGTACCATTTTTTTGGGGATACCTGGGGGAACGCTAGGTGGGTGGAAATTTGTTGATTCATGCAGATTCCAGAACTTTCCACCACAGAAATGTCAGGAAATTACTTTTTTTTTGTCAATTTCTTAGCTTTGCAACGGATTCTGGGTAACAGAACCTGGTGGTAAGCAGTCGAGTCACCCCATCCTGAATTCCCCTGGGTTTCTAGTTTACAAAAATGTATAGGTTTGCTAGGTTTCCCTAGGTGCCGGCAGAGCTAGGGTTCAAAAACGAAAGGTAGGCTCTTTGCCTAAAAAGGGCACATTTTTACTGAAAATTGCGGACCGACCACGTTGCGTTTTGCGCTGTTTCCTGTCGCAGGCACTAGGCAGACCCAGGCAAGTGAGGTACCATATTTTTTGAGAGACCCGGGGGAACGCTGGATGGGTGGAAATTTGTTGATCCACGCAGATTCCAGAACTTTCCACCACAGAAATGTGAGGAAAATGCATTTTTTTGTCAATTTCTTAGATTTGCAAGGGATTCTGGGTAACAGAACCTGGTGATAGGCAGTCGAGTCACCCCATCCTAAATTCCCCTGGGTGTTTGGTTTTCAAAAATGTATAGGTGTTGCTAGGTTTCCCTAGGTGCCGGCAGAGCTAGGGTTCAAAAACGAAAGGTAGGCTCTTTGCCAAAAAAGGGCACATTTTCACTGAAAAATTGCGTTGCGACCACATTGCGTTTTGCGCTGTTTCCTGTCGCAGGCACTAGGCAGACCCAGGAGAGTGAGGTACCATTTTTTTCGGGAGACCCGGGGAAACGCTGGGTGCATGGAAATTTGTTGATCCACGCAGATTCCAGAACTTTCCACCACAGAAATGTCAGGAAAATGTGTTTTTTTGTCAATTTCTTAGCTTTGAAAGGGATTCTGGGTAACAGAACCTGGTGGTGGGCAGTCGAGTCACCACATCCTGAATTCCCCTGGGTTCTAGTTTTCAAAAATGTATAGGTTTGCTAGGTTTCCGTAGGTGCCGGCAGAGCTAGGGGTCAAAAACAAAAGGTAGGCTCATTGCCAAAAAAGGGCACGATTTCACTGCGAAATTGAGGTGCAAACATGTTACGTTTTGCGCTGTTTCCTGTCGCAGGCACTAGGCAGACCCAGGGAAGTGAGGTACCATTTTTTTCGGGAGACCTGGGGGAACGCTAGGTGGGTGGAAATGTGTTGATCCACGCAGATTCCAGAACTTTCCACCACAGAAATGTGAGGAAAATGCTTTTTTTGTAAATTTCTTAGCTGTGCAAGGGATTCTAGGTAACAGAACCTGGTGGTAGGCAGTCGAGTTACCGCATCCTGAATTCCCGTGGGTGTCTAGTTTTTAAAAATTTATAGGTTTGCTAGGTTTTCCTAGGTGCCGGCAGAGCTAGGGTTAAAAAATGAAAGGTAGGCTCTTTGCCAAAAAAGGGCACATTTTCACTGAAAAATTGCGTTGCGACCACGTTGCGTTTTGCGCTGTTTCCTGTCGCAGGTACTAGGCAGACCCAGGAAAGTGAGGTACCATTTTTTCAGGAGACCCGGGGGAACGCTGGGAGGGTGTAAATTTGTTGATCCACGCAGATTCCAGAACTTTCCACCACAGAAATGTGAGGAAAATTAATTTTTTTTGTCAATTTCTTAGATTTGCAAGGGATTCTGGGTAACAGAGCCTGGTGGTAGGCAGTCGAGTCACCCCATCCTGAATTCCCCTGGGTGTTTATTTTTAAAAAATGTATAGGTTTGCTAGGTTTTCCTAGGTGCCGGCAGAGCTAGGGTTCAAAAACAAAAGATAGGCTCTTTGCCAAAAAAGGGCACGATTTCACTGCGAAATTGTGGTGCGACCACGTTGCGTTTTGCACTGTTTCCTGTCGCAGTCACTAGGCAGACCCAGGCAAGTGAGGTCCCTTTTTTTTTGGGAGACCCGGGGGAACGTTGGGTGGGTGGAAATTTGTTGATCCACGCAGATTCCAGAACTTTCCGCCACAGAATTGTGAGGAAAATGCATTTTTTTGTCAATTTCTTAACTTTGCAAGGGATTCTGGGTAACAGAACCTGGTGGTAGGCAGTCGAGTGACCCCTTCCTAAATTCCCCTTGGTGTCTAGTTTTCAAAAATGTATAGGTTTGCTAGGTTTCCCTGGGTGCCGGCAGAGCTAGGGGTCAAAAACAAAAGATAGGCTCTTTGCCAAAAAAGGGCACGATTTCACTGCGAAATTGAGGTGCAAACATGTTATGTTTTGCGCTGTTTCCTGTCGCAGGCATTAGGCAGACCCAGGCAAGTGAGAAACCATTTTTTTTGGGGACCTGGGGGAACGCTGGGTGAGTGGAAATGTGTTGATCCACACAGATTCCAGAACTTTCCACCACAGAAATGTCAGGAAAATGCGTTTTTTTGTCAATTTCTTAGCTTTGCAAGGGATTCTGGGTAACAGAATCTGGTGGTGGGCAGTCGATTCACCCCATCCTAAATTCCCCTGGGTGTCTAGTTTTCAAAAATGTATAGGTTTGCTAGGTTTCCCTAGGTGCCGGCAGAGCTAGGGGTCAAAAACAAAAAGTAGGCTCATTGCCAAAAAAGGGCACTATTTCACTGCGAAACTGAAGTGCAAACATGTTACGTTTTGCGCTGTTTCCTGTCGCAGGCACTAGGCAGACCCAGGGAAATGAGGTACCAATTGTTTTCGGGAGACCTGGGGGAATGCTAGATGGGTGGAAATTTGTTGATCCACGCAGATTCCAGAACTTTCCACCACAGAAATGTGAGGAAAATTCATTTTTTTGTCAATTTCTTAGATTTGCAAGGGATTCTGGGTAACAGAACCTGGTGGTAGGCAGTCGAGTCACCCCATCCTGAATTCCCCTGGGTGTTTAGTTTTAAAAAATGTATAGGTTTGCTAGGTTTCCCTAGGTGCCGGCAGAGCTAGGGTTCAAAAACAAAAGGTAGGCTCTTTGCCAAAATAGGGCACGATTTCACTGCGAAATTGTGGTGCGACCACGTTGCGTTTTGCGCTGTTTCCTGTCGCAGTCACTAGGCAGACCCAGGCAAGTGAAGTCCCATTTTTTTGGGGAGACCCGGGGGAACGTTAGGTGGGTGGAAATTTGTTGATCCACGCAGATTCTAGAACTTTCCACCACAGAATTGTGAGGAAAATGCATTTTTTTTGTCAATTTCTTAACTTTGCAAGGGATTCTGGGTAACAGAACCTGGTAGTAGGCAGTCGAGTGACCCCATCCTGAATTCCCCTTGGTGTCTAATTTTCAAAAATGTATAGGTTTGCTAGGTTTCCCTGGGTGCCGGCAGAGCTAGGGGTCAAAAACAAAAGATAGGCTCTTTGCCAAAAAAGGGCACGATTTCACTGAGAAATTGAGGTGCAAACATGTTAAGTTTTGCGCTGTTTCCTGTCGCAGGCATTAGGCAGACCCAGGCAAGTGAGGTACCATTTTTTTCGGGGACCTGGGGGAATGCTGGGTGAGTGGAAATGTGTTGATCCACGCAGATTCCAGAACTTTCCACCACAAAAATGTCAGGAAAATGCGTTTTTTTTGTCAATTTCTTAGCTTTGCAAGGGATTCTGGGTAACAGAACCTGGTGGTAGGCAGTCGAGTGACCCCATCCTGATTTTCCCTTGGTGTCTAGTTTTCAACAATGTATAGGTTTGCTAGGTTTCCCTGGGTGCCGGCAGAGCTAGGGGTCAAAAACAAAAGATAGGCTCTTTGCCAAAAAAGGGCACGATTTCACTGCGAAATTGAGGTACAAACATGTTATGTTTTGCGCTGTTTCCTGTCGCAGGCATTAGGCAGACCCAGGCAAGTGAGAAACCATTTTTTTTGGGGACCTGGGAGAACGCTGGGTGAGTGGAAATGTGTTGATCCACGCAGATTCCAGAACTTTCCGCTACAGAAATGTGTGGAAAATGCGTTTGTTTTGTCAATTTCTTAGCTTTGCAAGGGATTCTGGGTAACAGAACCTGGTGGTGGGCAGTTGAGTCACCCCATCCTAAATTCCCCTGGGTGTCTAGTTTTCAAAAATGTATAGGTTTGCTAGGTTTCCCTAGGTGCCGGCCGAGCTAGGGGTCAAAAACAAAAGGTAGGCTCATTGCCAAAAAAGGGCACCATTTCACTGTGAAATTGAGGTGCAAACATGTTACGTTTTGCGCTGTTTCCTGTCGCAGGCACTAGGCAGACCCAGGGAAGTGAGGTACCAATTGTTTTCGGGAGACCTGGGGGAATGCTAGATGGGTGGAAATTTGTTGATCCACGCAGATTCCAGAACTTTCCACCACAGAAATGTGAGGAAAATAGATTTTTTTTGTCAATTTCTTAGATTTGCAAGGGATTCTGGGTAACAGAACCTGGTGGTAGGCAGTCGAGTGACCCCATCCTGAATTCCCCTTGGTGTCTAGTTTTCAAAAATTTATAGGTTTGCTAGGTTTCCCTGGGTGCCGGCAGAGCTAGGGGTCAAAAACAAAAGGTAGGCTCTTTGCCAAAAAAGGGCACGATTTCACTGCGAAATTGAGGTGCAAACATGTTACGTTTTGCGCTGTTTCCTGTCGCAGGCACTAGGCAGACCCAGGCAAGTGAGGTACCATTTTTTCGAGGACCTGGGGGAACACTGGGTGGTTGGAAATTTGTTGATCCACGCAGATTCCAGAATTTTCCACCACAGAAATGTCAGGAAAATGCATATCTTTGTCAATTTCTTAGCTTTGCAAGGGATTCTGGGTAACAGAACCTGCTGGTAGGCAGTCGAGTCACCCCATCCTGAACTCCCCTGGGTGTCTACTTTTAAAAAATGTATAGGTTTGCTAGGTTTCCTTAGGTGCCGGCAGAGCTAGGGGTCATAAACAAAAGGTAGGCTCTTTGCCAAAAAAGGGCACGATTTCACTGCGAAATTGAGGTTCAAACATGTTATGTTTTGTGCTGTTTCCTGTCGCAGGCACTAGGCAGATCCAGGCAAGTGAGGTACAATTTTTTTGGGGATACCTGGGGGAACGCTAGGTGGGTGGAAATTTGTTGATCCACGCAGATTCCAGAACTTTCCACCACAGAAATGTCAGGAAAATGCGTTTTTTTCGTCAATTTCTTAGCTTTGCAAGGGATTCTGGGTAACAGAACCTGGTGGTAAGCAGTCGAGTCACCCCATCCTGAATTCCCCTGGGTGTCTAGTTTACAAAAATGTATAGGTTTGCTAGGTTTCCCTAGGTGCCGGCAGAGCTAGGGTTCAAAAATGAAAGGTAGGCTCTTTGCCAAAAAAGGGCACATTTTTACTGAAAAATTGCGGTGCGACCACGTTGCGTTTTGCGCTGTTTCCTGTCGCAGGCACTAGGCAGACCGAGGCAAGTGAGGTACCATTTCTTTTGAGAGACCCCGGGGAACGCTGGGTGGGTGGAAATTTGTTGATCCACGCAGATTCCAGAACTTTCCACCACAGAAATGTGAGGAAAATGCATTTTTTTGTCAATTTCTTAGCTTTGCAAGGGATTCTGGGTAACAGAACCTGGTGATAGGCAGTCGAGTCACCCCATCCTGAATTCCCCTGGGTGTCTGGTTTTCCAAAATGTATAGGTTTGCTAGGTTTCCCTAGGTGCCGGCAGAGCTAGGGTTCAAAAACGAAAGGTAGGCTCTTTGCCAAAAAAGGGCACATTTTCACTGAAAAATTGTGTTGCGACCACATTGCGTTTTGTGCTGTTTCCTGTCGCAGGCACTAGGCAGACCCAGGAAAGTGAGGTACCATTTTTTTTGGGAGACCCGGGGGAACGCTGGGAGGGTGGAAATTTGTTGATCCACGCCGATTCCAGAACTTTCCACCACAGAAATGTGAGGAAAATTAATTTTTTTGTCAATTTCTTAGATTTGCAAGGGATTCTGGGTAACAGAACCTGGTGGTAGGCAGTCGAGTGACCCCATCCTGAATTCCCCTGGGTGTTTAGATTTCAAAAATGTATAGGTTTGCTAGGTTTACCTAGGTCCTGGCAGAGCTAGGGTTCAAAAACAAAAGGTAGGCTCTTTGCCAAAAAAGGGCACGATTTCACAGCGAAATTATGATGCGAACACGTTGCGTTTTGCGCTGTTTCCTGTCGCAGCCACTAGGCAGACCCAGGCAAGTGAGGTCCCATTTTTTCGGGAGACACGGGGGAACGTTGGGTGGGTGGAAATTTGTTGATCCACGCAGATTCCAGAACTTTCCACCACAGAATTGTGAGGAAAATGCATTTTTTTTGTCAATTTCTTAACTTTGCAAGGGATTCTGGGTAACAGAACCTGCTGGTAGGCAGTCGAGTCACCCCATCCTGAATTCCCCTGGGTGTCTACTTTTAAAAAATGTATAGGTTTGCTAGGTTTCCTTAGGTGCCGGCAGAGCTAGGGGTCAAAAACAAAAGGAAGGCTCTTTGCCAAAAAAGGGCACGATTTCACTGCGAAATTGAGGTTCAAACATTTTATGTTTTGTGCTGTTTCCTGTCGCAGGCACTAGGCAGACCCAGGCAAGTGAGGTACCATTTTTTTGGGGATACCTGGGGGAATGCTAGGTGGGTGGAAATTTGTTGATTCACGCAGATTCCAGAACTTTCCACCACAGAAATGTCAGGAAATTACTTTTTTTTTTCAATTTCTTAGCTTTGCAACGGATTCTGGGTAACAGAACCTGGTGGTAAGCAGTCGAGTCACCCCATCCTGAATTCCCCTGGGTTTCTAGTTTACAAAAATGTATAGGTTTGCTAGGTTTCCCTAGGTGCCGGCAGAGCTAGGGTTCAAAAACGAAAGGTAGGCTCTTTGCCTAAAAAGGGCACATTTTTACTGAAAATTGCGGTCCGACCACGTTGCGTTTTGCGCTGTTTCCTGTCGCAGGCACTAGGCAGACCCAGGCAAGTGAGGTACCATATTTTTTGAGAGACCCGGGGGAACGCTGGATGGGTGGAAATTTGTTGATCCACGCAGATTCCAGAACTTTCCACCACAGAAATGTGAGGAAAATGCATTTTTTTGTCAATTTCTTAGATTTGCAAGGGATTCTGGGTAACAGAACCTGGTGATAGGCAGTCGAGTCACCCCATCCTAAATTCCCCTGGGTGTTTGTTTTTCAAAAATGTATAGGTGTGCTAGGTTTCCCTAGGTGCCGGCAGAGCTAGGGTTCAAAAACGAAAGGTAGGCTCTTTGCCAAAAAAGGGCACATTTTCACTGAAAAATTGCGTTGCGACCACATTGCGTTTTGCGCTGTTTCCTGTCGCAGGCACTAGGCAGACCCAGGAGAGTGAGGTACCATTTTTTTCGGGAGACCCGGGGAAACGCTGGGTGCATGGAAATTTGTTGATCCACGCAGATTCCAGAACTTTCCACCACAGAAATGTCAGGAAAATGTGTTTTTTTGTCAATTTCTTAGCTTTGAAAGGGATTCTGGGTAACAGAACCTGGTGGTGGGCAGTCGAGTCACCCCATCCTGAATTCCCCTGGGTTCTAGTTTTCAAAAATGTATAGGTTTGCTAGGTTTCCCTAGGTGCCGGCAGAGCTAGGGGTCAAAAACAAAAGGTAGGCTCATTGCCAAAAAAGGGCACAATTTCACTGCGAAATTGAGGTGCAAACATGTTACGTTTTGCGCTGTTTCCTGTCGCAGGCACTAGGCAGACCCAGGGAAGTGAGGTACCATTTTTTTCGGGAGACCTGGGGGAACGCTAGGTGGGTGGAAATGTGTTGATCCACGCAGATTCCAGAACTTTCCACCACAGAAATGTGAGGAAAATGCTTTTTTTGTAAATTTCTTAGCTGTGCAAGGGATTCTAGGTAACAGAACCTGGTGGTAGGCAGTCGAGTTACCGCATCCTGAATTCCCGTGGGTGTCTAGTTTTTAAAAATTTATAGGTTTGCTAGGTTTTCCTAGGTGCCGGCAGAGCTAGGGTTAAAAAATGAAAGGTAGGCTCTTTGCCAAAAAAGGGCACATTTTCACTGAAAAATTGCGTTGCGACCACGTTGCGTTTTGCGCTGTTTCCTGTCGCAGGTACTAGGCAGACCCAGGAAAGTGAGGTACCATTTTTTCAGGAGACCCGGGGGAACGCTGGGAGGGTGTAAATTTGTTGATCCACGCAGATTCCAGAACTTTCCACCACAGAAATGTGAGGAAAATTAATGTTTTTTGTCAATTTCTTAGATTTGCAAGGGATTCTGGGTAACAGAGCCTGGTGGTAGGCAGTCGAGTCACCCCATCCTGAATTCCCCTGGGTGTTTATTTTTAAAAAATGTATAGGTTTGCTAGGTTTCCCTAGGTGCCGGCAGAGCTAGGGTTCAAAAACAAAAGATAGGCTCTTTGCCAAAAAAGGGCACGATTTCACTGCGAAATTGTGGTGCGACCACGTTGCGTTTTGCACTGTTTCCTGTCGCAGTCACTAGGCAGACCCAGGCAAGTGAGGTCCCTTTTTTTTTGGGAGACCCGGGGGAACGTTGGGTGGGTGGAAATTTGTTGATCCACGCAGATTCCAGAACTTTCCGCCACAGAATTGTGAGGAAAATGCATTTTTTTGTCAATTTATTAACTTTGCAAGGGATTCTGGGTAACAGAACCTGGTGGTAGGCAGTCGAGTGACCCCATCCTAAATTCCCCTTGGTGTCTAGTTTTCAAAAATGTATAGGTTTGCTAGGTTTCCCTGGGTGCCGGCAGAGCTAGGGGTCAAAAACAAAAGATAGGCTCTTTGCCAAAAAAGGGCACGATTTCACTGCGAAATTGAGGTGCAAACATGTTATGTTTTGCGCTGTTTCCTGTCGCAGGCATTAGGCAGACCCAGGCAAGTGAGAAACCATTTTTTTTGGGGACCTGGGGGAACGCTGGGTGAGTGGAAATGTGTTGATCCACACAGATTCCAGAACTTTCCACCACAGAAATGTCAGGAAAATGCGTTTTTTTGTCAATTTCTTAGCTTTGCAAGGGATTCTGGGTAACAGAACCTGGTGGTGGGCAGTCGATTCACCCCATCCTAAATTCCCCTGGGTGTCTAGTTTTCAAAAATGTATAGGTTTGCTAGGTTTCCCTAGGTGCCGGCAGAGCTAGGGGTCAAAAACAAAAGGTAGGCTCATTGCCAAAAAAGGGCACTATTTCACTGCGAAACTGAAGTGCAAACATGTTACGTTTTGCGCTGTTTCCTGTCGCAGGCACTAGGCAGACCCAGGGAAATGAGGTACCAATTGTTTTCGGGAGACCTGGGGGAATGCTAGATGGGTGGAAATTTGTTGATCCACGCAGATTCCAGAACTTTCCACCACAGAAATGTGAGGAAAATTCATTTTTTTTGTCAATTTCTTAGATTTGCAAGGGATTCTGGGTAACAGAACCTGGTGGTAGGCAGTCGAGTCACCCCATCCTGAATTCCCCTGGGTGTTTAGTTTTAAAAAATGTATAGGTTTGCTAGGTTTCCCTAGGTGCCGGCAGAGCTAGGGTTCAAAAACAAAAGGTAGGCTCTTTGCCAAAATAGGGCACGATTTCACTGCGAAATTGTGGTGCGACCACGTTGCGTTTTGCGCTGTTTCCTGTCGCAGTCACTAGGCAGACCCAGGCAAGTGAAGTCCCATTTTTTGGGGAGACCCGGGGGAACGTTAGGTGGGTGGAAATTTGTTGATCCACGCAGATTCCAGAACTTTCCACCACAGAATTGTGAGGAAAATGCATTTTTTTTGTCAATTTCTTAACTTTGCAAGGGATTCTGGGTAACAGAACCTGGTGGTAGGCAGTCGAGTGACCCCATCCTGAATTCCCCTTGGTGTCTAGTTTTCAAAAATGTATAGGTTTGCTAGGTTTCCCTGGGTGCCGGCAGAGCTAGGGGTCAAAAACAAAAGATAGGCTCTTTGCCAAAAAAGGGCACGATTTCACTGAGAAATTGAGGTGCAAACATGTTAAGTTTTGCGCTGTTTCCTGTCGCAGGCATTAGGCAGACCCAGGCAAGTGAGGTACCATTTTTTTCGGGGACCTGGGGGAACGCTGGGTGAGTGGAAATGTGTTGATCCACGCAGATTCCAGAACTTTCCACCACAAAAATGTCAGGAAAATGCGTTTGTTTTGTCAATTTCTTAGCTTTGCAAGGGATTCTGGGTAACAGAACCTGGTGGTAGGCAGTCGAGTGACCCCATCCTGATTTTCCCTTGGTGTCTAGTTTTCAACAATGTATAGGTTTGCTAGGTTTCCCTGGGTGCCGGCAGAGCTAGGGGTCAAAAACAAAAGATAGGCTCTTTGCCAAAAAAGGGCACGATTTCACTGCGAAATTGAGGTACAAACATGTTATGTTTTGCGCTGTTTCCTGTCGCAGGCATTAGGCAGACCCAGGCAAGTGAGAAACCATTTTTTTGGGGGACCTGGGAGAACGCTGGGTGAGTGGAAATGTGTTGATCCACGCAGATTCCAGAACTTTCCACTACAGAAATGTGTGGAAAATGCGTTTGTTTTGTCAATTTCTTAGCTTTGCAAGGGATTCTGGGTAACAGAACCTGGTGGTGGGCAGTTGAGTCACCCCATCCTAAATTCCCCTGGGTGTCTAGTTTTCAAAAATGTATAGGTTTGCTAGGTTTCCCTAGGTGCCGGCCGAGCTAGGGGTCAAAAACAAAAGGTAGGCTCATTGCCAAAAAAGGGCACCATTTCACTGTGAAATTGAGGTGCAAACATGTTACGTTTTGCGCTGTTTCCTGTCGCAGGCACTAGGCAGACCCAGGGAAGTGAGGTACCAATTGTTTTCGGGAGACCTGGGGGAATGCTAGATGGGTGGAAATTTGTTGATCCACGCAGATTCCAGAACTTTCCACCACAGAAATGTGAGGAAAATAGATTTTTTTGTCAATTTCTTAGATTTGCAAGGGATTCTGGGTAACAGAACCTGGTGGTAGGCAGTCGAGTGACCCCATCCTGAATTCCCCTTGGTGTCTAGTTTTCAAAAATTTATAGGTTTGCTAGGTTTCCCTGGGTGCCGGCAGAGCTAGGGGTCAAAAACAAAAGGTAGGCTCTTTGCCAAAAAAGGGCACGATTTCACTGCGAAATTGAGGTGCAAACATGTTACGTTTTGCGCTGTTTCCTGTCGCAGGCACTAGGCAGACCCAGGCAAGTGAGGTACCATTTTTTCGGGGACCTGGGGGAATGCTGGGTGGTTGGAAATTTGTTGATCCACTCAGATTCCAGAATTTTCCCCCACAGAAATGTCAGGAAAATGCATTTCTTTGTCAATTTCTTAGCTTTGCAAGGGATTCTGGGTAACAGAACCTGCTGGTAGGCAGTAGAGTCACCCCATCCTGAATTCCCCTGGGTGTCTACTTTTAAAAAATGTATAGGTTTGCTAGGTTTCCTTAGGTGCCGGCAGAGCTAGGGGTCAAAAACAAAAGGTAGGCTCTTTGCCAAAAAAGGGCACGATTTCACTGCGAAATTGAGGTTCAAACATTTTATGTTTTGTGCTGTTTCCTGTCGCAGGCACTAGGCAGACCCAGGCAAGTGAGGTACCATTTTTTTGGGGATACCTGGGGGAACGCTAGGTGGGTGGAAATTTGTTGATCCACGCAGATTCCAGAACTTTCCACCACAGAAATGTCAGGAAATTACTTTTTTTTTGTCAATTTCTTAGCTTTGCAACGGATTCTGGGTAACAGAACCTGGTGGTAAGCAGTCGAGTCACCCCATCCTGAATTCCCCTGGGTTTCTAGTTTACAAAAATGTATAGGTTTGCTAGGTTTCCCTAGGTGCCGGCAGAGCTAGGGTTCAAAAACGAAAGGTAGGCTCTTTGCCTAAAAAGGGCACATTTTTACTGAAAATTGCGGTCCGACCACGTTGCGTTTTGCGCTGTTTCCTGTCGCAGGCACTAGGCAGACCCAGGCAAGTGAGGTACCATATTTTTTGAGAGACCCGGGGGAACGCTGGATGAGTGGAAATTTGTTGATCCACGCAGATTCCAGAACTTTCCACCACAGAAATGTGAGGAAAATGCATTTTTTTTGTCAATTTCTTAGATTTGCAAGGGATTCTGGGTAACAGAACCTGGTGATAGGCAGTCGAGTCACCCCATCCTAAATTCCCCTGGGTGTCTGGTTTTCAAAAATGTATAGGTGTTGCTAGGTTTCCCTAGGTGCCGGCAGAGCTAGGGTTCAAAAACGAAAGGTAGGCTCTTTGCCAAAAAAGGGCACATTTTCACTGAAAAATTGCGTTGCGACCACATTGCGTTTTGCGCTGTTTCCTGTCGCAGGCACTAGGCAGACCCAGGAAAGTGAGGTACCATTTTTTTCGGGAGACCCGGGGAAACGCTGGGTGCATGGAAATTTGTTGATCCACGCAGATTCCAGAACTTTCCACCACAGAAATGTCAGGAAAATGTGTTTTTTTGTCAATTTCTTAGCTTTGAAAGGGATTCTGGGTAACAGAACCTGGTGGTGGGCAGTCGAGTCACCCCATCCTGAATTCCCCTGGGTTCTAGTTTTAAAAAATGTATAGGTTTGCTAGGTTTCCCTAGGTGCCGGCAGAGCTAGGGGTCAAAAACAAAAGGTAGGCTCATTGCCAAAAAAGGGCACGATTTCACTGCGAAATTGAGGTGCAAACATGTTACGTTTTGCGCTGTTTCCTGTCGCAGGCACTAGGCAGACCCAGGGAAGTGAGGTACCATTTTTTTCGGGAGACCTGGGGGAACGCTAGGTGGGTGGAAATGTGTTGATCCACGCAGATTCCAGAACTTTCCACCACAGAAATGTGAGGAAAATGCTTTTTTTGTAAATTTCTTAGCTGTGCAAGGGATTCTAGGTAACAGAACCTGGTGGTAGGCAGTCGAGTTACCGCATCCTGAATTCCCGTGGGTGTCTAGTTTTTAAAAATGTATAGGTTTGCTAGGTTTTCCTAGGTGTCGGCAGAGCTAGGGTTAAAAAATGAAAGGTAGGCTCTTTGCCAAAAAAGGGCACATTTTCACTGAAAAATTGCGTTGCGACCACGTTGCGTTTTGCGCTGTTTCCTGTCACAGGTACTAGGCAGACCCAGGAAAGTGAGGTACCATTTTTTCAGGAGACCCGGGGGAACGCTGGGAGGGTGTAAATTTGTTGATCCACGCAGATTCCAGAACTTTCCACCACAGAAATGTGAGGAAAATTCATTTCTTTTGTCAATTTCTTAGATTTGCAAGGGATTCTGGGTAACAGAGCCTGGTGGTAGGCAGTCGAGTCACCCCATCCTGAATTCCCCTTGTTGTCTAGTTTTCAAAAATGTATAGGTTTGCTAGGTTTCCCTAGGTGCCGGCAGAGCTAGGGTTCAAAAACAAAAGATAGGCTCTTTGCCAAAAAAGGGCACGATTTCACTGCGAAATTGTGGTGCGACCACGTTGCGTTTTGCACTGTTTCCTGTCGCAGTCACTAGGCAGACCCAGGCAAGTGAGGTCCCTTTTTTTTTGGGAGACCCGGGGGAACGTTGGGTGGGTGGAAATTTGTTGATCCACGCAGATTCCAGAACTTTCCGCCACAGAATTGTGAGGAAAATGCATTTTTTTGTCAATTTCTTAACTTTGCAAGGGATTCTGGGTAACAGAACCTGGTGGTAGGCAGTCGAGTGACCCCATCCTAAATTCCCCTTGGTGTCTAGTTTTCAAAAATGTATAGGTTTGCTAGGTTTCCCTGGGTGCCGGCAGAGCTAGGGGTCAAAAACAAAAGATAGGCTCTTTGCCAAAAAAGGGCACGATTTCACTGCGAAATTGAGGTGCAAACATGTTATGTTTTGCGCTGTTTCCTGTCGCAGGCATTAGGCAGACCCAGGCAAGTGAGAAACCATTTTTTTTGGGGACCTGGGGGAACGCTGGGTGAGTGGAAATGTGTTGATCCACACAGATTCCAGAACTTTCCACCACAGAAATGTCAGGAAAATGCGTTTTTTTGTCAATTTCTTAGCTTTGCAAGGGATTCTGGGTAACAGAACCTGGTGGTGGGCAGTCGATTCACCCCATCCTAAATTCCCTGGGTGTCTAGTTTTCAAAAATGTATAGGTTTGCTAGGTTTCCCTAGGTGCCGGCAGAGCTAGGGGTCAAAAACAAAAGGTAGGCTCATTGCCAAAAAAGGGCACTATTTCACTGCGAAACTGAAGTGCAAACATGTTACGTTTTGCGCTGTTTCCTGTCGCAGGCACTAGGCAGACCCAGGGAAGTGAGGTACCAATTGTTTTCGGGAGACCTGGGGGAATGCTAGATGGGTGGAAATTTGTTGATCCACGCAGATTCCAGAACTTTCCACCACAGAAATGTGAGGAAAATTCATTTTTTTTGTCAATTTCTTAGATTTGCAAGGGATTCTGGGTAACAGAACCTGGTGGTAGGCAGTCGAGTCACCCCATCCTGAATTCCCCTGGGTGTTTAGTTTTAAAAAATGTATAGGTTTGCTAGGTTTCCCTAGGTGCCGGCAGAGCTAGGGTTCAAAAACAAAAGGTAGGCTCTTTGCCAAAATAGGGCACGATTTCACTGCGAAATTGTGGTGCGACCACGTTGCGTTTTGCGCTGTTTCCTGTCGCAGTCACTAGGCAGACCCAGGCAAGTGAAGTCCCATTTTTTTGGGGAGACCCGGGGGAACGATGGGTGGGTGGAACTTTGTTGATCCACGCAGATTCCAGAACTTTCCACCACAGAATTGTGAGGAAAATGCATTTTTTTTGTCAATTTCTTAACTTTGCAAGGGATTCTGGGTAACAGAACCTGGTGGTGGGCAGTCGAGTGACCCCATCCTGAATTCCCCTTGGTGTCTAGTTTTCAAAAATGTATAGGTTTGCTAGGTTTCCCTGGGTGCCGGCAGAGCTAGGGGTCAAAAACAAAAGATAGGCTCTTTGCCAAAAAAGGGCACGATTTCACTGAGAAATTGAGGTGCAAACATGTTAAGTTTTGCGCTGTTTCCTGTCGCAGGCATTAGGCAGACCCAGGCAAGTGAGGTACCATTTTTTTCGGGGACCTGGGGGAACGCTGGGTGAGTGGAAATGTGTTGATCCACGCAGATTCCAGAACTTTCCACCACAAAAATGTCAGGAAAATGCGTTTTTTTTGTCAATTTCTTAGCTTTGCAAGGGATTCTGGGTAACAGAACCTGGTGGTAGGCAGTCGAGTGACCCCATCCTGATTTTCCCTTGGTGTCTAGTTTTCAACAATGTATAGGTTTGCTAGGTTTCCCTGGGTGCCGGCAGAGCTAGGGGTCAAAAACAAAAGATAGGCTCTTTGCCAAAAAAGGGCACGATTTCACTGCGAAATTGAGGTACAAACATGTTATGTTTTGCGCTGTTTCCTGTCGCAGGCATTAGGCAGACCCAGGCAAGTGAGGTACCATATTTTTTGAGAGACCCGGGGGAACGCTGGATGGGTGGAAATTTGTTGATCCACGCAGATTCCAGAACTTTCCACCACAGAAATGTGAGGAAAATGCATTTTTTTGTCAATTTCTTAGATTTGCAAGGGATTCTGGGTAACAGAACCTGGTGATAGGCAGTCGAGTCACCCCATCCTAAATTCCCCTGGGTGTTTGGTTTTCAAAAATGTATAGGTGTTGCTAGGTTTCCCTAGGTGCCGGCAGAGCTAGGGTTCAAAAACGAAAGGTAGGCTCTTTGCCAAAAAAGGGCACATTTTCACTGAAAAATTGCGTTGCGACCACATGTATGTATTGCGACTTATATAGCGCACGTATCACCCGAAGGTATCAAGGCGCTTGCTTAGGGAACCCGTCCTGGTATTCCCCTGTGAGATACCCCGGCAGGGTATCCACAAGGTGAAAGCCAGGCATCCCGCCGCGAGGGGCCGTAGTGGAGATTAAGCAAGCTATTGCCCAGAGTCGCAGAGTGTGACCCCGTGAGTCGAGTAGGCACCGGAGCGAGAATTGTCGAGTCCGTGGAATTTTTTGAGCCCGAGCCCCGCAATCGAACCCTGGTCCACGGCCGATCTCAGCATCCGGGTCTGCCGCCTCTAACCACTGAGCCACGCTTCTCCACATGCCTCTGACATTGCGTTTTGCGCTGTTTCCTGTCGCAGGCACTAGGCAGACCCAGGAGAGTGAGGTACCATTTTTTTCGGGAGACCCGGGGAAACGCTGGGTGCATGGAAATTTGTTGATCCACGCAGATTCCAGAACTTTCCACCACAGAAATGTCAGGAAAATGTGTTTTTTTGTCAATTTCTTAGCTTTGAAAGGGATTCTGGGTAACAGAACCTGGTGGTGGGCAGTCGAGTCACCCCATCCTGAATTCCCCTGGGTTCTAGTTTTCAAAAATGTATAGGTTTGCTAGGTTTCCCTAGGTGCCGGCAGAGCTAGGGGTCAAAAACAAAAGGTAGGCTCATTGCCAAAAAAGGGCACGATTTCACTGCGAAATTGAGGTGCAAACATGTTACGTTTTGCGCTGTTTCCTGTCGCAGGCACTAGGCAGACCCAGGGAAGTGAGGTACCATTTTTTTCGGGAGACCTGGGGGAACGCTAGGTGGGTGGAAATGTGTTGATCCACGCAGATTCCAGAACTTTCCACCACAGAAATGTGAGGAAAATGCTTTTTTTGTAAATTTCTTAGCTGTGCAAGGGATTCTAGGTAACAGAACCTGGTGGTAGGCAGTCGAGTTACCGCATCCTGAATTCCCGTGGGTGTCTAGTTTTTAAAAATTTATAGGTTTGCTAGGTTTTCCTAGGTGCCGGCAGAGCTAGGGTTAAAAAATGAAAGGTAGGCTCTTTGCCAAAAAAGGGCACATTTTCACTGAAAAATTGCGTTGCGACCACGTTGCGTTTTGCGCTGTTTCCTGTCGCAGGTACTAGGCAGACCCAGGAAAGTGAGGTACCATTTTTTCAGGAGACCCGGGGGAACGCTGGGAGGGTGTAAATTTGTTGATCCACGCAGATTCCAGAACTTTCCACCACAGAAATGTGAGGAAAATTAATTTTTTTTGTCAATTTCTTAGATTTGCAAGGGATTCTGGGTAACAGAGCCTGGTGGTAGGCAGTCGAGTCACCCCATCCTGAATTCCCCTGGGTGTTTATTTTTAAAAAATGTATAGGTTTGCTAGGTTTCCCTAGGTGCCGGCAGAGCTAGGGTTCAAAAACAAAAGATAGGCTCTTTGCCAAAAAAGGGCACTATTTCACTGCGAAATTGTGGTGCGACCACGTTGCGTTTTGCACTGTTTCCTGTCGCAGTCACTAGGCAGACCCAGGCAAGTGAGGTCCCTTTTTTTTTGGGAGACCCGGGGGAACGTTGGGTGGGTGGAAATTTGTTGATCCACGCAGATTCCAGAACTTTCCGCCACAGAATTGTGAGGAAAATGCATTTTTTTGTCAATTTATTAACTTTGCAAGGGATTCTGGGTAACAGAACCTGGTGGTAGGCAGTCGAGTGACCCCATCCTAAATTCCCCTTGGTGTCTAGTTTTCAAAAATGTATAGGTTTGCTAGGTTTCCCTGGGTGCCGGCAGAGCTAGGGGTCAAAAACAAAAGATAGGCTCTTTGCCAAAAAAGGGCACGATTTCACTGCGAAATTGAGGTGCAAACATGTTATGTTTTGCGCTGTTTCCTGTCGCAGGCATTAGGCAGACCCAGGCAAGTGAGAAACCATTTTTTTTGGGGACCTGGGGGAACGCTGGGTGAGTGGAAATGTGTTGATCCACACAGATTCCAGAACTTTCCACCACAGAAATGTCAGGAAAATGCGTTTTTTTGTCAATTTCTTAGCTTTGCAAGGGATTCTGGGTAACAGAACCTGGTGGTGGGCAGTCGATTCACCCCATCCTAAATTCCCCTGGGTGTCTAGTTTTCAAAAATGTATAGGTTTGCTAGGTTTCCCTAGGTGCCGGCAGAGCTAGGGGTCAAAAACAAAAGGTAGGCTCATTGCCAAAAAAGGGCACTATTTCACTGCGAAACTGAAGTGCAAACATGTTACGTTTTGCGCTGTTTCCTGTCGCAGGCACTAGGCAGACCCAGGGAAATGAGGTACCAATTGTTTTCGGGAGACCTGGGGGAATGCTAGATGGGTGGAAATTTGTTGATCCACGCAGATTCCAGAACTTTCCACCACAGAAATGTGAGGAAAATTCATTTTTTTTGTCAATTTCTTAGATTTGCAAGGGATTCTGGGTAACAGAACCTGGTGGTAGGCAGTCGAGTCACCCCATCCTGAATTCCCCTGGGTGTTTAGTTTTAAAAAATGTATAGGTTTGCTAGGTTTCCCTAGGTGCCGGCAGAGCTAGGGTTCAAAAACAAAAGGTAGGCTCTTTGCCAAAATAGGGCACGATTTCACTGCGAAATTGTGGTGCGACCACGTTGCGTTTTGCGCTGTTTCCTGTCGCAGTCACTAGGCAGACCCAGGCAAGTGAAGTCCCATTTTTTTGGGGAGACCCGGGGGAACGTTAGGTGGGTGGAAATTTGTTGATCCACGCAGATTCCAGAACTTTCCACCACAGAATTGTGAGGAAAATGCATTTTTTTTGTCAATTTCTTAACTTTGCAAGGGATTCTGGGTAACAGAACCTGGTGGTAGGCAGTCGAGTGACCCCATCCTGAAATCCCCTTGGTGTCTAGTTTTCAAAAATGTATAGGTTTGCTAGGTTTCCCTGGGTGCCGGCAGAGCTAGGGGTCAAAAACAAAAGATAGGCTCTTTGCCAAAAAAGGGCACGATTTCACTGAGAAATTGTGGTGCAAACATGTTAAGTTTTGCGCTGTTTCCTGTCGCAGGCATTAGGCAGACCCAGGCAAGTGAGGTACCATTTTTTTCGGGGACCTGGGGGAACACTGGGTGAGTGGAAATGTGTTGATCCACGCAGATTCCAGAACTTTCCACCACAAAAATGTCAGGAAAATGCGTTTGTTTTGTCAATTTCTTAGCTTTGCAAGGGATTCTGGGTAACAGAACCTGGTGGTAGGCAGTCGAGTGACCCCATCCTGATTTTCCCTTGGTGTCTAGTTTTCAACAATGTATAGGTTTGCTAGGTTTCCCTGGGTGCCGGCAGAGCTAGGGGTCAAAAACAAAAGATAGGCTCTTTGCCAAAAAAGGGCACGATTTCACTGCGAAATTGAGGTACAAACATGTTATGTTTTGCGCTGTTTCCTGTCGCAGGCATTAGGCAGACCCAGGCAAGTGAGAAACCATTTTTTGGGGGGACCTGGGAGAACGCTGGGTGAGTGGAAATGTGTTGATCCACGCAGATTCCAGAACTTTCCACTACAGAAATGTGTGGAAAATGCGTTTGTTTTGTCAATTTCTTAGCTTTGCAAGGGATTCTGGGTAACAGAACCTGGTGGTGGGCAGTTGAGTCACCCCATCCTAAATTCCCCTGGGTGTCTAGTTTTCAAAAATGTATAGGTTTGCTAGGTTTCCCTAGGTGCCGGCCGAGCTAGGGGTCAAAAACAAAAGGTAGGCTCATTGCCAAAAAAGGGCACCATTTCACTGTGAAATTGAGGTGCAAACATGTTACGTTTTGCGCTGTTTCCTGTCGCAGGCACTAGGCAGACCCAGGGAAGTGAGGTACCAATTGTTTTCGGGAGACCTGGGGGAATGCTAGATGGGTGGAAATTTGTTGATCCACGCAGATTCCAGAACTTTCCACCACAGAAATGTGAGGAAAATAGATTTTTTTTGTCAATTTCTTAGATTTGCAAGGGATTCTGGGTAACAGAACCTGGTGGTAGGCAGTCGAGTGACCCCATCCTGAATTCCCCTTGGTGTCTAGTTTTCAAAAATTTATAGGTTTGCTAGGTTTCCCTGGGTGCCGGCAGAGCTAGGGGTCAAAAACAAAAGGTAGGCTCTTTGCCAAAAAAGGGCACGATTTCACTGCGAAATTGAGGTGCAAACATGTTACGTTTTGCGCTGTTTCCTGTCGCAGGCACTAGGCAGACCCAGGCAAGTGAGGTACCATTTTTTCGGGGACCTGGGGGAATGCTGGGTGGTTGGAAATTTGTTGATCCACTCAGATTCCAGAATTTTCCCCCACAGAAATGTCAGGAAAATGCATTTCTTTGTCAATTTCTTAGCTTTGCAAGGGATTCTGGGTAACAGAACCTGCTGGTAGGCAGTAGAGTCACCCCATCCTGAATTCCCCTGGGTGTCTACTTTTAAAAAATGTATAGGTTTGCTAGGTTTCCTTAGGTGCCGGCAGAGCTAGGGGTCAAAAACAAAAGGTAGGCTCTTTGCCAAAAAAGGGCACGATTTCACTGCGAAATTGAGGTTCAAACATTTTATGTTTTGTGCTGTTTCCTGTCGCAGGCACTAGGCAGACCCAGGCAAGTGAGGTACCATTTTTTTGGGGATACCTGGGGGAACGCTAGGTGGGTGGAAATTTGTTGATCCACGCAGATTCCAGAACTTTCCACCACAGAAATGTCAGGAAATTACTTTTTTTTTGTCAATTTCTTAGCTTTGCAACGGATTCTGGGTAACAGAACCTGGTGGTAAGCAGTCGAGTCACCCCATCCTGAATTCCCCTGGGTTTCTAGTTTACAAAAATGTATAGGTTTGCTAGGTTTCCCTAGGTGCCGGCAGAGCTAGGGTTCAAAAACGAAAGGTAGGCTCTTTGCCTAAAAAGGGCACATTTTTACTGAAAATTGCGGTCCGACCACGTTGCGTTTTGCGCTGTTTCCTGTCGCAGGCACTAGGCAGACCCAGGCAAGTGAGGTACCATATTTTTTGAGAGACCCGGGGGAACGCTGGATGGGTGGAAATTTGTTGATCCACGCAGATTCCAGAACTTTCCACCACAGAAATGTGAGGAAAATGCATTTTTTTTGTCAATTTCTTAGATTTGCAAGGGATTCTGGGTAACAGAACCTGGTGATAGGCAGTCGAGTCACCCCATCCTAAATTCCCCTGGGTGTCTGGTTTTCAAAAATGTATAGGTGTTGCTAGGTTTCCCTAGGTGCCGGCAGAGCTAGGGTTCAAAAACGAAAGGTAGGCTCTTTGCCAAAAAAGGGCACATTTTCACTGAAAAATTGCGTTGCGACCACATTGCGTTTTGCGCTGTTTCCTGTCGCAGGCACTAGGCAGACCCAGGAAAGTGAGGTACCATTTTTTTCGGGAGACCCGGGGAAACGCTGGGTGCATGGAAATTTGTTGATCCACGCAGATTCCAGAACTTTCCACCACAGAAATGTCAGGAAAATGTGTTTTTTTGTCAATTTCTTAGCTTTGAAAGGGATTCTGGGTAACAGAACCTGGTGGTGGGCAGTCGAGTCACCCCATCCTGAATTCCCCTGGGTTCTAGTTTTAAAAAATGTATAGGTTTGCTAGGTTTCCCTAGGTGCCGGCAGAGCTAGGGGTCAAAAACAAAAGGTAGGCTCATTGCCAAAAAAGGGCACGATTTCACTGCGAAATTGAGGTGCAAACATGTTACGTTTTGCGCTGTTTCCTGTCGCAGGCACTAGGCAGACCCAGGGAAGTGAGGTACCATTTTTTTCGGGAGACCTGGGGGAACGCTAGGTGGGTGGAAATGTGTTGATCCACGCAGATTCCAGAACTTTCCACCACAGAAATGTGAGGAAAATGCTTTTTTTGTAAATTTCTTAGCTGTGCAAGGGATTCTAGGTAACAGAACCTGGTGGTAGGCAGTCGAGTTACCGCATCCTGAATTCCCGTGGGTGTCTAGTTTTTAAAAATGTATAGGTTTGCTAGGTTTTCCTAGGTGCCGGCAGAGCTAGGGTTAAAAAATGAAAGGTAGGCTCTTTGCCAAAAAAGGGCACATTTTCACTGAAAAATTGCGTTGCGACCACGTTGCGTTTTGCGCTGTTTCCTGTCACAGGTACTAGGCAGACCCAGGAAAGTGAGGTACCATTTTTTCAGGAGACCCGGGGGAACGCTGGGAGGGTGTAAATTTGTTGATCCACGCAGATTCCAGAACTTTCCACCACAGAAATGTGAGGAAAATTCATTTCTTTTGTCAATTTCTTAGATTTGCAAGGGATTCTGGGTAACAGAGCCTGGTGGTAGGCAGTCGAGTCACCCCATCCTGAATTCCCCTTGTTGTCTAGTTTTCAAAAATGTATAGGTTTGCTAGGTTTCCCTAGGTGCCGGCAGAGCTAGGGTTCAAAAACAAAAGATAGGCTCTTTGCCAAAAAAGGGCACGATTTCACTGCGAAATTGTGGTGCGACCACGTTGCGTTTTGCACTGTTTCCTGTCGCAGTCACTAGGCAGACCCAGGCAAGTGAGGTCCCTTTTTTTTTGGGAGACCCGGGGGAACGTTGGGTGGGTGGAAATTTGTTGATCCACGCAGATTCCAGAACTTTCCGCCACAGAATTGTGAGGAAAATGCATTTTTTTGTCAATTTCTTAACTTTGCAAGGGATTCTGGGTAACAGAACCTGGTGGTAGGCAGTCGAGTGACCCCATCCTAAATTCCCCTTGGTGTCTAGTTTTCAAAAATGTATAGGTTTGCTAGGTTTCCCTGGGTGCCGGCAGAGCTAGGGGTCAAAAACAAAAGATAGGCTCTTTGCCAAAAAAGGGCACGATTTCACTGCGAAATTGAGGTGCAAACATGTTATGTTTTGCGCTGTTTCCTGTCGCAGGCATTAGGCAGACCCAGGCAAGTGAGAAACCATTTTTTTTGGGGACCTGGGGGAACGCTGGGTGAGTGGAAATGTGTTGATCCACACAGATTCCAGAACTTTCCACCACAGAAATGTCAGGAAAATGCGTTTTTTTGTCAATTTCTTAGCTTTGCAAGGGATTCTGGGTAACAGAACCTGGTGGTGGGCAGTCGATTCACCCCATCCTAAATTCCCCTGGGTGTCTAGTTTTCAAAAATGTATAGGTTTGCTAGGTTTCCCTAGGTGCCGGCAGAGCTAGGGGTCAAAAACAAAAGGTAGGCTCATTGCCAAAAAAGGGCACTATTTCACTGCGAAACTGAAGTGCAAACATGTTACGTTTTGCGCTGTTTCCTGTCGCAGGCACTAGGCAGACCCAGGGAAGTGAGGTACCAATTGTTTTCTGGAGACCTGGGGGAATGCTAGATGGGTGGAAATTTGTTGATCCACGCAGATTCCAGAACTTTCCACCACAGAAATGTGAGGAAAATTCATTTTTTTTGTCAATTTCTTAGATTTGCAAGGGATTCTGGGTAACAGAACCTGGTGGTGGGCAGTCGAGTGACCCCATCCTGAATTCCCCTTGGTGTCTAGTTTTCAAAAATGTATAGGTTTGCTAGGTTTCCCTGGGTGCCGGCAGAGCTAGGGGTCAAAAACAAAAGATAGGCTCTTTGCCAAAAAAGGGCACGATTTCACTGAGAAATTGAGGTGCAAACATGTTAAGTTTTGCGCTGTTTCCTGTCGCAGGCATTAGGCAGACCCAGGCAAGTGAGGTACCATTTTTTTCGGGGACCTGGGGGAACGCTGGGTGAGTGGAAATGTGTTGATCCACGCAGATTCCAGAACTTTCCACCACAAAAATGTCAGGAAAATGCGTTTTTTTTGTCAATTTCTTAGCTTTGCAAGGGATTCTGGGTAACAGAACCTGGTGGTAGGCAGTCGAGTGACCCCATCCTGATTTTCCCTTGGTGTCTAGTTTTCAACAATGTATAGGTTTGCTAGGTTTCCCTGGGTGCCGGCAGAGCTAGGGGTCAAAAACAAAAGATAGGCTCTTTGCCAAAAAAGGGCACGATTTCACTGCGAAATTGAGGTACAAACATGTTATGTTTTGCGCTGTTTCCTGTCGCAGGCATTAGGCAGACCCAGGCAAGTGAGAAACCATTTTTTTGGGGGACCTGGGAGAACGCTGGGTGAGTGGAAATGTGTTGATCCACGCAGATTCCAGAACTTTCCACTACAGAAATGTGTGGAAAATGCGTTTGTTTTGTCAATTTCTTAGCTTTGCAAGGGATTCTGGGTAACAGAACCTGGTGGTGGGCAGTTGAGTCACCCCATCCTAAATTCCCCTGGGTGTCTAGTTTTCAAAAATGTATAGGTTTGCTAGGTTTCCCTAGGTGCCGGCCGAGCTAGGGGTCAAAAACAAAAGGTAGGCTCATTGCCAAAAAAGGGCACCATTTCACTGTGAAATTGAGGTGCAAACATGTTACGTTTTGCGCTGTTTCCTGTCGCAGGCACTAGGCAGACCCAGGGAAGTGAGGTACCAATTGTTTTCGGGAGACCTGGGGGAATGCTAGATGGGTGGAAATTTGTTGATCCACGCAGATTCCAGAACTTTCCACCACAGAAATGTGAGGAAAATTCATTTTTTTTGTCAATTTCTTAGATTTGCAAGGGATTCTGGGTAACAGAACCTGGTGGTAGGCAGTCGAGTGACCCCATCCTGAATTCCCCTTGGTGTCTAGTTTTCAAAAATTTATAGGTTTGCTAGGTTTCCCTGGGTGCCGGCAGAGCTAGGGGTCAAAAACAAAAGGTAGGCTCTTTGCCAAAAAAGGGCACGATTTCACTGCGAAATTGAGGTGCAAACATGTTACGTTTTGCGCTGTTTCCTGTCGCAGGCACTAGGCAGACCCAGGCAAGTGAGGTACCATTTTTTCGGGGACCTGGGGGAATGCTGGGTGGTTGGAAATTTGTTGATCCACTCCGATTCCAGAATTTTCCCCCACAGAAATGTCAGGAAAATGCATTTCTTTGTCAATTTCTTAGCTTTGCAAGGGATTCTGGGTAACAGAACCTGCTGGTAGGCAGTAGAGTCACCCCATCCTGAATTCCCCTGGGTGTCTACTTTTAAAAAATGTATAGGTTTGCTAGGTTTCCTTAGGTGCCGGCAGAGCTAGGGGTCAAAAACAAAAGGTAGGCTCTTTGCCAAAAAAGGGCACGATTTCACTGCGAAATTGAGGTTCAAACATTTTATGTTTTGTGCTGTTTCCTGTCGCAGGCACTAGGCAGACCCAGGCAAGTGAGGTACCATTTTTTTGGGGATACCTGGGGGAACGCTAGGTGGGTGGAAATTTGTTGATCCACGCAGATTCCAGAACTTTCCACCACAGAAATGTCAGGAAATTACTTTTTTTTTGTCAATTTCTTAGCTTTGCAACGGATTCTGGGTAACAGAACCTGGTGGTAAGCAGTCGAGTCACCCCATCCTGAATTCCCCTGGGTTTCTAGTTTACAAAAATGTATAGGTTTGCTAGGTTTCCCTAGGTGCCGGCAGAGCTAGGGTTCAAAAACGAAAGGTAGGCTCTTTGCCTAAAAAGGGCACATTTTTACTGAAAATTGCGGTCCGACCACGTTGCGTTTTGCGCTGTTTCCTGTCGCAGGCACTAGGCAGACCCAGGCAAGTGAGGTACCATATTTTTTGAGAGACCCGGGGGAACGCTGGATGGGTGGAAATTTGTTGATCCACGCAGATTCCAGAACTTTCCACCACAGAAATGTGAGGAAAATTCATTTTTTTTGTCAATTTCTTAGATTTGCAAGGGATTCTGGGTAACAGAACCTGGTGATAGGCAGTCGAGTCACCCCATCCTAAATTCCCCTGGGTGTCTGGTTTTAAAAAATGTATAGGTGTTGCTAGGTTTCCCTAGGTGCCGGCAGAGCTAGGGTTCAAAAACGAAAGGTAGGCTCTTTGCCAAAAAAGGGCACATTTTCACTGAAAAATTGCGTTGCGACCACATTGCGTTTTGCGCTGTTTCCTGTCGCAGGCACTAGGCAGACCCAGGAAAGTGAGGTACCATTTTTTTCGGGAGACCCGGGGAAACGCTGGGTGCATGGAAATTTGTTGATCCACGCAGATTCCAGAACTTTCCACCACAGAAATGTCAGGAAAATGTGTTTTTTTGTCAATTTCTTAGCTTTGAAAGGGATTCTGGGTAACAGAACCTGGTGGTGGGCAGTCGAGTCACCCCATCCTGAATTCCCCTGGGTTCTAGTTTTAAAAAATGTATAGGTTTGCTAGGTTTCCCTAGGTGCCGGCAGAGCTAGGGGTCAAAAACAAAAGGTAGGCTCATTGCCAAAAAAGGGCACGATTTCACTGCGAAATTGAGGTGCAAACATGTTACGTTTTGCGCTGTTTCCTGTCGCAGGCACTAGGCAGACCCAGGGAAGTGAGGTACCATTTTTTTCGGGAGACCTGGGGGAACGCTAGGTGGGTGGAAATGTGTTGATCCACGCAGATTCCAGAACTTTCCACCACAGAAATGTGAGGAAAATGCTTTTTTTGTAAATTTCTTAGCTGTGCAAGGGATTCTAGGTAACAGAACCTGGTGGTAGGCAGTCGAGTTACCGCATCCTGAATTCCCGTGGGTGTCTAGTTTTTAAAAATGTATAGGTTTGCTAGGTTTTCCTAGGTGCCGGCAGAGCTAGGGTTAAAAAATGAAAGGTAGGCTCTTTGCCAAAAAAGGGCACATTTTCACTGAAAAATTGCGTTGCGACCACGTTGCGTTTTGCGCTGTTTCCTGTCACAGGTACTAGGCAGACCCAGGAAAGTGAGGTACCATTTTTTCAGGAGACCCGGGGGAACGCTGGGAGGGTGTAAATTTGTTGATCCACGCAGATTCCAGAACTTTCCACCACAGAAATGTGAGAAAAATTCATTTCTTTTGTCAATTTCTTAGATTTGCAAGGGATTCTGGGTAACAGAGCCTGGTGGTAGGCAGTCGAGTCACCCCATCCTGAATTCCCCTTGTTGTCTAGTTTTCAAAAATGTATAGGTTTGCTAGGTTTCCCTAGGTGCCGGCAGAGCTAGGGTTCAAAAACAAAAGATAGGCTCTTTGCCAAAAAAGGGCACGATTTCACTGCGAAATTGTGGTGCGACCACGTTGCGTTTTGCACTGTTTCCTGTCGCAGTCACTAGGCAGACCCAGGCAAGTGAGGTCCCTTTTTTTTTGGGAGACCCGGGGGAACGTTGGGTGGGTGGAAATTTGTTGATCCACGCAGATTCCAGAACTTTCCGCCACAGAATTGTGAGGAAAATGCATTTTTTTGTCAATTTCTTAACTTTGCAAGGGATTCTGGGTAACAGAACCTGGTGGTAGGCAGTCGAGTGACCCCATCCTAAATTCCCCTTGGTGTCTAGTTTTCAAAAATGTATAGGTTTGCTAGGTTTCCCTGGGTGCCGGCAGAGCTAGGGGTCAAAAACAAAAGATAGGCTCTTTGCCAAAAAAGGGCACGATTTCACTGCGAAATTGAGGTGCAAACATGTTATGTTTTGCGCTGTTTCCTGTCGCAGGCATTAGGCAGACCCAGGCAAGTGAGAAACCATTTTTTTTGGGGACCTGGGGGAACGCTGGGTGAGTGGAAATGTGTTGATCCACACAGATTCCAGAACTTTCCACCACAGAAATGTCAGGAAAATGCATTTTTTTGTCAATTTCTTAGCTTTGCAAGGGATTCTGGGTAACAGAACCTGGTGGTGGGCAGTCGATTCACCCCATCCTAAATTCCCCTGGGTGTCTAGTTTTCAAAAATGTATAGGTTTGCTAGGTTTCCCTAGGTGCCGGCAGAGCTAGGGGTCAAAAACAAAAGGTAGGCTCATTGCCAAAAAAGGGCACTATTTCACTGCGAAACTGAAGTGCAAACATGTTACGTTTTGCGCTGTTTCCTGTCGCAGGCACTAGGCAGACCCAGGGAAGTGAGGTACCAATTGTTTTCGGGAGACCTGGGGGAATGCTAGATGGGTGGAAATTTGTTGATCCACGCAGATTCCAGAACTTTCCACCACAGAAATGTGAGGAAAATTCATTTTTTTTGTCAATTTCTTAGATTTGCAAGGGATTCTGGGTAACAGAACCTGGTGGTAGGCAGTCGAGTCACCCCATCCTGAATTCCCCTGGGTGTTTAGTTTTAAAAAATGTATAGGTTTGCTAGGTTTCCCTAGGTGCCGGCAGAGCTAGGGTTCAAAAACAAAAGGTAGGCTCTTTGCCAAAATAGGGCACGATTTCACTGCGAAATTGTGGTGCGACCACGTTGCGTTTTGCGCTGTTTCCTGTCGCAGTCACTAGGCAGACCCAGGCAAGTGAAGTCCCATTTTTTTGGGGAGACCCGGGGGAACGTTGGGTGGGTGGAAATTTGTTGATCCACGCAGATTCCAGAACTTTCCACCACAGAATTGTGAGGAAAATGCATTTTTTTTGTCAATTTCTTAACTTTGCAAGGGATTCTGGGTAACAGAACCTGGTGGTAGGCAGTCGAGGGACCCCATCCTGAATTCCCCTTGGTGTCTAGTTTTCAAAAATGTATAGGTTTGCTAGGTTTCCCTGGGTGCCGGCAGAGCTAGGGGTCAAAAACAAAAGATAGGCTCTTTGCCAAAAAAGGGCACGATTTCACTGAGAAATTGAGGTGCAAAAATGTCAAGTTTTGCGCTGTTTCCTGTCCCAGGCATTAGGCAGACCCAGGCAAGTGAGGTACCATTTTTTTCGGGGACCTGGGGGAACGCTGGGTGAGTGGAAATGTGTTGATCCACGCAGATTCCAAGAACTTTCCACCACAGAAATGTCAGGAATATGCGTTTTTTTTGTCAATTTCTTAGCTTTGCAAGGGATTCTGGGTAACAGAACCTGGTGGTAGGCAGTCGAGTGACCCCATCCTGATTTTCCCTTGGTGTCTAGTTTTCAAAAATGTATAGGTTTGCTAGGTTTCCCTGGGTGCCAGCAGAGCTAGGGGTCAAAAACAAAAGATAGGCTCTTTGCCAAAAAAGGGCACGATTTCACTGCGAAATTGAGGTGCAAACATGTTACGTTTTGCGCTGTTTCCTGTCGCAGGCATTAGGCAGACCCAAGCAAGTGAGAAACCATTTTTTTGGGGGACCTGGGAGAACGCTGGGTGAGTGGAAATGTGTTGATCCACGCAGATTCCAGAACTTTCCACCACAGAAATGTGAGGAAAATGCGTTTGTTTTGTCAATTTCTTAGCTTTGCAAGGGATTCTGGGTAACAGAACCTGGTGGTGGGCAGTTGAGTCACCCCATCCTAAATTCCCCTGGGTGTCTAGTTTTCAAAAATGTATAGGTTTGCTAGGTTTCCCTAGGTGCCGGCCGAGCTAGGGGTCAAAAACAAAAGATAGGCTCATTGCCAAAAAAGGGCACCATTTCACTGTGAAATTGAGGTGCAAACATGTTACGTTTTGCGCTGTTTCCTGTCGCAGGCACTAGGCAGACCCAGGGAAGTAAGGTACCAATTGTTTTCGGGAGACCTGGGGGAATGCTAGATGGGTGGAAATTTGTTGATCCACGCAGATTCCAGAACTTTCCACCACAGAATTGTGAGGAAAATAGATTTTTTTTGTCAATTTCTTAGATTTGCAAGGGATTCTGGGTAACAGAACCTGGTGGTAGGCATGCGAGTGACCCCATCCTGAATTCCCCTTGGTGTCTAGTTTTCAAAAATGTATAGGTTTGCTAGGTTTCCCTGGGTGCCGGCAGAGCTAGGGGTCAAAAACAAAAGATAGGCTCTTTGCCAAAAAAGGGCACGATTTCACTGAGAAATTGAGGTGCAAACATGTTACGTTTTGCGCTGTTTCCTGTCGCAGGCATTAGGCAGATCCAGGCAAGTGAGGTACCATTTTTTTCGGGGACCTGAGGGAACGCTGGGTGAGTGGAAATGTGTTGATCCACGCAGATTCCAGAACTTTCCACCACAGAAATTTCAGGAAAATGCATTTTTTTTGTCAATTTCTTAGCTTTGCAAGGGATTCTGGGTAACAGAACCTGGTGGTTGGCAGTCGAGTCACCCCATCCTGAATTCCCCTGGGTGTCTAGTTTTCAAAAATGTATAGGTTTGCTAGGTTTCCCTAGGTGCCGGCAGAGCTAGGGGTCAAAAACAAAAGGTAGGCTCATTGCCAAAAAAGGGCACCATTTCACTGCGAAATTGAGGTGCAAACATGTTACGTTTTGCGCTGTTTCCTGTCGCAGGCACTAGGCAGACCCAGGGAAGTGAGGTACCAATTGTTTTCGGGAGACCTGGGGGAATGCTAGGTGGGTGGAAATTTGTTGATCCACGCAGATTCCAGAACTTTCCACCACAGAAATGTCAGAAAAATGCATTTGTTTGTCAATTTCTTAGATCTGCAAGGGATTCTGGGTAACAGAACCTGGTGGTAGGCAGTCGAGTTACCCCATCCTGAATTCCCGTGGGTGTCTAGTTTTAAAAACATGTATAGGTTTGCTAAGTTTTCCTCGGTGCCGGCAGAGCTAGGGTTCAAAAACGAAAGGTAGGCTCTTTGCCAAAAAAGGGCAAATTTTCACTGAAAAATTACGGTGCGACCACATTGTTTTTTGCGTTGTTTCCTGTCGCAGGCACTAGGCAGACCCAGGCAAGTGAGGTACCATTTTTTTCAAGAGACCCGGGGGAACGCTGGGTGGGTGAAATTTGCTGATCCACGCAGATTCCAGAACTTTCCACCACAGAAATGTCAGGAAAATGCTTTTTTTGTCAATTTCTTAGATTTGCAAGGGATACTGGGTAACAGAACCTGGTGATAGGCAGTCGAGTCACCCCATCCTGAATTCCCCTGGGTGTCTAGTTTTCAAAAATGTATAGGTTTGCTAGGTTTCCCTAGGTGCCGGCAGAGCTAGGGGTCAAAAACAAAAGGTAGCCCCTTTGCCAAAAAAGGGCATGATTTCTGTGCGAAATTGAGGTGCAAACATGGTACGTTTTGTGCTGTTTCTTGTCGCAGGCACTAGGCAGACCCAGGCAAGTGAGGTATCATTTTTTTTCGGGAGACCTGGGGAAACGCTGGGTGGGTGGAAATGTGTTGATCCACACAGATTCCAGAACTTTCCACCACAGAAATGTCAGGAAAATTCATTTTTTTTGTCAATTTCTTAGCTTTGCAAGGGATTCTGGGTAACAGAACCTAGTGGTAGGCAGTCGAGTCACCCCATACTGTATTCCCCTGGGTGTCTAGTTTTCAAAAATGTATAGGTTTGCTAGGTTTCCCTAGGTGCCGGCAGAGCTAGGGTTCAAAAATGAAAGGTAGGCTCTTTGCCAAAAAAGGGCAAATTTTCACTGAAAAATTGCGGTGCCACCATGTTGCGTTTTGCGCTATTTACTGTCGCAGGCACTAGGCAGACCCAGGCAAGTGAGGTACCATTTTTTCGGGGACCTTGGGGAATGCTGGGTGGTTGGAAATTTGTTGATCCACGCAGATTCCAGAATTTTCCACCACGGAAATGTCAGGAAAATGAATTTCTTTGTCAATTTCTTAGCTTTGCAAGGGATTCTGGGTAACAGAACCTGCTGGTAGGCAGTCGAGTCACCCCATCCTGAATTCCCCTGGGTGTCTACTTTTAAAAAATGTATAGGTTTGCTAGGTTTCCTTAGGTGCCGGCAGAGCTAGGGGTCAAAAACAAAAGGTAGGCTCTTTGCCAAAAAAGGGCACGATTTCACTGCGAAATTGAGGTTCAAACATGTTATGTTTTGTGCTGTTTCCTGTCGCAGGCACTAGGCAGACCCAGGCAAGTGAGGTACCATTTTTTTGGGGATACTTGGGGGAACGCTAGGTGGGTGGAAATTTGTTGATCCACGCAGATTCCAGAACTTTCCACCACAGAAATGTCAGGAAAATGCGTTTTTTTTGTCAATTTCTTAGCTTTGCAAGGGATTCTGGGTAACAGAACCTGGTGGTAAGCAGTCGAGTCACCCGATCCTGAATTCCCCTGGGTTTCTAGTTTACAAAAATGTATAGGTTTGCTAGGTTTCCCTAGGTGCCGGCAGAGCTAGGGTTCAAAAACAAAAGGTAGGCTCTTTGCCAAAAAAGGGCACATTTTTACTGAAAATTGCGGTCCGACCACGTTGCGTTTTGCGCTGTTTCCTGTCGCAGGCACTAGGCAGACCCAGGCAAGTGAGGTACCATTTTTTTTGAGAGACCCGGGGGAACGCTGGATGGGTGGAAATTTGTTGATCCACGCAGATTCCAGAACTTTCCACCACAGAAATGTGAGGAAAATTCATTTTTTTGTCAATTTCTTAGATTTGCAAGGGATTCTGGGTAACAGAACCTGGTGGTAGGCAGTCGAGTCACCCCATCCTGGATTCCCCTGGGTGTTTAGTTTAAAAAAAAATGTATAGGTTTGCTAGGTTTCCCTAGGTGCCGGCAGAGCTAGGGTTCAAAAACAAAAGGTAGGCTCTTTGCCAAAAAAGGGCACGATTTCACTGAGAAATTGAGGTGCAAACATGTTACGTTTTGTGCTGTTTCCTGTCGCAGGCATTAGGCAGACCCAGGCAAGTGAGGTACCATTTTTTTCGGGGACCTGGGGGAACGCTGGGTGAGTGGAAATGTGTTGATCCACGCAGATTCCAGAACTTTCCACCACAGAAATGTCAGGAAAATGTGTTTTTTTGTCAATTTCTTAGCTTTGCAAGGGATTCTGGGTAACAGAACCTGGTGGTAGGCAGTCGAGGGACCCCATCCTGATTTCCCCTTGGTGTCTAGTTTTCAAAAATGTATAGGTTTGCTAGGTGTCCCTGGGTGCCGGCAGAGCTAGGGGTCAAAAACAAAAGATAGGCTCTTTGCCAAAAAAGGGCACGATTTCACTGCGAAATTGAGGTGCAAACATGTTACGTTTTGCGCTGTTTCCTGTCGCAGGCATTAGGCAGACCCAGGCAAGTGAGAAAACATTTTTTTTGGGGACCTGGGGGAACGCTGGGTGAGTGGAAATGTGTTGATCCACGCAGATTCCAGAACTTTCCACCACAGAAATGTGAGGAAAATGCGTTTTTTGTGTCAATTTCTTAGCTTTGCAAGGGATTCTGGGTAACAGAACCTGGCGGTGGGCAGTCGAGTCACCGCATCCTAAATTCCCCTGGGTGTCTAGTTTTCAAAAATGTATAGGTTTGCTAGGTTTCCCTAGGTGCCGGCCGAGCTAGGGTTTAAAAACAAAAGGTAGGCTCATTGCCAAAAAAGGGCACCATTTCACTGCGAAATTGAGGTGCAAACATGTTACGTTTTGCGCTGTTTCCTGTCGTAGGCACTAGGCAGACCCAGCGAAGTGAGGTACCAATTGTTTGCGGGAGACCTGGGGGAATGCTAGATGGGTGGAAATTTGTTGATCCACGCAGATTCCAGAACTTTCCACCACAGAAATGTGAGGAAAATTGATTTTTTTTTGTCAATTTCTTAGATTTGCAAGGGATTCTGGGTAACAGAACCTGGTGGTAGGCAGTCGAGTCACCCCATCCTGAATTCCCCAGGGTGTTTAGTTTTCAAAAATGTATAGGTTTGCTAGGTTTCCCTAGGTGCCGGCAGAGCAAGTGTTAAAAAACAAAAGGTAGGCTCTTTGCCAAAAAAGGGCACGATTTCACTGCGAAATTGTGGTGAGACCACGTTGCGTTTTGCGCTGTTTCCTGTCGCAGTCACAAGGCAGACCCAGGCAAGTGAGGTCCCATTTTTTTTGGGAGACCCGGGGGAACGTTGGGTGGGTGGAAATTTGTTGATCCACGCAGATACCAGAACTTTCCACCACAGAATTGTGAGGAAAATGCATTTTTTTTGTCAATTTCTTAACTTTGCAAGGGATTCTGGGTAACAGAACCTGGTGGTAGGCAGTCGAGTGACCCCATCCTGAATTCCCCTTGGTGTCTAGTTTTCAAAAATGTATAGGTTTGCTAGGTTTCCCTGGGTGCCGGCAGAGCTAGGGGTCAAAAACAAAAGATAGGCTCTTTGCCAAAAAAGGGCACAATTTCACTGAGAAATTGAGGTGCAAACATGTTACATTTTGTGCTGTTTCTTGTCGCAGGCACTAGGCAGACCCAGGCAAGTGAGGTATCATTTTTTTCGGGAGACCTGGGGAAACGCTGGGTGGGTGGAAATGTGTTGATCCACACAGATTCCAGAACTTTCCACCACAGAAATGTCAGGAAAATTCATTTTTTTTGTCAATTTCTTAGCTTTGCAAGGGATTCTGGGTAACAGAACCTAGTGGTAGGCAGTCGAGTCACCTCATACTGTATTCCCCTGGGTGTCTAGTTTTCAAAAATGTATAGGTTTGCTAGGTTTCCCTAGGTGCCGGCAGAGCTAGGGTTCAAAAATGAAAGGTAGGCTCTTTGCCAAAAAAGGGCAAATTTTCACTGAAAAATTGCGGTGCCACCATGTTGCGTTTTGCGCTATTTACTGTCGCAGGCACTAGGCAGACCCAGGCAAGTGAGGTACCATTTTTTCGGGGACCTGGGGGAATGCTGGGTGGTTGGAAATTTGTTGATCCACGCAGATTCCAGAATTTTCCACCACGGAAATGTCAGGAAAATGAATTTCTTTGTCAATTTCTTAGCTTTGCAAGGGATTCTGGGTAACAGAACCTGCTGGTAGGCAGTCGAGTCACCCCATCCTGAATTCCCCTGGGTGTCTACTTTTAAAAAATGTATAGGTTTGCTAGGTTTCCTTAGGTGCCGGCAGAGCTAGGGGTCAAAAACAAAAGGTAGGCTCTTTGCCAAAAAAGGGCACGATTTCACTGCGAAATTGAGGTTCAAACATGTTATGTTTTGTGCTGTTTCCTGTCGCAGGCACTAGGCAGACCCAGGCAAGTGAGGTACCATTTTTTTGGGGATACTTGGGGGAACGCTAGGTGGGTGGAAATTTGTTGATCCACGCAGATTCCAGAACTTTCCACCACAGAAATGTCAGGAAAATGCGTTTTTTTTGTCAATTTCTTAGCTTTGCAAGGGATTCTGGGTAACAGAACCTGGTGGTAAGCAGTCGAGTCACCCCATCCTAAATTCCCCTGGGTTTCTAGTTTACAAAAATGTATAGGTTTGCTAGGTTTCCCTAGGTGCCGGCAGAGCTAGGGTTCAAAAACAAAAGGTAGGCTCTTTGCCAAAAAAGGGCAAATTTTTACTGAAAATTGCGGTCCGACCATGTTGCGTTTTGCGCTGTTTCCTGTCGCAGGCACTAGGCAGACCCAGGCAAGTGAGGTACCATTTTTTTTGAGAGACCCGGGGGAACGCTGGATGGGTGGAAATTTGTTGATCCACGCAGATTCCAGAACTTTCCACCACAGAAATGTGAGGAAAATTCATTTTTTTGTCAATTTCTTAGATTTGCAAGGGATTCTGGGTAACAGAACCTGGTGGTAGGCAGTCGAGTCACCCCATCCTGAATTCCCCTGGGTGTTTAGTTTAAAAAAAATGTATAGGTTTGCTAGGTTTCCCTAGGTGCCGGCAGAGCTAGGGTTCAAAAACAAAAGGTAGGCTCTTTGCCAAAAAAGGGCACGATTTCACTGAGAAATTGAGGTACAAACATGTTACGTTTTGTGCTGTTTCCTGTCGCAGGCATTAGGCAGACCCAGGCAAGTGAGGTACCATTTTTTTCGGGGACCTGGGGGAACGCTGGGTGAGTGGAAATGTGTTGATCCACGCAGATTCCAGAACTTTCCACCACAGAAATGTCAGGAAAATGTGTTTTTTTGTCAATTTCTTAGCTTTGCAAGGGATTCTGGGTAACAGAACCTGGTGGTAGGCAGTCGAGTGACCCCATCCTGATTTCCCCTTGGTGTCTAGTTTTCAAAAATGTATAGGTTTGCTAGGTGTCCCTGGGTGCCGGCAGAGCTAGGGGTCAAAAACAAAAGATAGGCTCTTTGCCAAAAAAGGGCACGATTTCACTGCGAAATTGAGGTGCAAACATGTTACGTTTTGCGCTGTTTCCTGTCGCAGGCATTAGGCAGACCCAGGCAAGTGAGAAACCATTTTTTTTGGGGACCTGGGGGAACGCTGGGTGAGTGGAAATGTGTTGATCCACGCAGATTCCAGAACTTTCCACCACAGAAATGTGAGGAAAATGCGTTTTTTGTGTCAATTTCTTAGCTTTGCAAGGGATTCTGGGTAACAGAACCTGGTGGTGGGCAGTCGAGTCACCGCATCCTAAATTCCCCTGGGTGTCTAGTTTTCAAAAATGTATAGGTTTGCTAGGTTTCCCTAGGTGCCGGCCGAGCTAGGGTTTAAAAACAAAAGGTAGGCTCATTGCCAAAAAAGGGCACCATTTCACTGCGAAATTGAGGTGCAAACATGTTACGTTTTGCGCTGTTTCCTGTCGTAGGCACTAGGCAGACCCAGGGAAGTGAGGTACCAATTGTTTGCGGGAGACCTGGGGGAATGCTAGATGGGTGGAAATTTGTTGATCCACGCAGATTCCAGAACTTTCCACCACAGAAATGTGAGGAAAATTGATTTTTTTTTGTCAATTTCTTAGATTTGCAAGGGATTCTGGGTAACAGAACCTGGTGGTAGGCAGTCGAGTCACCCCATCCTGAATTCCCCAGGGTGTTTAGTTTTCAAAAATGTATAGGTTTGCTAGGTTTCCCTAGGTGCCGGCAGAGCAAGTGTTAAAAAACAAAAGGTAGGCTCTTTGCCAAAAAAGGGCACGATTTCACTGCGAAATTGTGGTGAGACCACGTTGCGTTTTGCGCTGTTTCCTGTCGCAGTCACAAGGCAGACCCAGGCAAGTGAGGTCCCATTTTTTTTGGGAGACCCGGGGGAACGTTGGGTGGGTGGAAATTTGTTGATCCACGCAGATACCAGAACTTTCCACCACAGAATTGTGAGGAAAATGCATTTTTTTTGTCAATTTCTTAACTTTGCAAGGGATTCTGGGTAACAGAACCTGGTGGTAGGCAGTCGAGTGACCCCATCCTGAATTCCCCTTGGTGTCTAGTTTTCAAAAATGTATAGGTTTGCTAGGTTTCCCTGGGTGCCGGCAGAGCTAGGGGTCAAAAACAAAAGATAGGCTCTTTGCCAAAAAAGGGCACGATTTCACTGAGAAATTGAGGTGCAAACATGTTACATTTTGCGCTGTTTCCTGTCGCAGGCATTAGGCAGACCCAGGCAAGTGAGGTACCATTTTTTTCGGGGACCTGGGGGAACGCTGCGTGAGTGGAAATGTGTTGATCCACGCAGATTCCAGAACTTTCCACCACAGAAATGTCAGGAAAATGCATTTTTTTTGTCAATTTCCTAGCTTTGCAAGGGATTCTGGGTAACAGAACCTGGTGGTGGGCAGTCGAGTCACCCCATCCTGAATTCCCCTGGGTGTCTAGTTTTATAAAATGTATAGGTTTGCTAGGTTTCCCTAGGTGCCGGCAGAGCTAGGGGTCAAAAACAAAAGGTAGGCTCATTGCCAAAAAAGGGCACCATTTCACTGCGAAATTGAGGTGCAAACATGTTACGTTTTGCGCTGTTTCCTGTCGCAGGCACTAGGCAGACCCAGGGAAGAGAGGTACCAATTATTTTCGGGAGACCTGGGGGAATGCTAGGTGGGTGGAAATTTGTTGATCCACGCAGATTCCAGAACTTTCCACCACAGAAATGTCAGAAAAATGAGTTTTTTTGTCAATTTCTTAGATGTGCAAGGGATTCTGGGTAACAGAACCTGGTGGTAGGCAGTGGAGTTACCCCATCCTGAATTCCCGTGGGTGTCTAGTTTTCAAAAATGTATAGGTTTGCTAGGTTTTCCTCGGTGCCGGCAGAGCTAGGGTTCAAAAACGAAAGGTAGGCTCTTTGCCAAAAAAGGGCAAATTTTCACTGAAAAATTGCGGTGCGACCACATTGCGTTTTGCGCTGTTTCCTGTCGCAGGCACTAGGCAGACCCAGGCAAGTGAGGTACCATTTTTTTCAAGAGACCCGGGGGAACGCTGGGTGGGTGGAAATTTGTTGATCCACGCAGATTCCAGAACTTTCCACCACAGAAATGTCAGGAAAATGCATTTTTTTGTCAATTTCTTAGATTTGCAAGGGATTCTGGGTAACAGAACCTGGTGATAGGCAGTCGAGTCACCCCATCCTGAATTCCCCTGGGTGTCTAGTTTTTAAAAATGTATAGGTTTGCTAGGTTTCCCTAGGTGCCGGCAGAGCTAGGGTGCAAAAACTACAGCTAGGCGCATTGCCATAAAAGGGTCAATTTTTAACTGCAAAATTGAGGAGTGACCACGTTGCATTTTGCGCCGTTTCCTGTCGCAGTACAAAAGGGGGTGGTGATGGACGGAGCATCTGAATCAATCAAACACTCACACCCAGTCAAAAGATCTGGGTTTGATCCATCACAGTTCTTTAGCCCACTCTGCCACCCCAGTTCAGACATGGCTATATACAAATCAGTCTGACCCTGTGCCTCATGGGAACAGTCCAGCCCGAACTGCCAAGCCATGCCTTCCCTGGACCGGAAACAAGCTTCTGAGGACCGGTTTCTGGCATTCCAGCCGTCTTCAGCCTGGCTTGCTTGAATCCAGTGGCAAAGTGAGCAAGGGACTCACGTCTAAGCATACCCTGCCACACTTATGGCGGCCAAAGCGGTACAAAAGGGGGTGGTGATGGACGGAGCATCTGAATCAATCAAACACTCTCACCCAGTCAAAAGATCCGGGTTTGATCCATCACCGTTCTTTAGCCCACTCTGCCACCCCAGTTCAGACATGGCTATATGCAAATCAGTCTGACCCTGTGCCTCATGGGAACAGTCCAACCTGAACTGCCAAGCCATGCCTTCCCTGGACCTGAAACAAGCTTCCGAGGACCGGTTTCTTGCATTCCAGCCGTCTTCAGCCCGGCTTGCTCGAATCCAGTGTCAAAGTGAGCAAGGGACTCACATCTGAGCATACCCTGCCACACTTATGGCGGCCAAAGCGGTACAAAAGGGGGTGGTAATGGACGGAGCATCTGAATCAATCAAACACTCACACCCAGTCAAAAGATCTGGGTTTGATCCATCACCGTTCTGTAGCCCACTCTGCCACCCCAGTTCAGACATGGCTATATGCAAATCAGTCTGACCCTGTGCCTCATGGCAACAGTCCAACCCGAACTGCCAATCCATGCCTTCCCTGGACCGGAAATAAGCTTCCGAGGACCGGTTTCTGGCATTCCAGCCGTCTTCAGCCCGGCTTGCTTGAATTCAGTGGCAAAGTGAGCAAGGGTCTCACGTCTGCGCATACCCTGCCACACTTATGGCATCCAAAGCGGTACAAAAGGGGGTGGTGATGGACGGAGCATCTGAATCATTCAAACACTCACACCCAGTCAAAAGATCTGGGTTTGATCCATCACCATTCTTTAGCCCACTCTGCCACCCCAGTTCAGGCATGGCTATATGCAAATCAGTCTGACCCTGTGCCTCATGGGAACAGTCCAGCCTGAACTGCCAAGCCATGCCTTCCCTGGACCGGAAACAAGCTTCCGAGGACCGGTTTCTGGCATTCCAGCCGTCTTCAGCCCGGCTTGCTTGAATCCAGTGGCAAAGTGAGCAAGGGACTCACGTCTGAGCATACCCTGCCACACTTATGGCGGCCAAAGCGGTACAAAAGGGGGTGGTGATGGACGGAGCATCTGAATTAATCAAACACTCACACCCAGTCAAAAGATCTGGGTTTGATCCATCACCGTTCTTTAGCCCACTCTGCCACCCCAGTTCAGACATGGCTATATGCAAATCAGTCTGACCCTGTGCCTCATGGGAACAGTCCAGCCCGAACTGCCAAGCCATGCCTTCCCTGGACCGGAAACAAGCTTCCGAGGACCGGTTTCTGGCATTCCAGCCGTGTTCAGCCCGGCTTGCTTGAATCCAGTGGCAAAGTGAGCAAGGGACTCACGTCTGAGCATACCCTGCCACACTTATGGCGGCCAAAGTGGTACAAAAGGGGTTGGTGATGGACGGAGCATCTGAATCAATCAAACACTCACACCCAGTCAAAAGATCTGGGTTTGATCTATCACCGTTCTTTAGCCCACTCTGCCACCCCAGTTCAGACATGGCTATATGCAAATCAGTCTGACCCTGTGCCTCATGGGAACAGTTCAGCCCGAACTGCCAAGCCATGCCTTCCCTGGACCGGAAACAAGCTTCCGAGGACCGGTTTCTGGCATTCCAGCCGTCTTCAGCCCGGCTTGCTTGAATCCAGTGGCAAAGTGAGCAAGGGACTCACGTCTGAGCATACACTGCCACACTTATGGCGGCCAAAGCGGTACAAAAGGGGGTGGTGATGGACGGAGGATCTGAATCAATCAAACACTCACACCCAGTCAAAAGATCTGGGTTTGATCCATCACGGTTCTTTAGCCCTCTCTGACACCCCAGTTCAGACATGGCTATATGCAAATCAGTCTGACCCTGTGCCTCATGGGAACAGTCCAGCCCGAACTGCCAAGCTATGCCTTCCCTGGACCGGAAACAAGCTTCCGAGGACCGGTTTCTGGCATTCCAGCCGTCTTCAGCCCGGCTTGCTTGAATCCAGTGGCAAAGTGAGCAAGGGACTCACGTCTGAGCATACACTGCCACACCTATGGCGGCCAAAGCGGTATAAAAGGGGGTGGTGATGGACGGAGCATCTGAATCAATCAAACACTCACACCCAGTCAAAAGATTTGGGTTTGATCCATCACCGTTCTTTAGCCCACTCTGCCTCCCCAGTTCAGACATGGCTATATGCAAATCAGTCTGACCCTGTGCCTCATGGGAACAGTCCAGCCCGAACTGCCGAGCCATGCCTTCCCTGGACCGGAAACAAGCTTCCGAGGACCGGTTTCTGCCATTCCAGCCGTCTTCAGCCCGGCTTGCTTGAATCCAGTGGCAAAGTGAGCAGGGGGGGGGTGATGGACGGAGCATCTGAATCAATCAAACACTCACACCCAGTCAAAAGATCTGGGTTTGATCCATCACCGTTCTTTAGCCCACTCTGTCACCCCAGTTCAGACATGGCTATATGCAAATCAGTCTGACCCTGTGCCTCATGGGAACAGTCCAGCCCGAACTGCCGAGCCATGCCTTCCCTGGACCGGAAACAAGCTTCCGAGGACCGGTTTCTGGCATTCCAGCCGTCTTCAGCCCGGCTTGCTTGAATCCAGTGGCAAAGTGAGCAAGGGACTCACGTCTGAGCATACCCTGCCACACTTATGGCTGCCAAAGCGGTACAAAAGGGGGGGTGATGGACGGAGCATCTGAATCAATCAAACACTCACACCCAGTCAAAAGATCTGGGTTTGATCCATCACCGTTCTTTAGCCCACTCTGCCATCCCAGTTCAGACATGGCTATATGCAAATCAGTCTGACCCTGTGCCTCATGGGAACAGTCCAGCCCGAACTGCCAAGCCATGCCTTCCCTGGACCGGAAACAAGCTTCCGAGGACCGGTTTCTGGCATTCCAGCCGTCTTCAGCCCGGCTTGCTTGAATCCAGTGTCAAAGTGAGCAAGGAACTCACGTCTGAGCATACCCTGCCACACTTATGGCGGCCAAAGCGGTACAAAAGGGGGTGGTGATGGACGGAGCATCTGAATCAATCAAACACTCACACCCAGTCAAAAGATCTGGGTTTGATCCATCACCGTTCTTTAGCCCACTCTGCCACCCCAGTTCAGACATGGCTATATGCAAATCAGTCTGACCCTGTGCCTCATGGGAACAGTCCAGCCCGAACTGCCACGCCATGCCTTCCCTGGACCGGAAACAAGCTTCCGAGGGCCGGTTTCTGGCATTCCAGCCGTCTTCAGCCCGGCTTGCTTGAATCCAGTGGCAAAGTGAGCAAGGGACTCACGTCTGAGCATACCCTGCCACACTTATAGCGGCCAAAGCGGTACAAAAGGGAGTGGTGATGGACGGAGCATCTGAATCAATCAAACACTTACACCCAAGGCCCACAGGCACAAGGCCGACCCACACAAGGGAGGTACCGTTTTTATTGGGAGACTTAGGGTAATTCAGATTCGTAAATCAACTGTTATTACCAATTGAGTTTTCATGCATTTCTCCCTTCCCAATGAAAGACATTGTGTAAAAAAAAAATCTTTTTAAAAAATGACCAATAATTCTCATGCTAGTATGAGTATTCCCAATTTTGAAAATGTGCAAATATATACTGTTTCTAAACTCTATAATTTGTACCCAATTCAGAAATACATAGGTGTCTTTCATACAGATATTTCCATGTATACATTTTCCAAGAATAAGTGCTCTATACCCAGTAAATAATAAAATACCATTGAAAGTTGCTGCTCAGTTTTTGGCTCTGGGTTCGTCGGGTTCTTGGTGAAACTAGAAGTCCTATATATCCCTACAACCAGGAAGGTCACACGGATGTAACGGTATAATGCTTTGAAAGAGCTGTCAAAATTACAAGAAGTTATAGGTGAAAACGTTGAGACAAAAGGCTGTTTTTTTCAACAAATGTTCAATTATTCCAATATTTAACTGTTAGTTTCTATAAAGAAACCTTCATGGATTTAGACAAATGACCCCTTTCTAAATTCAGAATTTTTGTCTACTTTTCGAAAATGTATAGCTTTCCAGGATCCATTATTGCTTTCAAACTCATTTCTACCATTAACTGGAAGGAGGTTGAAAGCTCTAAAAATAGCAAAAAATAGGCTATGTCCCAGAAAAATGCCAAAACTGTGTGAAAAATGTTGGTTCTCTGACAAAAGACTGTCATTCCCTAAAAGCTGAAAAAAATGAGATTTCAGCCCCACAAACCCCTTTTTGATAACATTTGCAGGGAAAAACCCAGAGGCTTTCATTTGCAGCCCGTTTTTCCCATTTTTCTGAAAAAAACAAAAATGTCACTGTATTTTAGATAATTTCTGGGACCCCTCCAAGGGAATCCACAAACCCTTAGGACCTTTAGAATCCACATGATGTTGGAAGAAAAGGACACAAATTTGGCGTGGATACCTTATGTGGTCAAAAAGTTACAGGGGCCTAAGCGTGCACTACCCCAAATCGCCAAAAAAAGGCTTAGCACAAGAGGGGAAAAGGCCTAGCAGTGAAGGGGTTAACCCTAGCAGGGAATTAGCAGATTTAGAATCTGGTGTAAACAACAGAGGCTTTCTATGGACGCCATACAAATTATTTAAACTTCTAAATAGGTAACTGTGATTTATGGGGATGGTTTTATCAAGGTGTTTTGAGTGACATCAAATAGATAACAAGAGCAAAGTTTGCATCTTCTATGTAACTTAGAAACCAGAGGTTAAAAACATCCCCATGATTCATTTTTTACCCATCTATAATTTTATGTTATATATAGCCCCCAAAATCATCTGCTTCTGATTTCGACTTCTCCGCAGGGGCACCAGAGTAAGGAGGAAGCCGTACATAACCAGCCTTTCGGTCCCTTCTCGAATGTAAAGACAAATACCTGGCCTTCTGCCACCTACCCCTATCATTCTCAGAATTTTTTCTAATTTGTTGGACCCAGTGCTACTCCTTCCTGGTCAGGCGTAGATTGCTTCCGGCAGCCTCTCTTAGCCTCTTGCAGCAACGGCAATAGCTACAGCTATGCCAAGGGACAACAGATGAGAGAAAACCATAGCCCTGAGCCCTCGCTCTGTCAAGGCTTGAGGGCTTGAGGTCCTGAAGGCATCGGGGGTGGGTTCAGGATCACGGGAACACCAACGCCGCCGCTGACTGGAGGTGAGGAGAGGAGAGCTGAGGATAAGCGCTTGCTAAGAGTTGGAAGATTCTGCTTGGTTGCGGCCCCGCCTGGCTCCCGCTTCGCTCCCTCTATCCTCATCCCACCCCAGCCCCCCCGCAGCAACTGCTGGACTTTTTGGTGAAGAACTTTGGTTCAGAGTGAACAGTGCACACCACATCCAAGTCTGTGTAATTGTTATGTTTTGTCAGTTTATATAACGTGTGTAGATAGCAGCAATTGATTATTTTACACAAGAGTTTTGTATATAAGGGTTAGCAAATAACCACAGGAGTGCACCTCCACACCAAATACTCTTTCAGCCCTACTGCCTTGTCTTGCCCTACTGTCTCCACCCTTCATACTTCTGCAGCAGCAAGTCCTGCGACTGCCTAAACCAGGCCTGAATAAGGTGGGTTGTGGGACCAGCAACTCAAGAGGCAAGAGCACAAGCACAGCCACCACTAGTAGGTGGCTGCTAAGTGAGTGACCCGGTGGCCAGCAGAAGCAGCCCGACCAGGATCAGTGGCAGCCTGCAGGCACAATGCCTTGATCCCGCTTGTCAGCTGCTTGTTTTCCGCTTGTTCTCCTGCGTACAGGAGAAGCGTCATAGAACAGAAAGGGGAGCAGATAGAGAGCAGAGGGTAAAACGAGGACAGAACGGAGAACAACGACAACGAGAGACTGTAGCGGGGGATACTATGTTGTTAAGAGTTTCTCTTTTGTTTATGTTACTGAGGGTTGAGGCACTCGAATCCCTCGCTTGACTGCACCTTCTTGCACTCACCCCAGGAGGTGTTCCAGTAGGTGTTTACTCAGTGCACTCAGTGGCTGCTGACTGGCCCTTCTCTGCTCCCAGCTCCTATTCCACCTTGCTGGTGAAACTGTTCTGTACACAAAGATCCAACTAGAGCCAGTAAGCGGCCCACGAGAAGTGAAATAAGTAAACACAACCTAATCAGGGTAAATAAGTCAACTCAACAGGAAGCCGTGGAGGGTCAACAATCCTAAATAAGTATGTGATCTGGCAAGGTCAGAAAGACACCAGGAGACAAAACCGAAACCCACTAAAAAGACACTAAAGCAAAACAAAACACCAGACAGTAAATACAACCGGAGCAAGTTCTACAATGAGGAGTCCATTCATCTCACCAATATCCACTATGTTTGGAAAATCAACTGAGAGAACTCAGGGAATCTAAAACATCAATTTGCTATTTTTTAAGGACCCAGGAAATACTCCGGGTTGGATGACTCCCTTGGCTCTTACTAAGATTGTACAGCAGCCGGTTATGCAAGCTACCCAGTACCTCTCCAATACTCCCACAGAGTTAACAATCTCACTACAAACTGCTAACGCAGCTCAAGACTCCTGTGCCTTAAGTCTCCAAGCGGATTGTCAAAGCATGAAACTCCTTGACAGTGGTACTGTCTTGCAACATACCTTGACAACAACAGCAATTGTATATATTGACTGCACAGATAATAAAACAGGAAGCCACGTGCAGCCACTTACTCCAATTAAAACTGAAGGAGATAAGATTTGAACAAGAACAGCTCTTGTACACACTGATTGCAAAGAAAACAACATAATGAGAAACTACATGCAGCTACTCAGTCAAAAAAAAAACAGTAAGTAGTCACTAAGCAAGAGAACCAAGCACACGAAATACCACCTGGTGCACTCTCTCAGGCTCGACACCAAGGTCACACATCTATCTCACAAACCTCCCAACTTAGCAATGAAGATTTTGAACTTTCATGGCTAAACCTACGTATACCATAAATTGATAAGGACTACTCGCACATTAATAATTTCAAACAAAGCTCACAAGAGTTGCTGCCTGAGGTGTTGGTAAGAGAGAATAAGGAAGATCATCTACATAATCAAAATAATGAGCAAGTTCAACAGATAATGTTGCCTCAAAAACACACTACTAAGTCTTGCCAGCCCCCAGAGACCACTGTAAATGCCAATTTAGTAACAAATTATCCACTTGAAGCTAAGGAATACATTAGACAAACTCTGCTAACAGACAGCGGGGAAAGGGCCATGGCACAGAATCAGATGGAACTCATATCCCTGCTGTTGCAAGCACTGCAGTCATCAACAGACACTCTAATTTTGCAGTCAGACAAACTAGACATTCAAATAGACCTACTGAGCATTATTGCATCATGCATCACAGGTATACACTCGAAATTGGACAACTTAACTAATCTAATAACAAGAGTACATTCCACATACTTCCCACAACTCTCTTCATGTGCATGCGGCCCAATACTAGATAAGTTAAGCTTTCTACCACCTTTAATGGAACAGATTCTTTGTCTTAATAAAAGCATGGTTATCTCCAACTCTCAACCGGAGAGTATGATTACAGATCATACCTGTTCAACCTCAAACAAGCAGCTTCCGCCGGTAGAGACAGTCCCCAAACTTGGAATCAATAGCACGGAAATGGCTGAATATGCAAATGCTGAGCAAGTAATGAAACCAAAGGTTTCTCCAGGTAAACCGAACATACTGGTACAATCTAGAAGGCAAAAAAGAGAGAAAGGAAAGCATTAAATAGAACATAGGACCACCCCACTGAAAGCTTCACCAAAGTATAACCAATTTTTCCTACATCGCGACAAACGAAAAACTTAGAAAAAAGCTTGTCGCCATCAACACTTGCCATTCCGCCGCAAATCCAAACCAACTTCATTGAAGGGTCTGCAGGAACAAACACAGAAGCATAAGGGTTTCTTAAAGAACAAACCACTGACTCCACTGTCTTGGTTTACGCTAACCCCCAAGAGGAAATGGAAACACACAAGTTGGTTGATAGAGTGGGTTTGTTTGCACAAGAACTCTAGAGGCGACCAGATAGAGATGGATCCAACAAAAAGGAAAATCAAGCTCCTTCAAGTTCGCATCTCTCATCAACAGCACACTCACTGCTTCCAGCTCTAAAACTTTTATCTAAGAAAACAGAAATTCCTAAAACTGACAACTATTTAAACACATTCCCAGACACAACAGAACACCCAAGCTTAAATGAATGGAACTTGCTCTGGGTACACTTGCCCACCAGTAAGAGAGAATGATAAAGAACAAACAAAAATAGGAATTTTTACAAAGATGAGATTCATACTCCATCCTGAAACATAGCTGGAGCAAAGAAACTTCTCGAAGAAGGTCTTCCACTACAACCGTAGGTCTCCTGTGACATAATTGCCTTACAAGAGACATGGGCACTGGAAGACCTTCCTATAGTTGGTTTTACCCACTACACAGTGGTGGCAGAAAAACACAAACAACATGGCCGTGCAGTATATATTGCACTAGCTCTAAACATTACTTCAGAACAGCTTAATTCTCCAGTATCCAACTTATTAAACTTACATACCATAGTTCGGGAAAACTAACATCAGTAATATTGATTAACTAATACATGCAGCCCACTGTTAAAAAAAAAGGACAACAATGCACTTTTCATTAAAACCATCTAGGACTTACGTTGTGATAAACCAGCTTGGAATATAGTTCTAACTGGAGATTTTAACACAAATATGTTCCACACACCTGACGAAGATTAAATCTTAGCAGCTGACAAGATTTTCTGGAGCGTACAGCAACAGCTTTCATATAGGCCAACTCAACAGGACCAAATTGGCTAGGAGCTGGTAACAGCCTTAGAATACCAGGGAATGTGTGGGATTAATGGAAGATCAGAAGAGGATACTCCGCCCAAATACATGTACCAAGGACCAAGGTCCCAGCCGAAACTTGATTACACAATCATAATGCTGCCATTAATGCCACTCATATTGAATACCCCATGCTGAGCGACCATTCAATTTAACACGTTGTCTTTAACTTGAACTTGTCAACATTTCAAGCCTCTACATCTCAGGAAGGCAACTAGAACACAAGAAACCTAAAAAAGCCTCACCTGGTCAAGTGGAAGCAATCAGCAGCAATTCACAACAATGAAAGTGCAACTCGCTGAGTCTGTACAAGCGAACACCAACATGGTATAAGCATGGTGTCAATTTCTGATTGATCTACCAAACGTAAGGACTAAACCTCGACACAAGATATCATGCTCTATCCCACACAAAGGATTAACAAGTGAGGTACAAAAATTCAGAAGAGACTTAAATAAAACATTAATAAAACATTATTGAAACTACAAACAAAAAATAGTAATGACACTACATGGGAAACTTTTCGGCAGCAGGGAAAACTTTACAAAAAGAAGAACAAAAGATCATGTGCATACAACTTCTGGGTAAAACTATTACACAACACAAGAAACCATAACTCAAACAAATTTTGGCAAACAATAAATCAATTGAATTGGCCAAGAAACATCTAAACATCAAACGTGCAGGAACAGGAATGGGCAAACTCCATAAAACAGAAATTTGGAATACAGCATCGCACTTCCCAACAGACACAGACAGTGTAGGTTCACCTAAGACATACCCAGCAATCAGGTGCTGACGACCAATCCACCCTTGCAAAAGCCATGAATGAAATATTTGGCCTAATAAGTGAATGCAACATAAACAACTCCCCTTACACAGCTGATGCATTGAGAAGTATAATAAACCGAAGCAAAATAGATGGTGCTCCAAGGCCCAATCGTGTTCCTCAAGCCTTTTTTAAACATGACCCAGCTTTCTGGAGCACTACACTAGAGAACCTTTATTGCTGAAGCTGAGTTCTTAAACCAAATTCCAGAAAGAATTTTAAAAGGACTGTTGTTACTTTAAACCGATATATGGGTAATAGTGAAACTGCGGAATGGTTCAAGAATCTCAAGAAAATTATACATTAACAAGGGTCTGAAGCAGAGATGCATTTTGCCCCCATCTATTTAATCTTTTCATATCTGACCTGTCAGTAAAACGTAATATAATCAAATCCCATTCCCCACATCGTCGGCACCTTAGTCCTATTGCACCTTGCCTATGCCAATGACATTGTTTTAATCAGTTTAACCAAGATTGGCCTAACCTGCACTTGCAGAATTTCTAACTGCAAACAAGTTAGAAACAAACAAACAAGTTAGAACTTAACATAGCAAAAAACAAAAACCATGCTTATTAGTAATCGGGTAGCCCATCTGAATAACATCTCGATGGAAGGAAAATCTCTAGAAAATGTGTCTAGCTATAAATATCTGGGATATCACATTGACAATAAACTGACTTATCATGAACAGAAAACCTCATTCCTGGACAGTACTCAACAACTATAAAGTCCTCAAACCGGCGGCCTACATAGACCTAACTTTTAATAACGTGTCGCCTGAGTGGTAGTCAAATGGAAGATCTTATCCACCTGATATGTGTCTGTCAGAAACTCCATCCAGAACATGCCACTTTATTAAAGGAAGCCTTCCAGAATAGAGGAATATGATACTGCAGGACTGCTATTATTAAAGGGCTTGATCCATCTGACCTGCAGATTAACTGCAAACTGAGTAAGTTCCTTCACATACATTTATTTATTTATTTATTTTTATTTTAAAGGTTTTATATAGCACTGACTAGACCCGGAGGTATCAGAGCTCTTTACATGAGCATCAGATCATAGTTACAGGTTACATCATTACAAAGGTTACACAGTTATTAGAGCATGGAAACTTGTAAGGTCAGGATAAACAATAAGCATAAATACGTAAAGGGAAAAGCAGGCAAGGGGAAAGATTTAGGGGAGGGTGGAAGGAGCAGGGGAAGTAGACAGGTAATGAAGGCAGGATAGAGGAGGGGAGGGTGAAGGACACCGCAAGGAAAGAGCAGGGGAAGGGTGACTGGGACACAAACCGGTAGACGAGTCAAAGAAATGTCCAACTTCCAGTAAGCTGTGATCCCAGAGGAAGTGGTATCACTTCCCTATCTCTGTTGCGGGAGGCTCCCTTTACACAGTGGACACTCTCAGAGGGGTCTCTGAGACTCCAAGGCCTACATACTGGATCCTTCCCCAAAAAGGGGAGAGGTAGTGCTTTGGCAAGGGGTGCCATACCATACCTCAGCTGTGAGTGGCTCCCGTGGCGCAGTGGACTCTCTCAGCGGGTACGCTGAGACTCCAGAGTATAAATATTGGATCTTTCCCCAACAAGGGGAGAAGGAGTGCTTAGTCAAAGGGCACAAAGTACAGGGGGCTAGGCAGACTAGCAGGCAAGGTGAGAGATTCAGGGGAGAGTGGATAGGAGCTAGGAGCTAGGGGGGCAGACAAAGAGAGAAAGAGTACTAAATGGGAACAAAATTAATTAATGAGTTATTATATAGCGCTGGCTAGACCAGATGGAATCAGAGCGCTTTACATGAGGGACAATAATGTTGCAATTTCCATCAGTTAAACGTTACATAAGTATCTAGAAAAACATTTAAAGAAGATAGGGGACAAGGTGAATGGAGCAAGGAAGGGTAAGGGGATAAGGTAAAGGGGTAAGAGGAAGATAGGACTGAGAGACGAGCGGAAAATTCACCCAAGGTCCAGCTGGGTAGGTGACAGCAGGGAGGGGGAGTCCAAAACCCATCTCCTCTTTAGCTATATGGTAGCTCCACCGGGCATCAGCCAAATCGCTATGTCTCCACAGACTTTGGTAAGCTCCGCAGGTTCCAAGTCCTGATGTGTAGACAGGTTAGGGGATAGGTTCAAGGTCTGGTCAATGTCCAATTGTTGTCCCAGGGAAGTAGAACAACGTGTAGGGGTCCACTATGGAAGCCATCTTGGGGTCAGGCAGGGGACTGTATGCTACACTGGTGGCCATCCTAAGGTCAGGCATCAGGCAGTTAAAGTCAATATCCAGGACAGCGGCCGCCAGAAAATAACAAATCTAGCGTGCACACACCATCACATGCACAGATATGCCAAAGCACACACCAATGTGAGCACACACTCATATGCACACTGATGTACACAGACACGCACATAGCCAGAAACATCCAAGAACACAAGCACACATAAAATCCCAAGCACTAATACAAAAACACCCAAATACATGCACACACCATCATATGCACAGACATGCACAAGCACACACAAATGGGCTCACTCTCATACACGTAGACACGCACAAACACACACACATACAGAAACTATCAAAAACACAAGGACACATACAATCACATGCTCCTAAGCCCCTAAGTGAGGGTCTACCCACTGAAGGAACCACGCCTGCCGTAACTGGTCTGCTCGAGTGTCATCTTGTGGACTGAACCTATTGCTTTACACAGCAGGCAGGATACAAACACAACTGTGCAGTACTACAAGAGACTTAGGACTCCAATATTTCATTTCCAAACTATTCCTACCGGACACAAAACTAATACGTTTGTCACCTGTTATCTGATGGTTTTCATATGTCTGTTCCAAACAAATCAATCGTCTTACATGTTTTAGACACTATTTTATACAATTTTAGAGACTATTGACCACAGAATTTTTTTATAAACATGTCATATTATATTGTGACATATTGGGTTGATGAATTAATTTTAAATGTCTGTTGTAAATCAAAGTCGACATATGCAGCAAAATTTTTATAGTTTTAATTAACTAAACAATAAATATTGCTTACCTGACATTCTCTCTGTCTTCATTTTCTTCTGTTATGCTCCCTGCTTTCCACCACTGCTCTGATGGGTTCTGTGAGAATCCTAACAGAGCTGCCTAGAATTCCTTTATTACATAATAAACGTGGGCAACAGCTTCTGTTAACAACTGTTGCTACATTAGAGCAGCAAATTCCCATATTTATAATCGGCATTCATGCTAGTGGTTCTCGGTTAAAGCCATACATAACAATACTTTAACAGTGAACAAGGCTTGGTATATGGTGATGTCATGGTAGCTGGGTCTGGAGAGCATACCTACCCTCTCCGCAGGTGGCTGGGTGCCCCCATATGGCACTATGAGGTCAGTATAGCTATCGTCCCAATTTTGAAATGTCACTGGGAGAGTCCATGGGATCCAGAAAGATCAAGAAACAAAGAGCCTAAGGATGACTTTGGGAGGTCACAAACTGTCATTCCCCACCTTCACAAGCAATGACAACCAAGAAAGCAATGTGCCTATTTCCTGGCGCAAGGACATGGTACTGACAACAGGCATCTGGTGAGGAGGGTTATCACGTAGGTGTAAAGATACTCTAATCTGGATAAGTAGTAACTTCTTTATTATTGAACAAGCAGGTACATCTCGCAACTTCATCCTCTCACTTGCAACTGACTGACTCTCCTATAATTCTGGAATCCTATCACAGAGCATCATCCAGTTACCATGGAGTTGGATGCATGCACTGCAGCAGGACACCACATCTTCTCTCTTTATAATATAAAACAACTAATAACAAGAAATACATATAAATAAGGATATTTAAAAGGCTAAAGTTAATACACTATAATGTAAGGAAGTACACTAACAACAAGAAGTATAAGCACAACCCGATACCCCACTCTTTCTTGAACTACAAAACAAATATTTCTATAATTACATTGCGTAACTTTTAAACTTTGTTGGGACTTTTACAGATCTACCAGAATGTGTAGTCTTAAACCCATTACAGTTGGTTTGTTCTAAAGGTACAGATGTACTGGCATGTGAGTCATTAATATTAGAATGGGATGTTTTCTCACGATCAACGACCTCATCCCACATCCAATCGATAGATGGTGTTTTTGTTACTTTATTGCTTGTGATGGAAAAGTTTCCTTTGCATTTTGCAATCCTGTTTTGATGCCAAATTTTATTGTCACTTAGTTTTGCGGATTTGTAATATAATTCCATCATTTGCAAACGGAAATAGTATTTACTTTGACCTTTTTTAACTTTCAAACCCAGTTTTATTTTTACCCAATCCGCGAATCAGCATCTTTGTTGATATGTTTTTTTCCAAAAATATTTATGTAAGATTCTGTTGCAGGGTTTCTGTACTCACACAGAACTGTGCACAGAGGAGTGGAACCTCGGCAAATTAGGATGTCCCAAAACTTACCTTAGCAACCAACTCACCCCTTACCGAGCTAGCTACAGTGTCTCATTGGACATATCAAACTCCCAATGTTTAGACAAACCAGAACATGAACTTACAGTACCTCAGGGTACGTGGGACTCATGAACACTCTTTCGTTATATTATCATTACAAACCAGAACATGGAGTAAAGAAGACACATGTGCATTTGAAATGTTTATTTACTAATGCCGTCTTCTCAGGCGCAGTATCTTAGATAATACAAGTATACTTATTATCAGTAGCAAAATTATCAGCATAGTTACTAAGACATAAAAAGCGAATGGTGACAGCATGTTAACATGCTGTAATGAAAAAGAGTTAACAACACTTATATCTCACCCTCCCTAACACATATATTATATTATTAGCTAAGAAGGTCTCTTTGGGTTGTTTTAGGGCGGGCCCATACCTTAGTGTCCTACCATGAAGGAATCACATCAGCATACACCAGCTCTCTCTGCATGTGCACCGCATCAAGTGTGTTAACAATTCTCGTGCAAAGCAATATCAATCCCGCCTCAAGCCCAAGTTGGCAAAGGCTGCACTTGTGTTATGACTATGAAGGCGTGGAGATCAGACCTCATAACAATTCCATATCGTGTTGCTCCTGAAACTTCAGCACTCTCCGTGCAGACATGTTTTATTATACAAAACTGATATCAGAGCAATAACATATTATTCTCACATACACCACGGCAAACCACTAGGTTGAAAGCTAAGTCAACAATTAAGGGTCGTGTGCAGAAGTTGCAAGAAAGGAAAAATGGCGTTTAAATCTCAAATGTACCTATGCTAACTTAACACGATATAAGGATATATAGGAGCTATACAACACCCCCCCATGATCCGAGAACGGACTAAATAAGATAACAGAAGTGCCATCACATGAGAGCAGAATCCAATAATAAACGAGCATGAATAAAAATTCAATTATAAAAACTAATGCTAAAAAATAGCCCACAAGTATAATGTGGCTCAAGCCAATAGGCAAGCAAAAATAAAATGTCTTGACCAAAAGTCAATAAAATCAAGGAAATGCTATCAATCAGCATGTCAATTTGAGGCAGTGTCTATGATAAGACTGTATATGAAAAGTAAGCTGCAACAGCCTCCAGGAGGAAGTCACTGTCCTCATCCGAAAACAGTTCAGCCATCCAATTTAAAAGATGAAAGGAACATACGTGATCTTCCAGCACCGGATCCTCTATAACCATCAGAGGACAGCTCGGTGGGTTTTCAAGAAAACTTCGTTCCAAGAAATTTTGCGCTGCCGACAACACATCCCAGGGACCCATTAGTCCATGTGCCACCGCCAAGGCCATAATCCTTTCGTCAGAACAAACCAACTCGTGAGCAATGATAGGACTCATCAGTTGATCAAAATCGACGTCAGAAGATATTGGTCCGCAGAGACACAAATCAATGGCCCAAAGGAAATCACAGGTCAGGCAGCGAAATACAGGCTGGACACAGGTGAAATAGGAGAACCGAAAAGATAATCCAAACGCCGTGCTTAGAGTCGCCAACGGCAGTGTGCCATAATAATCAAGCATGCGGTTGCGAAACCGCGTCAGTAGCAGCTGAGTGTGGTCTTGCACAGGAAGGGCATCCATATTTAAAAAGGCAGAAAACCACCAATGCGCCAGCCGCTAATGCAAGTAAAAACGGGAACCCTCCAAATAAGGACGAAAAAATAGAATGGAAGAAGGCAGGGATGACTCCAAAAATCTTCTCAAAGGAAGTCACGAGACCACCGCTAACAACTTTAAAAAAATGTGCTAGGCCCGTTGTGGAGGATGCGTTAAAGATAGAACGGACCATGGCACCGAAATGCAAAGGCAAATCAGTGTTTAAAAGAGCCTGAACCTCCGTACGGGTGTTAGCAATGTGAAGCACGAAAGTTTCACGGGCCGAGCTCAAGGCCACCTCTTTCTGGGACAATAGAGCTCTTATTCTAGCCATGCCGCTGAATTCTGCTCCCAAGGTCGGTATCTGTGGCCAAATGGAAGACTCCCTATGTTCACGTGTGGGAGGATAAAGAACATTTCTGCAGCAAATAACTCGCTCACTTACTGTTACTATGAAAGCTATACCTTTAATTAAACCACAACAGTTTTCATTATTGAGCATTAAATAACTACCATTCTCTAACAATTTAAACGTGGGGATGATAGCAGGAACTGGCGTGCCCTGTAAAACGCAAGCCATATTCGGTCGGTCCTTGTTACATGAACCGTGTAACTGTATGTGTCTGCACATTAAAGAATGATCTGGCGTCTCAGTACACTCATCCCCTGTTAGATAAACCTCCTGTTCATCCTTGAAACATCTGTATGTGTATGGGAGTGACCAGACCTCATGAAGAAAACCGCTACCCAAGGGTTCAAAACGACCTATTGGCACATATTTCATACAATTTGAAAACTTATATAAAGCAAAAGGCAGTGTTATTAAACCGTGGATAAGCCACGTAGCAGCAGTGGCCTCTGCCACAGAAAAAGGCAAAGATTCCAACCTTTCAATATGTAGCATAGAAAAGGAAGCATCACGCATTGAAAGCAAGCGTTGTTTGTCTGTCAAATTAAACGGTGCAAACAAAGAGGAAACGTTCATGTATCCCCAGGGAACTTTACCCATTTTCAGAGTCTGAAGTGTCCATGCAAACTGCATGATTGACCGTAATTGATTTTGACCATGGTATAATACAGACACTTCATCATGCACAATATCAACAACAGACGACACAATATTATCTAATGTGTAAATTCTAGAGGAAAGCACGTTAATGCTATTGTCAACAACTGCAAGCACTTTCTCAAGATTCGCCTGATCAATAGCCCTAAGGCGTGAAGCAGCCTCAATCTGTGATAGTTTCCAAATTTCATTGTAAACCCCATATAACCACCTTTTCGACCTGCCACTAGCTGGGCCTTTAATGAAATCATTTAAGTCCACGTCTGCATTCAGTTTGGAAAGGTGATACTTAACCGCAGGTAAAGTTGAATGTTTCAGCCAAGCTTGACACAACTTGCCCACAGAGTAAGAGGTGACAGTATGACTCAAATCAAACCGGGGATCAGATCTAACAGTCTTAAAACCGTCAGTTATATTCAAAAATCTTTTTTGGCAAGAATCAGCACTACGGTGCCAAAGCAGCCAACCCTTAGGATTTATACTGGAAATGTTAAAGGAGGAATTAAGAAGCAGAGCCTGTATATCTTTAATGGACAATTGAGTAAAATTACTCCAATCCTCATATTCCTCCAACTCCGGGAAAGACGGGGTGTTCAACCTTTTAGATGTAGCCAATCCAAAGCATGTGGTCTGGGAAATGGTTTCATTTAAAAACAACATATGATTCGGGATGAGACATGCACGGTGCAAAGCCTCAGTGCCTCGTACCTGCCAGGCCCTTGAACCCCAAACCGATTTAAGGTCTATGGTTTCCTTCCATAACTCTTAGCCCCCAGTAACTAATTGATTTAGGAAGGCCTTCGAATACAACAATTTGGTATCGGTAAGTCTAACCTTGGACAGTGGCTGTCTTTGAAACCTAAAATAAAAGGACTCGGGATTGGACTGATTAAAGTCAGTGAAATAAGTATACTTTTTAAGAAACGTTTCTGAACTCCCTCGTGTAGGTGCCGGGCAATGTTCCCACTGAGTAAAATTAACAGCATCCCTTCGGGAAGATGTTTTGTGTAAGAAGTGATTGCCATAATGTTGGTAACAGAACAATTCACCATAATTAGCAGATTCTAAATATAAATCCTCAGCATCAAAGGCAGCATAGTATTTCAAATCAGAAAACAAACTTTCCACAGCATTAACATCCCAATCATCAGAACGAATGTTTTGTTTCACCACATCCCCCATATTCACTCTTAGTACATTAGGAACATTAACGACTTCCGTTGGGCCATGAATTTGAAACCGAACTGCATCCCACGCGATTCCATCCAGAACAGGCCAGGCTGTGATGTTAACCAAAGTCAAGTCTCTTTTTAATCTGTGTGTAGAATGTGAAGAGGAAAGTGGGGCCAAAGTTCCATTTAAATGAGTAATGCATGTTCTCTCCTCGACATAGTGTCCATTCATAATCCGAAAAAAATAAAACACAAAACCAATTGACATAAAAAGGTAAACCGAAAAAAGGACCAGCCAAATGTATATCCAAGGAGTAATCAAAAAATGTTTTTTAAACAGGCTGGCATATACAGCAATTTGAGAGGGTTTTTTCGAGGCAAGGGAAGCAGAGTCAAATGAAAATCTGGATTCAGTGGCTAAACGAGCTTGCAGGTCAGGCATGGACAAATCAGTGGGGTATGTATAGTCTGTCTCATCAAGGTTAGTTCCCGGTAAATTATTCAATAATGGACTGGAAACAGCAGGTAATTCGATGGCCACCTCAGGTTCATTATTAGAAGCAGTGGGCATGATTGAATTTCTCACAATGGAAGGACAGGAAACAGCTGGTGTCATGCTAAGAAGAATCGGCCACTCTGTGTATCTTGACATTGTCAATAGAAATAAACCTGTTTTCCTTACGACCTGGAAGTGGTGGTAAAACGACTGTTCTTGTGCCCTTCACTTCAAGCACTGGGACCGGAGCTCGATAGGAGGGACCAAACTCTTTCTTGTTGTCGATCTTCTCCCGAACCAGTTCTCCAACTTGGGGTAGCCAGCCAACTACCGGGATCTGCAACGCATCATCCGATGTGGAGGGCAAATGTTCCTTTGCAAGACTGTCTCTGGTCTTTTGTAGATTCTGTAAAACATTGCAATGTTCATCTGCGTCAAAGGAAGTGGCGCGAACCACAGAGTCTAGACCGTCAAGGTCAGGGACGTACATCTTGATGCCAAAGAGCATTTCGTATGGGGTCCGCCCACCCAGAGACCTTCTAGGGAGATTATTAAGAGCACGCTGCACGCCATAGAGGTGAGCCAGCCAGTTTCTGCCAGTGCCTATAACTCGGGCGGTCAAAGATTGCTTTAAATCACGGTTCATTCGTTCAACTACACTATTACCCTCAGGTCTGTAGGGTGACGAAAACTTGACTTGGACCCCCATCGAAGTCATGGCATCCTTATACGCCTTAGAGGCGAAAGCCGGACCCTGATCCGAATGGAAGGTACCACAGGCAAAAATCCCTATAAAGATACGCAAATCTCTAATGACAGTCCGTGAATCAAAACGTGTGCATGAGTCAACTGCTACTAAGATGTACTTATTACGCAGTATCAGATGAAAAAGGACCGCAGTGATCTAAATAAACACAGCCTAGTGGTTTATTAGAAATGTACAACTGAGTCTGTGGCGGACGCGTAGCAGTTGAAGGTTTAATCTGCTGGCATATGTCACAAAGAAGGACATAATCACGCGTCTGTTTGTACAGTCCCCGCCACCAGAAACGTTGTTGTAGTTGCGTTACAGTGGCTGAGACGCCCGCATGCGCAGACGCCACACCTTCATGAGCCGCTGTAATCAAGTCTGTTCTGCGATCCGAGTTGGGAATCAGCCGTTCCCCAACATCAGGAATTGTCACAAAAGGAACCTTTTCGGGACTTAAGTGGTATTTATACTTCGAAGGGAATCCCGAAGGATGTTTACTTCCCTTCTCAGAGGCAGCAATCGCTGCCAAGATGTCGCTATCAATCTTGGTTTTAGACCTAGTAACTGCTGCAACTAAGTATGTAGATACTGCTGATTTCGCCGCTTCATCAGCAAGCGAGTTGCCAACAGCGTGAACTCCTACGCGCTGATGACCGAGAGTATGAATCACATAAACGAGTGGCAACATAGCCTTAAGCTCTGCCACTCGAACCCAGATCATTTTATGTTTTATTGTGCTACCCTTGGAATCATGAAAATCATTTTGAATCCAAAAGAACAAGTTTTCATTGTAAGACTGGACACAGTAGTAAGAATCACTTACAATTAGAGTAGTAACACTTGGATCTGCGTACTCTAAAGCTAGTAAGAGAGCACGAAGCTCTGCCAATTGTGCGGTGCAATCTCCCAGGGGCAACGTGTGCACTTCCCTGGAAACGAACTCATCATTCAACATAGCACCGACCACAATGGCGCATGCGGAAACGTAGGCATGTTTAGAGCCATGCGCAACCTGCGCCGACCCATCAGTGTAAATGATGCAATGGAAGTCCTCCAAAGGTCGCATAGCCAGAGGAGCAGGATGAACGAATTCATACTGCAAGTACTCCTGCGACCGTAAGGAAGCGTCAAAAATAAACATGACATCCGTGGATGACAATGACGCTGCCCACTGAATCCACCGAGGGTGCAAAGCCTTTGAATTCGGTACACTGGCTTTCGTGACTGCCTCCAAGTGAGGACAGGGTGTTACCACTAGCATGCGTTTCCCCTGAGACAGTGCTCGTTCCTTCAGAATAGCCATCTGTACAGCAGTTAAAACCTTTTCTACTGTGGGAAACCGCATCTCAGCCGAAGTGTACAAGTGCGACTTGTAAGCAATAGGTACTGTGTCACCTTCATTAAAAGTGAGGTATGTGAAACCCACCGTCCCAGGAATTATTCTTATTACCAGGTTGGTGTGGTTATCACGAGTCAGTAAATATTTAGAAGCGAGCAGATCAGCCTGCAAGGATTGCAAAATGGCTGAATGCTCAGGCAGCCAGCATGATTTTGAGAAAGTTGGTTGTATCAAAGCATACAGAGGCTTGATACGCTGGGCATAATCCGGAATGTAAGTTCTGCCGAAATTCAAAAAGCCCAGTAAAGACTGTAATTTTTTCAGAGTTGTTGGAGCGCGCAATTGTGCGCACTTCTCTAAGAAGTGAGGAGCCAAACCTCTACCTTCATTGTTGAGCTCATAGCCCAAAAACAACACTGTGTGTTCAGCAATGTGCGATTTTGCAAAGTTAAATTTGTAACCCATGTCAGCGAAGTTGCAAATAACAGAATTTACACGACACAGATGCTCCCAAATATCGTCGTCTGTGAGATATATGTCATCCACATACGAAAAAGCATCAGGGTCGAGTGCCTCCAGAATAGAGACAATTCGAGCGGTAAATATACCAGGACTATTCTTGTAGCCCATTGGAAGACGCCGGAATTGCTTTTGGACTCCAGCGCTCGTAAAACTGGTCCATTGGGAGCTAAAGCTGTCCAATCTGTGGGCATAAAAACCATTGGATATGTCAAGCGTTGTCTTGAAACGCTTACGCACGAGACTATCCACTAGGGCAGAGCCGTGGGTATTCTGTACAGCACAGTTACGGCAATGCGAGTTTAAATGCCGGTAATCCAAAACCAAACGATATGATCCGTCAGGTTTGTTCACAGTAAAAAGGGGATTATTCATCGGTGACACACACGTTTCAATAACTCCCTGATATTCCAATTGTTCAAGGATTTCCGCGACGGAAGATTTTGCTTCACGCCGAATGGCATATTGAGGTTGAGGCTGCGGCTGAGACCGCAACGGAATTTCGTGGCAAGGCGACAATCTATCCCAACCACATTGGTTACGGTACAGAGCCGGTGCGAGAGCCCGAGCCCACTCTTCTGCAAAATGCTGCGCATGCTCTTTCGAGACAGTGTTCGCGAAACTGGGTAGGATCACCTCCTCCCCTCGCGGCGCCGCGAGCACAAAAGGTGGGGGCCAGTCAGCCTCGGAAAGCAAAATGTCGTACGTAGACGAAAGGTTCTCCCAAAACACCCCTCTGACAGTACGCTGTATGTCACCTTCAATTAACAGGACAATTTCAAAAAGTCTTTCAGGGGGAGCCAATCTTGTATCGGCTGTTTCTATAACAACAAAAACTTCAGTCGCTGTCACCCTCAGTAGTGGACGGAGTGCCTCTCTGACTATGGTAATCTCCGCCGCGCTGTCCAGCAAGGTCAGAGCCCACGTCAGATTCCGAAGCCGCGTTCTCACTATCTGTGGCATATCTATGCGCTGTTAAGGCCGCGACTTTCTTCTTCGCAAACTGCGGACGCTTAGGCGTAGAATCCTCCTGCTTCACTGCGCCGTCTGTCTGGCGGGACTGACCACGTCCTTGCTGGCCACCACGTCCACGTCCACCCCCTCCTCCACCACCGGTCTTCTGGGCCGATGTTTCCTGAAAGGAACGAGGAGAGCGTTGATCAGAACCCTGAAAACGATCAGGTGATTTAATCATCGCGCGATCGCGCAAATCATAAACTCTGTCTGCCGGCGCAGGAGCTTGTATTGCAGGAACAGGATCCTGAGTTTGCCTAGTCTGCTTCCCCTGTGTCTGCTTTTTAGGCCAAATCTGTTTTTTGGACTTGGGCTGGACATCTGTCACTGCAGATTGTCCCTGAGGTTGTTTTTTATCCTTCACTGGAAAATATTTCAGACCTCTACTTGTGCGGCCAATTGTCTTATAAGCGGCCACCACAATCTTTGCTAACTGGCGGGGTTTGTCGGCATCGGGCAGAGCAGCCAAAGCATTCGACACCTGAAAGTTAACTGCATCTCCTTTAACATTGGAGAGAATGAGATCACTTACAATCTCAAAAGAACCACACAGGCGCATACCCAATTCAACCGCTGCCTCTGGACCGTGATCATTCTGAACACGTCTAATGATTTCAGGCAGAGCATTCATAGACGGGGTGCCGAAGCACCTCGTATAAACCGCTGCAAAAGTTTTTCCCCAGCTTTCACAGTCAGCAAGTTCAGGAGTAATATCCTTCGGTAGAGTAATCGTTAACATTCTATGTTTATCAGCAGGAGTAGAATTCGGAAAAACCGCCTCCAGTTGATCAAACTTCTCCGCTAGCCAGAATGGGAAGTCATCGTTGTCAACAGGACGCGCACCAAAAACCGAATTAACCATCACTGGATTGAGACGCATTCCGCCTCGATCCATGGGAGCGGCCGCACCCCCCTGGGGACCACCAGGAAGATGTCGACCGATGTATTGCACTAACGCACGAATCACGGAAATGGAAACTACATGTAGCCTGCGAATTTCTGCCAGGGTACAAGCCCCGTGATTCGGGTGCGGGGTAAAGCCACCCAACGCAGGCCAATTTGTACCTGGAATTGAGAGTGGACCTAACCTCGCAGGGGACAAAGAGTGGGGGAGGGCGCCATCAAACCAAACTCGATGCTGCCAATGATCAATAGGTATTTCCAATGCCCTGTACGGCGTATATTCAGCCGGGACATCCGAGGCGGTGTAGGAGTAATTCAAAGAAACCGTTTAAGTAAGAATCAAGCTTGAATAAAGACCTATTTCAAAAAACAGGTAGGTTTCACCAACACCCCGTTTTCCGGAAACGGACGTGAAGGGGTTAAGGCATGAACGATAAACTACTCGAGTGTCATGATATAAGACCACCGAAACCGTTGGGCGCCATGTTGCAGGGTTTCTGTACTCACACAGAACTGTGCACAGAGGAGTGGAACCTCGGCAAATTAGGATGTCCCAAAACTTACCTTAGCAACCAACTCACCCCTTACCGAGCTAGCTACAGTGTCTCATTGGACATATCAAACTCCCAATGTTTAGACAAACCAGAACATGAACTTACAGTACCTCAGGGTACGTGGGACTCATGAACACTCTTTCGTTATATTATCATTACAAACCAGAACATGGAGTAAAGAAGACACATGTGCATTTGAAATGTTTATTTACTAATGCCGTCTTCTCAGGCGCAGTATCTTAGATAATACAAGTATACTTATTATCAGTAGCAAAATTATCAGCATAGTTACTAAGACATAAAAAGCGAATGGTGACAGCATGTTAACATGCTGTAATGAATAAGAGTTAACAACACTTATATCTCACCCTCCCTAACACATATATTATATTATTAGCTAAGAAGGTCTCTTTGGGTTGTTTTAGGGCGGGCCCATACCTTAGTGTCCTAGCATGAAGGAATCACATCAGCATACACCAGCTCTCTCTGCATGTGCACCGCATCAAGTGTGTTAACAATTCTCGTGCAAAGCAATATCAATCCCGCCTCAAGCCCAAGTTGGCAAAGGCTGCACTTGTGTTATGACTATGAAGGCGTGGAGATCAGACCTCATAACAATTCCATATCGTGTTGCTCCTGAAACTTCAGCACTCTCCGTGCAGACATGTTTTATTATACAAAACTGATATCAGAGCAATAACATATTATTCTCACATACACCACGGCAAACCACTAGGTTGAAAGCTAAGTCAACAATTAAGGGTCGTGTGCAGAAGTTGCAAGAAAGGAAAAATGGCGTTTAAATCTCAAATGTACCTATGCTAACTTAACACGATATAAGGATATATAGGAGCTATACAACAATTCATGAATCTTGCATAAGTTGGAACGAACTAAAGCAGAAGACCATTTTCAACACATTTTTTTCTCATTCCAAGCAACATATAACTTGATGTGTGAGTCATTCTATAAGCCAGATAGTACTATACAGTTCTTTTTCCCAATTCTTCCCAGCACTAATGGCTGCTGTACGCTCCCCATAATGACCCTGTTGAACCTCTCAACAATTCCGTTACCAGCTGGGTGGTAAACTGGGGTTTTCTTTTCAATAATTCTGTTTCTATTTACGAATTGCAGAAAATTATCAGATACAAATTGTGGACTATTATCACTCAAAATGTGTCTAGGAATACCCTCACGTAAGAGAAGTTTTTCCAAGAATGTTACAACCTCTTTTGAGTCACTTTTATCTGTTATTTTAATCTCTGGCCATTTCGAATAATTGTCAATGACAACTAGGACATACTTCATATAACCTTCATTGTCTTCAATGGGGCCCAGCCAATCTATGCTCAAATCTTCCCAAGGATGCTTAGGAATGTGTCTAAGTCCCAGAGAAGGTCTGAATACTTTTTGGGTTTTGTCGGCATTGGCACAAGTAGAACATTGTTTGATACATTTTTTAATGTCTTTGTCTAAGCCTGCGCAACCAAAACAACATTTTAATTCTGGATTTTAGCTTGACTACTCCTAAATGGCCTCATGATTAATGGATAAAATTCTAATACATAAATGTGAAGGCACTACAACTCTCACACCCCTGAATAAATGGTTACAATCATCTATACTAAGTTCGTCCTTGACTTCCCAAAACGGCTTTAAGTCTACATGTAAGCTTGATTTATTCGGCCAATCATTCATAATGTGTTTGGTAATAACCTTTAAGGTTTCATCCTTCCTAGACTCTTCATCCCATTCTTCTTTTGAAATAGCGTTTACAACATTTCCTTACATTTCATGAACCATGGCTACATTATACTCTCCACACATGTCATACAGACTATCATGAACAGGTAAGGGAGACCTACTCAGATAATCTGTAACTTGATTTTTCCTGCCTGGAAGGTATTCAACTTCATACGTAAATTCCAATAGTTTAAGACCCAATCTAGCCAACCTAGGAGTGGCCTTAAGTATTCCATCAGGAGTAAGTATTTTAGGTAAGGGTTTGTGGTCAGTGCACAAAGTAAATCTGGTACCCCAAATAAATTGCCTAAACTTTTCCGTTGCCCAGACTGTGGCTAGCATCTATTTCTCCTCAGCTGAGGTCAGGGAAAGAGATGCTAACCCGATGGTCAATTCCGAACTATTTGAGATAGAACAGCGTCCAAACCTTTTCCGCTTGCATCTGTGGTGATTACTCAATGGGCTGTGCTGTCGAAAGCTTGTATAGGAAGGGCAGATATAAGTTCTTCCCTTATCTTATCTAAATCTCTATGCAAATCATCATTCCAACAAAACTCTTGCCTGGCTTTGAGAAGCTGCCTGAGGTTAAACGTCTTGTTGGAAAAGTTTTATACAAATTTAGAATAATACTCTGCCATTGCTAGGAATGACCTTAAATCATCTTTATATTTAGGAATGTTGGCATTTTCAATTGCACAAATTCATTTCTTCTTAGGCGCGATACCACCCCCACTCACTTCGTGACCCAAGTATGTGACCGAATTCAAGCAAAATTTACACTTTTTAAGTTCAGCGGTTAGTCCCTTCTCCGCCAGACTTTTTAACACTTCTTTAAGTCTGTCATTGTGCTCTTCTTTGTTCCTGCCCATGATTCAAATGTCATCTTGGAAATAAGTGACTCCACTTACATTTTTAAATAGTTTGTGCTAGGCCGAAGGGCATCCTGATGAATCGATAACATCCGAATTGAGTAATGAAAGCACTCAAGTTTTTGCTGGATTCATGCAAGGGTATCTGGTGGTAAGCAGACGTTAAGTCGATTGTTGAAAACCATTTAATGCCTTGCGTTTGAGCCAAGAGTTCATCTACACTGGGTAAGGGAAATGCATCTATTAAAATGTTCTTGTTAAGATCCCTCAAGTCCACACACAGACGAAGACGGCCATCAGATTTCCTTGCGACGACCAATGGGGCCAACCGTTGTGCACTCTCTATAGGTTCTATCACACCCTTTTTCTCCAAAATGTCTAATTCATTCATGACTGCTTCTTTTCCACTTATGGGTATGTTCCTAGCTTTATGGGTGACAGGACGGGCATCATTTTTAAGTACAATATTATGTGAAAATCCAATTCATTTGCCTACACCAGAAAAAATTGTAGGAAATTGTTCCATAATTTTATCCATAAATTCCTTGTCTCCTTCTTCTAAAATCATTACCTGGTTGTTGTTCTTTGGATTGAGGATAATTACAAGTTCTCCTTGGTCAATCCATCCCAGAACAGAAGGACCAACTTCAGCAACATAAAGTTTGCCTAAAGCTTTTCTGCCTTTGAATTCAAAGATTTCCTCCACGAATCCGACCATAGGGATTTTCTCACCAGTGAATATGACTGGTTGTATGTCAGGAGGTAATAATTCTTTATTGAAGGTGGCAGCAAATAGATCGTTCCAAACGTCTCATTGGATAATAGTGTACGGTGAGCCTGAATCAGGAACAATATGTATAAGAACCCCCCCAATCTCAATGTTACAAGTAGGTTTCTTTTTTGACTTAGTGTCACAGAAATTAGTAATACTATCAGTGATACACCCAACTGATTTTTTCCTTATTTAATCTAATCCTGCATGCTTTGGTAAAATGACCAATTTTGCCACAGAACGTGCATTTAGATTTTAATGCTGGACATTTTGTGTCATTAGCATAATGACCGTTATATCCAAATCTATAACAATTTGGTGTTTTGTCAGCTTTAGGTTTATTGTAGGAGTTAAAATGTTTCTTGACATCCGATGATCTTTTATCACTTTTTTTGGTGTGGTGAGAAACTTTGTTAACACATCATCATTATCTTTAAGAGCAACCTTCGCACATCTTTTAGACATTTCTACTTTTCTTACAATAGCAAAATGTCATTAAGAGGAGCGCCTCCACATGCCTATAATTTCTCTTGAATAGAAGAGTTACTGGAATGCATAACCAATTGGTCTTTAATGAAACTGTCATGAAGTGTACTGAATTCACAATTAATGACACATTTTTTGAAAGATGCAACGTAATCTTCTACAGATTCCGTTTTCCCTTGTTTTCATTTGAAGAATTCATACCTCCTAATACCTAAACACACTGGGGGATGATAATGTGAATCCAAATCTTCAAGCACATCAAGAAATACATTTGCACTGGCATTTGGTCTCACTTTCTTTTCCATCTGGTTGAAAACTCTGTTTCCCTCAGGACCAAGACTGTGAAGAAGCTTCTTTTTTTTTTCTAGATTGCGTAAATGCATCTTGACTGTCTTCTTCCAGTGCTTCAATATAGTTTAAAAAATAAACTTTCCAGTCTGACCATTTAATTAGGTGTTCAACAGGTTTAGATAAAAATGCAACAGGAGGGTTTAAACCGCTTTAAGAAGCCATTATAAATATAAACTGATTAAATAGTAATGAGATAATTCTAAATATCTTAAAAATAGAATTTAAATAATCAATAAATAACAAATTCAAATTCCAGTAGGTGTGCACATCACATTGTAAAAGTGGTAAACTTCGATGTGCAATAGTACTCTTCAATGTGTAATAATGACAAAAGGTGTGCACATCACCGTGAAATAGTGATACACTTTGATGTGAAATAATAACACAAGGTGTGCACATCACCGTGAAGCATTAACGTAGAAGCGCAGTGAATACAACACCGAAGAAATAATGAATTTGAAATAAAAGTACGTCGAAGTTCTAATGTAAAAGAAATCTCGCGTAGGTCTTCTCTCGTCCAGGATGTTGCTTAGATACAGCGTGAGACGAAATGGAGGCACGCAAGGTCATAGAGCGTGACCTTGCACAATGACGATACTCTTTGTCAGCGTTGAACGTCAGCTTGTATGGAAAGCAAGCCCAATGACGTTGCTCCATTTGTGGACGTCAGAGAAGAGCGTGCGGTGTTAAAATACCGTGAATGCCCAACTCAAAAGACGCTGATGCCGATGCCGTTACTCCGTCGCTCGAAAGATGCGGCCGAAACCTTGCCGTTAGAGAAGTGAGGTAAGGCAAATTACGAAGTGTTTCCAATGAAAAAAAATACATGAAGAAGAATTCCCAGTCGATCGTCAAACACAGGGGTAGTCAGTTGATTTTTTAAATAGTATAAATGGAAACACTTCCAATAAAATGTCTACACAATATCTTCTTCCAAACAAGGGTTGCGATGGTTAATAAATATGGAGCATGTAACAAACAGTCAATCCAATCAGCTCACTCAGAGTTCCTACTTACGATAATATGCAGGATTATCTTGAGATACGCTGTAAAGGTTGAAAGCTTTTTCAGGGTGCCTTCATGTAAAATATCTCTATGGATATCTTAGATAGTTAGCTCCAAAATGTAAATCCAAGGAGAGTATATTTCAAAGGTTGTGAGTCATAGAAAATGTAAAAATCAATCCAATTAGTGATAAGTAAAAAAAAGTTTATTTTTTTAAGAAACTGGAACTACATGGGTCCTCCTAAATCTCTGCTTATCTTTCATCACCATCCAACGTCGCCAAAATGTAAAGATACTCCAATCTGGATAAATAGTAACTTCTTTATTGGTAAACAAGCAGGTACATCTCACAACTTCATCCTCTCACTTGCAACTGACTGACTCTCCTATAATTCTGGAATCCTATCACAGAGCATCATCCAGTTACCATGGAGCTGGATGCATGCACTGCAGCAGGACACCACAGTAGGCTCCATTCCCAAATCTTTGGAACAGTTCTGGGAGTTGGTAATTAATTCATGATCCTCACAAGACCACAAAGTGCCTAAATGTAGCACATATTTCGTAATTCATTACTGATCATTATTTTGCTCCTGCAGGTGTGAAAGGTAGTGTCATGGCGTGTCACGGCATATGATCCAGTGGATCATTTAGCTCTACAGGAGGTATATACCTCCAGCTACCTTGTCATTTCTTTCCTCCCACCTAATTATTTACATTACAGCCAACTCCAACTGCCCCAACAATGGGGCGCAGCACATTAAGAAATCCTCATATTTTAATCAGCCCAATTAGTGTATTTTTCCTCAGGTTCCTTGAAGTCCATACTCTGGTACCACACAAGTGTCCTATGTGCCTTCCTGAAGAAGACACCTTGTGCCGAAATGCACATAGAAAGAAATCTGATTGATAAACCACCGAATGTTTATTTGATTACATCATCCCACATGTTATATATTATCAGCTCTCATTTGATCATTTGTGAATTATAAAATTTTAAGCACAAAATATCATTGATTTATCCTAACCTTGTTGTTATTGTCCTTGTCTTTATCCCCTGTTTTAATTGTATAGATTGATTTCAGAGTGAATGTAGACATGATTGGAGTGTTGATGTGAATCACAATGCTTATTTGGGATTATCAGCTGAGGAAGAGCTACCTAACCTTATGCCAAAGATCTAAATCAGTATTAAGATTTTTTAAACAATCCTATACCCAACCCCTCTTCCCGGCACTTGAAATATACCACGCAAAAGCCCAAACGGAGCTTTGTATGGAGCGGAGCTCTGGAGATTCACTCTCTGATTGCTCTACCCGTCACCACTCACCCCACTTTTTTGTGATCTTGGGCTAAAAAGAATTGGTTATCTGGCCGCCCTGAAACCCCTAACCTATTGGCTGTGCCTATGGAATACTCCCCAATTAACTGAATATCTTAACTCTCTATGGGAGGTCCTGGCGCTTAACGGAGCAAAACAACTCCCTTGGTTCAAGCATATCGCTAAAATGGTGCAAGCTACTCAACCTAATGGGCTTATGGGAGCACCCAGAACGGGCCACCAGACGTGACACTCTGTCCCTTAAAGCTATTTACTGGAAGGTGGTGGGGGAGCACTATATTAATAATCTAATTAGTGGACAGCTAACAACACATTTTTTAATCATAAAATCCTGCTCCTTATTTGAACCATTCCTTGATCTGATCTCGCCTTCTCTTGCCAAAAGCCTGAATATCAGGTTTAGGTATGGTAATCTGTTACTGAAATTTCCGGGCAAAGAGGAGAGGGGCCTAGTTATAGATAACTGCCCGGCATGCTGCGAAGCTGATGAAACCGAAGAACATATATTGGGTGTTAGGAAGTACCAGATCGCATTTAGAATCTTAAAAGCAGACACTTCTGGGCCAATTGTTTTTTTCCCTCAGTTGTTTCCAGTTATCCTTTTGGTTGAGTCGCAAAAAATTCCTTCGTTAGTTACGACGCCATTTTAAACATTCCTTTGTTAGTTACAACACCATTTTAATTCCATTTATTCTATTTTCTCATGATATACATGTATTTTACATCCTTAGCTAATGTATATGGTTTACTTCTCATATGGTTGGTGGTCGTATTGCCACCCTTCCTAAGCATGATTAGATTGATGGCTCATGTATTCATGTTCTTAAATTGATTTGAGATGTCATTTGATTCTGTGATTGCAATGGTTTAATACTATTTTAACTGTAGATATATATATGTTTTATACCTTGTATACTTTGATGGTTTTTCTAAAAAGAACTGAATAAAGATATATGATGATGATGATGACAATAGAAGCCAACCACACAGAGAGAAGGTAAAGAGGCTGTGCTTGAGGGGAGGGGAAACATAAGAAGGACTATCTGGCACAGGAGAAGTTATTGATTAAGAAGCATGCAAATAAGTGTGACAATAAAGCCAACCAATGGCAAACAGTGGGTAGGCTTGCAGATTTTGCAGCAGCCTATACTGTGGGTAATACAATTTTGCAATCAAATAATGACTTGCATATTTACAGTGCTTTCAAATGCAGGCTGGAACCACATAACAATTTAAATACACCACTAACCTTCACCGCACCAATCAGGATACAGCTCTTTGATAATGTGGTTATGCACACAGATATCATCAGTAGTCGCATTAACAGACTGAGCTATCGGATCACTGAAAGAGTAAAAGTTTCTTAATTATTGCTTTAATTTGAATGTATTTTTTATTTAAGGTGTGTACGTTATATTTTAAATATATTGACAGAAAGGTGAAAATCCAACAAAATAGGTGCAAAATATGTTGTTCTCTTCAGCCAGCTCCCTTACTTTTAATGCACTGCAACCACTGGCCATTTGTCAATGTTTCGATTCATGAACCAACTGTGGGGTGGAGATGATGTGTAGATTTTCTGATGTACTCCACAGCTTCATTAAAAGCAACAAAATACAAAGAGGTACTCTTAATGCTGGCAAAATTTTGTTTAGGTGATTAAGTGATAAGCACCACATTTTAGCTTTCAAAGTAACATCTGTCCCATATTCTTTGAAGATGGAAATGCAGAATAGTGTTTTAATATAAAGGGCAAGTGAGAAGTTGCAGATGCAAGACCATTGTCTATGTGAAGAAGAAAATGTGATCTCTGGGCCATATCCAGAAACACTAAATGGCGGAGTTGACAAAAGGAAAAGGGAGGAGCAGCAGCACAAAGGCTTGTAGTGGAAGCCAACGTCTCTTCATGATTTAGTGCAAAGCATACACAGGCACAACGTTTGCATGATTTTGAAAAGGCCTCTTTACCAGCCGAATGTGCTGCTGAAAAGAAACTTTTTAAATGCGGAATATTCAAAAGGAGGAAAATAGATTAATGCCTCTTTTTTTTGTCTCTGTTTACCAGCCACAAATAATCTTCAATGAACTTCATTTGAAGCATCTTTCTCAATAGTGTCTTTTTTAATTTGTGCAGCAGCTTGGTATTCGTTGAGGAGCAGTCCCTTTGTCACACTAATGTAAGAACTGCACCTTTATAATGGAGCTTGTGCTGAATAACAAGACGTGGAACAACAACTGAGCTGGCAAATTAGTCAGTGTTAAGCACCAATAACTGTGGGAGGGGAGCAGAGAAACTGTGTTTGAGCTGGGGGGGCAGTAGTCAGGAGAGAGAGCAAGCAGCTACATAAGAGAGCGAAAGAAAAAACAGGTTCAGTGACACAATATCCACACCAGAAATATTGGCATACCAGAATATTGTGTCAAAAATACTAATCACAAAAATTTGTTTTTCATACATATAATAGTAAGTTCAAAAATATCAGAACAAAAATACAACAAATATATTACCTTACACTAATATCGAAAAATATATACAAGAATATTGATATTGTTTTTTAACTATATTTGTAGTATAAACACAAAAAACTAAAATAGTTTAACACATAACATTAATTTAATGTAAGTTAAATATGTTTAAATATTATATTATATATATATTAATATTTACAAATGTAAACAAACATACATATATATTAAAGTGTGTATGTTTATGTATAATATATCATGGAAAAGTGTTTAAAAAATAATTATGAATTCTAACTTATATTATAATTTTAGAATCCCTTTAACATATTACCTACTGGCGGTCGCCAGTAGGTATATATAGTTAGGATTTTTTCTCTATGGGATTTTTGAAAATTCTATGTCTAATAACTTTGGCGTTTGTGGACGGAATTGGCTGAAATTTTCAGGAAAATGGAACATTTTGTTTCTGAGCAGCTACTGAAAATTTGGGGGGGTTTGTCAAGGGGGGGCCGAGAAAAAAGCGGGGTCCCAAAACGCGTTTTTCCCATGTTAATTTCCATAGGGCGGTTGGCCTCACTTTTAGCTCGAATGGCTGAATGGATTTCCACGAAACTTGGCAAAATTGTAGGGTCTGGTAGCCCGATGTGCCTTTGCTAGGTCTCAATATATGTGCTCCAGTGGATTTTGAGAAATTAACGTTCAAAACATATATATATCTGTAAGCGCGCTCCGGGCAGCGCCCCGGTTCGCGTACCTGACGCGTAACGGAACTTCGCGAAGCGAAGCTGATTGGCTCTTCGGTGTCTGTCAACATTCTAAACAGTCCGGAGCGGCCGCCATCTTGTCTCTCGGTAGGATCGAGAGACAATAGGAGGCCAAAACAAAGGGGGAAATGACCATAAGGGGGCATAGAAGATCCTCCCTGACCCTCTAGGTTTGATGTGGAGGCTTTAAAAGGGCTCCGCGGGGCAAAAAAAATAAATATTATTATTTTTTTTTTTTGGGGGGAGCGCTCGGTACGCGCACCGGGAAGCGGTCTGGGGAGCGTACTATAAGGAAAAAAGAATGATAGACTATGATATTTTGAAATATTGTATGTTTATTGATTGTTCTTTTTGTTGTGTTTTTTTTGTTTTTTTTATTTATTTATTTATTTTGGTTGTACTTCATGAATTAGATATAAAAATGAATATTGTCTCAAATTTTTTTAATTATTAAATAAAAATTTATTGGTCAGAATTTTCATAGTTCAATAAAACTTCCAGCATTACATCATCTGGAATCTCCTCAAACATGCATGTTTCTATGTCTTGCAAGCATTCAATAAATTGTTCATCCAAAGACTGATCCATAAAATTTTCATCTAAAAATTCTTCATTTCAAATTTTCTCAGATGTAATGTCGAAGGAAACATTGATATTTTCTTGCTCCCCTTCCATTTTTTTGCTGTAAATTGCATAAAAAATAACTATATCAGAAGAGTTAGGGCACTGTTGGGTTTAAGTTCAGACAGGTAGTTTGGATTTTTTAACAGTGAATTTATCTTTGGGTAGTGTATGGTATCAGACTGGAAGTAGAAATATAAAAAAGTGTATGTGATGAAGCCTAAGTAAATTCATAATTATACAAGAGAAGCCTAAATCCATCCATAACTATAACAGAGAAGTCTATCTAAATCTATAACTATTACAGAGTGATAGTATAAAACTATCAGAAAAAGTTTTCCAAATTAACTTTAAGTGCACAATATACTTCAGTTTTCAAAATAACAACTTACCTTTCAAAAAGCAGTTTAAGTTCTCAGTGAAAATTTTCTTGAAATCTACTTCAGGAGGTGGTAGTCAAAATGGCTGTGTTTCTCTCTCTTTCTTTATATATATTCAGGTACATAACCAATCAAATGTCAGGTAAAAAAAGTAGAAAATGAAAGTAACATTTTAATTGGTTGTCAATTCCAACACTTCAGATGTGTTTTGTGAAGTAATTTACCTCAGGTTATTTAGAGAGGTCTACAGGCTAAATGGCTAAATGGAATTCCAATCAAATTTGTGAAAATGGTAGGGATTGGTATGTAGTATGAGCTAATCTATATTTGGTGAAAGTGTCTCCAGTGGTTTTTCTGTGAATTACTTTCCCACCTTTTTTTGAGCGAGCGCTTCCCGGTGCGCGCCCCGGTACGCGAACCGGCAGCGTTACGGGAGTCCTCCATTTTGTGTTTCGGTAGAATTGAGATACAAGATGGAGGGCAAATAATGTTCAGAATGGGTAGAAGGGGGCATGGTAGACGTATACTGACCCCCTAGGTTTTCTGAGAGTGGCTGAGGAGGACCATATGTGCGAAAAAAAAACATTTTTTTTCAAATTTTCGCGCAGTTAGCGTCCGGAGCGCGTACCGGGTAGCGCTCCGGGGAGCGTACTTTGATGAAAATTAGTGAAAAAAGTTAGAGTAAAATAATAATTGTGAGTCATAAGATGTAGGGTAGCTCTGAAAAGAGCTTTTGGGTCCTGTGGCTGATGTAGGTACCTACAAGTAGGTACCAATGCACAGTCTTAAATTGAGGATGAAAATTCTGTTCCCCTCATCTGAGAAGTGAACTCCATCTGCTCTGTAGATATCTTGCATGTAGTAACGCAAGTTATTGTTGTAGATGGAGCCCATTCCATGGTCTCTCATGTAAGCTGAAACAGACTTATTTACATGCTTCCTCGATTTCTCAATTTGTGGACAAAATTGGTTGGACCACTTCCATTTCTGTCTTTGGCATATATTTGAATATACCAAGGCAGTTTGAGGAAATAGTGCCATCAATTGCTCAAAGGTGTCCTTTAAAAGCATTTCCAGACCTACCCCAGTCAAAGTGCCCAAGTCATTTCCTCCACAGTGCACATTTAACAGGTCAGGTTTTGGCAAATGCAAAAAGGTTTTCACCAATGGTATCAATTGGTGACATTTTAATCCTCTGTGGCAAATCCACTTGATTTCCACATTTTGTAAATTGAGGTTGTGTAAATTTCTGTTATCAGCAAACCTTTGAGCCCAGTGGATATAACTATGTCCAACAATCCAGACAGAAAACATGGTGAGAGAAGGTTCTGCTGCAGTCAGATGAAGTGTGGCAATGAAATGGCAGTTGAAAAAATAAGAGTGTATAATGAAAAAAACTGTGGAGTTTCTGTGGTAATTAATCAGTAGCAGTGATTGGTGGATTTTGATTGCTGAAAACAGAAAGTTAGGGTGCATGGATGAGTTCTTTGAAAGATGTAATTTGAATGGTCAAGAAAAAATCATTTTATGAAAGATTGCACTGGATACGCAGGTGTACTGAGAGTTCAGAGTTCAATTGAAACATTGTTGTGTGAACTTGCAAACATGAGAGGTCTTTCAGGAGGTGGTTGCTATGCAAAAAAGGCAGAAAGGGCAGAGGGGGGAAGGGTGTTGATTTGAAAAAAGTGAGGGAAGAGTTTGGATTGGGTGACATGAGAGATATGTGTGATGAATTACAGAATTTCTGTGGCATTGTTGCTTGCAGACTCTGGAGTGCATACCTTTTGCTCTGCTAAAGACAAATTGGTGTGTGTCTGAGACAGTTTTGAAACTCACAAAGTATTTGCTAAGGTGAGAAAAGATTCATTTAATTTAAATAGAGAATAGTATGCTTTAAGGAGAAAATTATGAAGAAAGTTGTGTATTTAAAATGTTGCTTTGTGTCAAGTGTTTTAGAAATAGATTTTGTTTCTTTGAGTTACATAGCCATGTTAAAAGTGACGCAAAAATAGTGCAAGGGTCTTACAAAAATGCTTTCATGTGTCTTAGGGCATTTTAACTCACTTCTCCATGAATGTAGGAATATAATTGTTTTACAATATGTGTTTAAAAACGTTTTTTGAAATCAATTAGGTTTCTTGATATGTACTGGTAGAGTTTCATAGGTTAATTGGGGCATATTTACAAGGCTTTTGAGTTCATTTGATGTAATTTTTCCCATTTTATTTTAAGACATTTCCTTGTGGTGCAAGGTCCTTGTAAATACGCCCCTATGTGTGCTTGGCAAATTTAGATTTTGATTCTTTGAGTCACATAGCCATGTTAAAAGTGACCCAAAAAAGGTGCAAGGGCCTTAAAAAAACGTTTTCATGTGTCTTAGGGCATTTTAAGTCATTTCCCCTTGAATGTAGGTATATAATTGATTTAGATGATGTGTTTAAAAACGATTTTTGAAATCAATTAGGTTTCTTGATATGTAGTGCTAGAGTTTTATAGGTTGCTTGGGGCATATTTATAAGGCCTTTGAGTCTCTCTGATGTTATTTTTTACAAGGCTTTTGAGTTCATTTGATGTAATTTTTCCCATTTTATTTTAAGACATTTCCTTGTGGTGCAAAGTCCTTGTAAATACGCCCCCATGTGTGCTTGGCAAATTTAGATTTTGATTCTTTGAGTCACATAGCCATGTTAAAAATGACCCAAAAATGGTGCAAGGGCCTTAAAAAAACGCTTTCATGTGTCTTAGAGCATTTTAAGTCATTTCCCCTTGAATGTAGGTATATAATTGATTTAGATGATGTGTTTAAAAACGATTTTTGAAATCAATTAGGTTTCTTGATATGTAGTGCTAGAGTTTCATAGGTTGCTTGGGGCATATTTATAAGGCCTTTGAGTCTCTCTGATGTTATTTTTCCCATTTTAATTTAAGACCTTTCCCTGTGGTGTAAGGTCCTTGTAAATACGCCCCATGTGTGCTTGGCTAATTTAAATACTGATAGGATGTGCTTCTACATAGGACCTGTGTTGTGTTTTCAAATTATGACCAGAAAATCTTTTTTTTTTTTTATAACGCTTTTCACATTTATGAGAAGGTCATATTTTGTGTGCTTCTGTAAATAAATATTGAACTGAGAAATATTAAACTGAGGCTTCTGTAAGTGTCAAAGGAGGTGAGTAATGTACATTGCTCTGTTGGATACAGTCCTCATTCTCTGCGTACTCTTGGATATGCTAGACTAAATCTGCTCAATGAGATAACTAAGCTGAGGAAACACAGGTTATGTGATTCTGAAATGAGGAAAAGAAATTCCACATTTTTCAATTACATCACCTGTGTTTCCTAACTTTACGAATCACATTGTGCAGATGAGGTTTAGGCCTGTCCACAGACACAGAAGAGGTCTGGCCTTTGTTCAAGAGTGAAGTGGACATGACTCACTTCATTGGTAGGCCTGCACATGTATTATCTCCTCTGTACTCTTCAACAAGCGTAAATTTCATCTGCAACCCTGAGTAGGCCTCACCTCAAACAAACCTCTGGATAGGGCACACCTTATCGTCATCCTGAATCAATCATTTAAAATGTTAGGGACAGATTTATGATAGGTGTGTGCCTCTTTTGCGCCACTGTGCGTCACTTTTGTGACGCAGCGGCGGTGGAAAAGATTTGCTATGTGGCAACATATTTACAACTTGATGCATCTAGGCAGATGTGTCCTACTGTAAAGTCCCGTGCCACATGAAACCGATGCAGCAGTGATGCAAAAGATGCACCATGTTGCAAGACAGGACTCACTTAATCTCCAACAAGATAAGAAGCTGAATCTTCTGTAAATGTCAAAATTGTTGTATACAGTGCTCAACTTCTGTGTACTCTTTGATATGCTAGACTCCATCTGCACAATGAGATACCTAAGCAAAGGAAACACAGGTGATGTGATTGTGAAATGAGGAAAAGAAATTCCACATTTTTCAATTACATCACCTGTGTTGCCTAACTTTACGAATCACATTGTGCAGATGAGGTTTAGGCCTGTTCACGGACACAGAAGAGGTCTGACCTTTGTTCAAGAGTGCAGTGGACATGACTCACTTCATTGGTAGGCCTGCACATGTATTATCTCCTCTGTGTTCTTCAACAAGCGTAAATTTCATCTGCAACCCTGAGTAGGCCTCACCTCAAACAAACCTATGGATAGGGCACACCTTATCGTCATCCTGAATCAATCATTTAAAATGTTAGGGACAGATTTATGATAGCTGTGTGCCTCTTTTGCGCCGCTGTGCGTCACTTTTGTGACGTAGCGGCGGCGCAAAAGATGCGCTATGTTGCGACATATTTACAACTTGATGCATCTAGGCAGATGTGTCATATTGTAAAGTCCTGTGCCACGTGAAACCTGTGTCAGGTTTCATATAGGCGTTTTGTTGCAGGGTGGGCATTCATTTGCATGAAAGCCCTGTAAAACTAACACAGTGAAATTTAGAAGATTTCACTGAGTCAGCTTTATAGCATTGCTGAATCAAATCCTTACGCCTGTTTGAAACAGGCATAAGGAGTGATGCACCATGCAATGTGTGGCTTGCTCCTGTGCATTGCAGTAGACATGTTGCGTTTACGACGTGATTCCTGCAATGTGCTGCTTTTGCGGCACAGATGCGTGACGCATCTGTGCTGTTTTTGCTCAATGGTGCTCCACATTGTAAATGCGGCACATCATGGGTGGCAGAGCAGCGGTGCACGTTAACTGGTGCATCCCTGGGGATGCGCCAGTTAACATAAATCTGCCCCTTTACATTTAAGTATGAGCAGGGTACACAGAGTTGGTGAGGCTTGTCCAAGGTTAAGAACAGATGAGTCCTGTTCACTGAAAACTTGGACATAGGCCTCACCTCCTCAGCATCGCTGGACATTGCTAAATAATAATTGCAAAATGTTACTTTTGTTAAACAATTTTAATATTATAGTCTCTGAGATTTGTCTCTTACTCTGCAACATCTCATTGTTGTTCTCTTTCTTTAAAGATAACGACAACATCAACCATGAGTGATAATGAGCAATCAGTTGATCTCGATCTTATCATTGAACTTGTAATTGAAACGTCAGTGGAAGTAGATCCCTTGGATGATTTAAATCCTGAGGATGATGAAGAACATGATGAGGATGCCGATTTGTCAGAATTGTATGACATAGGGTGGAAAGCTGACCTGCTTGAGCCTATGGAACTATAAACATTTATTTTTAAAAGTTACTGGAAATGAAAAGTAAAAATGTAAACCGTTTCATTTAAAATTAAACAAAAGTTCAAAAACAGGTTGTGTGTAGTGTCTTTAATAAAATAGTCAAATATGCTCATAAAATTAGTTCAGATTCACATATAAAACAGCACAGGTCAAATGTAGAAGCATTCCATTTCTTTGCTACTATTTGTAAATACTAAATTTGCCAATGCACTAAAAATTATTCTATGTAAAAATGACAAGTAGTGTGTTACATTTTTGACGACTGTTATTGATTTACTGTTTGCTAATAGTGGTTAATAACATTTTTAATTATATTTTACCACAGATTCAACTGCAGATCATTTCAAAAGGAGAGAATGCCATCTAAACAACGAAACCGAAAGGCTACAAAACGTCAAAGACAGCAGCTTAATAAATTCTTGCAGCAGTCCTCTACAATAAAAACTTGTCAAGTCACCGAGAAAGCTCCGGGTAAGACAACAAAATCATTCATAAGAAACATTTGTAGAAAAAAAAGTAGTACTACAGAAAATGTTTTAGTCCAGAAAAAGAGAAGCAATTTAAACGGAAAGGGAAGGCTAATCAAAAATGTTACTGCTAGAGCAGGAGATAACTCTGTGCATGGTAGTAGAAGGAAAAATCAGTTTAGGGACATTCGCAGACGAATGTTCCGCAACAGGATAATAGGCAATTTGTTAAAAAATATTAAGAAAGGTCAGCAGAAAGTGGTTTTTTATAAGAGAAAAAAAAATTGAGAAAGCTATTGATCAGGCATTTGAAATTAAGCGAAAGTTATTAATTTTGATAATCAATAGAATTAGGAAGCTAAACAAGGCAATTTATGATTTCAAAAGAAATAGTAGATGGAAGAGAACAGTTAATCGTAGTAATTTTTGTGAAGTTTTTTCAGGAGAATGGATGCATAGTTCAAGTTGTGAGGCATTTTTTAATGAGGAGAGTTATTTCCAGGATAATGATTTGGTGCATGCAGTTGACACCAGTGGTCGAGCTTATGAGGTAAAAGATGGTTGTCCAGTTGAAAAAGAAAAAATTGTGACAACAGAGGCAGAAGAGGTGTTAGGTAATGAGGTTTTAGGAAGACGTCCTAAGGGACCTGTGTACACCTGGAAGTGTAGTAGTATTTGCAGTGTGCAACAGGATTCCATCAATTTGCTTTGTGATTTTGTACGGACATTTAATAAGAAAAGTTTGAAGCAGAAAATGATGTTGTTGCAAGAATTAGATCCTTGCAGAGTGAGAGAAGTGACAGGTTTGCATGGTCATTCACTGGCTTGTCTTTCCAGGAGAGTATGCCAGAGTGTTTTTCATCATTTCAGGATGCTAGCAGTGCATCATAATAAAGTGAGGAAATTAGTTAGAATGTTGTATTATGCTAAGAGTCCAGCAGTTATGCTTAAACAAATATGCACTGCTCTTTTGCATGGTTCTGAAATAGATGTGAAGAATATTTGTGAAGAAATTGAGTTTTGTTACTTTGGAAGTAAAGAGGAGAATGTTGAAATTGACCCAGAAGAAGAGGGTAATGTGGAAGATAGTGTACAGGTTTCCAGTACAGATAATTTTTAGAAGGAAATTGCCACGTTTCAGGTGAAATCAAGTGAGAGGCCTAATTTCACTTTTGTGTGTTGTCGACGCACTTATTATAAGAATCAGACTAAGTTAGTGGATTTATATGCGAAAAGTGAAAGGGAAAATAATTGTGAATGGAAGGATTTCGCAACATACTTGTTGGTAGAAAATTGTTTTGATTTGGGATTGGATCAACGTGTGTGTACTTATTGTTGTAACAAATTATTTCAAAACCGGATGCCTGCTAGAGCGGTTCATAATAATCTGGAATTGGTTGAGATTCCTTCTGAATTGAAGGATTTAAATACTTATGAATCTATTTTGATTCAAAGTATCCATCCCTTTCAGGCTATTGTAAGAATGGAGCCAAAGACAGGGAAATTGCCTCCATCAGATTTACAGAGAGGATTAAAGGGAAGAGTTGTTTATTTGCCTCTAGATTTGAAGAAAAACATTAATACAATTGGAGTAGAAAAAGTGGAAGAGGAACCTCTGGTTATCTTAGTTAATGGGGTTCCGACAAAGAGTAAGAAAATATGGCAAGATTTAGTGGATGTTAGGAAAGTCAAAAAGGCAACATTGTATTTGAAAAAAGCAATAAGTACTATAAGAATGTATATGTTGCAGAAGAGGAAGTAAGTGAAGAAGAGGATAGTGATTTGTGTGGTGGTCAAATTGAGAAAGTAGAACCCTCTAAAAGTGAAGAAATATATGAACATTATAGTGTTCATCCTTTGCATTCCAAGGAAGTCATGGGGAATGCTATTGAGTTGTTTCAAATGAAACAAGCCAAAGGGAGTCCAATTAGTGTTTGGGAGGAAAGTTTGGAAGCTCAGTGTTTCCCACAGCTATTTCCAACAGGTCAAGGAGGAAGATATGATGAGCGACCTCATCAAATTCCTGCTTCTGAATACCGGACTTTACGATTGTATGCAGAAGATCCTAGGTTTCGACAATGCATTCCGTATTTGTTTCATCTCCTGTTTGAAAGCGATCTGTCTGGACTGTCATATGCAGTGAACCACATCTTGAAAAGTGGTATACAGATGCAAAACATCTTGGCAAGTGACTGTATGGATAAAGTCAATGTGCAAGACAGTATTATGGATTCTCACCTGATTAATCTCATGGCGTGTCTGCGTGGTACTAATGAGTACTGGTACCGTCGTCATGGTGATTTAAAATGTATGCTGAGGAACTTAGGAACTCCCACATGGTTCCTCACTCTCAGCTGTGCCGAGTATGGCTGGGAAGACTTACTTGAATTTCTACGAGAGGCAAATGGAAACATTGAAAATATCGAATTCAAGACACCCGGAGAACTGTGCTCTTTGGATCCAGTGAATGTATGCAGGTACTTCAATCATAGATTTGAAGCTATGATGTCTTTCATCATGAACAAGAAAAATCCACCTCTTGGAGAGGTGTTGGATTTCTTCTGGAAAAAGGAGTACCAAGCAAGAGGTGCTCCTCATATACATATGCTGCTGTGGATCAAGGATGCACCTAAATTTGGAACAGATCCAGAAGACTTAGTGAAGAGTTTCATAGAACAGTATTCTACATGTGCTGTTCCAAACGCAAAGGAAGAGAAAAGCCTAAGAGAACAAGTTTTACGCTTCCAAAGCCATCGTTGTGGAAAGTACTGTCGTCGTAAATTCAGAAACAAGGACAAGTTCTACACCAAATGTCGTTTCGCCTTTCCACGACCGGTGATTTCTAAAGAAAGAGTGAACAGTTTGATGTCTTCGCTGCGACATAATGTGATGAAGAAATCACCTAAAAACACATACAATTTGAAAAGGAACGAAGAGTCCAAGTACATCAACGACTACAACCCAGTGATTACGTTCATGTGCAATGCTAACATGGATATACAGTTTGTGGCTGATAACTGTATGGCTGTGGCTCGGTATGTGACATCTTACATCACCAAAAAAGAAAAGACAGAATTGAAGGATATGTGGGAGGACATTTCCCATGAAAAGAGCCTCAGTAAGAAGTTGTACAGTTTCAGTCTGAAGATGTTGTCACATCGAGAAATCGGAGCTTACGAATGTTCTGACCGGTTGTCTTCAGCAAGTCTCTATGCCAAATCCAGGAGTATCGTTTGGGCGAGTCTTGGTCTTGCTGCAACGCGTAATCGAGTTCTGAAACCTGTGCGGGAAATTGAGTATTTGGCGGAAAACGAGCCAAACAGTACCGATATTTTGAAGACCAACATGTTGGATACATATTATCCAAATAGAAGCAGTCACCTCGAGAATGTTTGTCTGTATGAGGTTCTACAAATTTACATATTCAAGAGGAACATCAAAGAAGATATTGATAAAGGAGTGTATGCTGTAATTGGAAGTGAGGGATGTCTGGTCAAGCAAAGAAAATGCCACTTGGTAAACCATCGAAAATTGAGTGGCGAATCTCCTGAAAAAAAAGAGTTTTTCTATTTAGCACTTTTGCAACTTTTCAAGCCTTGGCGTGCAGAAGAGGAACTGCTTGGAGATTTCCTCTGTTACGAAGACTCTTTCAATGCCGCCAAGAAGACCATAGAATGTCCTGTTTTTCCCAAATATCTAGAAATGTTGAATGCGGAAATCGAGCAGGAAGCAACGATTGCAGCCGAGATTGCTAGAGACAGTTCTCAGGACAGTCAGAGTTCTGTTTCATTGAGTCAGGATCCACTAGGAGGACCAGTTATCGAAAATGAAGCTGCCACTGCCATGATTGAAGTGGAAAGAGCCATGGCACATGCTTAGGAGGATGCGGTTAACTTAGAAGACTTGGAAAGACAACTCAACGTTGAGCAGAGGAAAATATATGACGAAGTTACCAACCAAATTGATCATGGATTAAGTCATGAGAAGAAAGAGTGCTCATGTACGTCGTTGAAGCCTGTCCGACTGTACGTGAGTGGAGAAGCGGGAACTGGAAAAAGTTTCCTCATTAAAGCAATTTCATGTTATTTGCAGAAAAGGACTGAGTCATCGCTGTCTTGTGTTGTCACCGCTCCAACTGGACTGGCAGCACATAACATTAAAGGTATTATTTTGCATCGTCTACTGATGCTGCCAGTGGAGCATGATAACAAATTACAATACCACAAGTTATCTGGAGATGCTTGTTGTGAAGTTTCAAGAGGCTTGAAGAAAATGAAACTTCTTATCATTGACGAAGTAAGCATGGTTTCCAATGTCATGCTTGCCTTTGTGCATTTGAGAATGCAAGAAGTTCTCAAAACAGAGTATGATGTGTTATTTGGTGGCAAACACATCATTGTTTTCGGTGATCTTCTGCAGCTGACACCAGTGAAAGGACAACCTGTGTTCAAAATACTCACGCATGAAGATACCAGGAAGTGCCTAGGGAGCATTGGCAACGTTAATATATGGTTAAACTTCAATTATGCTGAACTGCGTGAAAATATGCGTCAGGCGAAGGATGAAGATTACAAGAATATTCTACAAGATGTTAGAATCGGAAAAGTGACCGAGCATGGGAAAGAAGCTTTACATGCACGATTACTGTCAAATTTGTATCCAGAACAAGACGTTGTGCCTGAGAATATTTTTCAGAAAATTACTAAGAAGAAATCTGGAATATGTTTGATGCCAACTCTTGCAGAATGTGCCATCTTCAACAACAAAATGTTGTATTTAGAAAACCAAGAGATTGTGAAACTGGAAGCTATTGACAGAGTAGAGCATATGGGATCAAACATTATTTTGTCTGAGAATTTGAAATCAAAATTGGATTCATTAGAGAAGACTATATCTAAAACTGCAGGTTTTGAAAAGACTCTGAATGTGTGCTTAAATTGCCGTATAATTTTAAGAAGGAATTTACACGTTGAAAGAGGTCTGGTAAATGGATCAAGGGGTAATGTTGTTGATTTTGTGAAATACAGAAATAGAGATGGAATTGAATTTTTAAAAATTAAATTTGATGGCATTGAGGAAGTACAGCTAATTGGTTGTTGCTCTGCTAGGTTTTTGCTTGTAAAAGACTTATATGTTCGCCGTAAGCAGTTTCCTGTTTGCTTGGCATATGCGGTGACAATCCATAAATCGCAAGGTTTAAGTGTAGACAGTGCATTGGTGAATATTGGCAGTTCTGTGTTCAAGGAGGGTATGGCATATGTGGCATTGTCACGAGTTAGAACTTTATCGGGATTGTACTTGATTGAGTGTGATGTCAAAAACATTTGTGCGGATCTAGATTGTGTTAAGGAATACAATAGGTTAAGAAGAGAGTATGCGCCACATTTGCTTCAATATCCTTTGTTTGAGAAACGTGTGGTAGGCCGGAAACGAAGAAATGTGACCAATAGTAGGGAGGTTGTAGCAAAAAGACGAAAAGTCGATGAACCAGAAATTATAAGCAGAAAGAAAAAGGATTTTTTTTGAAGATGTTGTTGGTTTTCAATTTGAAAACAGTTCTGGTGTCAACTGCTATGCTAATGTAGTGGTTAATGTTTTGTTTTCTCTAGAAAATGTAAAACAAGAGATTGTGGTCAATTCGAATCAAAGATTTTGCAGTTTGTTGAATTCTGTGTTAGAGAAATGTAGCACTGATAGAACAAAAATAGAAAGTGTGTCTGAAATTCGAAATCTGTTAGACAGATGTTCAGGTCAAACACAATTCTCTCAAAATATTCAGCAAGATTGTCAGGAGTTTTTAATGTATATGCTTGATGTATTGCATGATGAAGGTGTAGATGTGTATCACCTGTTTGGGCTTTCTTATCAATGGCAGCATGACTGCGAGAACTGTAGGGAATCAAGTACTACTAGTGTAGACTCAGAAAAATTTATATATTTAACTTTGCCAGACAGTAAATCAGTGTCCTTTAATAAGCTAGTAAAAGCAGCTGATCACAACATGGAGTGTAGCCAATGTAAGTCTGAAATGTTGTCAACATTATTTATATGAACATATGGCCAGTATGTCATTTTAATGTTCCAACGATGTAGGCCTGATGGAACAAAATTGACAACTTTAATAAAAAAATTTGTGGCTTCGCAGTTGTCAATATCAGGAAGGACTTTTGTAACTGCAGCAATTATATATCATGACGGTCCTTCAATAACATCAGGACATTACACAGCTTATTTAAAGTCTAGAAACGGCTGGTCATTCTGCAATGATTCTGTTTTAACTTTAAAAAAAAAATTGCCTTTTGACCTTAAAAATTCTTACCTGGTGTTTTTAAAACCAAACTTTTAGGGAAGGAATCTGGGGATTTGCTCTGAGGAATTTCAAGAGGTTCTAAGGGCTCCTACACTATTTGGCCTTGAGGATAAGTGTAGTACAGAGTCAAAAGTTAATTTGTAAGTTTTAAATAGTTCCTGGAAAAAAAGAAGGTTTTCTTACAGAAAGTGGTGGGCACGGATTAGTTAAAGGACAACAGAGTATTTCCCAAAGCAAACGGTGTTCTTACCATAACACTTAACGTCATGGAAAAATAACTGCACTTTGAATGAGTTCAGAAAAACTGTTTCTTTTTATAAGCTAATTCAAGCAGCCAATCAAAACATGGAGTAGAGGTAATGTAAGTCTGCAATGCTGTCTAGATTATTTGACCAAACTTTTGGTTATAATGTCATTTTAAAATTCCAACTATATAAACCTGATGAAAGTAAGTCTTCAACTTTAATTACAAATGTTGTGGCTACACAGTCGTTTATTTTAGGAAGAACATTTTTAACTGCAGCTATTATATGACATGATGGTCCTTTGACAAGATCCGCTTATTACACAGCTTATTGAAAATGTAAAAAAAGCTGCTGTTTCGTAAATGATTCCTATTTGACTACGATACAATGTTGCCTTTTTACTTAAAAATATTCTTACTTTCTGTTTTCAGAAAAGAGAATTTAGGGTAGGTAACTGGCCTATAATGATTCTAGGGGTTGATATAATTTTATCTACTGTTTTAAATTGCTTTGTGATTAAAAGTGATGTAGAGAATTAAATAATTGTAGTAGTCATAGAGGTAGTGTAAGTCTGCTTCATAGTAAGCAGTATCAGTGTCATAGGAAATGTGGAACATGAGTGAGCAAGAAGGGTGAGATATTACTAGTACAGGATTGTGAAAGTGATCTTGAACGTTTTCTTTCTGAAAGTTGCGGAAATACAAAATGACGGGAATTGCTAAGAAGAATTACAAGAGTTATAAATGGCTCTTACACGATTTGGCCTTGTGGAAAAGTGCGGTAGAGAGCAAGAAGTCATTTATTGTATGTAACATATTTGTCAAAACGATGGAGCTTTTCTTTCAGAAAGTGGTGGGTTGAAAATAATAACAGCACAACAGAGTGTAAGCTGTTCATAGGATATCCTTCGACGTCATGGAAAGTAAGTTACTTTTCAGGAGTTCTGATTTCTGATTGGTTATGTTATATGGGTTTTTTAAACACAATCATTTTGATTGTGTTTTGTTTTCCCCGCTGTTATATGATGAATACCTTCAAGTCACTGTTTTTAGTGAAATTTGATAAATTCTGAGAACAGCAAAAATAAACCATTTAACATGTATAATTAATTCTGTACTTTTTGTATTTATGATATACATTTAGAACTGTGTAGTAGGCATGGAGAAGCTGAGGCTTCTGTAAGTGTCAATGTTGTTGCATATAGTGCTCACATTCTACGTAGTCTTTCATATGATAGACTACATCTGCACAATGAGATACCTAAGCAAAGGAAACAGGTGATGTGATTGTGGAATGAGCAAAAAAAATTGCACGTTTTTCAATTAAATTACCTGTGTTTCCTAACATTACACATCACATTGTGTAGATGAGGTTTAGGCCTGTTCCAGGAGACAAAGGAGGTCTGACATTTGTTCAAGAGTGCAGTGGACATGACTCACTTCGTTGGTAGGCCTGCACATGTATTATCTCCTCTGTACTCTTCAACAAGCCTAAATTTCATCTGCAACCCTGAGTAGGACTTACCTGAAACAAATCTGTGGATAGGCCACACCTTATCAGCATCTAGAAACAATCATTTAAAATGTTAAGGGCAGATTTATGATGGCCGTGCGCCTCTTTTGCGCCGCTGTTCCGTCACTTTTGTGACGCAGCAGCAGTGTAAAAGATGCACCATGTTGCAAGATACGCCTCAGTTCATCTCCAGCAAGATACCGTCAGTTTAAAATGTATATGATTAGGACTGTGTAGGGGGCATGCAGAAGCTGAGGCTTCAGTAAGTGTCAATGTTGTTGCATGCAGTGCTGCACTTCTGCGTACTCTTTCATATGCTGGAGTACATCTGCACAATGAGATACCTAAGCAAAGGAAACACAAGTGATGTGATTGTGAAATGAGCAAAAGAAATTGCACGTTTTTCAATTACACCACCTGTGTTTCCTAATATTATGAATCACATTGTGCAGATCAAGTTTAGGCCTGTCCAGGGAAACAGAGGAGGTCTGGCCTTTGTTCAAGAGTAAAGTGGACATGACTCACTTCATTGGTAGGCATGGACATGTATTATCTCCTCTGTACTCTTCAACAACTCTAAATTTCATCTGCAACCCTGAGTAGGCCTCACCTCAAACAAACCTCTGGATAGGACACACCTTATTGGCATTCTGAAACAATCATTTAAAATGTTAGGGACAGTTTTATGATGGCTGTGCACCTCTTTTGCGCTACCGTTGCGTCACTTTTGTGAGACAGCAGCAGTGCAAAAGATGCACCATGTTGCAAGATAGGCCTCACTTCATCTGCATCAAGATACTGTTAGTTTAAAATGTATATTTTTAGGACTGTGTAGGGGCATGGAGAAGCAGAGGCTTCTGTAAGTGTCAAAGTTGTTGAAAAACTGTTTGTCCTTCAATCTTTTCCCTTGTCTTTTCTAATTTTTAAATACATGTTTTAATATTTTTCAAATGTTTGTTCTCTCTTTCACAGATTGAAAGTATAAAAATAACAAGTGACTAAGTTAACGACAATTATAAGGTAAATGTTTTGTACTCTTTTCGTTACATTTCTATCACATTTAACTTCTATTAGTTTCACTACTTCATTTCTTTAACCCTCACTTTCCTGCCTTTGCTACTTCCCTCATTCCTTTCTCTATTACTTACTTACTCTACTCCTTCCACTCTTTTTCTCAGTCCCTCTCTTCTCATACTTCCTCACTCTTGTTCACTCACTCCGTCTCTATTACTCTCACTGTCTCTGACTGATCACTCTTTCACTACTTGTTCATTATGCTTTCTCTCTGTAGTTCAAGCACACTAAGGGGCATATTATCAACACAGGCAATAAAATTATCGCTGCTTTTATCGGCAGAAAACTGCCGCAAAAGTGGCTTTAGCGGCAGTTTTCTTCCGCAAAAGCGGCTTTAGCGGCAGTTTTCTGCCGATAAAAGCAGTCATTATCGGCAGAAAACTGCCGCAAAAGCGGCTTTAGTGGCAGATTTCTGCCGATAAAAGCAGCGATAATTTTATCACCTATGTTGATAATATGCCCCTCTGTTATTTACATTTCTTTGCTGTTTCAATCATTCCTTTTCTGTTACTTCTTCTTTTCTGCTTTCTGTTTTTTCTCTCTGTTATTCCACATGTTTTAAACTTATTTTGAACATTCACTCACATTCTCTAAGAAACTCTTGTTTATTATTCTTCTACTCTCCTTTTTTTCTTCCACTTCCTTATCTATTTTGTTTTTCACAATTATACCCTCTTCCATCTTTTCTTCGGTAAATAGATCTATTAAACAGTATCTCTGTGTTACTCCCTATAGCTGTCTTTCTTTTAACATTACTCTCTGTTTCCTTCCCTTATACTTACTCTTCTTTTTATTTCTTTTTTTGGTTCGCTCCCAGTTCGCGTACCGGCGAGCGAACCGGGAAGCGAACCAAAAGAAATAGAGGTTGCCAGAGTGCTAAACATTCTAGCAATTTTTTTATAAAGGGGAGGTAGTTCTGAAAAGAACTTTTTTTAAAAATATTTTTGTTGTTTTATATTTTTTTATTATTTTTCTGAACATTTTTTTACTTTTTTTGTATTTTTTGAACGGTTTTATATTTTTGGGGTTTTTTTTGGGGGGGGGGGAACGAAAACGATTCATTGTAAAGGGCTCAACAGGAGCAAAAAAAAAAAGATAATTTATTTTCTGGGGCGTTTTCGACAATCATGATTGTCGATAGCTTTGTTGATTAGAGTGATGCTACTTTCTCTGTAGCAAATCAAATGATTGCAACGCACGCACACTTGTTTGACTTCCCCGAACCTCATCTGTATATTTGAGACCGTCTCCCTCTCCTCTGGTCCCGTCACTTCCTCTACAACTGATCTTCTGGCCACAGAAGGAGGATTATCTTGCTGGTCACGTAACTGCGCAGCACTGTAGTTGATAGGGTGCCACCTCTCCATATGGCGATGCATTGTATAATTGCCATAACTATATTTTTTATCTGTCCCTCTGGACAAATCTTTCTTACAGATAAGGCAAGTTACGTACCGGGCATTGACTTTTTTTTGGCCCCGGGGATATTTAAAAAATTGCCAAATAAAGTTTTCTTTGACATGAGACCTCCTGGGCTCCTCAGGCAAAAACTCCCTCTGTTGCTGCTCTTCCTCTTCTTCCTCTTCTTCCTCCTCTTGCTGAATGATAACTTCAGCAGGTGGTCCTCTCTTCCTTGGAGGGGGTGGTGGTGGTGGGGATGCACCAGCTGAAGCTACTAATGAAGCCATTGCTCAGTGATGACAAAGGGTCTTCCTCTCACAAAGATGAAAGTCAGAGTGAGGAAACAAGGAGGGGTTTTCATCATTTGGGAAAAACAAAAGTTCTAAACCAATGAAAAGTGTTACTTTTAGGTCACATGACCTAGTCTTACATCATTAGGAAACCAAAAGTGAAATGAACCAATGAAAAGTGTTATTAACAAGTCACATGACCTGTTGTGTTTACGTTACGCGCTCCGCGCCGCGCCCCGGATCGCTTCCGGGAAGCTGCGCTTCGCGCCTTGCTTCGCGTACCGGTTCACTTCCGGGTACGCTAACGCGGCGCGTCATATGACGTATCACGCGAAAACGCGATACGTCACGCTGACGCGACGCGTCACAATGTTGTTTTCTAACGCGGCAGTTGCGCTAACGCATGGGTACTCATAGTACGGCCCGCGGGCCAGCTGCGGCCCGGCAAGCCTTCCCTGGCGGCCCGCCGACCTTCCAGACATCGTACCCGTGCATTAAAAAAAAAATGTCATCGTGTCTTCAAACACTGCTGGTTGCAGCCGCGCAAGTCTAAGAGACTCTGCTGCTCTGTGGGGGCCGGCCGCCGGGTGATTCCAATGACAGTCACAGTGGAGCTGCAGGGGTCTAAGAAGAGGTTAAATACAGCAAGGCCTCATTACCATACAAATGGTCTTGTGAAGTGCTCGGGTGGGGCTGTGTGTGCCAGGAGGCTGTCTCAGCCCGGGCTGACACACAGCAGGGTGAGGTGAAGAGGGTGACGGAGGTAATGGGACGGAGACAAAGGGAGAGGGAGGGAGGGAAAGAAGACTGTAACACCGGGGCTTGTTCCATTAAATATGAGAGCAGCAGCAAGTGCAGAATCCAGGAACACCGTCTGGTGTTCAAATCCAAAAGGTTTCTGAGTTATGTAGACGCATTCCAAACTTGCCTGTAGTCAGCACATGTTGAAGCGCTGGTGTGTTTTGGTTCGAGTAATTATTAAGTTATTGCTGGCAATTCCTGCAGTGCAGGAGTATTGGGACCACTCAGTCCAATACAGGTAAGCAATTGAAGGTGCCAAAGTATTGCGGTACTTCAGACAAGCAGCGCTAGTGCTTAGGGCAGTGTCTTTAGAACCCACATTGTTTTAAAAACAGGCAACGTTTCTCAGTCCTGGCGTCGCAATGAACAAGATGCAGGCACTCCCGTTTAAGGGAATTATGGTAATGGCAGCCCCTCACAGATAAATGTGCTGGGGCACTGGGAGGGAGGAAAAGGGGAGGGAGACAGAGGGGGAGGGAAAGGGGGGGAGAGGGAGACCGAGAGAGAGACAGACAGAGGGAGGGAGACAGCCAGAGGGAGGGAGACAGCCAGAAAGAGGGAGACAGCCAGAAAGAGGGAGACAGCCAGAAAGAGGGAGACAGCCAGAAAGAGGGAGACCGCCTGAAAGAGGGAGACAGCCAGAGAGAGGGAGACAGCCAGAGAGAGGGAGACAGCCAGAGAGAGGGAGACAGCCAGAGGGAGGGAGACAGACAGTGGGAGGGAGAGGGAGGGAGGGAGAGGGAGACAGAGAGTGAGACAGACAGGAGGGAGACAGCCAGAAAGAGGGAGACAGCCAGAAAGAGGGAGACAGCCAGAAAGAGGGAGACAGCCAGAAAGAGGGAGACAGCCTGAGAGAGGGAGACAGCCAGAGAGAGGGAGACAGCCAGAGAGAGGGAGACAGCCAGAGAGAGGGAGACAGCCAGAGGGAGGGAGACAGCCAGAGGGAGGGAGACAGCCAGAGGGAGGGAGACAGCCAGAAAGAGGGAGGGAGACAGAGGCAGGAGGGAGACAGACAGAGGAAGACAGGGAGAAGGAGGGAGACGGGGAGAGGGAGGGAGAGGGAGACAGAGAGTGAGACAGAGGGAGGGTGACAGACAGGAGGGAGACAGCCAGAAAGAGGGAGACAGCCAGAGGGAGGGAGACAGCCAGAAAGAGGGAGACAGCCAGAAAGAGGGGGACAGCCAGAAAGAGGGGGACAGCCAGAAAGAGGGAGACAGCCAGAGGGAGGGAGACAGCCAGAAAGAGGGAGACAGCCAGAGGGAGGGAGACAGCCAGAAAGAGGGAGACAGCCAGAAAGAGGGAGACAGCCAGAGGGAGGGAGACAGCCAGAAAGAGGGAGACAGCCAGAAAGAGGGAGACAGCCAGAAAGAGGGAGACAGCCAGAAAGAGGGAGACAGCCAGAAAGAGGGAGACAGCCAGAAAGAGGGAGACAGCCAGAAGGAGGGAGACAGCCAGAGGGAGGGAGACAGCCAGAAGGGGGGAGACAGCCAGAAGGGGGAGACAGCCAGAGGGAGGGAGACAGCCAGAGGGAGGGAGACAGCCAGAGGGAGGGAGACAGCCAGAGGGAGGGAGACAGCCAGAGGGAGGGAGACAGCCAGAGGGAGGGAGACAGCCAGAGGGAGGGAGACAGCCAGAGGGAGGGAGACAGCCAGAGGGAGGGAGACAGCCAGAGGGAGGGAGACAGCCAGAGGGAGGGAGACAGCCAGAAAGAGGGAGACAGCCTGAAAGAGGGAGACAGCCAGAGGGAGGGAGACAGCCAGAGGGAGGGAGACAGCCAGAGGGAGGGAGACAGCCAGAGGGAGGGAGACAGCCAGAGGGAGGGAGACAGCCAGAAAGAGGGAGGGAGACAGAGGCAGGAGGGAGACAGACAGAGGAAGACAGGGAGAAGGAGGGAGACGGGGAGAGGGAGGGAGAGGGAGACAGAGAGGGAGACCGAGAGGGAGACAGAGGGAGGGCGACAGACAGTTGGGGGGAGACAGAAAGAGGGAGACAGACGTGGGAGACAGACAGTGGAAGACAGATGGAAGGAGACAGACGGAGGGAGAAGGGAGACAGAGGGAGAAGGGAGACAGAGGGAGGGAGAAGGGAGACAGAGGGAGGGAGAAGGGAGACAGAGGGAGGGAGAAGGGAGACAGAGGGAGGGAGAAGGGAGACAGAGGAAGGGAGACAGAGGGAGGGAGACAGAGGGAAGGAGGCAGAGGGAGGGAGGCAGAGGGAGACAGGCAGAGAGAGACAGACAGAGGGAGACAGAGAGGGAGGGAGACAGGGAGGGAGACAGGGAGGGAGACGGAGGGAGGGAGACGGACGGAGGGAGGGAGACGGAGGGAGGGAGAGGGAGACAGAGGGAGTCAGAGGGAGTCAGAGGAAGGGAGGTGGAGACAGAGGAAGGGAGGGGAAGACAGAGGAAGGGAGGGGGAGACAGAGGAAGGGAGGGGGAGACAGATGGAGTCAGTGGGGGACAGAGGAAGGCAGGGGGAAACAGAGGAAGGGAGAGGGAGACAGAGAGGGAGAGGGATGGAGACAGGGAGTGAGACAGGGAGGGCGACAGAGGGAGGGAGAGAGAGAGAGACAGACAGAGGGAGACAGAGAGGGAGTGAGTGAGACAGAGGGAGAGAGAGGGAGAGAGCTAGAGAGAAGGAGGGAGACAGAGAGAAGGAGGGAGACAGAGAGAGAGAGAGAGAGAGAGAGAGACAGAGACAGAGAGAGAGAGAGAGAGAGAGAGACCGAGAGAGAGAGATGTGTGTATGCCGGGTCTGGTGGCTCAGTGGACGAAGGCGTCCGCTGCAGGGACCTGTGATCAACCTCATGGTAAGAGTTTTTTTTGTTGCTCTAGCCCCGCCCCCTACCCCACTGACCCCGCCCCACCAGTGCGGCCCTCGGACACAAACCACACTATAATTTTGGCCCCCGAGAGAAAGTTTGTGAGTACCCATGCGCTAACGGAACGTTTACCGGTTCGCGGACCGGGTCGCGGCACCAAACTGAGCTAACGGGAAGCTGCCCGGTTCGCGGACCGGGAGCGAATCAAAAAAAATTATTAAAAAAAATACATAAAAAAATTGTATTAAAAACATATAAAATTTATTTTTCGATTTAAAGAAGAATACATTTTAAAGCTTTTGATATTTGCTATTAAAAAACCATTGAAATTCACTGAAAAAAACCATAGGTTATAGACCATATATAGTTAGGAATTAGCATTTACAAAACCTTGAAAATTCACTGAAAAAACCATAGGTTATAGACCATATATAGTTAGGAATTAGCATTTAAAAAACCTTCTTTTACTCACACAAAACCAATGAAATTCCATATATAGTTAGTTGCACTAACTATATATCGCGCACCCGCAATCCACTGCTGATGATGTCACATATTACATCATTCATGACATGGTCAGTGACATCACTGATGACATCACTGATGACATCTCAAATGACATCACTGATGACATCTCATTTGACATCAATGACCACATCACTGATGATATCATTCATGTGACAATACAATGCATCTCCTCACATTTTAATATAACCTCTGTTACACCCAGTGTTAAATACAGAGTATAATTTTTGAAACCATTGACACACCAATACTAGTTACTACATACGCACTCACTGATTCCTACGTCTACACACACATTCACTCATTCACCCATACAATCATTCATACATACAATCACTCTTCTTTACAACACTATCAAATGCACTCATACAGCTATACAGACACTCACACTCTGCCACTCATCCATGGAGTTACTCACACACCTAGTCAGTCCTGTAAAGAATCAATCACACTTCCATTTTCTAATCTATACAGTTAAACATAGAGCACCTTACATTTTCAAACATATACTAACACATACTTACTCTCTTATACAATCATTGATACAAGTACACATTGATCTGCACAGAGTCACACACCTCCCAGCCAGCCACACACAAACTCAGTCTCCCATACAAAAACTTGGGCAATCAATCAATAACCCATATAGTTACTCATATAGCTAATGATCAACACATGCAGCAGTTTACAGAACAACAGACATAATGATGCACAAATTAAGACAGTTTAGTCACTAACCCATGCACTCAGTGAGACACATTTAATCACTCACTCATACAGTCAGTGACGCACCTACTAAATCCTTCGTCCAGACACTTATACATCCACTCATTCTTCAATATGTAAAACATATTTAAACTTTACAGAAACACACAGTCACTGGATGATGTCTTCAGTGATGTCATCAGTGATGTCATTTGAGATGTCATCAGTGATGTCATCAGTGATGTCACTGACCATGTCATGAATGATGTAATATGTGACATCATCAGCAGTGGATTGCGGGTGCGCGATATATAGTTAGTGCAACTAACTATATATGGAATTTCATTTGTTTTGTGTGAGTAAAATAAGGTTTTTTAAATGCTAATTCCTAACTATATATGGTCAATAACCTATGGTTTTTTCAGTGAATATATATATATATATTAAATATATATATTACCTACTGGCGGTCGCCAGTAGGTAGTTATAGTTAGGATTGTTTTCCATAGGGACTCCGCAACATTCTATTGGGAATAACTTTGGCGCAGATTGAGGGATCTGCCTGTAATTTTCCTCAAATTTGCCTCACGGCGCTCCGCTCCTTCCCTGGGGGGGATTCGTCAAGCGGGGGCCGAGATAAAAGGGGGGTCCCAAAACATGTTTTCCCCTTGTTAATTTCCATAGGGCGGTTGGACTCACTTTTAGCCCGAACGGCTGAATGGATTCCCACGAAACTTGGCAAAATTGTAGGGACTGGTAGCCCGATGTGCCTTTACTATGTCTCAAGATATGTGCTCCAGTGGATTTTGAGTAATTTAGGTTCACAAAAATATATATATATCTGTAAGCGCGCCCCGGTACGCGTACCGGGTAGCGCACCCGACGTGTAACGCAAGTTCGCGCGCGGAAAGCTGATTGGCTCTCGGGTGTCTGTCAACATTCAAAACAGTCCGGAGCGGCCGCCATCTTGTGTTTCGGTAGGATCGAGACACATGAGGTGGCAAAAACAAAGGGGGAAATGACCATAAGGGGGCAGGGTAGACCCCTCCTGACCCCCTAGGTTTGATGTGGGGGCCATAAAAGGGCCCTGCGGGGCAAAAAAAACCCACAAAAACGATTTTCGCGGGGGGAGCGCCCGGTACGCGCACCGGGGAGTGTACCGGGGAGCGTACTTTGGTGCAAAATAGTGAAAAAAGTTAATGTAAAATAATTATTTTGAGTGTTCAGAGGTAGGGTAGCTGAGAAAAGAGCTTTTGGGTTCTGTGGCTGATTTAGGTACCTATAAGTACATCCCACACACATCCACATGCACACACCCCACACACACACCTACACACACCTCACTCACCCATACCTCCACCCACACCCAAACACCCCACACACCCACACCCACTCACACACCTTACATACCCACACCCCCACCCACACCTCACACACCCACACCTCCACCCACACCCATACACCCCACACACCCACACCCACACACACACCTTACATACCCACACCCCCACCCACACTCACACCCACACTCACACACCCCACACACCACACACACACCTCCCCCCCCCCACACACACACCTCACAGACACACCCCACACATCCCCCACACACACCTCCTCTCCCCCCCTCACACATGGGGAAAACCCAGTGAAACAGTAAAATAATAATTTAAAGTGCTTAGAGGTAGGGTAGCTCTGAATACACACACCTTACACACCCACACTCCCACCCCTACTCACACACCCCACACACCCACACCCACACACACACCTCCCCCACACACACACACCTCACAGACACACCCCACACATTCCCCACACACACCTCCCCTCCCCCTCCCCCGCTCACACATGGGGAAAATCCAGTGAAACAGTTAAATAATCATTTAAAGTGCTTAGAGGTAGGGTAGCTCTGAATAGAAAAATAGTGAAAAAAGTTAATGTAAAATAATTATTTTGAGTGTTCAGAGGTAGGGTAGCTGAGAAAAGAGCTTTTGGGTTCTGTGGCTGATTTAGGTACCTATAAGTACATCCCACACACATCCACATGCACACACCCCACACACACACCTACACACACCTCACACACCCACACCTCCACCCACACCCAAACACCCCACACACCCACACACACACACCTTACACACCCACAACCCCACCCACACTCACACACCCCACACATCCACACCCACACCCACACCTCCCCCCCACACACACACACCTCACAGACACACCCCACACACCCCTCACACACACCTCCTCCCCCCCACACATTGGGAAAACCCAGTGAAACAGTAACATAATAATTTAAAGTGCTTAGAGGTAGGGTAGCTCTGAATACACACACCTTACACACCCACACCCCCACCCACACTCACACACCCCACACACCTACACCCACCCACACACCTCCCCCCCACACACACACCTCACAGACTCACCCCACACATCCCCCACACACACCTTCAACCCCCCCTCACACATGGGGAAAACCCAGTGAAACAGTAAAATAATAATTTAAAGTGCTTAGAGGTAGGGTAGCTCTGAATAGAAAAATAGTGAAAAAAATTCATGTAAAATAATTATTTTGAGTGTTCAGAGGTAGGGTAGCTGAGAAACGAGCTTTTGGGTTCTGTGGCTGATTTTGGTACCTATAAGTACATCCCACACACATCCACATGCACACACCCCACACACACACCTACACACACCTCACACACCCACACCTCCACCCACACCCAAACACCCCACACACCCACACCCACACACACACACCTTACACACCCACACCCCCACCCACACTCACACACCCCACACACCCACACCCACACCTCCTCCCCACACACACACCTCACAGACACACCCCACACATCCCCCACACACACCTCCCCCCCCCACACATGGGGAAAACCCAGTGAAACAGTAAAATAATAATTTAAAGTGCTTAGAGGTAGGGTAGCTCTGAATACACACACCTTACACACGCACACCCCCACCCACACTCACACACCCCACACACCTACACCCACACACACACCTCCCCCCCACACACACACACACCTCACAGACACACCCCACACATCCCCCACACACACCTCCCCCCCTCACACATGGGGAAAACCCAGTGAAACAGTAAAATAATAATTTAAAGTGCTTAGAGGTAGGGTAGCTTTGAATAGAGTTGCTATGTTGTGTGGGTGATTTAAGTACCAGCATGTAGGTACCAATACAGAGTCTTAAATTCAATGTACACCGTCTCCTCTGTAGATATCTTGCATGTTGTTACAGAAGTTATTGTGGTATATGGAATCTATACCATAGTCTCTCAGAAAAGCAGAAACAACATGGAGGCAGGAGATGAAAAAGAGATGTCAAATACACATTGGAGATAATATAGTGGGAGAAAGGAAGTAACTATGAGCAAAATTACTATGTAAGACAAAAAAGTTGCACAGCATACTATAAGTCTCACTTTATGTTATATTCATTTTGGTACTATTTCTTGAATTAGATATCAAAAAGAATAATGTCTACAGCAATTTTTAATTAATAAATAAAAATGTATTGCTCTGATTTTTCAAAATGTAATAACACTTCCAACATTATATCGTCAGGAATGTCCTCATTTTCAGTCCATGATTCGATTTCTTCCTCACAATTAACTAATTCTTCGTCTAGAGACTGATCCATAAAGTCCAAGTCTTCCTCAGGATTGTTTTGAAGAACTATTTCGAAAGAAATATTTGCTTCTCCTTCCATTTTCTTGCTGTAAATTGCATTAAAAATAAATATATCAGTAGAGTTAGGGCAGTGTTGGGTTTAAGTTGAGACAGGTACTTCTGAGTTTTTAACAGTGAAGTTATCTTTGGGCAGTGTATGGTATCAGGCAAGAAGAAATATCAAAAAAGTGTATGTGAAGAAGCCTAAGTAATTTCATAATTATACCAGAGAAGCCTAACTCAATCTATAACTATAACAGAGAAGCCTATCTCAATCTATAACTATAACAGAGGGACAGTAAATAACTATCAGAAAACGTTTTTACAAATTACCTTAAAGTGCCCCTTACAAATTAACAACTTACCTTATTGAAAGGTGATGAAGATAAATGGAGAAAATTGTTTCAAGATGTACCTCAGGTAGGTGTGGTCAAAATGGCTGTGTTTCCCTCTCATTTTACATTTATATTCATGTACATAACCAATCAAATGTCAGGAAAAAATAGTAGAAAATGAAAGTAACATTTTAATTGGTTGTAAATCCTAACTGTTCAAATGTGTTTTTGTCATGTAATTTACCTCAGGATATTTAGACAGGGCTACAGGGCAAATGGCTCAATGGAATTCCACCAAATTTGGGAAAATGGTAGAGACTGGTATGTAGTATGGCCTATTCTATATTTGGTGAACATCTCTACAGAGGTTTTTATGTAAATTAACTTTTTTTAAAATTTGGGAGCGCTCACTGGTGCGCGCCCCGGTACGTGTACCGGCAGCGCTACGGGAGTCCTCCATCTTGTGTTTCGGTAGATTTGAGACACAAGATGGAGGACAAACAACGTTGGGAAAGGGTAAAAGGGGGCATGGTAGACACTCCCTGACCCCCTAGGTTTTCTGAGGGGGGCTTAGGAGGCCCATATAGGCCCCAAATTATTATTTTTTTTTACATTTTCTCGGGGGAGCGCCCGGTACGCGTACCGGGGAGCGTACTTTGGTGAAAAACAGTGAAAAAAGTTAGAGTAAAGTAATTGTTTTGAGTGATCAGAGGTAGGGTAGCCCTGAAAAGAGCTTTTGGGTTCTGTGGCTGATTTAGGTACCTACAAGTAGGTTCCAATGCACAGTCTTATATTCAGGAGGAATATTCTATTCCCCTCATCTGAGAAGTGCACACCATCTCCTCTGTAGATATCTTGCATGTTGTAACGCAAGTTATTGTTGTATATTGAACCCATTCCATAGTCTCTCATGTAAGCAGAAACAGATTTATTCATATGTTTCCGTGCTTTCTCAAATTGTGGACAAAATTGGTTGGACCACTTCCATTTCTGTCTTTGGCATATATTGGAAAATACCAAGGCAGTTTGAGGAAAAAGTGCCATCAATTGTTCAAAGGTGTCCTTTAAAAGCATTTCCAGACCTACCCCAGTCAAAGTGCCTAAGTCATTTCCACCACAGTGCAGAATTATGAGGTGAGGGTGTGGCAGATGCAAAAAGGTTTTCACCAATGGTATCAATTGATGACATCTCAATCCTCTCTGGCCAATCCATGTAATGTTCATATTTGGTAAATCAAGGTTGTGAACATTTCTGGTAGCTGCATACCTTTGAGCCCAGTGGATGTAGCTATGTCCAATAATCCAGACAGAATACATGGTAAGAGGGGGTTCTGGTGCAGTCAGATGAAGTGTGGGAATGAAATGGCAGTTTGAACCGTAGGAGTTTGCAAAAAAAAAACTGTGGAGTTTCAGTGCTCTTGAATCACAAGCAATGATTGGTGGATTCAGATAGTTGAAAACTGAAAGTTAGGGTGCATGGTTCTGTTTTGTGAAAGAAGCAATTTGAATGGTTAAGAAAAAGTCATTTAAAGAAACATTGCACTGGATAAGCTGGGGTATTAAGAGGTCAAACATCCTTGCTAAGTTGAATTGCAACATTGTAGAATAAACTTTTAAACCTGAGAGCTCAGTGAGGAGGGAGTTGCATGGTAACAGGTAGAAAGGGCTGAGGGGGGGAAGGGTGTTGATTTGAAAATAGAGAGGGAAGAGTTTTGATTGGTTACCATGAGGAATATGTGTGTAGAATTAGAGGTTCTCTGTGCCATTCATGGTTGCAGTGGCTGGAGTACATACATTTTGCTCTGCTAAAGAAATATTGGTGTGTGTGTCTGACACTGTTCTCAATCTCCTAAAGCATTTGTAAAGGTGAGTAATGATTCATTTAATATAGATAGAGAGTTGTATACTCTGTGGAGAATATTTGGAAGCATATTGTGGTTTTTTAATGTTGCTTTGTGTCATGCTTTTTGATAATGCTTGGTAAAAAGTTTTTACTGCATAGAGGAATTGTATTTTGTAAAATTGTGAAGTTTCAGTAGTGACATGGAATGCTTGTACATAGGACCTGTGCTGTGTTTCTTAAATGTGATGTCAAAAACGATTTTGGGGAAAATGAATGGCTTTTACATTTTTTAGAAGGAATAAATAATGTGTGCATGCTTAAAGAAATACATTTGAATCTTTCATAATGATGTTACCTGTGTTAACTCAGTGTAGGAAGCACATTGAGTTTCTTTGCATAGAGGAAATGTATTTTGTAAAATTTTGAAGTTTCAGTAGTGACATGGAATGCTTGTACATAGGACCTGTGCTGTGTTTCTTAAATGTGATGTCAAAAACGATTTTGGGGAAAATGAATGGCTTTTACATTTTTGAAAAGGAATAAATAGTGTCTGCATGCTTAAAGAAATAAATTTGACCCTTTCACAATGATGTTACTTGTGTTAACTCAGAGTAGGAAGCACATTGAGTTTCTTTGCTGTTGGTTTGTGTCATGTTTTTTTAGAATGGTTGAATTTCAGTAGTGAAACTGAATGCTTGTACATAGGACCTGTGCTGTGTTTCTTAAATGTGATGTGAAAAACGATTTTGGGGAAAATGAATGGCTTTTACATTTTTGAGAAGGAATAAATAGTGTCTGCATGATTAAAGAAATACATTTGAACCTTTTACAATGATGTCACCTGTGTTACCTCATACTAGGAAGCACATTTAGCTTCTTTGCAATTAGTTCGTGTGATGTTTTTTGATAATGCTTGGTATCAACATTTGCAAGAAAGAGGATTTGTATTTTGTGAAATAGTGAGGTTTCAGTAGTTGAATTGACTGCTTGTACATAGGACCTGTGCTGTGTTTCTTAAATGTAATGTGAAAAACGATTTTGGGGAAAATGAATGGCTTTTACATTTTTGAGAAGGACTAAATAGTGTCTGCATGATTAAAGAAATACATTTGAACCTTTTACAATGATGTCACCTGTGTTACCTCATACTAGGAAGCACATTGAGCTTCTTTGCTGTTGGTTTGTGTCATGTTTTTTGATAATTCTTGGTATGAATATTTGCAAGATAGGGGATTTGTATTTTGTGAAATTGTGAAGTTTCAGTAGTGACATGGAATGCTTGTACATAGGACCTGTGCTGTGTTTCTTAAATGTGATGTGAAAAACGATTTTGGGGAAAATTAATGGCTTTTACATTTTTGAGAAGGAATAAATAGTGTCTGCATGATTACATAAATATATTTGAACCTTTCACAATAATGTCACCTGTGTTACCTCAGATTAGGAAGTAGATTGTGCAGAAGGGGTGAGGCATGTCCAGAGGGACAGAGGAGGTGAGGTCTGTGTTCAAGACTGTAGTGGGAGAGAGGCCTTTCCTGGGGAGCATAGGTGGTGAGGCCTGTGTCTAAGAGTGCAGTGGACTAGACTTCATGAAGCCTATCCCCCACTGCAGTCTTAGACACAGGCCTCACCTTCTTTGTACCCCTGGACAGACCTCTCTTCCACTACACTCTTCAATACAGGCCTCACCTCCTCTGCACCCCTAGACAATCCTCACCTCATCTGCAACCCTGAATAGACTTCAACTAATCTGCATCCTTAGACAGGCCTCACCTTATTTACACCCTTGGACATGCGTCACCTCATCTGCACCCAGTTACCATCAATTATACTCAATACATTGAGGCCTGTCCAGAGGACACAGATGAGGTAAGGCTTGTCCAAGGGTCAGAGGAGGTCAGTCCTCTCCACTGTACTCATGGACACTCAATGCTTGCACATAGGACCTGCACTGTGTGTCTAAAATGTTATTTAAAAAACGATTTTGGGGCAAATCAATGACTTTTAGATTTTTGTGAAGGAATAAATAGTGTCTGCATGATTAAATAAATATATTTCAACTTTTCACAATGATGTCACCTGTGTTATGTCAGATTAGGAAGTAGATTGTGCAGATGAGGTGAGGTATGTCCAGAGGTACAAAGGAGGTGAGGCCTGTGTTCAAGACTGTAGTGGGAGAGAGGCCTTTCCTGGGAAGCATAGGTGGTGAAGCTAGTGTGTAAGAGTGCAGTGGACTAGACTTCATGAAGGCTATCTCCCACTGCACTCTTAGACACAGGTCTCACCTTCTTTGTACCTGTGGACAGACCTCTCTTCCACTACACTCTTCAATACAGGCCTCACCTCCTCTGCACCCCTGGACAATCGTCACCTCATCTGCAACCCTGAATAGACCGTTTGCTTTTTGTCATTGCTTTGTTGTTTGGTAATAGTGGTCTATAATGTGGTATTTTTTTCTTTACCACAGATTGAAATCAAGATTTCAAGAGTAAGGAAATATGCCCTCAAGGCAGAGGAGAAGGTAAGATGATACGCGGAAAAAATCAAAAACAGCAACGGAATTACAGCACTCCTCTACAACAAATACTTCAAAAAACAGGAACAAAGCTCCTGGTAAGACAACTAAGTCTTTCTTACGGAACATATGTAGATAAAAAAAAAATGTTGGACAGAATGTAGAAAAAGAGAAGGAGAGAGCAAATTTGAAAAGGAAGGAGAGGCCCTCAAAAAATGTTACTACTGGAGCAGGAGAGAATAATATGTATAGGAATAGAAGGCAGAATCAGTTTAGAGACATTCGTAAACGAATGTTTCGCAATAGGGTGGTTTTAAATTTGTTAAAAAACATTAGGAAAGGTAAACAGAGAGCTGCTTTTTATAAGAAAAAGAAAAATGTAGAGAAGATTGTTGATCAGGCTTTTGAAGTTAAGAAAAAATTATTTATTTTAATAATCAATAGAATTAGGACACTTAACAAGACAATTGATGTTTTCAAATCAAACAGTAGATGGAAAAGAGTAATTAATCGGACTAATTTTTGTAAAGTTTTTTCAGGAGAATGGATGCACAGTTCAAGTTGTGAGCCATTTTTTAATGAGTAGGGTTACTTCCAGGAGAATGATTTAGTGCATGCAGTTGACACCAGTGGTCGAGCATATGAGGTGGAAGACGGTTGTCCGATTGAAAAAGAGAAACTTGTGCCTAGAGAACCAGAAGAGGTGTTAACTGATGAAGTTTTAGGGAGATGTACTAAGGGTCCAGTATACACTTGGAAGTGTAGTAGTATTTTTAGAGTGCGACAGGAATCAATTGATTTGTTTTGTAATTTCTTACGTGCATATAGTAAGAAAAGTCTAAAACAGAAAATGAAGATGTTGCAAGACTTAGATCCTTGCAGAGTGAGAGAAAACACAGGTTTGCAAGGGCATTCACTGGCTTGTCTTTCTAGAAAAGTCTGTCAGAGTGTTTTTCATCATTTTAGGATGTTAGCAGTACATCATACCAAAATGAGGAAATTAGTGAGAAGGTTGTATTATGCAAAAAGTCCAGCACTTAAGCTTAAACAATTAAACAGTGCTCTTTTGCATGGAACTGATTTAGATGTGAAGAAGATTTGTGAAGAAATTGAGATTTGTTATTTTGGTGAAAAAGAGGACAGTGTAGAAATTGACACAGAAATTCAAGGTAATGTGGAAGACAATGTACAGATTTCAAGTACAGAAAAGTTTGACCAGGAAATGACCAGGTTTAAGGTGAAATCAAGTGAAAGGCCGAATTTTACTTGTGTGTGTTGTCGACGAACTCATTATAAGCATCAAACTAGATTAGTTGATTTATACGTAAAAAGTGAAAAGATAAATAATTATGAGTGGAAGGATTTTGCAACTTATTTGTGGGTGGAGAATTGTTTTGATTTGAGTTCTGATCAGCGTATTTGTAAATATTGTTATGATAAATTAAATCAAAACAGAATGCCTGCTAGAGCTGTTCATAATAATCTGGAGTTGGTAGACATTCCTCCTGAATTGATGGATTTAAATACATAGAGTCTATTTTGATTCAATGTGTCCATCCTTTTCAGGCTATTGTTCGCATGGAGCCTATTATAGGGAAATTGCCTCCTTCAGATTTAAGGAGAGGAATAAAGGGAAGAGTTGTTTATTTGCCTCTAGATTTCAAGAAAAATATTGATACCATTGGTGTAGAGAAAGTGGAAGAGGAACCTCTGGTTATTCTAGTTAATGGGGTTCCGACAAAGAGTAAGAAAATCTGGCAAGATTTAGTGGATGTTAGGAAAGTCAAAAAGGCAACGTTGTATTTGGTCAAAAACAATGAGTACTACAAACATGTATGTGTTGAAGCAGAGGAAACAGCTGCAGATGAAGACAGTGATTGTGCAGCTGGCCAAATTGAAAAAGTTGATGTGTCTAGAAGTGAAGAAATATATGAACATTATACTGTTCATCCTTTGCATTCCAAAGAAGTGATGGGGAATGCAATTGACTTGTTTCAAATGAAAGCAGCAAAAGGAAGTCCCATTAGTGTTTGGGAAGAAAGTTTGGAAGCTCGTTGTTTTCCACATTTATTTCCAACAGGTCGAGGTGGACGATATGACGATCGACCACTTCAAATTCCTGCATCTGAATATCGAACTGTAAGATTATATGCTGAAGATCCAAGGTTTCGTCAATGCATTCCTTATTTGTTTCATCTACTGTATGAAAGTGACTTGTCTGGGCTTTCTTATTCAGTGAACCATATACTGAAAAGTGGAGCACAATCTGCGAGACAATCTGCAAGACAATATTTTGGAATCTCATCTAATCAATCTCATGGCATGTCAGCGTGGTACAAATGAGTATTGGTACCGTCGTCATGGGGAATTGAAATGTATGCTAAGAAACTTAGGAACTCCTACATGGTTCCTCACTCTTAGCTGTGCTGAGTATGCATGGAACGACTTACTCTACGAGAGGCAAATGCAAATATACAAAATATAGAATTCAAAACTGCTGGAGAACTGTGTTCTTTGGATCCAGTGAATGTATGTAGATATTTCAATCATAGATTTGAAGCTATGTTGTCTTTTATTACCAACAAAAAAAATCCTCCCCTTGGAGAGGTTTTGGATTTGTTTTGGAGAAAGGAGTATCAAGCGAGAGGTGCTCCTCACATACATATGTTGTTGTGGATTAAAGATGCACCCAAATTTGGAACAGATTCGGATGAGACAGTGATGAGGTTCATTGAAGAGTATTCAACATGTGCTGTTCCGAAAACTACCGAAGAAAACAGTTTAAGGCAACAAGTTTTACGCTTTCAATCACATCGTTGTGGAAAGTACTGTCGTCAAAAATTCAGAAACAAGGACAAGTTCTACACAAAATGGCGTTTCGCATTTCCACGACCGGTGATTTCTAAAGGAAGAGTAAATAATTTGATGTCTTCTCTGCGACATACTGTTACGAGGAAATCACCAAAAAATACATACAATTTAAAAAGAAACAAAGAGTCCAAGTACATCAACGACTACAACCCAGTGATTTTGTCCATGTGGAATGTTAACATGGATATTCAGTTCGTTGCTGACAACTCTATTGCTGTGGCTAGATATGTGACGTCTTACATCACAAAAAAAGAAAAGACAGAACTGAAGGAAATGTGGGAGGACATTTCACATGAAAAGAGTCTAAGCAAGAAATTATACAGGTACAGTCTGAAGATGTTGTCACATCGAGAAATTGGAGCATATGAATGTTGTGATCGATTGTCATCAGCAAGTCTATATGCCAAATCTAGAACCATCATTTGGGTGAGTCTAGGTCTTGCTGCAACACGAAACCGAGTTTTGAAATCTGTACAAGAAATAGAGTATTTGGCGGAGAAAGAACCAGAAAGTACAGATATTTTGAAGACAAACATGTTGGATACATACTATCCAAATAGAAGTCCTTACCTTGAGAACGCTTGTCTCTATGAAGTTCTGCAAAGATATATTTATAAGATGAACATCAGAGAAGATATCAATAATGGAATATATGCTGTCATTGGATGTGAAAAATGTCTAGTGAAGCAGAGAAAAGGCCATTTGATTTATCGAAAATTGAGTTGCGAAAATCCAGAAAAAAGGAAATTTTACTATTTAGCTCTTTTGCAACTCTTTAAGCCATGGCGTACAGAAGAGGAACTACTTGGAGATTTTCTCTGTTATGAAGATTCTTTTAATGCAACCAAGGATACCATAGAATGTCCTGTTTTTCCAAATTATCTGAAAATGTTGAACGAAGAGATAGAGCAAGAAGCCACAATTGCTGTAGAGATTGCTAGAGACAGTTCTCAAGACAGTCAGAGTTCTACTTCATTGAGTCAGGATCCACTAGGAGGACCAATTATCCAAAATGAAGCTGCCACAGCCATGGATGAGGTGGAAAGAGCTATGGAACAAGCTCAAGATGATGTAGTTAACTTAGAAGATTTGGTGAAACAACTAAACCTTGAGCAGAAGCAGATATATGACGAAGTCACAGAACAGATTGAACATGGATTCAGTCATGAGAAAAAAGAGTGCTCATGTACATCATTTAAGCCTGTCCAACTGTACGTGAGTGGAGAAGCGGGAACTGGAAAAAGTTTTCTGATTAAAGCAATTGCAACTTATCTGCAGAAAAGGACTGAATCACCGCTATCTTGTGTTGTTACCACTCCAACTGGGCTGGCAGCACATAATATTAAAGGGATTACTTTACATCGTTTACTGATGCTACCAGTGGAGCATGATAACAAATTGCAATACCACAAGCTATCTGGAGATGCGTGTTCCGAAGTTTCGAAGAAAATGAAACTTCTTGTCATTGATGAAGTAAGCATGGTCTCAAATCTAATGCTTGCTTTTGTGCATTTGAGAATGCAAGAAATTCTTAGAACAGAGTATGATGTGTTATTTGGAGGGAAACACATTATTGTTTTTGGAGATCTACTGCAGTTGACTCCAGTGAAAGGACAACCAGTGTTTAAAATGGTCACGCATGAAGATACCAGGAAGTGCCTAGGAAGCATTGGAAACATTAATATATGGTTAAATTTCAAATATGCAGAACTACTCCAAAATATGCGGCAGGCAAAGGATGAAGATTATAAAAATATTCTACAAGATGTAAGAATCGGAAAAGTAAGTCAGCATGGGAAAGAAGCTTTACATGGATGATTAATTTCAAATTTGTACCCAAATGAAAACATTCTTCCAGAGAATATTTTTAAGAAAATTAACGAGAAGAAATCTGGCATATGTTTGATGCCAACTCTGAAAGAATGTTCCATGTCCAACAACAAAATGTTAAAGTTAGAAAATGAAGAGATTGTGAAACTGGAAGCTATATATAAAATAGAGCATATGGGAGCAACAATTATTTTGTCAGAAAATGTGAAATCAAAATTGGATTCATTAGAGAAGACTATATCTAAAACTGCTGGTTTTGAAAAGACTCTGAATGTGTGTTTAAATTGTCGTATCATTTTGAGAAGGAATTTAAATGTTGAAAGAGGTCTGGTAAATGGAGCAATGGGTCATGTTGTTGGTTTTGTGAATCACAAAAATAGAGATGGAATTGAAATTTTAAAAATTAAATTTGATGGCATTGACGAAATAGAACAAATTTGTCGTTGTTCAGCTAGATTTTTGCTTGTGAAAGACTTATATGTTCACCGAAAACAGTTTCCTGTTTGTTTGGCATATGCGGTGACAATTCATAAATCTCAAGGTTTAAGTGTAGATAGTGCTTTGGTGAACATTGGAAGTTCTGTGTTTAAAGAGGGTATGGCATATGTGGCATTATCACGAGTCAGAACTTTATCAGGATTGTACTTGATTGAGTGTGATGAAACAAAGATTTGTGCTGATCTAGATTGTGTTAAAGAATACAATAGGTTAAGAAGAGAGTATGCTCCACATTTGCCTCAATATCCTCTGTTTGAAAAACATGTGGTAGGCCAAAAAAGAAGAAATGAGAATAATTGCAGTGACGTAGTAGCAAAAAGACAAAAAGTAGATGAAACTATAATTGTAAGTAGAAAGAAAAAGGATTCTGTTGAAGATGTTGTTGGATTTGAGTTTGAAAACAGTTCTGGTGTCAACTGCTATGTTAATGTAGTGGTTAATGTTGTTTTTTTTCTTCAAAATTTACAAGAACAGATTGTTGAAAATCGGGATCAAACATTCTGCTGTTTATTGAATTCTGTGTTTGAGAAATGTAGCAGTGATAGAGCAAAAATAGAAAGTGTTTCAGAAATTCGAAATCTTCTAGACATATGTTATGGTCAAAATCAATTTTCACAGAATATTCAGCAGGATTGTCAGGAATTTTTAATGTTTATGTTTGATGTTTTGGAAGATGAAGGTGTAGATATAAAAATCTTTTTAGCCTTTCTTATCAATAGCAGCATGACTGCGACAACTGTAGTTTATCAAGTAGTACTACAATAGACACTGAAAGATTGATATATTTGACTTTACCAGACTGCAAATCAGTGTCTTTTAATAATCTAGTTAAAGCAGCTGATCACAATATGGTGTGTACCCAATGTAAGTCTGCAATGCTGTCCACATTATTTTTACAAACCTATGGTAAATATGTGATTTTAATGTTCCAACGATGTAGACCTGATGGAAGTAAATTGTCAACTTCTATTAAAATTTTTGTGGCTTCTCAGTTATCAATTTCAGGAAGAACCTTTGCAACTGTAGCTATTATTTATCATGACGGTCCTTCAACAACATCAGGGCATTACACATGCTATTTAAAAAGTCGTAAAGGTTGGACCCACTGTAATGACACTCATTTGACTTTCAAACAACGTTTGCCTTTTGACTTAAAAAATTCATACCTAGTGTTTTTAGAACCAACATTTAAGTAAAGGTAATTGGCCTATGAAGACGGGAGCAGTTAATAAAGGTTAGTTTGCTGTTTAAAATTATATTCTGAGTAAAAGTGATCAAGATAATATAAAAAATTGAGTTGTCATATAGGTACTGTAAGTGGATCTCATAGTAAGTAATATCAGTATTATAGGAAATTATGAACATGAGTGAGTCAGAGATGGAATTATGAATATTTAAATATTGTGAAAATGTTGTATGAGCCTTTCTTTCAGAACGTCGGAAAAACGGTAATTTCAGAGTTTCTTTTAATTAATTTGAAAATATAATGATACATCTGACACTATTCGGCCTTAAGGAATGGTGAAGAAATGAGCAAAGAGTTATGACTGAACAGCAGGAGTATATGAAAATAATGAAAATATTTCAGATGTTCTTCGAGCTTTTCTTCTAGAAAGTCGATGAAATTGAATTTTTAGTGAACAGCAGAGTACTTTCCAACGAAAAGGACCTTCATGATATAGTATTTGGTCTAAAGGAAAAGTAAGTGAATCAAAGATTAGTGTACATTTGTGATTTTTAAGTTTAGATGTTTTTTTTTTAAAACACAATCTTTTTGATTGTGTTTTTTTTTCCCCGCTGTCATATGATGAGTAGTTTGAACTCACTTTTTTAAGTGAAATTCAATATATTCTGAGAACAGCAAAAATAAACTATGTAACATGTTGTACAAGTTATTCTATAGTTTGTATTCTGTAATTTAAATTGTATTCCCATTGTCTCACACTCACTTTCCTTTTTCCACCCTCTTTCAGCTCTTTTTACTCACTTATAATGTCTTTCTTTCACTCTCTTTCAGCCCCGTTCTTTTACTCCACTTCTTTGACAACCCCTCATTCTCATTTCAACTGTCTGCATCCCCTCTCTCCCTTGCATAACTATTCAGCTTTCAGTCTCTCTGCTTTACTTCCCTTTTCCGTCTTTTCCTCCTTTGCTCTTTTAGTAATTCCTCTTTACTCACTCACCAGTATTGTCGCACTCTATCATCATAAATTACCCACTCTCCCTCGCTTATCTTTGTTTCCTCCTTTTTTTGACCTCTTCTCTCTATTTTCCGTTGACTACCTCTATGTCCTCAGTCCCTCACTCTCCTTGTGTTATGTTCACTTGTATTTATCTACCTTCTATCATTTCTCTTACAACAACTTCACGGCTCCTCTCTCATCGTTCTTCAACCCATTTCTTTTAGTCCAGTTCCATTACTACCCCTCATTTCCTATCTTTCAGTGTCCTAATCTTTACTTTCATCACCGAATCACTTTCTCTCAGTACCACTGCTTTAGTCCTCTTCTCCTCTCTTTCCTTCTTTTGCTCCCTTACTCATTTTTCTTTCCTCGCTCATTGTACTCCACTTCACTCAGTCTTTCCCTTAGTCTCTCTGTCTTCTAACTTCCTCACTCCTTTTCCCTCAATCCTTCTATATTATCCTCTCTCCCTTCATCCCTTCACTCTATGACTCTCCTTCACTTACTCTCAGTTATCTTCCATTCCTCATTTTTCTAAATGCATCCTTAATTAGACTCCTTTCCCTCTAAGTCATTATCTTTTTACTTACTCCTGTTTCCTGATTTAGTTTTGCTAACTCACATTCTTTTAGTATCTTTCTTACCTTCAGTTCATTTTTCTTTTTTTTCTTTTCCTTTTTGTCAGTGAATCTATATGCCTTACTCTTAGTAATTTACTCTCCTTCTATTTCTTTTTCCCTCTTTTTGTCCTTCTACCTTACTTTATTTCCCTTTCTGTGTCCTTCACTCTTACTTTATTTCTAAATACACTGTTATGATTTTTAACCTCTTCATTTGTATCTTTTATTTTAAAATACATATTTTACTAATTATAACTTATTTTTTCTTCTCTCTTTCACAGATACAAAATGTGGTAAAAAATGTAATTAAAGTAACATTTATTATATGGTAAGTGTGACTAAAAATGTAGTTTGTCATCACCCTTTGCTTTAACCTCACTACTATTTTCTCAACCTACCTCACTCCTGTTTCTTTACTCTGCTTTCCTCACTTATTCATATTCTCCATGTTTACTCCCCTTTCCCTATTTCCCCTCCTACATTCAACTTTTTTCAGTCCCTATTCTTTACTTCCCTTACCCTCTGTTCCCTTCCTTTGCTCCCTCACTCATTCTCTTTCCCTTAATCATTTACTTCACTCCTACACACACACCTCCCCCCAACACACACACACCTCTGACATACACCCCACACACACACCACACACACACCTTACACACACACACACACAGCCACACACACACTCCTCACACATACATACCCACACATCCCACACACACACACAAACTCCACACACATACCCCCCACACCCACACCCCCCACACACATATCTCACAGACCCACACCTCCACCCACACCCAAACACCTCACACACCCACACCCACACACACACCTTACACACCCACACCCCCACCTACACCCACTTACTCCCTATAAGTCACCCACACTGCCTTACTTACCTTTCTTTCCTGTTTCACTCAGACTCTTTCAGTCACTCCTTCCTTTACCCTCTCTCTCTTTTCTCTCTGTCACTCCCCATGTCTTACCCTTATTCACTTTTATCCACCCTCTTTCACCCCTCTTTACTTACACTCACTGCTCTTTTCTCACCCTCCCTCACCATTGTTCATTTATTCCGGTTCCGTCACTACCCCTCATTCCCCATTCTTTACTGTCCTTCCTTTTACTTTCAACACCCACTCACATTCTACCAGTACCTCTACTTTAGTCTTCTTTTTCTCTCTTCCCTTCTTTCGCTCCCTTATTCATTTTCCTTTTCTCACTTACACCCTATTACACCTTCTCTGTTTTTTACTATGTAATAAACAATCCCTCTGTGTTGCTCCCTCTATCTCTTTTACTATTAACATTACGCTCTCTGTGTTCTTCCCTCATGCTCACTCTTTCTTTATTATTATTATTTTTTTTTTGGTTGCGCGCCCCAGTGCGCGCCCCGGTGCACGTACCGGTACGTGTACCCTGCAGAAAAAAGATTGACAGAGATTCTTTAAAAATATAGGTTTATTTTTATAAATTAAAGGTAGTTCTAAAAAGAACTGTTTTTTTAATTCTTTTTGTTGTTTTATATTTTTTTATTGTTTTTTGGAACATTTTTTACTTTTTGGGGGTTTTCTGAACAGTTTTATATTTTTTTTGTATTTTTTATGGGGAGAAACAAAAACAGGGAATTGTAAATGGCTCAACTGGAGCAAAAAAAAAAAAAGAAAAAATTAGGGGTTTTTTGGGCACTTATGGTTATCCCCAGCACAGATGATAAGTTTTATACATTGCTCACCATAGCAAAGTAACTTTCCACAATATTTGCACATGATTTTAAAATCGTTAAATTTTTATTGTATGATAGGCATTGTCTCTGTTGCCTCTGAACCCGATGGAGTTGGTTCTTTCGATGTTGAGGGTCTAGATGTTGATGGGGGTCGCTTACTGCAGAGGTCCCTTACCTCTGCAGCAGAATAGTTGATTGGGTGCCAACGAATTATGTGCCGAATCATGGTATGATTCCCGAAGGAATATTTTTTGTTAGTGTTCCCCCTCGACAGCTCAGCATCACAAATCAGACAAGTCACCTTCGCAGCGTTGACTTTTTTGAAACCCCTTGGGATTTTGTAGAACTGCCATACGAAGTGCTCTTTTGGTTTGTAGGGCTGATTATCTTCAGGCAGGAAATGCCTTGTCTGTCCCTTCTCTTCATCATCCTCCTCCTCTTCTTCTTGACCACCAATGTAATCTTCTGGTGGTGTTTTTGATGGTGGTTGTGGTGGGGCAGATGCTCCAGCTGCTGCTGCTACTGTAGCCATTTTAAAGTAGAAAAGATTAGAGACAGATCTCCAAACAGGTCTTCCTCAGTCAAAGGGCAAAGTCAGAATAAGGAAAAAAGGTGGGGGCTTTCATCATTTGGAAAACAAAACTGTTCTGGACCAATGAAAAAGTGTTATTTTCAAGTCACATGACCAGGGCTTTCATCATTTGGAAACCAAAAGTGTTGTGAACCAATAAAAAGTGTTATTTTCAGGTCACATGACCCGATGCGCTTATGCTACGCGTCCCGGGTCACGCCCGGGGGCGCGTTGCATAAGCGCATCAGGACGTTTCGCGATCGTATGCGCTCGCGTGCTCTTACGCTGTGCGTCATATGACGCATCACGCTGCTACGCGATACGTCACGATGTTGTTTTCGTTCGCGGGCATAGCGCTAACGGGACGCTCACCGGTACGCGCCCCGGGGCGCGCCGTTGCACTACGCTTACTGGTGAGCGCTCCGGGGGAAAAAAATAAAAAAAATAAAAAAAATATTACATAATTATACAATATAAAATTCGTTATAAAAAATATTACATTTCATACCTATAGAGATTTGCTATGAAAAAAAACTATGAAATTCACTGAAAAAAACATAGGTTTCACACCGGTTATAGTTAGGAATTAGCATTTAAAAAACCTATTAAATTCACAGAAAAAAACATAGTTTTGACTCCAGTTATAGTTAGCTGGAAATTTTACTCGCATAAAACTATTGAAATTCCCACGTTATAGTTAGTTGGACTCACTATAACTTGCGCGTGCAATGCACTGCTGATGACGTCACATATTACATCACTCATGACATGGTCAGTGACATCACTCATGACATCACTGATGACACCATCCTTGTGACACAGTGACAGATCTCCTTTCACTGTAATGTAACCCTTGAAACACATATTCAAAAATAGAAACTAAAATTTTCAAAAAAATGGAGATACCCATACCAGTTACAACAACCAATTCAATAATTCCACCATCTATATACACATCCACTCATTCACCAACAGTTTTATATAATCACTCATACGTATACTCACTCATCAAATATAATGATACACATATACATCCTGTTACACACCGACAGTGAAACAAAAGATACTCTCACACATACTCACACATGCAAATAAACTATTGAACATCCATTTATTTGCATATACAGCTATACACACACTACCACCTTACTTCTAAAGAACCTTACACATACTTACTCTCTTAAACATTCACTTATAGAAACACATACTGATTTAAACAGAAACTCTTACAATCCCTTACACTCACATATACTCACTTATATACATCAATATTCACATATACTACATTAAAACATATGTAGTTACTGATAAAGACACTAGTGAGACAGTCATTCAGTCAGTAACACACACATATACACAGTCATCCACCCATACAGTCCTGCACATATGCTGTCTTCAAAACACATACAGAGAGTCAGTTATTCATGCATCTATGTGCTAAGTAATTCCCCCACCAAACCATACAAACACTCATACTGATACTAAATCAAACATCTAATAACCTATATACATACACATGTAGCTACTCACCAACCCATGCAGCCACTTATACAGAAAGTGAAACACTAATCCTTATATTTAAATATTTAAACATTACTCACTAATATATGTATTGCCTAAGATACACTTATTAAGCCAGTTAACCAATCAATTTAAAAAATAAATAAAACATCTAAACACTAATTTATTCTTCCATCAACTTTTACATATACATATATAACACATATTTATTTCTCGGATAGACACACATTCACTGGATGGTGTCATCAGTGATGTCATGAGTGATGTCACTGACCATGTCATGAGTGATGTATTATGTGACGTCATCAGCAGTGCATTGCACGCTCAAGTTATAGTGAATCCAACTAACTATAACGTGGGAATTTCAATGGTTTTATGCGAGTAAAATTTCCAGCTAACTATAACTGGTGTCAAACCTATGTTTTTTTTATTGAATATATATATATATATATTTAATATTACCTACTGGCGGTCGCCAGTAGGTATATATAGTTAGGATTTTTTCCCTATGGGTTTTTTGAAAATTCTATGTCTAATAACTTTGGCGTTTGTGGACGGAATTGGCTGAAATTTTCAGGAAAATGGCACATTTTGTTTCTGAGCAGCCCCTGGAAATTTGGGGGGAGTTGGTCCAGGGGGGGCCGAGAAAAAAGGGGGGTCCCAAAACGTGTTTTTAACATTGAGTTTTCCATAGGGCGGTTAGCCTCACTTTTAGCCCGAACGGCTGAATGGATTTGCACGAAACTTGGCAAAATTGTAGGGACTGGTAGCCCGATGTGCCTTTTGTAGGTCTCAATATATGTGCTGCAGTGGATTTTGAGAAAATAACGTTCAAAAAAAGATATATATCTGTAAGCGCGGACCAGGCAGCGCCCCGGTACGCGTACTTGACGCGTAACGGAACTTCGCGTAGCGAAGTTGATTGGCTCTCCGGTGTCTGTCAACATTCTAAACAGTCCGGAGCGGCCGCCATCTTGTCTCTCGGTAGGATCGAGAGACAAGAGGAGGCAAAAGCGAAGGGGCAAATGACCATAAGGGGGCATAGTAGATCCTCCCTGACCCCCTAGGTTTGATGTGGAGGCTTTAAAGGGGCCCCGCTAAGCAAAAAAAAAAAAATTTTTTTTTTTGTTTTTTTTCGTGGTTAGCGCCCGGTACGCGAACCGGGAAGCGTTCTGGGGAGCGTATCACAATGAAAAATGAATGTTAGACTTTTCAAATGCTGTATGTTAATTGATTGTTGGTTTTGTTGATTATTTTATTTATTTTTTTAAGCTTTTTTTATTGTGTTTCATAATTTATTAAACTTTCTAACATTTCATTGTCAGAAATTTCATAATCATGGAATATAGATTGTAGTCTCTGAGGTTGTAAAATGTCCTCATTTGCAAGGAGGTTATCTACTGCTTGTACACATTGCAGTAGTTCTTGGTCCCAAGTTTCATCCATAAATTCAATCTCATTTGGATCAATGATTTCTGTGTTGGACTCTGGAAGGACAATTTCAAATGAAATGTTTTGTTCACTTTCCATTTTTCCTGAAATTTGCATAAAAAAATATATATTAGTAGAGGTAGGGCACTGTTGGGATTAATTTTAGATAGGCAGTTTTTAACAGAGAATTTATCTTTGGGCAGTGTATAGTATCAGAGTGGAAGTAGATACACTTTTTTATATTCCTACTTCCACTCTGATACTATACACTGCCCAAAGATAAATAAAAAAGTGTATCTAAATTTATAAGTACTACAGAGGGATAGTATATAACTAACAGAAAAAGTTTGCCATATTAACTTAAAGTGCACAATATACTTCAGTTTTAAAAATAACAACTTACCTTTAAAAAGAAGTTGAAGTTATTAATGAAAATCCTATTGAAATGTACACCAGGAAGTAGTAGTCAAAATGGCTGTGTTTCCTTCTCTTCCTTTATATATATTCGGGTACATAACCAATCAAATGTGAGGTAAAAAAAGTAGAAAATGAAAGTAACATTTTAATTGGTTGTCAATTCCAACATTTCAGATGTGTTTTGTGAAGTAATTTACCTCACGGTATTTAGAGAGGTCTACAGGCTAAATGGCTAAATGGAATTCCAATCAAATTTGTGAAAATGGTAGGGATTGGTATGTAGTATGAGCTAATCTATATTTGGTGAAATTGTCTCCAGTGGCTTTTCTGTAAACTACTTTCCCACCTTTTTTGATGGTGCGCTTCCCAGGGAGCGACCCGGTACGCGAACCGTTGAGCGCCCCGGTTCGCGTACCTTAAGCGTTCCGGGAGTCCACCATTTTGTGTTTCGGTCGAATTAAGATACAAGATGGAGGGCAAATAATGTTCAGAATGGGTAGAAGGGGGCACGGTAGACTTATCTTGACCCCCTAGGTTTTCTGAGGGTGGCTGAGGAGGTTTATATGTGCGAAAAAAAACCATTTTTTTAAAAAATTTCGCGAGGTTAGCTCCCGGTACGCGTACCGGGTAGCGCCCCAGGGAGTGTACTTTGTTGAAAATTAGTGAAAAAAGTTAGAGTAAAATAATAATTGTGAGTGATTAGATGTAGGGTAGCTCTGAGAAGAGCTTTTGGGTTTATGGTACATTTTGGTACTTATAAGTAGGTACCAATGCACATTTTTAAATTCAGAGTGAAAACTCTGTTGCCCTCATCTGAGAAGTGAACTCCATCTCCTCTGTAGATATCTTGCATGTAGTAACGCAAGTTATTGTTGTACAGGGAGCCCATTCCATGGTCTCTCATGTAAGCTGAAACAGATTTGTTTACATGCTTCCTCGACTTCTCAATTTGTGGACAAAATTGGTTTGACCACCTCCATTTCTGTCTTTGGCATATATTTGAATATACCAAGGCAGTCTGAGGAAAAAGTGCCATTAATTGCTCAAAGGTGTACTTTAAAAGCATTTCCAGACCTACACCAGTCAAAGTGCCCAAGTCATTACCTCCACAGTGCACAATTAACAGGTCAGGTTTTGGCAAATGCATAAAGGTTTTCACCAATGGTATCAATTGGTGACATTTTAATCCTCTGTGGCCAAACCACTTAATTTCCACATCTTGTAAATTGAGGTTAGGTAAATTCCTGCTTTCAACTTACCTTTGAGCCCAGTGAATATAACTATGACCAACAATCCAGACAGAAAACATGGTGAGAGAAGGTTCTCCTGCAGTCAGATGAAGTGTGGCATTGAAATGGCAGTTGAAAAAATGTGAGTTTGAAATGAAAAAAACTGTGGAGTTTCTGTGTTCATGAAGTAGTAACAGTGATTGGTGGATTTTGATTGATGAAAACAGAAAGTTAGGGTGCACAGATGTGTTGTTTGAAAGATGTATTTTGAGTGGTCAATAAAAAATCATTAAATGAAAGAAAGCACTGGATATGCAGGTGCACTGAGAGTTCAGAGTTCAATTGCAACATTGTTGTGTGAATTTGCAAACACCAGAGTTTCTCCAAGAGCTGGTTGCTATGGAAAATAGGCAGAAAGGGCAGAGGGGGAAGGGTTTTCATTTGAAAAAAAGTGAGGGAAGAGTTTTGATTGGGTGACATGAGAAATATGTGTGAAGAATTACACCATTTCTGTGCTTTTGATAGCTGCAGACTCTGGAGTGCATACCTTTTGCTCTGCTGAAGACAAATTGGTGTGTTTCTTAGACTGTTTTCAAACTCAAAGTATTTGCTAAGGTGAGAAAATATTTCTTTACTTTAGATAGAGAATAGTGTGCTTTAAGGAGAAAATTATGATTTATGTGGCGCAAATTGCTTGTAAATATGCTCTCACATGTGCATGGAAAATTTTGATTTTGAATGTTAGTGTTATATAGCCATGTTAAAAGTGACGCAACCATGCTGGAAAGCCAATCAAAAAATGATTTCATGTGTTTTAATGACATTTTAAGTCATTTTCTGATGTGCAGTGTTTAGAAATTATGATTTGAAAATCGTTTTTGTGGAAAAGGAATTGTTTTTAAATTCATGACAAGGATATAATGGTGTATGGTTCTTTATAAGAAATTGACTGTCCTTGATGTTATTTTTCTCATTTTAGTGTAAGACCTTTCTCTGTGGCGCAAATTGCTTGTAAATATGCTCTCACATGTGCATGGAAAATTTAGATTTTGAATGTTTGTGTTAAATAGCCATGTTAAAAGTGACCAAACCATGCTGGGAAGGCAATCAAAAAACGCTTTCATGTGTTTTAATGACATTTTAAGTCATTTTCCCATGTGCAGTGTTTAGAAATTATGGTTTTAAAATCGTTTTTGGGGAAAAGGAATTGTTTATAAAATCATGACAAGGACATAATGGTGTATGGTTCTTTATAAGGCAATTGACTGTTCCTGATGTTATTTTTCTCATTTTAGTGTAAGACCTTTCTCTGTGGCGCAAATTGCTTGTAAATATGCTCTTACATGTGCATGAAAATTTTAATTATAAATGTTTGTGTTACATAGCCATGATAAAAGTGAACCAACCATGCAGGAAAGCCAATCAAAAAACGCTTTCATGTGTTTCAATGACATTTTAAGTCATTTTCTCATGTGTAGTTTTTTGAAATTATGATTTGAAAATCGTTTTTGGGAAAAAGGAATTGTTTTTAAATTCATGAGAAGGACATAATGGTGTATGGTTCTTTATAAGGCAATTGACTGTCCCTGATGTTATTTTTCCCATTTTAATGTCAGACCTTTCTTTGTGGCGCAAATTGCTTGTAAATATGCTCCCACCTGTACATGGAAAATTTTGATTTTGAATGTTTATGTTACATAGCCATGTTAAAAGTGACCCTACCATGCAGGAAAGCCAATCAAAAAACGCTTTTATGTGTCTTAAGGACAATTTAAGTAATTTTCCCATGTGTAGTGTTTTGAAGTTATGATTTGAAAATCGTTTTTGAGGTAAAGGAATGTTGTTAAAATTTATGTTCGCCATATGCCCCCAAATTTCTTTTTCAGGGTTGCAGCAGGGTGTTCTTGAGACACCCCTGCACCTTTGGAATAAATTCCTAATTTGTGATGAGCAAATTGTTAATCGCAAATTGCACCTTCATTTATATGAGCCTCCTAGCCCATGGAAATGAATGGGTAATTTGCAATTAGCAATTTTCTCAAACAAATTTGGAATGGTAAAGAATCGCTATTTATTCCTTAAAATTCGCTTTTTTGGAAATGCAAAATAGTTATATGATACATATGGCGGTTGATGTCTAACAAGATAAGAAGCTTATGGATACATTTATGATGACTGGTGCAATGAAGTAGAAATCACTTACTTCATTGGTAGGCCTTTACAATAAATTATCTCCTCTGTATTCTTCATCAAGCGTAACTTTAATCTGCAATCCTGAGTAGGCCTCACCTTAAACAAACCTCTGGATAGGCCACATCTTATTGTCATCCTGATTTAATCATTTATAATGCTAGGGACAGATTTATGATAGGTGTATACCCCTTTTGTGCCACTTAGAAAACATTGTCCATGGGGAAATGACTTAAAATGTCATTAAGACACATGAATGTTTTTTTTTAAAACGTTTGCAATTTTTTTGGGTCACTTTCAACATGGCTATGTGTCTGAAACAGTCAAAATCTAAATTTGCAATGCACAGGTGGGAGCATATTTACAAGGAATGTGCTTCATGGGGAAAGGTCTTATAATGTAATATGGGAAAAATGACATTAGAGATACTGAAATGCCTTATAGAGAAGCATACACCATTATGTCCTTGTCATAAATTTGCAAACCATTACTTTTCCCCAAAAACGATTTTCAAATTATATTTTGAAAACACTGCACATGTGGAAATTACTTAAAATGTCAATAATTCAAAATTTGTGATTCCTTAAATGCAATGTATCAAAAAAAAATATGTAAAAAATGATATTAAGGATTTGGAAACTACCACCAACTTCTAGTTTGTGGTAATTTGCGAATTCTTTTCAAAAAGCATTTTTTTTTTAAAAAAAAAAAGGTCCCATATGACGCCCATACATGCCATTAGGGCATGTAGGTGTGCCATGTGCTCCCAAATTTCTTTTTCAGGGGTGCAGCAGGGTGTTCTTGAGATACCCCTGCACGCTTGAAAAAAATCCTATTTTGTGATGAGCTAATTGCTAATCACAACTTGCAACATTAATTCCTATGAGCCTCCTAGCCTATGGAAATGAATGGGTAATTTGCAATTAGCAATTTGCTCATTGCAAATTAGGAATAGTAAAGAATCGCTATTTATTCCTTAAAATTTGCTATTTATAATATGTAAAATATTTTGATGATACATATGGCAGTTCATCTGTAACAAGATAAGAAGCTTAGGGATAGATTTATGATGAGTGGCGCATCACCAGGGATGTGACAGTCATCCTGCGCCACTGTTCCGCCACCCATGTTGTGCTGCATTTACAATGCGGCGCAGCATGGGGCAAAAACGGCACAGATGCGTGACGCATCTGTGCCGTAAAGGTGGCGCATTGCTGGAGTTGTATCGTAAGTGCGATGCAGCTCCAGCAAGGCTCAGGGGTGCCCCATCTATACAATGCTGCGTCAAGACCTATGCCAGCTTCAAGCAGGCGCAGGGTTTTGAAGCAGCTTTCTCCTATCTGATTGTAAATGCGGCACACCATGGGTGGTAAAGCAGTGGTGCACATTAACTGGTGCATGCCTGGGGATGTGCCATTTAATATAAATCTGCACTTTAACATTTGAGTATGTGCAGGGGACACAGAGTCGTTGAGGCTTATCCAAGGTTAAGAACAGATGAGTCCTGTTCAGTGAAAAATTAGACATAGGCTTCACCTGCTCAGCATCGCTGGACATGGCTAAATAATAGCTGCAAAATGTTACTCCTGTTAAATAATTTTACTATTATAATCTGTGAGATTTGTCTCTTACTCTGCAACATCTCATTGTTGTTATCTTTATTTAAAGATAAAGACAACCTCAACATGAGCGACAATCTGCAATCAGTTGATTTTGACCTCATCATTGAACTTGTAATTGAAACATCAGTGGATGTTGATCCATTGGATGATTTAAATCCTGAGGATGAAGAAGAGCGTGATGAGGATGCAGATTTGTCCGAATTATATGATATAGGATGGGAAGCTGACCTGCTTGAGCCTTTGGAATTATAAACATTTATTTTTAAAATTTATAATCAATAAAAAGTAAAAAGGTAAACCGTTTAATTTAAAAATAAAGACACCTTCAAAAACAGGTTATGTGTAGTGTCTTCAATAAAATATTAAAATATGCTCATAAAATTAGATCAGATTCACATATAAAATAGCATAGGTAACATAAATATAAATGTCATTTCTTTTCTGGTATTTCTGTATTGTAAATTTGACTAAAAAAATCTTCTATTTAAAATGTCAAGTAGTGTGTTAAGTTTTTGATCACTGTTATTGTTTTATGATAGGTGTATACCTCTTTTGTGCCACTTAGAAAACATTGTCCATGGGGAAATGACTTAAAATGTCATTAAGACACATGAATGTTTTTTTTTAAAACGTTTGCAATTTTTTTGGGTCACTTTCAACATGGCTATGTGTCTGAAACAGTCAAAATCTAAATTTGCAATGCACAGGTGGGAGCATATTTACAAGGAATGTGCTTCATGGGGAAAGGTCTTATAATGTAATATGGGAAAAATGACATTAGAGATACTGAAATGCCTTATAGAGAAGCATACACCATTATGTCCTTGTCATAAATTTGCAAACCATTACTTTTCCCAAAAAATGGCAATGACTAAAAAATCTTCAAATTAAATTGTCAAGTAGTGTGTTATGTTTTTGATCACTATTACTGATTTACTGTTTGATAATAATGTTTAATAACATTTTTTATTATATTTTTCCTCAGATTCAACTGCAGATCATTTCAAGATTTAAATATGCCTACAAAAATAAGAGAGATAAAGGCTGCAAAACGTCAAAGACAGCAGGAGAAAAAAAAACGCAGCAGTCCTCTAACAAAAAGATTTCTCAAGCCATGAAGAAAGCACCGGGTAAGAGCTCTAAATATTTCATAAGAAATATTTCTAATAAAAAAAATATTAGTACAGAAAATGTTTCAATCCATAACATGACAAGTAAATCAAATGGAAAGAAAAGGACAAATGAAAATGTTACTGCTAGAGCAAGAGATAAATCTGTGCATGATAGTAGAAGGAAACAACAGTTTAGGGAGATTCGTAAACGAATGTTCCGTAACAGGATAATTGGCAATTTGTTAAAAAATATTAAGAAAGGTCAACAGAAATTAGTTTTTTATAGGAGAAAAAAAAAAGTTGAGAAAGTTATTGATCAGGCTTTTGAAATTAAACGTAAGTTATTTATTTTGATAATCAATAGAATTAGGAAGCTAAACAAGGCAATTTTTGATTTCAAAAGAAATAGTAGATGGAAGAGAATAGTTAATCGTAGTAATTTTTGTGAAGTTTTTTCTGGAGAATGGATACATAGTTCAAGCTGTGAGGCATTTTTTAATGAAGAGAGTTATTTCCAGGATAATGATTTGGTGCATGCAGTTGACATCAGTGGTCGTGCTTATGAAGTGAAAGATGGTTGTCCAGTTGAAAAAGAAAAACTTGTGACAACAGAGGCAGAAGAGTTGTTAGGTAATGAGGTTTTAGGAAGACGTGCTAAGGGTCCTGTGTACACCTGGAAGTGTAGTAGTATTTGCAGTGTGCGACAGGATTCCATCAATTTGCTTTGTGATTTTGTACGGACATTTAACAAGAAAAGTTTGAAGCAGAAAATAAGGTTGTTGCAAGAATTAGATCCTTGCAGAGTGAGAGAAGTGACAGGTTTGCATGGTCATTCACTGGCTTGTCTTTCCAGGAGAGTATGCCAGAGTGTTTTTCATCATTTCAGGATGCTAGCAGTGCATCATAACAAAGTGAGGAAGTTAGTTAGACTGTTGTATTATGCTAAGAGTCCAGCAATTATGCTGAAACAATTATGCGCTGCTCTTTTGCATGGTTCTGAAATAGATGTGAAGAATATATGTGAAGAAATTGAGTTTTGTTACTTTGGAAGTAAAGAGGAGAATGTTGAAATTGAGCAAGAAGTAGAGGGTCATTTGGAAGATAGTGTACATGTTTCCAGTACAGATAATTTCCAGAGGGAAATTGCGACGTTTGACATGAAATCAAGTGAGAGGCCTAATTTCACTTGTGTGTGTTGTAGACGCACTTATTATAAGAATCAGACTAAGTTAGTGGATTTATATGCAAAAAGTGAAAGGGAAAATAATAGTGAATGGAAGGATTTTGCAACATACTTGATGGTAGAAAATTGTTTTGATTTGGGATTGGATCAACGTGTGTGTACTTATTGTTGTAACAAATTAAAACAAAACCAGATGCCTGCTAGAGCAGTTCATAATAATCTGGAATTGGTTGAGATTCCTTCTGAATTGAAGGACTTAAATACTTATGAATCTATTTTGATTCAAAGTATCCATCCCTTTCAGGCTATTGTAAGAATGGAGCCAAAGACAGGGAAATTGCCTCCATCAGATTTACAGAGAGGATTAAAGGGAAGAGTTGTTTATTTGCCTCTAGATTTCAAGAAAAACATTAACACAATTGGAGTAGAAAAAGTGGAAGAGGAACCTCTGGTTATCTTAGTTAATGGGGTTCCGACAAAGAATAAGAAAATATGGCAAGATTTAGTAGATGTTAGGAAAGTTAAAAAGGCAACATTGTATTTGAAAAAAAATAATAAATACTATAAGAATGTATATGTTGCAGAAGAGGAAGTAAGTGAGGAAGAGGATAGCGATTTGTGTGCTGGTCAAATTGAGAAAGTAGAACCCTCTACTAGTGAGGAAATATATGAACATTATAGTGTTCATCCTTTGCATTCAAAGGAAGTCATGGGGAATGCTATTGAGTTGTTTCAAATGAAACAAGCCAAAGGGAGTCCCATTAGTGTTTGGGAGGAAAGTTTGGAAGCTCGGTGTTTCCCACAGCTTTTTCCAACAGGTCAGGGAGGAAGATATGATGAGCGACCTCATCAAATTCCTGCTTCTGAATACCGGACTTTGCGATTGTATGCAGGAGATGCTAGGTTTCGACAATGCATTCCTTATTTGTTTCATCTCCTGTTTGAAAGCGATCTGTCTGGACTGTCATATGCAGTGAACCACATCTTGAAAAGTGGTATACACATGCAAAACATCTCGGCAAGTGATTTTATGGATAAAGTGAATGTCCAAGATAGTATTTTGGATTCTCACCTGATTAATCTCATGGCGTGTCAGCGTGGTACTAATGAGTACTGGTACCGTCGTCATGGTGATTTAAAATGTATGCTGAGGAACTTAGGTACTCCCACATGGTTCCTCACTCTGAGTTGTGCCGAGTATGGCTGGGAAGACTTACTTCAATTTCTACGAGAGGCAAATGCTAACGTAGAAAACATCGAATTCAAGACACCCGGAGAACTGTGCTCTTTGGATCCAGTCAATGTATGTAGGTACTTCAATCATAGATTTGAAGCTATGATGTCTTTCATCATGAATAAGAAGAATCCACCTCTTGGAGAGGTGTTGGATTTCTTCTGGAGAAAGGAGTACCAAGCAAGAGGTGCTCCTCATATACATATGTTGCTGTGGATCAAGGATGCACCTAAATTTGGAACGGATCCAGAAGACTCAGTGATGAGTTTCATCCAACAGTATTCTACGTGTGCTGTTCCAAACGCAAAGGAGAAGAAAAGCCTAAGAGAAAAAGTTCTGCGTTTCCAAAGCCATCGATGTGGAAAGTACTGCCGTCGTAAATTCCGAAACAAAGACAAGTTCTACACCAAATGTCGTTTCGGCTTTCCACGACCGGTGATTTCTAAAGGAAGAGTAAACAGTTTGATGTCTTCGCTGCGACATAATGTGATGAAGAAATCACCTAAAAACACTTACAATTTGAAGAGGAACGAAGAGTCCAAGTACATCAACGACTACAACCCGGTGATTTTGTCCATGTGGAATGCTAACATGGATATACAGTTTGTGGCTGATAACTGTATGGCTGTGGCTCGGTATGTGACGTCTTACATCACCAAAAAAGAGAAGACAGAATTGAAGGATATGTGGGAGGACATTTCCCATGAAAAGAGCCTCAGCAAGAAGTTGTACAGTTTCAGTCTGAAGATGTTGTCGCATCGAGAAATCGGAGCGTACGAATGTTCTGACCGGTTGTCTTCAGCAAGTCTCTATGCCAAGTCCAGGAGTATCGTTTGGGCGAGTCTTGGTCTTGCTGCAACGCGTAATCGAGTTCTCAAACCTGTGCGGGAAATTGAGTATTTGGCGGAAAAGGAGCCAAACAGTACCGACATTTTGAAGACAAACATGTTGGATACATATTATCCAAATCGAAGCAGTCACCTAGAGAATGTTTGTCTGTATGAGGTTCTGCAAAATTACATGTTCAAGAGGAACATCAAAGAAGATACTGAGAAAGGAGTGTATGCTGTAATAGGAAGTGAGGGATGTCTGGTCAAGCAAAGAAAATGCCACTTGATAAACCATCGAAAATTGAGTGGCGAATCTCCTGAAAAAAAGGAGTTTTTCTATTTAGCACTTTTGCAACTTTTCAAGCCTTGGCGTGCAGAAGAGGAACTGCTTGGAGATTTCCTCTGTTACGAAGACTCTTTCAATGCCGCCAAGGAGACCATAGAATGTCCTGCTTTTCCCAAATATGTAGAAATGTTGAATGCGGAAATTGAGCAGGAAGCAACGATTGCAGCCGAGATTGCCAGAGACAGTTCTCAGGACAGTCAGAGTTCTGCTTCATTGAGTCAGGATCCACTAGGAGGACCTCTTATTGAAAATGAAGCTGCCACTGCTATGAATGAGGTGGAAAGAGCCATGGCACATGCTCAAGAGGATGCGGTTAACTTAGAAGAGTTGGAAAGGCAACTCAACGTTGAGCAGAGGAAAATATATGACGAAGTTACCATGCAAATTGATCATGGATTAAGTCATGATAAGAAAGAGTGCTCATGTACGTCGTTGAAGCCTGTCCGACTGTACGTGAGTGGAGAAGCGGGAACTGGAAAAAGTTTCCTCATTAAAGCAATTTCATGCTATTTGCAGGAAAGGACAGAGTCATTGCTCTCTTGTGTTGTCACTGCTCCAACTGGACTGGCAGCACATAATATTAAAGGGATTACTTTACATCGTTTACTGATGCTGCCAGTGGAGCATGACAACAAATTAGAATATCACAAGCTATCTGGAGATGCTTGTTTTGAAGTTTCAAGAATCTTGAGGAAAATGAAACTTCTTATCATTGACGAAGTAAGCATGGTTTCCAATGTCATGCTTGCCTTTGTGCATTTGAGGATGCAAGAAGTTCTCAAAACAGAGTATGATGTGTTATTTGGTGGCAAACACATCATTGTTTTCGGAGATCTTCTGCAGCTGACACCAGTGAAAGGGCAACCTGTGTTCAAAATGCTCACGCATGAAGATACCAGGAAGTGCCTAGGCAGCATTGGCAACGTCAATATATGGTTAAACTTCAATTATGCTGAACTGCATGAAAATATGCGTCAGGCAAAGGATGAAGTTTACATGACTATTCTACAAGATGTTAGAATTGGAAAAGTGACCGAGCATGGGAAAGAAGCTTTACATGCACGATTACTGTCAAATTTATATCCAGAACAAGATGTTGTGCCTGAGAATATTTTTCAGAAAATTACTGAGAAAAAATCTGGAATATGTTTGATGCCAACTCTTGCAGAATGTGCCAAATTCAACAACAAAATGTTGCATTTAGAAAAGCAAGAGATTGTGAAAGTGGAAGCTATTGATAGAGTAGAGCATATGGGATCAACAATTATTTTGTCTGAGAATCTGAAAACAAAATTGGATTCATTAGAGAAGAGTATATCTAAAACTGCAGGTTTTGAAAAGACTCTGAATGTGTGCTTGAACTGCCGTATAATTTTAAGAAGGAATTTACATGTTGAAAGAGGTCTGGTAAATGGATCAATGGGTAATGTTGTTGATTTTGTGAAATACAGAAATAGAGATGGAATTGAATTTTTAAAAATTAAATTTGATGGCATTGAGGAAGTACAGCTAATTGCTCGTTGTTCTGCTAGATTTTTGCTTGTAAAAGACTTATATGTTCGCCGTAAGCAGTTCCCTGTTTGCTTGGCATATGCGGTGACAATTCATAAATCGCAAGGTTTAAGTGTAGACACTGCATTGGTGAATATTGGCAGTTCTGTGTTCAAGGAGGGTATGGCATATGTGGCATTGTCACGAGTTAGAACTTTATCGGGATTGTACTTGATTGAGTGTGATGTCAGAAACATTTGTGCAGATCTAGATTGTGTTAAGGAATACAATAGGTTAAGAAGAGAGTATGCGCCACATTTGCCTCAGTTTCCTTTGTTTGAGAAACGTCTGGTAGGCCGGAAACGAAGAAATGAGAACAATACTGGGGAGGTTGTAGCAAAAAGACAAAAAGTGAATGAACCTAAAATTACAAGCAGAAACAAAGAGGATTCTGTTGAAGATGTTGTTGGTTTTCAGTTTGAAAACAGTTCTGGTGTCAACTGCTATGCTAATGTAGTAATTAATGTTTTGTTTTCTCTAAAAAATGTAAAAGAAGAGATTGTGGTCAATTCTGATCAAAGATTTTGCAGTTTGTTAAATTCTGTGTTAGAGAAATGTACCACTGATAGAAGAAACATAGAAAGTGTGTCTGAAATTAGAAATCTGTTAGATAGATGTTCAGGCCAAACACAATTCTCTCAAAATATTCAGCAAGATTGTCAGGAGTTTTTAATGTATATGCTTGATGTATTACATGCTGAAGGTGTAGATGTAGATCAGCTATTTGGGCTTTCTTATCAATGGCAGCATGACTGCGAGAACTGTATGGTATCAAGTACTACTAGTGTAGACTCAGAAAGATTTATATATTTAACTTTGCCAGACAGTAAATCAGTCTCCTTTAATAAGCTAGTAAAAGCTGCTAATCACAACATGGAGTGTAGCCAATGTAAATCTGAAATGATGTCCACATTATTTATACGAACATATGGCCAGTACGTCATTTTAATGTTCCAACGATGTAGGCCTGATGGAACAAAATTGACAACTTTAATAAAAAAATTTGTAGCTTCGCAGTTGTCAATATCAGGAAGGACTTTTGTAACTACAGCAATTATATATCATGACGGCCCTTCAATATCATCAGGACATTACACAGCTTATTTAAAGTCTAGAAATGGCTGGTCATTCTGCAATGATTCTGTTTTAATTTTCAAAAAAAAATTGCCGTATGACCTTAAAAACTCTTACCTGGTGTTTTTAAAACCAAAATTTTAGGAAAATAATCTCGGGATATGATCTGTGGAATTTCAAGAAGTTCTAATGGCTCCTACACAATTTGGCCTTGAGGATAAGTGTAGTTCAGAGACATAACTTCTAATCATAGGATTGGACATCATGGAGATGTATGTGCACTTTAAATGAGTTCAGAAAAACTGTTTCTTTTCATAAGCTAATTGAAGCAGCCAATCAAAACATGGAGTAGAGGGAATGTAAGTCTGCAATGCTGTCTACTGTTTTACATTGCTTTGTGATTAAAAGTGATGTAGAGAATTAAATAATTGTAGTACTCATAGAGGTAGTGTAAGTCTGCTTCATATTAAGCAGTATCAGTGTCATAGGAAATGTAGAACATGACTGAGCAAGAAGGGGAAGATATTACTATTCCAGGATTGTGAAAATGATCTTCAACATTTTAATTCTGAAAGTTGCGGAAATGCCAAATGATGGGATTGGCTTACAAGAAATCCAAGAGTTATAAATATCTCTGACTAGATTTGGCCTTGTGGAAAATAGTGGTAGAGAGCAAGAAGTCATTTATTGCATGTAACGTGTTTTTAAAAACGATGGAGGTTTTCTTTCAGAAAGTGGCGGGCTGAAAGTAATAACAGCACAAAAGAGTGTAAGCTGTTCATAGGACATCCTTGGACGTCATGGAAAGTAAGTTAACTTTAAGGAGTTCTGAATTTTAATTTCTGATGTTGTATGGGTTTTTTAAACACAATCATTTTGATTGTGTTTTTTTTTCCCCGCTGTTACATGATGAATACCTTCAAGTCACTGTTTTTAGTGAATTTTGATACATTCTGAGAACAGCAAAAATAAACCATTTAACATGTATAATTAATTCTGTACTGTTTGCATTTATGATGTATATGTAGAACTGTGTAGGAGGCATGGAGAAGGTGAGTTTTCTGTAAGTGTTAAATTTATTGTATGCAGTGCTGCACTTCTACGTATTCTTTCATATGCTGGACTACATCTGCACAATGAGATACCTAAGCAAAGGAAACACAAGTGATGTGATTGTGAAATGAGCAAAATAAATTGCACATATTTCAATTACATCACCTGTGTTTCCTATCATTACGAATCACATTGTGCAGATCAAGTTTAGGTCTGTCCAGGGAAACATAGGAGGTTTCTACTTTGTTGAAGAGTGCAGTGGACATGACTCACTTCATTAGTAGACTTTCACAGATATTATCTCCTCTGTACACTTCAACAAGTGTAAATCTCATCTTGAACTCTGAGTAGGCCTCACCTCAAACAAATCTCTGGATAGGAGACATGTTATTGGCATACTGAAGCGACACTTTTCTGAAACAAGAGCAATGCAAAAGATGCACCATGTTTTAAGAAAGGCCTCACTTCATCTGCATCAAGATACTGTTAGTTTAAAATGTATATCTTTAGGATTGTGTAGAGGACCTGGAGAAGCAGAAGCTTCTGTCAGTGTCAAAGTTGTTGAAAAACTATTTGTCCTTCAATATTTTCCCTTGTCTTTTGTAATTTTTAAATACATATTTTAATTTTTTTCAAATGTTGGTTCTCTCTTTCACAGATTGAAAGTATAGAAATAAAATGTGATTAATTTAACGGCAATTACAAGGTAAATAGTTGTACTCTTTTCGTTACATTTCTATCACATTCACCTACTATTAGATCCACTGCTTCACTTCTTTAATCCTCAGTTTCCTGCCTTTGCTACTTTCCTCATTCCTTTCTCTATTACCTATTTACTCAACTCCTTCCACTCTTTTTCTCAGTCCCTCTGTTCTCATAGTTCCTCAGTCTTGTTCACTCACTCCATCTCTATTACTCTTAGTGTCTGTGAATTACTTTCCCAACTTTTTTTTTTTTGGACCGCTTCCCGGGAAGTTGCCCGGTTCGCAAACCAGCAGCGTTATGGCAGTCCACCATTTTGTGTTTCGGTCGAATCAAGATACAAGATGGAGGGCAAATAATGTTCAGAATGGGTAGAAGGGGGCACGGTAGATGTATCTTGACCCCCTTGGTTTTCTGAGGGTGGCTGAGGAGGACCATAGTTCTTCACTCTTGTTCACTCTCTCTGTTTCTATTAATGTCACTGTTTATGACTGATCAAAAAAATGTTTTTTAAAAAAGAACAGTAACTATAAGGGAAGGAAATAGACAGTTATGTTAAAAGAAAGACAGCTATAGGGAGTAAACTAAGGATACTGTTACCTACAATCCACTGCTGTTGATGTTACTGACCATGTCATGAATGATGTAATATGTGACATCATCAGCAGTGGATTGTAGGTAACAGTATCCTTAGTTTACTCCCTAGAGCTGTCTTTCTTTTAACATAACTGTCTGTTTGCTTACCTTATACTTACTGTTCTTTTTTTTAAAAAATATTTTTTTGGGCTAGCTTCCGGTACGCGTACCGGGTAGCGCTCCGGGAGCGAACTAAGAGAAATAGAGGTTGGCAGAGTTCCAAATATTCTACCAATTTTTTTATAATGGGGAGTTAGTTCTGAAAAGAACTTTTTTTTTTATGTTTTTGTTGTTTTATATTTTTTTTAGTATTTTTTGAAATTTTTTTTACTTTTTTTGTATTTTCTGAACGTTTTTAAATTTTTTTGGTTTTTTTGGGGGGGGGGAAACAAAAACGATCCATTATAAAGGGCTCAACAGGAGCAAAAAAAAAAAAAGAATTTATTTTTTGGTGCGTCTCGTACAAACATTAATATGATTTTGAATTGCTCGCAAAATCAAAGTGATGCTACTTTCTCTGTAGCAGATGAAAGTGCCACATTCCACGCACACTTGCTTTACGTGCCCAAACAACATTTGGATGTTTGCGATCATCTCCCTCGCCTCTGGTCCCGACACCTCTGGAACCACCGATCTTCTTGCCATTGGGAGGGGATTTTGTTGTTCGTCACGTAGCTGGGCAGCACTATAATTATTTGGGTGCCACCTACTCATATGCCGATGCATAGTATGATTGCCATAACTGTATTTTTTATCAGTGCCCCTTGACAATCTATCACCGCATATGCGGCAAAACACGTAACGTGCATTCACTTTCTTTTGCCCCTCAGGAATTCTGTAGAATTGCCAGATGTAATTCTCCTTTCGATTGTACCTCCTGGGCTCCTCTGGCAAAAACTCATGCTCTTCCTGCTCTTCCTCCTCTTCCTGTTCTTCCTCTTCTTGCAAAATTACTTCTGCAGGTGGTCCTCTCTTTCTTGGATTTGGTGGAGGTGGTGGGCTAGCACCAGCTGAAGCTACTAATGAAGCCATCACAAAGTATCAATAAAGGGTCTTTCTCTCACCAAGATGAAAGTCAGAGTGATGAAAGAAGGAGGGGTTTTCATCATTTGGGAAAAACAAAAGTTCTAAACCAATGAAAAGTGTCCATTTTAGATCACATGACCTTGTATTACATCATTAGGAAACCAAAAGTGAAATGAACCAATGAAAAGTGTTATTACCGAGTCACATGACCTGCTATGTTTACGTTACGCGGTCGGCGCCGCGCCGCGGATCGCTTCCGGTTCGCGTACCGCTGCGCTTCCGGGTACGCGAACGTAGCACGTAATATGACGTATTACGCGAGAACGCGAAACGTCATGCTGACGCGAAGCGTCGCGATGTTGTTTTGTAACGCGAGAGGTGCGCAAAAGGAACGTTTACCAGTTCGCGTACCGGGTCGCGCCTCCGGATTGAGCTAACGGGAAGCTAACCGGTACGCGTACTGGGAGCGAAACAAAAAAAAATAAAAAAAAATTGTATAAAAAACATGTAAAAAATATTTTTCTTTTTAAAGAATAATACATTGTAAAGGTTTTGATATTAGCTATTAAAAAACCAATGAAATTCACTGAAAAAACCATAGGTTATACACCATATATAGTTAGGAATTAGCATTTAAAAAACCTTATTTTACTCACACAAAACCAATGAAATTCCATATATAGTTAGTTGTACTAACTATATATCACGCACCCGCAATCCACTGCTGATGATGTCACATATTACATCATTCATGACATGGTCAGTGACATCACTGATGACATCACTGATGACATCTCAAATGACATCACTGATGACATCACTGATGACATCTCAAATGACATCACTGATGACATCACTGATGAAATCATTCATGTGATAATACGATGAACCTCTTCAGACTGTAATATAACCTTAGATACACTCAGTGTAAACACAGACTCACAGATTGTCACTCATCCATGAAGTTACACACACACCTAGACAGTCATGCAAACAATCAATCACACCTCCGTTTCCTTAACTATACAGTTAAACACACCTTACTTATTCAAACATATACTAAAACATATTTACTCACTTATACAATCCTGGATACAAGTTCACAATGATCCATACAGCCACTCACACATTCACTGGCTCTTATGCACAGTTATTTATATATGTCAACTCTCACATGTACTGTATTTTACATATGTACTTAATTTGACATGTAGCACTGAGATATCTATTCACTCACCAATACAGTCATGCACACAGTCAACCGCCCATACAGCTGTTTCCAACATGCACTTTTGAATCCATACATCTATGCACAGAGTCATACACTTCCCAGCCACCCACACACACACTCAGTCTCCCATACAAATGCTTGTGCAACCAATCAATAACCTATATAGTTACTCATATAGCTACTGATCAACACATGCAGCAGTTTACAGAACAACAGACATAATGATGCACAAATTAATACAGTTTAGTCACTAACCCATGCACTCAGTGAGACACATTTAATCACTCACTCATACATTCAGTCATGCACCTACTAAATCCTTCGTCCAGACACTTATACATCGACTCATTCATAAATATGTAAGACATATTTTAACTTTACAGAAAAATGCAGTCACTGGATGTTGTCATCAGTGATGTCATCAGTGATGTCATTTGAGATGTCATCAGTGATGTCATCAGTGATGTCATTTGAGATGTCATCAGTGATGTCATCAGTGATGTCACTGACCATGTCATGAATGATGTAATATGTGACATCATCAGCAGTGGATTGCGGGTGCGTGATATATAGTTAGTACAACTAACTATATATGGAATTTCATTGGTTTTGTGTGAGTAAAATAAGGTTTTTTAAATGCTAATTCCTAACTATATATGGTGTATAACCTATGGTTTTTTCAGTGAATATATATATATATATATATATATATATATATTTATTTTTTTTCACACAAAATGCTCACGTTTACTGGAGCCCCCGACCCTTCAGGGCGGCCTCTGGAACAATGGGCACGGAGCAGCCCATCAGTTAAACAGAAAAGAAAACAGAGGCCCGTTGCTGGCACTACGTTGTTTATTTCAATGCCCTGCAGCACCGCTTACTTCCAATAACCTTACGTTTCAGCCTCAAACGGCCTTGCTCACAGGTGGAAGTTCAGATAATAATTGCCAAGTGCGCTCATGCGTGCTTATAAGCTCTTTGTGTCACGTGACTGCATTCCAAATTTACAAATCCCACAATGCACCATAAATCACTTTGAGCATACAAGCTGGAAATCCTCGTTATTTCTTCATGATATTTGCACACAATACCTGCATTATGGTAGCATTGTCGTTGGTGTGGAATCTTTCAAAATCAGACAGTCAGGTGAGTTTAAATATTCCCCGCATATTGCTGAATTCATTCAATGACACGAGCAAAACTCCACTGTGTCAGCACGATCGAAGATAGATGTATTCTATCAGGAATCCCTTCCACCATGCATATATTTTTCGCCGAGGGTATATATATATATATTACCTACTGGCGGCTGCCAGTAGGTAGTTGTAGTTAGGACCTAGTTTCCATAGGAAATTCACAGCATTCTATTTGGAATAACTTTGGCGCTGGTGGATGAATCTTCGTGAATTTCTCCAAGAAAATGGCCTGCTCGGTTCCACTCCTTCCCTGAAAGTCTGGGGGTGATTTGTCAAGTGGTGGATAAGAAAAAACGGGGGTCCCAAAACGTGTTTTCCCCATGCAACTTCCATAGGGACCTTTAGCCAGGGCTACAGCCCGAACAGCTGAACGGAATTACACGAAATTTGGCAGAGAGGTAGAGTTCGGTTCGCAGATTGTGCTTTTCGTTAAATGGTGTAAATCCGTTCAGTAGTTTCTGAGAAAATTGCAAGTAAAATCATAGCGATATCTAGAGTCGGAGTTCAGTACGCGTACTGAAATCTGTTCAATTACGAGCGCGAGCTGCATGCTGATTGGCTGTGAACTGTTTGTCCAGTACAAAGGTATATACCCAGGCTAAAAATTATAAAAGAGCAACCAAAGGCTATTCAATGAATAAAGTATATATAAGCCAACACACAAAATACTAGACTTTACTGGTATATAAAAATTTAATTATATTGATAAAACAATCAATTAAATACATATAGGCATACACAACTAATGCATTAGAAACACATGATACAATAAAAAATGTTATCTCTTTTTTTGGATCAGTTTTTTAAAAGGGACATTTGTTCTGATAAAAATGCAGGATTTCAAATATGATCATCCCAGATTCTATTGGAAAGGCTGTTAGTCAACGCGTTTCGACACGTATTTGTGTCTTCATCAGGACAAATATTATACAGCCGGATATCTAAAGGGAACAAAACATATTTTAGATTTTCAAAACATTCAGTACTGTGTATTACAGGCACAAGAATGTACATTTACATAGCCAGGTTACAAGATAAAACATGTCTGATGTTGCTGAAGTTTAGTTTTTTCTTGACATTAGTTCAGGATACAACTATCTGTCTAAAACCTTGTCCTTAGTACACGGTTTTGCGATGTATATGTCTTTCAGATATATTTATTAAATCCATTCAATCGCGTATTAACAATATTCTATTTAAAAGCATCCTTATATGAAAAAAAGGAAGAAAAGGAGAAACAAGGCAAAAGGTAGAGGGGTAAAGAGGTTTAGGGTTTTGCAAGATCTATATTCTTTCAGTTGCCAGTGCAGCCATTGTGAGTTTTAGTCTTTTCTGCATATTATCTAATTCTATGTTCTCAAGTTTTAGCGCACTCATTCTAATGGCATTCCCTAATATTCACGTAATACACTAATCTATGTACTTTCAAAATTTCAAAGGACTCAAAAGGAGTCACTCGTCTTTTTGGTGAAATAAGAATAGTTTCATACAGAGACGATATAAGCGGCTATTTTTTAAAAACTCACACATTTATTTAAAGGCACATTTATTCAATTCTTTATGTATTTAAGCTGTTATATCTATTTTTTTCCCCCTTTTTTTCCCGTGCCCTTATCCTTTTACTTTGGATAATCAGACTGAGGCTAAGTATAAGTATGCATCCGTGTTTTCACAATATTCGCAGTTCAAGTTGATGTAACCGAATATATCGTGCATTTACTTTGATAGACTAGTTTCTCTTTCATCGTCTCACATCAAGTGTAAGATATCTTACCTAGACTATCCTTCTCAGCATTTTGAAAAATTCAGAACGAAAGAAGCGGCGAGTGAGGCACCTTTCTTTTCTTTGTCTTTCAGTCTTGGTATGTGAAACCTAAGAAAGGGACAGGATTCCTAGCTTTTAGTTATTCATTGCCCAAGGCTTAGTGTAGAAGCCCTAATTTCCATAAACTCGTTCTATGATCTCATTTTATAATCAGCATAGTATCGCGTTACCTGTTGCTGGCGGTTTCACTGCATACATCCCACTCTTCGTTTCAAAAAGTTTAAAACATGATGTGTTCTTTAAAAACAGATATTCTGCAACAGAAGTGAAGGTACAAGGTTAACTGTGTAACCTTTGTTTTGTGTCTGAAACCTTTGTACTGTTTCCAAGCATGCTTTCTAATTTTTCATGCCACTTCTAAATATAACTATCGTTCTTTTAAATGATTTATTCGTTCATAACCCCAGTGCAAAATCGCTAGCTAGGGAGGTCGAATAACACTCAGATTTCTTATATACAGCTAAAGATATCCACAATGAGAAATGCATTGCCCCTGAGAGTCATTCATATACATGCGGCGTATATTACCTTAATGACTTATGCTATCGGTGCTATATTTTCTCGGTTTCCAAAGCTTTAGCAAACTGAAGACGCCAGCCTGAAACGTCGTGTGTAGATTAAATTTGTTTCTCTAGATAACAATAATCATGAGAAAACATTATGATTACAAAGAAAAATGGTTCAGGATAATATTGTTGTTTCTCAGGGCATTTATTGCACACAGCAAGTTTTTACCTATGTCGCTTCGTGGTTTTAAAAACCTTGTTAGTTCGGCTCCACGAGCATGATAGAAATGGAAAGAGTAGTTTCTTGCTCTGTGGACACAAAGTCTTCTTGGCTTCCCAATTGTTAAGCGCGTTTTTCAAAACGGAAATTCCAAGCTACAAGACAAAAGAGTGCAGCCGGGCTATTAACAGGCTCCCCTAGGGTCAATACTATTAAACAATGGAAGGGAAATAAGTATTTTAGTTCTCCTATTCTCAAAATCTTACGGATAGGGTTTTATGACAGGCTCGTACTTCACGGCGTCTCGGCTGGTGTGCAAGAGAAGGAAGAGTTTGTAAGTGGCCTTCTCATTGGTATTTATACCAAACAGCTTCAGTGTCATATCAGGAGACAAACGCCCACATTTAAAGCCACAGTGTTCACCGGCTTAATGTGTTGTTATTATATTTTTCTGAACCTTATTTTGGCTGCTTGTATATTTATGTAAGTCATTCCTATTTTGAGAAGGTTCTAATTTTATGCAAAAAGGTGATTTTTGACAAATTCTACCTATTATTACTGGTGATACCTATTTTCTTTTTTAGTACAGACAGAGGTCCATCGTCATAACTTTATGCATATCATCCTTATCTATATAATTGCATTCTCCCAGGGTAACTCGTGATTTAGGCCATGGTTAAATGTACCAAGAGTAAAAATCCAATATACCTCTTTCTTTTTTCTTATTTTATCTCCACTCTTACTGTTGGGTATGTGGACCTTTTCCAGAATTCGCCATTTTAATTCATCAGGCGAGTGTTTGTACTCCAAAAAATGGTTTACCAAGGGTGCTGAAAGCTTTCTGGTTTTTATTGCTGACCTATGTTCTGTCAGTCTTGTCTTTACTGCTCGTGATGTCTCTCCCACATAACCCAAATGACAAGGGCATGTGATTAGATATATGACATTTTGGGTGTTGCATGTCCATAATTCTTTTGCTTGAATGTTGATGTTATTAAACATTAAGCTTTCTCCAGTGATGATGTTGTTACACGACTTACATGAGCCACAGCGAGAGGTCCCTTTTACTGTGCTATTATCTGTAATTGATCTTTGTATGAAGGGAGGATTATCTGTTCTTTGGATATGTCTGGATCGTACGATTTGGCCCTTAAGATTTTTGTTCCGCCTATGGGCGAACAATGGTTTGGCTATTTTTTGTTGATTATTATTCAGATTCAGTAGGTGCCAATTAGAATTTATTATTTGCCTGACTGTAGAGTCCAGAGTGGAATGTTTTGTAACACAGACCAGTGTCAAATTTGTTTTTTGTTTTTGTGAATGTAAGAGTGCGTCTCGATCATAAAATCTGGCCCTCTTGTAGGCCTCTCTAACCAAGCGGCGAGGGTATCCTCTCTGGACAAATTTCTCCTTCATGCTTTCAGACTGGTTATCATAGTCTCTAAGGTTGGTGCAATTGCGCCTTACCCTTAGGAACTGTGAAAAGGGAATACTATCCTTTTGACATTTGGGGTGATAGCTCTTAAAATGTAATAACGTATTCCTCGCCGTGGGTTTTGTATATAGATCTACTTCCAGTAGTCCATCGTTGTTTTTTATGTAGATATCTAGAAACTCCACCTTTGATGTACTAGTGTGGGCAGTGAAACGGAGATTCTCATCTGCCAGATTCAGCCACAGGAGGAATTCCCTTAAAGTCTGTTCCCCATTGGTCCATACAAAAAAGATGTCATCTATGTATCGGTACCAATGGGAAACAGACTCAAAAAAGGGGCCACCTCATTAAAGATGCATTTGGCCTCAAATGCAGTCATATAGATGTTCGCTATTGATGGGGCCATCGAAGCCTCCATACTGACTCCCTTTGTCTGCAAGAACATATTTTCTCCAAATTCGAAGAAGTTTTCTTGTAAAACAAGTGTTAAACATTCCTTAATGAAGGTTTTAGAACAAGGTATTTGATGTTTATCAATAAACCACATTGTTGTTTCGATTGCTCCTATCTGGGGAATATTGCTATATAGCGACTCAATATCTAGGGTCACTAAGATCTCCCTTTGTTCATTAAAAGGCAATGTTTCTACTTTTGTGATAATCGCAGCCGTATCTTTGACGTATGATGGGGAAAGAGAAATGTAGGGATGAAGAATGTTATCTAAATACTTAGAGATTGCTGCAAGGGGTGTCCCTATCGTGGATACGATCGGGCGATATGGGGGATTGTCCTGATCTTTATGGATCTTTGGTAATCCATAGATACAAGATACCTTCTTGTCTGATTTGTTTAGGAATTCAAATTCCTTTTTGTTTATGATCCCTTCCTCGTATGCTCTAGTTGTCATCATGTTTATAGACTTTACTATCCTTTCTGTAGGATTTAATCTGATTTTTTTATAAAACGTGGGATCATTTAACATTTTAAGCATATTGGTCTCATAAAAAGTGCTATCAATCAAGACTATCCCACCACCTTTATCACTGCTTTTCACAATCACTGTGTTATCATTTTTGAACCTAGTCAGTGATTCATGTTCTTCCTTAGTTATGTTATATTTAGGTTTGGGAATAAATCTAAGTGCCTGATCTAATTTTTTTACCACTGCTTTCTCAAAAATTGCTATTTCAGGACCTACCTGGTCTAAAGACGGAGTGAATGTGGATGGCAAGGCCACTATGTTTGATACTGTGTCAGCAAGTTCCATGGGGTCACTATCTAAAAAGAATTTTTTTAATCTAATCTTTCGAAAAAAAGAATGAAGGTCCTGATATAACTCAAAAACATTGACGTTGGTATGGGGGACGAAGGATAAGCCTTTGGTTAACAGGGAGAGATCTGCAGGGGCCAAAGTACGTGAGGATAGATTGAATATCGGGATTACATCCCGTTCCTCCAATATTGCTTGTTTCTGGTTTCTAGATATTGTTGAGGTTCCTGGGCATATTGGTGGTTCTGGTAATTGCCCCTTGTTGTGTTTTGAAATCTGACCCTTTGGCGTCCCCTTCTCCCCCCCCCGTTGTCCTAAAAAAGGCTGGCGGTTGTTTCTTTGGCCATTTCTGGGGTCGAATGGTCTTTCATCATGGTAACCCATGCTACTCTCCCCATCTGATTCAGCATCTGAAGAGTCAGAGAAGGTATTGATCTTTTGTTGAGGATTATGATTATATGATCCTGATTGGGTCTCTGCTTTATAGAAACCATCCACAGTATATGGATAGGTTCGTTCTAAGGTGTAGAACCTTTTGTCTTTGGTGAATTTTTCATCCTTTCTTTTTTTGAGGTAGTCTGAGAAAGACGCAATATCATTTTTGATGGCTTCTAATTGCTTATTTGCATCCTCAACTGTAGTAGACTAACTGTTTGTCAACACTCGAAACCAGGAAGGGTTGGCGGCCATCTTGTGCCTCGCTAGAACCGAGTCACAAGAAAACAGAAAAACAAAGTTGAGAAATAAGGGAAGGGGGTAGGGTAGAGACATTTTGACCCTCTAGGCTTGCTCAGGGTGTCATAGACGGATGTTTAGGCTGTATTTTTAATTATATATTTTTTTTAAAGAAAAATCGAGGCGTACGCGTATGTAAATACCTACAATTACGAGCAGGTGCTGCATGCTGATTGGCTGTTAATACTCCAAACCAGGAAGTGTTGGCAGCCATGTTGTTTGTCGGGAGATCAGAGTCACAAGAAAACAGTAAACAGTAAACCAAAGTTGAGAAATAAGGAAAGGGGGCAGGATAGAAACAATCTGAGCCTATAGTCTTGGTCAGGGGGTGGTACATGGATCTTTAGGCTCAATTTTTATATTTTAAAAATAAAAATTGGCGGGGTACTCATGCAGTACTTGTTCATTAGGTCCCGGGGGGCAAATTACGGGGGCAATTTTCCTGCAATATGGGGGCTTGTAAGGTGCCCCGAGCATTGGGGAAGGGCACTCCTCTGGTTTTATTTTGAAGTATGTGGGGGGGTTACGGTCCTACTCCCTGCACTCTCGGTGAGCACCTCCCCTGGGTTCTATTTAAAAAAAATATATATGTTTTGAACTCTCTCTCTCTCTCTCCCCGTACACGTCGCGGGGAATGCCACCTTTCTGGGGCAGTAATATGTAAAATGACTTTCCAGCTCCAGGTACCTGTATTGTCTGGAGTTTTTTATTAATGTTCGAAGGGTGGGCTTCATAATATGTCCCTGTAAATTCCCATAGAAGACTATGTTCTGGTGTTAACATGGGCTTCTATGGGAAATAATAAGGCCGTATTATGAAGCTCATTATCGCCGTTTTATCGGCAGTTTCTTGCCGATAAAATGGCGACAATTTTAACACCGGTGGTTGATGATATGCAGCTAAGTTTACTGGTCAAAAAAAAGAGGAATGGGCCATATTATCAAGAAAAGGCGATACATTATCGCTGTTTTTATCTGCAGGAAACTGTCAATAAAGCGGCGATAATGGGCTTGATAATATATCCTTGTGAATTGCCATAGAAGCTCATGTTGACACTAGAACCTGGGCTGCTATGGGAATTTACAAGGGACTATTATCAAGCCCATTATTGGCGCTTTAGCGGCAGTTTTCTGCTGATAAAAGCGGCGATAATGTATCGCTCTTTAGTGATGATATGGCACTGACGGGCATATTATCAAGGATCGGTGTTAAAATGATTGTTGTTTTATGGGCATGAAAGTGGCGATGAAACGGCGAAAATGGTCTTGATAATACGCCTTTGTTAATTCTCATAGAAGCCCATGTTCTGGTGTTAACATGGGTTTCTATGGGAATTAACTAGGGCCTATTATGAAGCCCATTATCACCGGTTTATCAGCAGGTACTGGCGATAAAAGCGGTGGTAATGTATCGCCTTTTGTTGATAATATGCCCCTTCATTTCTATGATAGTATGTAAAACTTTCCTTTTTTTGTGTAGCAGTTGTACTCTCTACGCATCCACAGCCTCGTTTCGAAGCCCACGTTTTTTTCTTTTTCTTCAAGTTCAACAAACAAAGCTTTCTTTATTTCAGGTATTACATTTGGCGCTTTCTTTTCCCGGGTCGTGTGTGTCATCCACTGCTGAACTTTTGTAATATATTAATAATCGTATTTTATCTACATTTCTTTGGAACGTAGTGCCGAGGCGCCAAACATTTATCACATACTCCGTCCACCGCCATTTTAGTAGTTTTTCACCGTTGTTTTTATTACATCTGTTACTTTAATTTTATCGTCCTCCTATTTTCTTTGTGATCGATGAGATTTCGAGTCACAGACACCATGGTGTTTGTCCTTAAACTCTGATGTTATCAGACTTGGTCACACGTATACCTAAAAACTAATTTGAAGGACGTAAGTCACAGGCATTGCAACGCATGTTCGTCAACAGAAAGATATTATTAAGATTTTCGCCGCTTTTACCAGCAGGAAAACTGCCGATAAAGCAGCGATAAAGGGCTTGATAATAGGCCGTTGTGAATTCCCATAACAGCCCAAGTTAACACCAGAACCTGGGCTGCTATGGGAATTTCCAAGGCCCTATTATCAAGCTCATTATCGCCGTTTTATCGGAATGTTTGCTGCCGATAAAAGCGGCGATAATGTAGCGCCTTTTGTTGATAATATGCGACTTCGTCCCATGTCCTGCATCGCAGTTTGCAATGCAGGGCGCAGGATACGAAATTCATTTTATTAATTTAAATGTTTACTTACCTGCAACCATCCAGATTCCGCTGTTTATAAAACCCCACCCTGCCCCTCCCCCGCCCCATTTGCCTACCTCACCACAACTCCCTCCACGTGCCGCGGCTGAGTCAGTTACTTGTACTTACGTTAAGCATAATAAATAATAAAAAAGTATATATTGTAAAATTGTCACCTGTGGAAGATACAAAAAAACACAGTTACTAAATATATTTTACAACACAAAATAATTGTAAAACATTTCATTTGCCTTTTTTGCTGTTCTCAGAATATATTGAATTTCACTACAAACAGTGAGTTCAATAGTACTCATCACATAACAGCGGGCAAAAAAAAAGACAATCCATAAGGATATCAACATTGTCAATAACGATATAAAAAATAGAAATAAAACATATCTTAAATGTTTTTTTCTAAGAGCAATTTCTTACGGAAATATAAGATATCTCAAGCAATCATAAAATAGCAACATATTCTGATTAATTACACTGTAAAAAATGTTAATTAGAAGTAGATGCTGAGAAAATACACAGCAAAAAGTCCTTAATGGTTTCGCACACTTTTCCTTACGGCCAAATAGTATGCATCAAGTCCTTTGTTTGGAAGTTGTTCAACAGTAATCCTGAATGTTCACCTCTCAGCCTTCTGTTCCAAAACCACCAACATCATCTACGGGTGTCCCAGGACTCATCCATCAATGTGACATTGTTCATCATCTACATGGCCACCCTAACACAAGTAGTCCACCATCACAACTTCAACAACATCTATTACACAAAGAACACCCAGCTCATCCTCTTCGTCACCAAGAAGCCACATACCACCAAAAGGAACCTCCACGACACAATGAAGGACGTCACCAACTATATAAAGAGCAGCAGTGTAAACACAAACTGGCAGAAGTTGAAGGTACTCATCCTCAGACCCACTCCATCAGCCTCAGACAACTCCTGCTACCTGACTACAGTGTGAAGAGTACCAACACCTACTAACCATGTGCACAACATAGGATTCAACCTCAACTGCTCCCTCTCCATGTGTAAGCAGGTCTACACTGTGTCCTTGTACTGCTATAACACCCTCCACATGCTCTGAAACATTTACAAGTGCAAGAACAGTGACACAGGCCCTCATCAGCAGCAGAGTACACTGTGGTAAAACACTCTTACACATGAGTTCTAGCCAAACACCTACAACAACTACAACAAATCCAAAATACCACTACCTGACTGATCATCAATGTCCCTGGCTGCACCCACATCACCCACCACCTGATACACCTACACTGCCTCAATATCAAGAAAAGGATCCCCTTTAAGCTCCTCACTCGCACTTACAAAATACTCTACAACACCAGACTAATCGACCTTAACCCCTTCAGTGCTCATGACGAGCTCAGCTCGTCATGAGGCACGGTGCTCGTGTGCTCATGACGAGCTGAGCTCATCATGACCACACCCATTATCATTGACCCTCAGCACAGAAGAAGAATATCTCAAGCAGCGATGGTGTTAACAGCACAAATCCTAAAGGGCAAATTTTGATCTTAAAATGTTGTCTTTAAAAATATTAGGTAAGAATTTGGTAACTCTTTGGGCAAACGTTGCTTAAAAACTAATTGAGTATCATTACACTGTATCCAACCTTTCAGACATTTTAAATAAGCAATGTAATGTCCAGATGTGGTAGAAGGTCCATCATAAAAAATAATAGCAACAGCTATAAAAGTTCTTCCTGATATTGAACATTGACCAGCTACAACATTTTCAATTAAAGATTTCAATTTTGTTCCATCAGTTCTACAACGTTGCAGCATTAAAATAACATACAGTTCATATCTTTGTATAAATAATGTAGATGACATTTCTGATTTACATTGGCTACACTCCATGTTTTGACTAGCTCCTCTAATTAGATTTTTAAAAGACACTGATTCACAGTCAGGTAAAGTCAAATATATGAATCTCTCAGTGTCTATGTCAGTGATACATGTAAAGAAACAATTTCGACAGTCATGATGCCATTTATAAGAAAGGCCAAAAAGTATAAATAATGTTGATGAAATTTCTGATTTACATTGGCTACACTCCATGTTTTGACTAGCTCCTCTAATTAGATTTTTAAAAGACACTGATTCACAGTCAGGTAAAGTCAAATATATGAATCTCTCAGTGTCTATGTCAGTGCTACATGTAAAGAAACAATTTCGACAGTCATGATGCCATTTATAAGAAAGGCCAAAAAGGTTTTCAATATCTATACCTTCATCTCCCAGTACACCAAGCATAAACATTAAGAATTCCTGACAATCTTGCTGAATATTCTGCGTAAATTGAGTAGAACCAGAACATATGTCCAAAACATTTAGAATATCAGAAACACTTTGTATTTTACTTTTATCACTAGTACATTTCTCATAAAGAGAATTCAACAGTGCACAGAATCTTTTGTCCTGATTTTCTACAATTTACTGTTGGAAACTTTGAAGAAAAAAAACAACATTAACAACTACATTAGCATAGCAGTTGACACCAGAACTATTTTCAAATCGATAACCAACATTCTCTTCAACTCTGTCCTTTGTCTTTTTGCTTGGAGGCGCAACTTCATCTTGTTTTTTTTCTTTCTCTACAGTTTCAGAACCGATATTCTCAAATCTTCTTTTTCTACCTACCACACGCTTTTCAATCACTGGATATTGACCTAAATTGGGTGCATATTCTCTACTTAACCTATTATACTCTTTCACACAGTTTGTATCTGCAGAAAGCCTTGTCTCATCAAAATCAATCAAGTACAATCCAGATAAAGTTCTGACTCGAGACAAAGCAACATATGCCATACCTTCTTTGAACACGGTACTTCCAATATTCACTAAAGCACAATCTACACTTAAACCTTGAGATTTATGAATGGTCACCGCATATGCCAAACAAACACGAAACTGTTTTCTGCAGACATACAAATCTTTTACAAGCAAAAAACGAGCTGCACAACGACTAACTTGTTGTACTTAAGCAATTTCATCAAATTTGATTTTCAAAAATTCAATGCCAGCTCTGTTTACATAATTAACAAAATCAACAATTTTACCCATTGCTCCATTAACTAAAACTTTTTACACATCCAAATTGCATCGCAAAATTACTCTATAATTTACACATGCATACAAATTCTTTTCTAAACCAGCAGTTTTACTTATCGATTTCTCTAAACAATCCAATTTCCTCTTCAAGTTTTCACTTAAAATAATGCTGATTCTCTCATGTTGTATTTTATCAGTTGCTTCCAATTTTATATTTTCTTCATTTTCCAACTTTAACATTTCTTCATTGAATATAGAACATTCACGCAGTGTTGGCATTAAGCAGATTACAGATTTGTTTTCTGCAATTCTCATGTATATTTTTTCTGGGACAATATTTGCATTTGGAAACAAATTGGAAAGTAATAGTGTCTGTAAAGCTTGTTTTCCATGTTCGGTCAATTTTCCAATTCTTATATCTTGAAGAATAGTTCCATAATCAACATCATTTGCTTGTCGCATATTTGTAGTAAGTTCCTTATATTGAACATAGGACCAAATGTTTACATTTCCAATGCTCCCCAAAGACTTTCTAGTATCTTCATGAACGAGTGTTTTAAAAACTGGCTGTACTTTTACAGGAGTAAGTTGTAGAAGATCTCCAAAAACTATGAAGTGTTTTCCCCTGAATAATACGTCATACTCTGTTTTAAGAATTTGCTGCATTTTAAATGCACAAAGGTAAGCATTACGTTTGAGACCATGCTTACCTCATCAATAATGAGAAGCTTCATTTTCTTCAACACTCTTGAAACTCCATAGGAAGCTTCTCCAGATAGATTGTGGTATTGTAATTTGTTGTCATGCTCTACTGGTAGCATTAATAAACAATGTAAAGTAATTCCTTTAATAGTGTGTACCGCCAACCAAGTTGGAGCAGTGACAACACAAGACAAATGCGACTCAGTACTTTTCTGTAGAAAACTTGTGATTACTTTAATTAAAACACTTTTTCCTGTTCCAGCTTGTCCACTCACATACATATGGATAGGTTCAAATGATGAGCAAGAGCACTCTTTCTTCTCATGAAGAAATCCATGGTCAATCTGTTCTCTCACTTGCTCATATATTTCTTTCTGCTCATGATTTAGTTGTTCTTCTAAGACTCCTAATTTTGTTAGATGTTCTTGACCTTGATACAATACTGTAACCACCTCTTCCATAGCAGTTGCTGCTTCATTTAGAACAATTGGTTCTCCTAGTGGGTCCTGACTCAACGGAGGAGAAGTTTGACTGTCTTGAGAACTATCTCTAGCAATCTCAGCTGCAATTGTAGCTTCTTGCTCAATTTCGTCATTCAACATTTTGACATAATTAGCAAAAACAGGACATTCTATAGTATCTTTAGTTGCATTGACGGAATCTTCATAGCTCTCAAAATCTCCAAGTAATTCCAATTCTGAACGCCATGGCTTGAAAAGTTGCAAAAGAGCTAAATAGTAAAATTCCCTTTTGTCAGGTGTTTCGCAACTCAGTTTATGGTGATTAATCAAATGTCCTTTTCTTTGTTTCACCAGACATCCTTCAGAACCAATAACGGCATATATACCATTATTAATGTTTTCGGTAATATTCTGTTTAAAAATATAGTTTTGCAGCCCTTCATAGAGACAAATGTGCTCAAGATGATGACTTCTATTTGGATAATATGTATCCAACATATTTGTTTTCAGAATATCAGTACTTTCTGGCTCTTTTTCAGCTAAATATTCAATTTCTTGTACAGATTTAGGAACTCGGTTTCGTGTTGCAGCAAGACCTAGACTCACCCAAATGATTCTTTTAGATTTGGAGTATAGACTTGCAGATGATAAGCGATCCGAGCATTCATACGCTCCAATTTCTCGATGAGATAACATCTTCAAACTGTAACTGTATAATTTCTTACTTAGACTCTTCTCATGGGAAATCTCTTCCCACATTTCCTTCAATTCCGTCTTTTCTGACTTTGTTATGTACGATGTCACATATCGAGCAACAGCAAAGGAATTGTCTGCAACATATTGAATATCCATATTAGCATTCCACATAGACAAAATGACTGAGTTATAGTCATTTATGTATTTTGACTCTTCATTTCTTCTTAAGTTGTAGGTATTTTTTGGAGACTTTCTTGTGATATTATGTCTCAAAGATGACATAAAACTGTTCACTCTTCCTTTCGATATTACAGGTTGAGGAAAGGCAAAACGGCATTTGCTGTAGAATTTGTCCTTAGATTTGTACTTTCAACGACAGTATTTGCTACAACGATGGCTTTGGAATCGTAAGACTTGTTGTCTTAAGTCCTTATCTTGTGTACTTTTGGGTACTTCACATGTAGCATATTCTTCAATAAAAGACAACACAGTATCATCTGAGTCTGTTCCAAATTTGGGAGCATATTTTATCCATAATAGCATATATATGTGAGGAGCACCTCTCGCTTGATACTCCTTTCTCCAAAAGAAATCGAAAACCTCTCCAAGAGGAGGATTTTTTTTGTGGGTGATAAAAGGCATCATAGCTTCGAATTTATGATTGAAATACCTGCATACATTAACAGGATCCAAAGACCACAATTCTCCAGGTGTCTTGTATAGGATATTTGGTATATTTGGATTTGCCTCTCGAAGAAATTGAAGTAAATCATCCCGCAGCTTAGAGTAAGGAACCATGTAGGAGTTCCTAAGTTCCTTAGCATACAATTGAGTTCTCCATGACGACGGTACCAGTGCTCATTAGTACCATGCTGACATGCCATCAGATTAATCAGCTAAGTTTCCAACACATTATCTTTCTGCTGTACTTTATCCATAAATTCCTTTGCTCAAACATTTGGCAGATGTACACCTGTTTTCAATATGTGGTTTACTACATAAGAAAGTCCAGACAAGTCACTCTCAAACAAAAGATGAAACAAATATGGAATACATTGTCGAAATCTTGCATCTTCTGCATATAATCTTGATGTGCGGTATTCAGATGCAGGAATCTGCACAGGTCGTTCATCATATCGTCTTCCTTTTCCTGTAGGAAACAACGGAGGGAAACAACGAGATTCCAAGCTTTTTCCCATACACTAATGGGACTTCCTTTTGCTTCTTTCATTTGAAATAACTCTATAGCATTCCCCATCATTTCTATGGAATGCAATGGATGAACACTGTAATGTTCGTAGATTTCTTCAGTTCTGGACACATCCACTTTTTCAATTTGACCAGATGGCAAGTCAGTATCTTCTTGTACAGATATTTCTTCTTCTCCCACATACACATTTTTGTAAACACTTTCCTAACATCCACTAATACTTGCCAGATTTTCTTACTCTTAGTAGGAACGCCATTACCAAGAATAACTAAAGGTTCATCCTCTACATTTTCTACACCAATAGTTTCAATATTTTTCTTTAAATCTAGAGGCAAATATACAACTCTTCCCTTTAATCCTCTCTGTAAATCATAAGGAGGCAATTTTCCTGTCTTAGGCTTCATACGAACAATAGCCTGAAATGGATGCACACATTGAATAAGAATAGACTCATAGGTATTTAAATCCATCAGTTCAGAAGGAATATTTACCAACTCAAGATTATTATGCATAGCTCTAGCAGGTATTTTGGTCTCTTCTAATTTGTTATGACAGTATTTACAAATACGCTGATCAGAATCCAAATCAAAACAATTCTCTACCAACAAATAAGTTGTAAAATCTTTCCACTCATTATTATTTTCCTTTTCACTTTTTAAATACAGATCAACAGTCCTGGTCTGATTTTTATAATGAATTCGTCGACAACAGATACAAGAATAATTTGGCCTTTCACCTGAAATCACCTTAAACTGTATAATTTCTTGTTCAAATTTTTCTACGCTGCACTGTCCTACATTCTCTTCCACATTTCTTCTATTAATCTCTCACTTTCTGCACTGTCTTCCTGAGGACCAAAGTAACTAATCTCAATTTCATCACAAACATTTGTTACGTCTGATACAGATCCGCGCAAAAAAGCACTGTTAAACTTTTTTAACATTAGTGCTGGACTTTTCGCGTAATACAATGTTCTGACTAATTTCCTCATCTGAGTATGATGAACTGCTAATATCCTGAAATGGTGGAAAACACTTCAACATATTTTTTTAGAAACACAAGGTAGAGAATGACCTTGTAAACCAGTATTTCTTCTCACTCTGCAAGTGTCTAGTCCTTGTAACATCTTAATCTTTAGTTTAACACTTTTCTTGGTGTAATTACGTAAGAAATTGCGTAAGAAATTAATAGATTCCTGCTGGACACTGCAAATACTACTACAATTCCAAGTGTACACTGGAGCTCTAGGACGTCTCCCTAAAACTTCAGCAGCTAACACCTCTTCTGCATTTCTAGGAACAATTTTCTCTTTCTCAATAGGACAACCAATTTTAACCTCATAAGCAGGACCAGTAGTATCAAATGCATGCAACAAATCATTACTCTGAAGATAACTTTCTTCATTAAAAAAAGGCTCAGAAGTTGAAGTATGTTTCCATTCACCCAAAAAAACTCACAAAAATTACTTCTGTTAATTAGTCTTCTCCACCTACCTTTGCTCTTCATTAAAGGGATTGGTTTATCTGGAGATCTAATTCTATTGATTACTAATATAAACAGTTTTCTTTTCAATTCCAAAGCTTTCTCAACTACATTTTCTATAGCTTTCTTCTTCTTATAAAATACTGTTTTTTTTTTATATACCTTAATTTCTTTCATTAAATTTGATACCAATCTATTATAAAACATTTTTTTCCTAATTTCTATGAACTGATTTTTTCTCCTTGTACTATGCACAGTTTTGTCTGCACTTGATTTTCCATTACTCTTTTGTTTATTAGTAGTTTTTTTTTCATTGCTGATACACTAAGGAATTTTTTTTGTTTCTGAACACTATTCTTAGTCTTTAGTATTTTCCTCAAAAAAGTGCTCCTGCTCTTACCAGGAGTTTCTTTCTGTTTGTTAAGACATCTCTCTTCATGTAAATCTTCTTGGTGAGTTCCCTTTAAATACACACTTTTGTTTCGTTGCTTCGTCTGTTGGTACTTCGTTGGCATCATGCAGTACTTTTAGTATCGATAAACACAACCTATAATTAAAAACATATATGTAACATTACAAAAAAATATATCAAATATTCTATTATATTACTTAGAAGAAGAGAGGGAGGAGTATGAGGACAAAGCTCGGAGTATAAAAATAAGAGGACTTCCAACAAAAGAACAAGGAGTATGAAGCAAGGAATATTTAATAAAAAATGAGAGTATAAATAGACAGTACAATATAACGGAATATAGAAACAGCCGCGGCCCGTGGAGGGAGTAGCAAGGGGGCAGGCAGGTGGGGCGGAGGAGGGGCAGGGTGAGGAGTGATAAACAACGGAATCTGGGGGCATATTACCGACAAGTAGCGATATTTATCGCTAAATAGGGTTAGCGACAATTTTGTTTATCGCTGCCTATCGCTGGATATGTTAGCGGAGAAAACATGCTATTAGCAACGTTTTTCTGCATTGTGGTAAAATGTCCAGCGATAGCGGCGAAATGCGTGAATATCATTGAGAATACAGCGATATTCTTGCATTAGAGACGAAATGGTCTTAGCCATCTTATCCACTTGCCATTGGATAACATGGCTAAGAACTGTATTTGGAGATAATCGCGGTTAACGCGAATATTTCCAACGGTCTGCCTGCCTTGCTAATAGGCGATAGCGACGTTAGGGACTGCTTTCAGTCGGTAACTAGTTGGGTATGCCCACTTTGCACGTCATTAGTGATAAACATCGCTGACATGCAAAGCGGGCCCCAAACTGCTCGCTATCGCGTAAAAGCTGTCGCTAACATCAGTTAGAGACAGGTTGCTAATAGGACGATAGAATTGTTGCCGCTCGGCGGCTGAAAACGTACGGTAAATCGATGATAATTGCCTATCGCGCCCTTTGGTAATATGCCACCTCGATCATTGCAGGTAAGTAAACAATTAAATTAATAAAATGAATTTCGGGACATATTATCAACAAAAGGCGATAGATTATTGTCATTTTTATCGGCAGGAAAATGCCGATAAAGTGACGATAATGAGCTTGATAATATGCCCTTGAGAATTCTCATACCAGCCCAGGTTAACACTAGAACTTGGACTTCTCTAGCAATTTACAAGAAGCTATTATCAAGCCCATTTTCGCCGTTTTATCGGCAGTTTACTGTCCATAAAACGTCGATAATTTTAACACTGATTCTTAATAATATGCCCGTCAGTGCAATATTATCAGTAAAGGGCGATACCGGCAGGAAATTGGCACTAAAGCGGCGATAATGGTGTCGATAGTATATCCTTGTGAATTTCCATAGAAACCCAGGTTAACACCATAACCTGGGTTTCTATGGGAATTCACAAGGATATATTATCGAGAGCATTATCACTGCTTTACCGGCAGTTTCCTGTCGATAAAAGCGGCGATAATGTATCGTCCTTTATTGATAATATGGCCCATGATTCCTTAATGTACAGAGGCACAAAATGATATTAAAGAAAAAAACATAACAGCATGCATTATAGCAAAACACGTTTACTACTATAAAACGTTTAAAAACAGACGAATATAGGAGCATATTATCAATGCAGGCGATAATAATAGGAAAAATTTATCGGCAGTTTCCTGCCGATAAAGTGACGATAATTGTATCGCCGAGTCTTGATAATATCCCTTATAATTCGTTAATGTACAAAGATACACCGCACAGATGCACTCCCATGCAACTTTTCAACTCACCTTTCAAATTGAATTCTAGATTAACAGGAATACCACTCACACAGTGGATATTCGTCTACAAAATCTCTGGAGTTCAGTGTTTGCAGCATAACCGTCAAATGGAACATTTTCCCTCACATTTTACACATACATACATATAAATAACCAATTAAAATCGTGTTCACATTAACTCAAAAGAAAACACACATTTCGATTGGTTTAACATTCCAAAGCTTTCGAACTAATAGAACTTTCAACCCTTCCCCCGTTCCACAGTCTGCCAGTTACTATAGAAACACTTCGGGGAACGCCTAACTCAGCACACAGGTGAAAAGTTCATCATACATTGTTGCAAATTAAAACAGCAAGTGTGCTTGACTGGAGAATATACCAGCTTATCTTATGTAACGTTCTTTTCTATCACTTTTTCTTAACCAATAAAAATATGGCTTTTAAATAAGAGGAACATGGAACCTAGTTTTCTGTAAAATGTTGTCAAACAACCAATCATGTCTTTTCTTTTTTCAAAACTACATGTTGTCCACCATTTTAGAAAAATCTTATTTTTGAAACTAGCATTTCATTTACAGACGCCAACTGAGTGCATCCAGACCTCTCTTCAAAATGCTTACAGTGTGGAATGTGGGACACAGCTATATTTTCTGGAGTCAAAGGTACGCAGAACGGAAAAGAATTCACAAGGACCTAGGTTTACCAAATGTAGACATTAAATGGATTGGCCAGAGAGGATTAGAGTTGCACCAATTGATGCCATTGGTGAAATCCTTTATGCATCTCCAACATCCTGACCTCATAATTGTGCACTGTGGTGGCAATGACCTAGGCACTTTCACTGGGGTAGCTCTGGAAATGCTCATGAAGGACACCTTTGCCCAATTGATGACACTGTTCCCGAAAACTGTCTTTGTATATTCTAATATATGCCAAAGGCAGAGATGGAAGCGGTCCAACCACTATTGTCCAGAGTTTGAAAATGCTAGGAAACATGTGAATAAATCTGTTTCTGCCTTTCTCCGAGACTACCGAATGGGGTCCGTTTACAACAATAATCTGCATTTCAATATGCATGGCATCTCTAGGAGAGATGGTGTACATTTTACAGATGAGGGGAACAGAGTGTTTCTCATAAACGTAAGACTCTGCATTGGGACTTACTCGTAGGTACTAAAATCTCGCAATAAACAAAACAGCTCTTTTTAGAGCCACACAACACATAAACAAATACACTTCATGAATATCTAAAATTATTTTTAGTTTTCTTGGTTATGTACACGTACGTGACGACTTTCAACATTACAGCTGTACGTCGTCCATACGTAGTTGGTACACGTACAATAAATGTACCACCCCTTGAGAAACACTATAGGTTGAGAATGTTTCTGTCGTGCTCCCTTTCCTTATTTGTCAACTTAGTTTTACTGTTTCCTTGTGACTCGGCTGCCGTGACAAATAAGATGGCTTGCAACACTTCCTGGTTTGGAGTATTGACAGCCAATCAGCATGCAGCTCCTGCTCGTAATTGTACGTATTTCTGTACGCGTACATTGCAATTTCCCCCCCCAAAAAATAGAGCCTAAACATGCATGTACGACCCCCTAACCACGCGTGATCGTCACCATGAAACAATTAGCATGCATTTTGGGTCATATTATCAACAAAACGAGAAGGATTATTACTGCTTTATCGGCACTTTCCTGCTAATAAGAGCAGGGATAATGTGTCGTCTTTTGTTGATATCGTGTTTTGTTGATAAAATGTCCCTAAATTAGTTTTATTAATGTAATTGTTTATTTACCTGCAATCAGCCAGATTCCGTTGTTTATCACCCCCCACCCTGCCCCTCCCCCACCTGCCCTGCGTGTCCCACCGCAACTCCCTCCATGGGCCGCGGGTGAAAGACGCGGTAGCGATCTAGTCATTTACCACAGAGTTGTGGGGAATCCTTGGTGAGGCGCGCGCTCATTAACGAGTACGCACTTCATCGAGGACGTTGCAGAGATCAGACCCGTTTTGAATTGCTCCTTAGACATTCCTGAAGAGAAAGTGGAAATATTTCTGTGAGAGTTAAAGATCGCTGTTTGACAAGTTAGTGAGTAAGTAAACTTACCTGACATTATAGACAATATTGAATGTAGTCAGTTGATGTATTTTCTTTAACTTAAAAGAAGAATAAATAAAATTTGTCATAAGCAAGGTCTTAAGGGAAAAGGACACATTGAGTTAGGAATAGAAGAAAGACTTTTGAATAAAGAAGGAACATCAATGAAAAACACAAGATATTGAAGGATTGACAGAATACATAACAAGCAACTGCATAAAGAAAAGTTAGTAGAAGAACACAAGGAAATTTATAATATAAAAATTAGACAATAAAGTTAGAGGCCTAGGTTAATGAATATTACGTAATTATAGGTTAAAAGCAGTGAGAAAAATAAAGAACCGTAAGCTTGGAAGGGGTAGGTAATTAGTAGGGTTAGACTAAGTTATAGATGAGGAATAGAGATAGAGCAAACACATGAAGTATTCAGAAAGTAGCCTGATAATGTTGTCTAAATATACACAGATACACAGCGTTGTTCATGAAAATGAATACTATCTTTTCCATTATAGTAAAACACATTTACTATTTTGGAAAGGGTAAGGTGAATAGACATATTCTAAATTTTTTAGTAGTGTATTTTACTATACCAGTCTGAGTCTTTTCCTATAGTCATAAGGACTGATTGATTTCAAAAATCAAAAAAGCTAAGAACAGGATATCCTTATAAGTAATTATAGTTGTATAATTTTGCAAAGGAGTACAACTGTACTAATGGAATGTTATTAGATAATTGTATTTATATAGTGTTTTTTGTAGGCCAAAATCGGTGAAAACTGTAGTTTTGTATTATATATTACGAAAAGTGATAAAATTAACTGTTTATATTTTTATATAAGGAGCAAGAATATAAAGGAAAAATGATGGAAAGAGGACAGCCTCATACTCAGGAGATTTTTAATATTATTGTGAGTATAATTGAAGAACTAATCGTATCTGTCACAGGCAATGAGATTGAAGAAGGGGAAATTAGTGTTGCAGACATCAATTGTGATTTTGAAGACGAAAGCTTTGATGCAGATTTTGTTGATGTTTTAAAATATGTTGAAATTTTAGAACACATTAAATCAGAACCTGCTGACGAGGAAATGGATCTGAATTACATAGCTGATGAAGTTGCATTGGAATGTCTGTTAAATTATGAGATGTTATAAGAATACATTTATTGTTGAAAAATAATAAAGGTTTAAGCACTATCTACTAATGTATTTATTGTAGTAAAAGTGAAGCAGTTATAGATTCAGTTATATATTCTTTTAATGTTTGTATTGAATTAAAATATGCAAAGTGAGTTTGAGGGTATAGATTGCTTAAACTCTGTATGGAGTATAGATGTAGTCTTGTATGCAGGTGCAAACTTGTGTTTTATGCCTTCAATTCCCCAGTCTGTATCCTTAGACTTCCACCAAACACCCTGACCCTGCTGTTTTAGTATTGTAGTGAGCCACTTAGCAGTTTGTTCTTTTTGATTGTACGGGGGGTAAAACTGAAGCTGTAACACATTTAGTGAGGGACTTTCTTTGCAGAAGTGTAATGATGCAGTCAGTATCTAGATACTCATGGATTAAAAGAGGCCTTAGTGCATAGGTTGTTTCAAAGCTCTATGGACTGTGGATGCACTGTTCTATGTACCAGCAAACTTATGTTTTATACGTTCAATTCCACAATGTGTATCCTAATACTTCCAACAAACATTCTCACACTACTGTTTCAATATTGTAGTGATCCATTCAGCAGTATGTTTTTATCTGTATACTGTGGTTCAACTAAGGCTGTTATAGATTCAATCAGGTTCTTTCCTTGCAGTTTTGTAATCATTCACTCACTATCTAAGTACTCAAGCTTTAAAATAGGCTTAAGGGCTTTAGACCCGTCTTTTTTCTTGGCCCCGTTTCAAATGCAATATTTTACATCCCGGGATTTCTCCATCCCACGTAGCTAATTTTTAAACAAGCACAGGAGCCCACGCTTGGTTTTTATTTGTTTAACGGCGGATCCATGCACCCACCGCACATTTCTCTGTTTTTTTAACAAAAATATGTTTTGGGACCCCCTAATCAGGTCTAGAGGGTCAAAATATTACTTGCCTGCCCCGTTTATACCGTTTGAACACTTTTCCCACTATTTTCTAGATGCTCGCTTCCACCGAGGCACAAAATGGCTGCCTTCTTAAATAACAAAGGGAGTGGCCCAAATATCCAAGGGACAGGGTGCAAACACATCAGTGTAAATTAAAAAGTTCCCTTGGATCAAATGTCAATCACAGTTATCATTCTTTCCATCCAATAATACATTAGAATCAATGCCAAACATGGAATACCCCTCCAGGTGTGGATACAAGCACATAAAAGTTGAAGCTCCAAATTATAAGAAAAATATTAAATTTTATTTACGTAATTGATATCAACAAATGAATAAATCACATTGACAATCCCACTAAAATGTTTAAAAAAAATAATGATCACAAAAGAGACATTAAGGTGCCTTATTACAAAGGCATCCCAAGTTTTTTAATTGGTCAGGATCTATCAACACTATTAGGCTCGTATTGTCAATCCTAACACCATAGTCCCTTGAATTTAATTAATATCAGGATAAAGGCAGTTGATTGTCTCTTTTCTTTAAACACATTTAAGATTCAAAATGTCTAAATAAAAACACACAAAAAACATGTCAATGTATTATACTCATAAAAAATTATGAACATTTTCCCAAATCTTATAAAAACTTCAACATTGTATCTTTTGTACTTTTAAATTAAAATTAAAACACATTTCAATGTGGACTCCTCCAGTGGTTCTATACATTCCTAATTGATTAATTCATACGCCACTACAGTTTGTGTTTGAGTGTTATGAACAGGCCCTGTCATTGCTTTGGCTGTCTGTAACTCTTAAAGGTAGTGAAATGAGTAGTATTAAGGGCGATATTATCAAGAAAGGGCGATACATTATAGCCGCTTTTATCGGCAAAAAACTGATGCTGAAGCGGCGATAATGGGCTTGATAATATGCCCTTGTGAATTCCCATAGAAGCCCAGGTTCTCGTGTTAACCTGGGTTCTATGGGAATTCACAAGGGATATTATCAAGCCCATTATCGCCACTTTAGCGGCAGTTTCTTGCCGATAAAAGCAGCGATAATGTATCCCCCTTTCTTGATAATATGGCCCTGTGATTGGTTTGGTTTGGTTTGGCTTCACTTCTGAGAGCTATTTTCAGGGTGCTGATGAGCTACCAGTAGCTCCCGAGCTACTAGTTGGAGACCCCTGGTGTATATATAGTGAGTGGGGAATTGTAGTCCTCAACCATAATTGTAAAGGTTATTACACCACTTAATGCATAATACATAGTACTTTGAATCACTGCATTTCCTAAAGCCTGCCTCACTGCAGGAGTACATGCTTACTGAGTGAATGATTACATTAATATATGGTACTAAAGAGAAATAAAAAAAGTTTAAAAAAAAGGGAAGGTCTCTCCGGGACATGGACCAAGGAACGAGGGATGGGATAGGCCTGAGCACTGGACGGGGGGAGGGAGGAGGGGAGGAGTTGGGGAGTTGGGAGTTCGGGGGGTGGGGGGCCTTTTTTAGGGGAATTTTTCTTCCTTTTTGCAGCACTGCCTATATCGGTCTTACTCTGATGGTTGGATTGCTTCTGGACTGTTTCCAGGAAGACCACTGCGTCGCAAGTGCACCACTAGCCTTTGCAGATACGCACCGCCTATGCAATAAATGTCTTGTCTCTTTGTGCTGTTTCAATAAAAATGATTTAAACCTAAAAAAAATAAGTCAAAAAAATGGGAATTAATGTTAATACTCCTTTTTAAAAAAAAGTAACCTATGGAAAGGCTTTAATAATAAAAACGAGTTTAAAGAAAGCATTTTAGAAATTATACGAAAGTTAAATAGTATGAAAAGAGGCACATTTACATAAACATGTGACACGCTAAAACAGTGGAAATAAGAACAACTGTCAACTGAAAAACGTGATTTAATAGTGGGAGGATCAATAAATTGATCCCATAGACTGTTATGTAACCAAAAAGTATATAAACCACACCCGTGGGATGATTAGTTTTGTTTCAGAGAATCAATAGGGGCAAAGAAACTACGAGCAAAGGAATGATTCGGAACTGCGGAAACATCTTCACATTATCTTTCATTTCCTCAGAGAGTACATATTGTTAATGTATAATTAAAAATACATAAAACCGTATGTACTTTCCAGAGGAGTTGGATGAATTTCTACAGAGGAAGGAAAGAATATCAAAGAGAGGTAAATTATCTGAATGGAAATATAGTTTATTTAGCGAATTAGTATGTGCAAAGTATTGATTAGGAGCAATGTCATAATCTTTAATTTATCTTTCACTTCCACAGAGGGGTCGTATTGTTAATGTGTATTTTAATTTATATATAACTTTATGAGCCTTCAACTGGAGTTGGATGACTTTCAACAAAGATATTTTTTTAGTTTGCAAGTATTTATGATTGAAAAATGTACTAAAAACAAAACTCTTTATCTTCTAGAGTGAAATTGGACTACAAGTATTTCTATTAAGTAGTGCTTTTTCCAATTTTCACTCGTTAAGAATAGGAGGATTATCTTCGCAAGTACTTTTTTGAAAAAAAGTAATATAATTCTGGTGTAAAACGTTGTGTTTGTTAAATGTAGTTATGACATGAAATGTACAAAAAAAAAAGAAAGATGAAGTAGTGAGCAAGTGTTTGTCGTAGCACTTCTATTCTACTTTATCTGAAAGTAAAATAGCCAAACATTTATTAAAAGATGATGGGGAAACACTTATATAATGTAAACATAAGGAATGAGTGTTTATGATAAAATAAAATTAATGTGGTCTAATGCGTGATACCAATGAATGTAAAATAATTTTTGCATTTCACCTATATGATGAATATAAAAGACTCTATAAAAATATTTTGAAAACATGAGCATTATTCTTCCAAGGATGGTTTGAAGAATTATACATTTTATAAAAGAACATAGTACTCCACGCTAAAGGAGAAAAGTAAGCACAATTATGATAAAATAGAAAATATAATATTTTTAAATACCTTTACAGTCAACAAACTCGTAAGTAGAGTACACAGTTTAAGTTAAAAACACTCTACCACAACTAGTTTTTGGCAAAATAAAGTGCGTCACAAAATGGGCTACATACATGGTGAGTGTATCGTAATGTCACATACAATAAAGAAAGCCAATCAAAATTAGCATCAGGAAGGTAGACGTAAGTACACAACAGCCAATTACATTTTTTCAAAATCTGCGCAAGGAAAGGGATTGGTCGCTAATACATCTTTTTACAATGCTTCACAACCAATCAGAAAGAGGTGTTGAAAGTTTCTATTTTTAACATATGAGCAAAACAGATATCTTTGAAGACTCTAAAAGACTTCTTCCAGAATAAGTACGCACTTCACTGTAAAACCCCATTTAATGATTATCCAGGCTCTGAAGCTTGAACACGCCAGAAATCATCTCTCATTACTTTCTCTTCTTTTTTAGTGTATTGTGTGAGGCAGACTACGTGACTCTATGCCCAGAGCCACGCCCCAGGACCAGCTCCTGCAGTGTCCCGGAGTCACGCAGTCCCCATCCCAACATTTAAAAGCCCATTTATAAGCCCGGGTTTGGTGGTAAATTAATCAAGGCTGAATACATTAATACAGCCCACTCCGCTTACGCTACCAGGAAAACACAACAGCACTACATGGCCCTGATTTCCATTGTAGTGATTTCTTAGTTCCAGGTCTAGTTGTCAGAACGGCACGCACACTCCCTCATGGCTGGTATATACCCACACCACACCCATCCAGCGCATACGTCACAACACACATGACCCTACCAATAAAAAAGACGGAGTGTACAATGCCCCCACGGTCCCGCCGACTCCTCGTGTCCTTCTGGAGCCGGCATTGCTTTTACACATGGAGAGATGCTAAGTTGCATGTGAATATTCAATCTTGATTAGATTTTGGAAGTGAGAACAGATTTCACAGCTGTGTCTTTCAAAGTTCAAACTAAGTATGCTATGGAAGGCGGGAGCCGCCTTCTCATAGCAAATTTCAGTGTCCCTGGGTAGGCATCCCGGAACACTGCAGGAACCAGCTCTGGGCGTGGCGGTCTCCAGGGCTCTCGAGGGCACCAGGCGGAGGTCCACCGAGCCCCTGTCACAAAATACAGAAATCTGTGGGGGTGGTTGTTCACGGGGTTTGAGGGGTGTCATTGAGGTCCACACACTTTTAATTTTGTAGGGGGGGCCGTGTATGTGAAAGTGGCGCAGGGAGGTTGTAAATCTGGTGCACAGTGTTTTGTTTTACTTTGCTTTCCTTTCTGTCTTGTAGAGGATCCAGGGTAAATATAACGGTTTTTGTACAGCCAGTACCTTTCAACGCTACTCTCAAACGGCTTTCTGCCTGTTACCATAGTAACAGTTCAGGGAACACTTACGTGAGCACAGAGGTTAGAAGTTCACCACAATATGTTACTAATTGAAATAGTTACTGTGCTGGAGATTTATGTTTTTTTTCATAGGAACCGTTAGTCATAGAAGAAGTCAGTGGACAAGTGTGCTTAGCGATTCCTTCCTGTTCGGGGAGTATTAGGGTAATGTGCTCCAAGCGGGACTTTACGAAGCTTAATTTTCATTGACTGTGAAGTATTAAAAGTATAAGTTTTGGCAGTTATTTCTTCCTCCTGTGCGGAACAACATGGACATTTTATTGGCTAAAGTGTTCCGAGCACAAGTTTGCTCCTTATTGGGTGGGAACGGTTGACTGTTGTTAGTTATATTGTGACGCGCTTCCAAAAGAGTATTGGAAAATAAAGTTGTAGAGGTCAGGGTAGGAAGACTATTAACTCTGTACAGTGCCCATAAGGTGGTGAAGAGGGATTTTGTGGGAACATTTTTTTTATATCACGTGTGGTGTATAAATCACGGTGGAAAAATGACAGTGTCTTGCGCTGTTTTTTTTTTAATCAAGTTTGCGGGTGACATACTTCTTAGGAGTACTATTTACTTATATTGTGGTGTTTTCTTTTCTGATGGGGAGGTGTGATTGCGAGCAAAAAATTGAGTCTAGGTTTGAAAAAGTTTTTATTAAGCAAATACAAATAAACTTTCTTCAGAAACTGTCGCTGTATATATGAAAGGGGTGACAATTAAAAATGGAATTTCATAAAATATCAGTTAAGCGTGGCTATATCCTTCTTTTTCCTGCTACAATTTGTAAAAGTGTTTCCCCACATTCTTGATAATGTAAGAGGGCATCAGTTACTTTTAGATAAAGTAGAATAGAAGTGCTACAATAAACACTCCAACACTACATTATCTGAGATCGAGAGAACAAGTAAAAAACAGTTAAATACAAGTGACTTCATATTACATAGAAATGTATGCCTTATTATTTTTCAAATTTGTATTCTGTAGAATTCAGGAACATTCTGTCGTAGTGCTTAGAGGTTGCACACTGTTCCGATAACAAATCACATACTCACTAAAGAATATATAGGATGGTACTCTTATAATATATAGTACTGGTCCTATATATTCTTTAGGGAGAAGGTGAATAGGAACCGGAAATAAGAATAGAAATTAGAAAATAACATTCAGAAATGTAGGGTTTATTAAATATTTATAAAGTAACAAAGTATGCATGATAGCTATATTTTTTATTCTGCAGTTTCGTAAAATATGTTTCTTGAAAAAAATATTTGATAAAGTACGTTTTAATATTTGAAAGCTATATTACAGATGGCGCTGAAAAATCTCCTATTCCTCTTCTGTAACAATAGTATTATTATTATTATACAAAATTTATAGCGCGCTCAATTACCCAGGAGCATCCCGGCGCGAGACAGAACAAGGAGGAACCTCAGCTCAATCGCTACACTGGAAACAAATGAGTCTTCAGAAGTTTCCTAAAGAGTAAAATCTCGGGCTCTGAACGGATCTTAAGGGGCAGGGAATTCCATAGAGTCACCACTTGCACTGAGAAACGCCTGCCCCCAGAGCGAGCCTTCTTTACTCTAGCTGACTGCAGACGATGTCCTTGATCCGAGCGCAAAGGACGTGTGGGCTTGTAAGGGCGTGCCATAGTGGAGAGAATGGGGGGACCCTTACCATGTAAAATTTTGTGGGCCGTACATAACGCTTTAAATTTCACCCGCTCCTTAACGGGGAGCCAGTGCAGCGTTTTCAGGGCCGGGGCAGCTGAATGTCTTCTGGGAACATCCAACAACAATCTGGCGGCTGCATTTTGTACTTGTTGGAGAGTTTTAAAAGTCGCTTCGGGAGCACCGAGAAACATCGCGTTCCCGTAGTCGAGCCTCGACAAGATTAAACCGCGAATCAGTAGCTTCCTTGCTGGATCAGGGAGCAGTGGCAACACCTTGCGAGCTGACCGCAATAGCCCAAAACAGACCCCCGCGGTCTTCCTGGCGTGGGTTCTAAAGGACAGATCTTCCTCCAACCAAACTCCCAAGGTCTTGATCTCCTTCTTGGGAGATGGTGGATCACCCAGAGACCGGGGCCAACAGCTAGCAATAATAGAGGGACTGGATTTGCCTAAGAGCATCAGCTCAGTTTTTTCCCCATTGAGCTTTAGGGCAGAGTGGGACATCCAACGATGGACATTTGCAAGGCAGTCATGCAAAACTTCAGGTTGTTCCACCAGCTGGGTGAGGCCTACCACCAGCTGAGTATCATCAGCATAGCTGATAATCTTTACTCCTGAAGGAGCGACCACTCTTTCAAGTGGAGTCATGTATATATTAAATAAGGTAGGGCTCAAAGATGAGCCCTGCGTGACTCCACATTGAAGAGGGAACAGGGTCGACTGCTCTGCCCCTTCCCAAATTTGGTAGAAGCGATTAGAAAGGAAGGATTCCAGCCATTTTAGGGCCGTCCCTGCCACACCCACCTCTGACAGGCGTTGGAGGAGCACCTGATGACTTACGGTGTCAAAGGCAGCACTCAAGTCCAGGAGGATCACTGCCACTGACCCTCCTGTATCAAGAATGCTCCTTGCTTCCTCCACTACTGCCAGTAGGGCTGTGTCCGTCCCCTGACCGGGACGGAAGCCAGTCTGGGAGTCTCCCAACAGGTGATGTGACTCTAGATGACAGGAGAGCTGGCGGTTAACCAACCTCTCTGCGACTTTTGAGAAGCCGGGCAGAAGTGAAATCGGCCTGAAGTTGGCCAGATTAGAGGAATCAAGTCCTGGTTTTTTCAATAGTGTTTTCACCACTGCCTTTTTCCATCTCTGGGGCACTATGCCCTGAGAGAGTGAAAGATTAATTAGGTCAGTAAGCGGAGTGGACAGAGTGTTTGCAACTAGTTTAAGGTATTTCATGGGGACTGGGTCACTAGGAGATCCACTCTTCATCTCTTTCAAAACTTTAATGACCTCCTCCTCAGAAAAAGGGCCAAAGGAGGGGAGCTCATCAGGGCAAATTATTGGGCTAACATCTAGCTCCGGGATCTGAGGGGTTGCAGGCAGAGAGGACAGGATCTTCTCTATTTTAGAATGAAAGAAGTGAGCCAGTTCTTCACATTTTTCTTTGGGGTTATCATATACAACTGGCGGGACCGGGGCCTTCAGAAGTTCCTTAAAGATTTTAAAGGATTCCCCTGGTGAGTTACTTTCCCTCTCGATCCTATCGCTGAAGAAGTTCCTTTTGGCATCCTTCAACGCATTTTTATACTTCCTCATCTCTCTCTTGTAATTTTCTCGACTTTCTTTCGTCAGCTCTCTCCTCCATGCGCGTTCTAATCTTTTGCATGAGGTTCTGAAACCCCTAAGTTCGGGGGTATACCAAGGAGCGGAGCCAATTCTTCTTTCCCTGACAGGTCTCCGTTTTTTTGGAATCAACAAGTCCAAAGCATTAGTCAACCAAATTCCCATATGTTGGTCAGCAATAATGGGATCAGCAACAGGAGGAGGACAGGTTCTTGCCAACTCTGCCGCCCAACTGTCCGCTGGCAGCTTCGACCAAAGTCGTTCTACTATGTACTGTCTAGGTACAGGATCTCCCCACTTCTCCAACTGCCATCTAAGCGGCACTAGATAATGATCCGTCCAGGGGAGAGCCAACGGCTGTAGCGCTTGCAGGTTCTTTGAGTTGGCAAAAGCAACATCGAGCTGATGACCCCTATTATGGGTGACACCAACATTGGCAAGATGTAAATCAAGTGCACCCAGCGTGGCTTGCAGGTTTCTCGATACAACATCGTCGGGGTCATCGAAATGTAAATTGAGGTCCCCGAGGATTACAAAATTGGAGGAAGCGGCAGCCAAAGGAATCACTGCCTCGATGAAAGAGTCTACAAAATTACCCAGCATTGCAGGAGGCCGATACATAAGAAGGCCAGAAATGGAGACGGTAGAAGATATGCATAGGGAAAATTGACAGCCTTCAGAGTTGTTAATGCCGCAATCTACCGCTTTGCATACGTATTTGTCTCTGTATACAATAGCCACTCCTCCCCCCCTCCCGTCTGGCCTATCCAAATGGAACAAGAGGTATCCCGAAGGGAGGGCTTTAACGATGTCAGGACCAGAACAAGAGGTCAGCCAAGTTTCCGTGAGGAACAAGGCGTCCAAACTGTGGTCTAACAAGAGGGAGTTAATTTCCGTGGCATGGCAAGGTAGTGACCTGCAATTGAGCAGGGCCATCGAGAGCAAAGTCCGGTCCTTGCAGGTACTAACAGGACAGCACACATGACAATGTGCAAACGGGGTACCTTCCACCCAGCAGTAGCTACAGCTGGAATGTTTGGACACACATAACGACAGCAGAGACTCCCTAGAATAGAATAGAATAGGACAATCTATTACAATATAATGACTGATACCATTGTTACAGTAGGAAGAAAAGTAAAATAAAGTTATGTATTTAACAGAACATCCATAATGAAATACTTTTGAGTGGTAATTATTTACTGAACTTCTTTTCTCTGGGAGATGTAAAAGTTTGATCTTCGTGGCGATGGGTCATAAACTCCTCTGAGATCATGACGGCGAGAATTATAATATGTATATATTCTCACAGCACATGATCACAAGGGGGAAATAGACTGAAAACTGGAAGCGGTAACGTTGCTTACATATCGTTACTCTTTGTGACGACGGATCTTGAACTCCACTGAGATCACCATAACTGTTAATGTTATAATATACATATTAACAATATATGATCTCTAGGGATAACAATACCAACTGGAAGATGGTGACGTTGATTGTAAATGTTTAGGGTTTGCGTCGACGGGTCACCAACACCTCTCAAGCGAAGTACAATGTCAATATAATAATATAAAAAGTCACAATATATAAGCTGAAAGGAGCCAGAAAAGGAGCAATGTTTGTTGTAATCTATCTGTTTCTGAAAACAATCTGCTGACGTTACAGAGAAAAAGCGAAAAACATGCAATAACATTTTTCTAGATATAAATGTTCAAATATAGACAAATAGCCACAAATTATAACTAAGTATTATGCCTATGCCATATTACAACAACTTACAACTCCGGATTATGTCCGAATCGTCGCGAACTGTACGAATTTCAAGGCTGACACCGTGAACCGTACGATTCGTAAACATGCTCTATGACCCGACGAGCACGATCCGGACCGGGGTATGAGGTCACGATTCGTGCGGTCCACGTCAGGTAAGGGCGATTCGTAGGGACAACCACACATTCACATACATACCGTACGGTGCGTACACCCCATGATCTTAGGGGTATGGTGCATACCCCTGCGATCATGGGGTGTACGCACTGTACCCCATGATCTCAGGGTGTGCGCACGGTACACCCTCCGATCATGGGGTATGGTGCCTAAACCCCATGATCGGTGGATATGGTGCATACACCCCATTATCGCAGGGGTACGCACCGTATCCCTACGATCATGGGGTGTACGCACCGTACCCAGGGAGAGGGCATTCCATACCTCTTTCGAGGCAAACTCTACTCCTTTGGACGTTTTGGGCTCCCATAGAAAAAGCGTTGTACGGTGGGTACCCGACACGAATCGTACTTGCTGGGTCGGTAAAACCTGCCGCGAACCGGGTTCCGAAGTAGTCAAGTCAAGTCGAGTCAGAATTTATATAGCGCACTACACACCCAGGGGGTCTCAAGGCGCTTGAGGAAGGAGATTCGTACGGAGATTGGAGTCGTACGGTCTTTGTACGATTCGTACGGAGTCCTGCTCTTTGCTCTTAGTACGAATCGTACTTCATCGTACGTACGGGGGACGTTGCAGGGTACGATTCAATTTGATTCGATTTATGCGGGGAAAAATGCTCCGTACGGCTATTTCGAGTGGTGTTTCCCGAATCGGAATCGGCCTCTAGGTGTGGTTTATATAGTTTTTGGTTGTTTAGTAGTCTACGGAAGGAAGATGTGGCTACGCCTATTTAGATATCACGTTTTACAGTTTACACGTGCTCACGTTTTAACTGTTTTACTTCTGCACGTGTTGGGAAAAGTTACAAACTGTGAGGCTGTAAAGGTTTCGATTTCCATAGTAACATGTATAAGGTATTATTATCTACAAACGTTGGAGAGTTTAAAAAGTGTTACTCGGTAAACTGTGTTCTTTGCATTCCGATGATTAAAAATATCTAAATAGAAGACATAAAAAAATATCGTTAACATTAGAAAAAAACACGGATTAATGTTTGTTATTACTATGCTTCTTAATTAAAAAAATGCTAGCATTTGTAAATAATAAACCTACCCTCGGAAAGGTGTGCTGGGGCTTCGGGCATTGGGAAGATTAAGCAAGGTATTACTAACAGTTGGATAGTGGTGGGCTAAGATGCTGATGGACTATGGAATCGAACTGTGAACGGTGTTGTTGAAAGTCAGGTATTATAGGTGCTGTGTCATACTTTTACCACACTTATATGTTAATTACTGCTAATTAAGTTGAAAATATTCTTAAATTATAAGTAGGGCTGCTTGATTTATGTTTTTACTGATGTTTACAGATAAATACAAACAGGAAAGTATTTATTTTCCTCTTTTTATTTATTTTAAACTGTGCATGAATACGGAAATTGGGTTATTTTTTGAGCGTTTGTAAATGCTATCAATGATGATTAGAAGGGCAATAGGTCTGTCGTTCTAAAAGAAAAAGGGTCAAAACAGTAAAAGTCTTTTAGAAAAAATCCTTAAAGAGCAATGTATATCCTCGTATAATAAAAGTTGCACATTTTAATATGGACATTTTGTATAGTTCTAAGAGCATTGACATGAGAAAAATGGTCAGTCTTTCAGCCATGAGTGCATATTTATTAGTAAAATGAATGTGGAAATATACTAATTTCAGATGAATTTTTTTACAAAATCTGAAATATATATGTGTAAATAGATATACAATTATTTTTAAAACATATGGATAAATATAGATGGAAATGTCTAAAAAATGAATACCCTAAATCCAGGAGGTATAATTATAAATAAAAAACCACTACTGTTAAAAAAAATGTACTATAAAAAGTATACACGTGTTTTCAAATAAACACTATAGGTTATAGGGATATTGTACTTAGATATTTAACAAACCTTTGAAATTCACTGAAAAATCATAGGTTTCAGTTACGTTAAAGTTAGAAATTATCATTTGAAAAACCTTTGAAATTCACTGAAAAAACGATAGGTTTCACACACGTTATAGTTAGAAATTAGCATTTAAAAACCTTGGAAATTCACTGAAAAAACCATAGGTTTTGCACATGTTATAGTTATCTGGACATTTCACTCATACAAAACCATACAAAACCATTGAAATTCCCCCGTTATAGTTAGTTCAGCTAACTATATATTAAACGGGGCTCTAATATTCTAAATACGGGGGTCCTTGATGGACCCCCTAGCCTTGGGGAGCACCACCCCCTGGGGCTTTTAAATGTTGGGAGGGGGGGGCCACGCGACCCCCACCTTGAGCCTTGTGGTGGCCCTGGGGACCACCACCCCACAGGGCGGCTCCTGCAGTGTCCCGGGGTGCCTACCCCAGGACACTGCTGTTTGCTATGGTAGGGCGGGAGCCTTGTGGTTCCCGCCCTACCATAGCAAACTGCTTTCCTATTTGGAAGAGAGAGCAGGAAACCTAGCAGGAAAATAAAAAATAGGAAAGCATATTGCTTTTCGTCAGGGGGAGCAGCATGTAAGCTGCTCTCTCTGACAAAAAGCAATGCTGGCTCCCGAACAACGTGGGGAGCCGACTGGGACCGTTGGGGCATTGGGGCTCCCCCCACGGTCCCCAATGTTGTATTTGAGCCCCAGGGGATGGGGTCCCAGGGGATAATAAAAATTAGTTATAGGGGCTATTTTTTGGTTATGGTAAATTTCCAGTACGCGGACCAAGTGCATGGCGTATGGTGCGAGGTTCATAAGTCGTCCCGTACACATACCAAAGCAGGAAAAAAGAATACAAAAAATATGTTTTACAGATATCTATCAAGGTTATGTGTTTAGATGTTGGTTGGTTCTAACAAGTGCTTTTCTCTTTATTTGTACTTATAAGTAAGTACCTTTTGCAGAGTGTAAACTTGTTGAGGAGGGATGTTTTACAGTGTGCTGAAATTTTGACCTCTGTGGACAGTTGACTGTTGGGGGTAGGGTTCAAAGTTATGTCAGTTGGAAAGGGTTCAGATGTTCAACCAATAGAAATGTGTGTTTGGTTTTGAATAACTGTGTGAAGCAAATGGATTTGTTATTAACATGTATATATGTGTAAATTGAGAGGAAAAATGTGCCATTTTCTGGTTTTGTTGCGAACACTGAATTAGAGTGATTCTGTATAAGAATATCTGCTGTGTGAGTGGCATTGTTCTTAATCAACAAATCAATTTGAAAGGTGAGTTGATAACATGTAAGGGAATGTATGTGGTGTATTTTGTTTTTAGTAAGAGTAATGTGTGTATCCTTCTAAAGTGTGTAGGACCACATTCTGAGTTTGTCTGTATTGGATAACTATTGTGATAAAACCATTTGGTAAGTTAATGTGTTTAGTGAGTAAGAGTTGTGCAATAAAGTGCAGTACTAAAAAATGTAGAATGTGTGCAGTTCCTTTTTCAGTTGTAGAGTAGTTAATAGTGTTGCTTGTTTAGAATTAGGCTTGGGTTCTAAATCTACAATTTTCTTGTCAGTATACATACACTACTGTAAATTCTCTGGGATATATTTATAAGCCTCTTGTGCGTCTTTGTGCTGCCCTTGCGTTACTTTTTTTATGCAATTTTCGCACAGATAATGCAGCAAATTTGCAAAATGACTGATGGTTGTATAGTGAAATGCAGTAAATATATTTCTGTAATGTGTGCACTCATATTAGCCCTTCAAGAGTAATTAATTGTGTTTCTTGTGTAGAATTAGACTTGTGTTTTAAATGTACAATTTCCCAGTTAGTATACATACACTGCTGCATACAGTCTGGTGCAGATTTACAAGCCCCTTGTGCCTCTTAGTTGTATTGTGTCAATTTGTTGATGTAATGTTGGCACAGAAAAAGCATCAATTTGCTTATGTATTTGGAAAATAAGTCAGGATTGACCACTGAAATGTAGTAGTTATATACATAGAATGTGTGCAGTCACTTAACCATTTCTAAACTATTGAATGTGTTTTGGTTAAATACAAGTTCTTATATTTTGTGTCTAGAATCACACTGCGTTTGTGTGCATTTAGCAATTATATTCGTCCCTTTTTTCACATTCTCCCCTCTTTCTCCTCATACTCTCCCCTCTTTCCTCATACACACCCCTCTCTCCTTATACTTCCCCTCTCTCCTCACACTCCCACCTCTCTTCTCAAACTCCCTCCTCTCTCCTTATACTTCTTACTGTCTCCTCATACTACCCCCTCTCTTCTTATACACCTCCCCTCTCCTTATATTCCTCTTTTCTCCACATTCTTACCCCTCTCTCCTCATACTCCCTCCACTCTCCTCATACACACTCCTCTCTCCTTATACTCTCCCTTTCTCCTCATACTTGCCCCTCTTTACAAATACTGCCCCCTCTCTCCTCATACTCCTCTCCCTCTCCTCATACTCCCCCTCTCTCCTTACACTCTTCATCTATCCTTATACTCACCCTCTTTCCTGATATTCTCCATCTTTCCTCATTCTCACCTCTCTCTCCTCATACTCCCCCCTGTCCTGATAGTGCCCCCTGTCCTCATACTCCCCCTCTTTCCTCTTACTCCTCCCTCTCTCTCCATACTCCCCCTTCTCCTCATAATCCCCCCTGTCCTTATACTCCCCTTCTCTGTCCTCATACTCCCCCCTCTCTCCTCATATTCTTCCTCTCCTCATTCTCCCCTCTCTCTCCTTATACTCCCCCTGTTGTTATCCTCTCCCCTCTCTCCTCTTACTTCTTCATCTCTCCTCATACTCCCACTTCTCCTCATATTCCTTACTGTCCTCATACTCCCGCTCTCTCCTCATATTCCTCCTCTCTCCTCATTCTCCCCCTCTTTCCTCATACTGCCTTCTTTGTCCTCTTACTCCTCCCTTTCTCCTCATACTTCCCCCTTAACAATTCCCCAGGTAATATACATACACTGCTGCATACACTCAGGGGCAAATTTACAAGCCCTTTGCGCCTCTTTTTTGTTGTGTTGTGTCACTTTTTTGATGAAATGTTGGCAAAAATATTGCAGCAAATTGCATATGTATTTGCAAAATGAGTCAGGGTTGTCCACCGAAATGTAGTAGTTATATACATGGAATGTGTGCAGTCACTTAACTGTTTTAGAGTAGTAAATGTGTTTTGGTAAAATGCATGGTCTCATATTTTTTGTCTAGAATCACACTGTGCGTCTGTGTACATTTAGGAATTATACTCGCCCCTTTTTCCATATTCTCCCCCTCTCTCCTCATACACACCCCTCTCTCCTTATACTAACTCTCTCTCCTCACACTCCCCCTCTGTATCCTCATACTCTTCCTTCTCTCCTCATACTCCCACCTCTCTCCTCATACCCCCTTCACTTCTCATACTCGTCCATCTCCTTTTACTCCTCCCTCTCTCCTTATAGTACCCCCTCTCTCCTAATACACCCCCTCTCTTGTTATACTCCCCTTTTCTCCACATTCGCCCCCTCTCTTCTCATACTCTCTCTCCTCTCCTCATACACACCCCTCTCTCCTTATACTCCTCTTTTCTCCTCATACTTGATCCTCTTTTTCCATACTCCCCCTCTCTCCTCATACTCCTCCTCTCCCTCCTCATACGCCCCCTCTCTCCTCACATTCCCCCTCTCTTTCCTTATACTCCCTCATCTCACCTGATATTCCCCTCTGTCTCCACATACTCCCCCCTCTCCTCATATTTCCATCTCTCCTCTTACTCTTCCCTCTCTCCTTATACTCCTTTTATCCTCATATTCCCCCTCTCATCATACTCCCCCTCTCTGTTCTCATACTCCCCCCTCTCTCCTCATATTCCCCCCTCTCTCCTCATACTCCCCCTGTCCTCATACTCCCTCCTCTCTCCTCTTACTCCTCCCTCTCTCCTCATACCCCGTCACTTCTTATACTTCCCCCATCTCTTCATATTATTCCCTCACTTCTCATAATCCCCTCTCTCTCCTTATACTCAGTCCTCTTCTCATAGTCCTCCTCTCCCCTCATACTCCCCCCTCTCCTAATACTACCCCCTCTCCTCATATTCCTACCTCTCCTCATACTCCCCGTCTCCCCTCATACTCCCCCCTCTCTTCATATTCCCTCTTTTCCTCATACATCCCCCTCTCCTGATATTCCCCTCTCTCCTCATACTTCTTACTGTCTCCTCATTCTACCCCCTCTCTCCTTATACACCCCTTCTCTCCTTATATTCCTTTTTTCTGTATTCTGTACATTATTCCCCCTCTCTCCTCATACTCCCTCCTCTCTCCTCATACATACTCCTCTCTCCTTAAATGTCTCCTTTCCCTTCATAATCACCCCTCTTTCCACATACTCCCCCCTCTCTCCTCACACTCTTCCTCTCTCTCCTTATACTTCTCCCTCACTCCTGATATTCCCCCTCTTTCCTCTTTCTCACCTTTTTCTCCTCATACTCCCCTTGTCCTCATACTCCCCCATCCTCATACTCCCCCTCTCTCCTCTTACTCCTCCCTCTCTCCTCATACTCTCCCTTCTCCTCATATTCCCCACTATTCCCATGCTCTCCCTCTCTGTCCTCATACTCCCTACTCTCTCCTTATATTCTTCCTCTCTCCTCATTCTCTCCCTCTCTTCTCATTCTCCCCATTCTCTTCATACTCCCTCCTCTCTCCTGTTACTCCTCCCTCTCTCCTCATACCTCCCCCTTAACAATTCCCCAGTCAGTATACATACACTGCTGCATACAGTCTGGGGCAGATTTACAAGCAAGCCCCTTGTGCCTCTTTGTTGTTCTATTGTGTCACTTTTTTGATGTAATGTTGGTAAAAATAATGCAGCAAATTGCATATGTATTTGCAAAATGAGTCAGGGTTGTCCACTGAAATGTAGTAGTTATATACACGGAATGTGTGCAGTCACTTAACCATTTTAGAGTAGTAAATGTGTTTTGGTAAAATGCATGGTCTCATATTTTTTGTCTAGAATCACACTGTGCGTCTGTGTACATTTAGGAATTATACTCGCCCCTTTTTCCATATTCTCTCCCCTCTCTCCACATATTCCCCCCTCAATCCTCATACACACCCTCTCTCCTCATAGTACTCCCTCTCTCCTTATACTCCCCATTTCTCCACATTATAAAGCGTAGTATTTAAAGAGAAGTCATCCACAAGATTTACCCGAACAACAATGTGTGAACAAAAAGCAAAAAAACTCCTGGTAAGAAAACAAAAGTTTTTTTGAAGAAGTTATCAAACACTAGGAGTAGTGTAGACAATGTGAAAAATACAAACAGTGTATCTGCAACAAAAAAGAAAACCAAGAGAAAAAAGAAAAACAATGGAAAATCATCTTCTAAACAAACACTGTATAGTAAAAGGAGGAAGAATCAATTTCAGGAAATTAGAAAAATAATGTTTTATGATAGGTGTTTTAAATTTGATTAGGGACATGAAGAAATTTAAAAGAAAAAGAGCATTTTATAAGAAGAAGAAATGTATAGAAAATATAGTTGAGAAGGCTTTTTAATTGAAAAAGAAGTTGTTTATTTTAGTAATCATTAGAATTCAATCACTAGATAAGCCAATCCATTTAATGAAGGCCAAAAGTAAGTGGAGAAGAGTAATTAACAGAAGTAATTGTTCTGATTTTTTTTGGGTGAATGGAAACATAGTTCAAGTTCTTAGCCTTTTTTTAATGAAGAGTTATTTTCAGAGTCATGATTTGCTGCATGCAGTTGACACCAGTGGTCGAGCTGATGGGGTTAGAAATGGTTGTCCTATTGAGAAAGAGAAAATTGTTCAGAGAAATGCAGAAGAGGTGTTAGCTGATTAAGTTTTAGGGAGACGTCCTAAAGCTCCAGTGTACACTTGGAATTGCAGTAGTAGTTGCAGTGTACGGCAGGAATCTATTGATTTTTTACACAATTTCTAAAGTGAGTATACTAAGAAAAGTGTTAAACAAAAGATGAAGATGTTGCAAGAATTAGACCCTTGCAGAGTGAGAGAAAATACTGGTTTGCAAAGTCATTCTCTGACTTGTCTTTCTAAAAAAGTATGTTGAAGTGTTTTTCTCCATTTTAGGATGTTAGCAGTTCATCATACCCAAATGAGGAAATTAGTCAGAACATTGTATTATGCCAAAAGTCCAGTAATAATGTTAAAAAAGTTGAACAGTGCTCTTTTGCGTGGATCTGTATCAGATGTAATGAACATTTGTGAAGAAATTCAGGTTAGTTACTTTGGTCCTGAGGAAGACAGCGCAGAAACTGATACATTAATAGAAGGAAATGTGGAAGAGAATGTACAACATTGTAGTACAGAAAATTTTGAGCAAGAAATTACAAAGTTTAAGGTGATTTCAGGTGAAAGGCCAAATTATTCTTGTATTTGTTGTCGACGAACTCAGTATAAAAATCCGACCAGGACTGTTGATCTGTATTTAAAAAGTGAAAAGGAAAATAATAATGAGTGGAAAGAATTTGCAACTTATTTGTTGGTGGAGAATTGCTTTGATTTGGGTTTTGATCAGCGTATTTGTAAATATTGTTATAACAAATTAGACGAGAACATAATGCCTGCTAGAGCTGTGCATAATAATCTTGAGTTGGTAAATATTCCTTCTGAACTGATGGATTTAAATACCTTTGAGTCTATTCTTATTCAATGTGTGCATCCATTTCAGGCTAGTGTTCGTATGGAGCCTAAGGCAGGGAAATTGCCTCCTTAAGATTTACAGAGAGGATTAAAGGGAAGAGTTGTTTATTTGCCTCTAGATTTAAAGATAAATATTAAAACAATTGGTGTATAAAATGCAGAAGATGAACCTTTAGTTATTCTTGTTAATGGTGTTCCTACTAAGAGTCTGAAAATCTGGCAAGAATTAGTGGATGTTAGGAAAGTGAACAAGGCAACGTTGTATCTGGTAAAAAATAATCAATACTATAAAAATGTGTATGTGGGAGAAGAAGAAATAACTGTAGAAGAAGATAGTGACTCGTCATGTGGACAAATTGAAAAAGTGGATGTGTTCAGAACTGAAGAAATCTACGAACATTACAGTGTTCATTCACTTCATTCCAAAGAAGTGATGGGGAATACTATAGAGTTATTTCAAATGAAAGAAACAAAGGGAAGTACCATTAGTGTATGGGAAGAAAGCTTGGAAGCTTGCTGTTTCCCTCAGTTGTTTCCAGCAGGAAAAGGCGGACGATATGATGACTGACCTGTGCAGATTCCTGCATCTAAATACCGGACATCAAGATTATATGCAGAAGATCCAAGATTTCGACAATTTATTCCGTATTTGTTTCATCTTTTGTTTGAGAGTGACTTGTCTGGACTTTCTTATGCAGTCAACCATATATTGAAAACAGGTGTGCATCTGCAAAATGTTTCGGCAAAGGAATTTATGAATAAAGAACAGCAGAAAGATAATGTTTTGGAATCTCAGCTGATTAATCTCATGGCATGTCAGAGGGGTACTAATGAGTACTGGTACCCTTGTCATGGAGAACTTAAATGCATGCTAAGGAACTTAAGAACACCTACATGGTTCCTTACTCTATGCTGTGCTGAATATGCTTGGGATGATTTACTTCAATTTCTTCGAGAGGCAAATCCAAATATAGTAAATATTGAATACAAGACACCTGGAGAATTGTGCTCTTTGGATCTAGTTAATGTAGGCAGGTATTTCAATCATAGATTTGAAGCTATGATGTCTTTTATCACCAATGAAAAAAATCCTCCTCTTGTGGAGGTTCTGGATTTCTTTTGGAGAAAGGAGTATCAAGCAAGAGGTGCTCCTCACATACATATGCTAATATGGATCAAAGATGCTCCCAAATTTGGAACAGATTCGGATGATACTGTGTTGTCTTTTATTGAAGAATATGCTACATGTGCTATACCCAAAAGTACAGAAGAAAAGGACTTAGGACAACCAGTCTTACGATTCCAAAGCCATCGTTGTGGGAAATACTGTCATCGAAAGTAAAAATTTAAGGACACATTCTACACCAAATGTCGTTTTGGATTTCCACGTTCTGTAATATCAAAAGGAAGAGTGAACAGTTTTATGTCATCTTTGCGACATACTATCACAAGAAAGTCTCCAAAAAATACCTACAACTTAAGAAGAAATGAAGAGTCAAAATACATAAATGACTACAACCCAATTATTTTGTTTATGTGGAATACTAACATGGATATTCAATACGTTGCGGACAATTCCATTGCTGTTGCTCGATATCTAACATCCTACATAACAAAATCAGAAAAGACGAAATTGAAGGAAATGTGGGCAGAGATTTCCCACGAGAAGAGTCTAAGTAAGAAATTATATAGTTACAGTTTGAAGATGTAATCTCATCGAGAAATTGGAGCGTATGAGTGCTCGGATCGCTTATCATCTGCAAGTCTATACTCCAAATCTAGAAGAATCATTTGGGTGAGTCTAGGTCCTGCTGCAACACGAAATTGAGTACTTAAATCTGTACAAGAAATTGAATATTTAGCTGAAAAAGAGCCCGAAAGTACAGATATTGTGAAAACAAATATGATGGATACATATTATCCAAATAGAAGTCATCATCTTGAGAATACTTGTCTCTATGAAGTGCTGCAAAACTATATTTTTAAACACAATATTACAGAAAACATCAATAATGGCATATATGCCGTGATTGGTGTTGATGGATGTTTGGTGAAACAAAGAAAAGGACATTTGATTAATTACCGTAAACTGAGTTGCAAAACTCCTGACAAAAGGGAAGTTTACTATTTAGCTCTTTTGCAACGATTCAAGCCGTGGCTTTCAGAATTGGGAATTACTTGGAGATTTTGAGAGCTATGAACATTTGTTCAACGCAACTAAAGATACTATACAATGTCCTGTTTTTGCTGATTATGTGAAAATGTTGAACGACGAAATTGAGCAAGAAGCTACAATTTCAGCTGAGATTGCTAGAGACAGTTCTCAAGCCAGTCAAACTTATGCTTTGTTGAGTCAGGATCCACTAGGAGAACCAATTGTTCAAACTGAAGCAGCATCTGCCATGGATGAGGTGGAAACAACATGGTATCAAGCTCAAGAAGATGTGACAAACTTAGGAAACTTGGAAGAACAACTAAGGGGCCGATTAGGATGGCGGACGGAAATGGGTACTGTCCGCCATGGTGGGGGAAATTTTACTCCCGGCTGCGCCGCGGAGAAACCGCGGTTGGGATTAGGATATTCATGTCACGAAACTCCGACCGCGGCGGACGGAACACAACCAACACCGTCCGCGGTGGACGGAACACAACCAAGTCCGTCCGCGGCGGACGGAGTCCAATGAACAACCACTGCCGCGGACGGAAATGACCGCGGAAAATAAAACATGTACCGCCATCCCTGAGAATACTCCGTGGCCGCAATTAGGATAAATCCGCCCGTACAACGGAACTCACAGCCATCCACGTCCGCGGCGGAAACAATGCAACGAGAACCACAGCATCAGGGCGGAAGGCCAACACGCACAACATCCCTAGCGCCTAACAAATGTATGAAAGTGCACCGCAAGTCCTAAGCAAACATACGAACATTGACAAGGCCCCCCCCCAGCACAAGCCACCATGACACGTCCCAATTATCCAATAATGCACACAAGTCAACACGCCCACCTACCACCTGACTGCAAACAACCATCGAGACACGACTATAAAAAGACACCCCCACACAACCACAATCCCTTGCACCACAGCATTGCTGCCAGCAAGAGGGCCATTCGAGACACTGCTAACTCACATAAAATCACATAGAAGACACCCACCCACCACCCTACCACACAAACACCCACCACACAAATCCTACACATCACACACCACACACCTGCACCTCCCAACTCACTCAACTCACACACTGAGCACCACACACCATGGCACCCAAAAAAAAACCCAAATTCACGGAGACAGAGTTGCGGGTAATGGTAGATGAAATTATCCGTGTGGAGCCCAACATCTTCGGGGCCCAAGTCCAGCAGACGACCGTGGCGCAAAAGAACCACATGTGGGACAGGATCGTCACTCGTGTGAATGCGTCGGGGACTGTGCCGAGGACCAAGCACGACATTCAGAGGCGGTGGCATGACCTTAAGACCAGGGTCAAGGGCATCCGAGCGAAAAACCACGCCAGAGCCAATCTTACTGGCGGTGGCACACCCCCGGAGCCCATACCCTACACCGATTGGGAGGAGAAGGTGCTGGTGATACTACACCCAGAGAGCCTAGACGGCCTTGACGAAGGAGAAGAGACTGGTGAGTACAAACCAAGCACCACGATCAGCACGACATGGTCAGGCTCACACAACTGAGAAGAAACATCCCCCACGCCCCAACCCATGCACGTCGGACACCAACACACTAACATGTCCATGGCTCCCAACAGGCCCCCATGTTCACGGGGAGGGTGGTGGTGGTGGTGGCGGTGGTGGAGGGTGGGGTGTGTGAGAGGCCCAAACTACAACTCCCAACAGGCCCCCATGTGCACGTGGAGGGTGGCGGTGGTGGAGGGTGGGGTGTGTGAGAGGCCCAAACTACAACTCCCAACAGGCCCCCATGTTCACGGGGAGGGTGGTGGTGGTGGTGGCGGTGGTGGAGGGTGGGGTGTGTGAGAGGCCCAAACTACAACTCCCAACAGGCCCCCATGTGCACGGGGAGGGTGGCGGTGGTAGAGGGTGGGGTGTGTGAGAGGCCCAAACTACAACTCCCAACAGGCCCCCATGTTCACGGGGAGGGTGGTGGTGGTGGTGGCGGTGGTGGAGGGTGGGGTGTGTGAGAGGCCCAAACTACAACTCCCAACAGGCCCCCATGTGCACGGGGAGGGTGGCGGTGGTAGAGGGTGGGGTGTGTGAGAGGCCCAAACTACAACTCCCAACAGGCCCCCATGTTCACGGGGAGGGTGGTGGTGGTGGTGGCGGTGGTGGAGGGTGGGGTGTGTGAGAGGCCCAAACTACAACTCCCAACAGGCCCCCATGTTCACGGGGAGGGTGGTGGTGGTGGTGGCGGTGGTGGAGGGTGGGGTGTGTGAGAGGCCCAAACTACAACTCCCAACAGGCCCCCATGTGCACGGGGAGGGTGGCGGTGGTGGTGGAGGGTGGGGTGTGTGCGACAGGAAACAGAAATGTCTACAAATCAATGTAACCATGTACTGTCCACATTACTGACCTGCTCGATCTTGTCCCTCAGGTGATCGTCAACTGACTGGGGAAAGCAGTACCCGGCCGCCAGCCTCGCCTCCCACACCTACAGGACTCTCTGCCGACGACGACACAGGCAGCTCCGGGGCGGAGGATGGAGCGGGACCAAGCACGCAGCCAGGGCCATCTGGCTCACAGGGACTCCCGGGACCAACCAACGTCGCATGTGTGACTCCCGCGGCACCCGTCTCTGTGATCTGCACAGTCCCCACCACCACCAGTACCACCAGTACCACCACTACCACCACTACCACCACTACCACGAGCACCACGACTCCTGCCGGTGCCACCCAGCATGACCCAGCGCGCAACGCTGGTCCAACCGCCCCACACACAAGCAGGGTGAGTGGGCCACAAACACAGGCAACGGGACAACTGCCAATCAGGCGACCCACACACCGCCGGTCAGAGGAGGGACAGCTACCCGAGCCAGTGGCACAGTCCCTACAAGCTCTTGCCAGGTGCCAGGCCTCATACGACCGGTCCCAGGCAAACGCTGATCGTGTTCACGAGGACTCAGTGGACAACACCAACAGCCTGCGCGAGATCTCTGGCATCCTTGGCCAGATGTTGGTGATCATGGGCCAGCAGGCAACGATGTGGAGGGAATGGGTTGCCCGGAACAACCCCCCCCCCCCTCCACCATGTGTGTCAGCGCCACCGCCACCGTCACCTCCGCCTCCCCCGTCACCTCCGCCTCCGCCTCCACCGCCGCCACCACCACCTGAGCCCCTGGCGACGGATGTGGCCCATCACCAACCTGCCCTCCCAGCTGCCTCTGTACCACCTCCGAGACGGAGGGGGCGGCCGAGGCAGGAAGTTGCTGAGAGCAGTGTTGGAGCGCCAGGCACACGCTCCAAGAGGGGACGACCTTGACAATGCCACTGCCTGTGCCAGACATTCACCCTGCAAACCATCCTGTCCCACATAGACAATCATTGCCACTGGTCTGCTGGACTAGCCTGACACCCCCCAATGTGGTGTCAGCACGGAAATTTCATCTGCCATTACCTACAACTCCAACTCCCTCCCTCCCACTTACTTGTAAATATTCACCAGCACAAAAGCACAACCTGTCAATAAATTGCATTTACTCACACAATGATGTTTTGCCTCCATGTTTATTCACATGATTGCCATCAGATACAGACGTAAACAGGTACAGGGATCATAGTCGCACATGATCATGGCGCTGCGGGAGTGACCTAGAGAAAACCAGAGACAGCAAACACACGTCAGTAAAGAGATTCACACACATCACAACACAATGCACAGCAACATTACACAAACGACAACCATCACACAAGCATGGGATGGGAGCACACACATCATGGACACTCCTATGTCCAAAGACATGAAGACACACATGTGCAACCATCACAAACCACACCCAGCTGAATAACCCCATATCCACACAACACCAGAAAACATACATGAGGCATTGTCAACCGCCACTAGAGGTAGATACTCACATTCAAGGGAAGTAGCGATCAATGAGCTGGCGCCTCTGGTCCACACCTTCCTCCTCACCACTATCCTCATCAGTCGACATGGGTGGGATGGGAGGCCGAGGAACTCCTTCGTCTTCAGGGTCCAACAGCAGTTCAATGTCATTGCGTACTGCCAGGTTGTGGAGCATGCAGCAGGCAATCACGATCTTGCATACTTTTCCTGGTGAGTAAGGCAGTGCCCCTCCGGTCTTATCGAGGCACCGAAACCTAGACTTCAGCAGTCCAAAGGTACGTTCGATGACTCTCCGTGTCCTTCCATGTGCCTCATTGTACCGCATTTCACCCGCCGTCCTCGGATTACGTAGGGGACTGAGGAGCCAGGGCCGGTTTGGGTAAGCCGAGTCGCCTATGTAGGGGGATGACAGAGACAAACATCAGAACAAGATATGGTGGGTACCCCATGCAACACAGAGATCACAAGAGTCCCCACTGCACACTCACCAACAAGCCACGCTTGACCGGGTGGCAGATTTGCCATGAGTCGTGGGACATTGCTGGTTCGCATGATGTGGGCGTCATGTGCGGATCCAGGAAATCTTGCACACACATGGGAGATGATGTTGCTCGCCAGGCACACCACCTGCACGTTCAGCGAATGAAAGTGTTTGCGATTCCTGAACACTTGTTCGCGTGCCCGTGGTGGAATGAGCGCGATGTGCGTGCCATCAATTGAGCCCACAACGTGAGGTATGTGGCCCAGTGCATAGAAACCAGCTTTGACAGCTGGCAACTCTTCCGGACGTGGGAAATGTATGTACTCATCCTTGTACAGCATCATAGCTGTTAACACATCCCGAAGAACCGTGCTGAACATTGCCTGTGACATACCCCCGGCACCTCCAACTGTATACTGAAATGTGCCAGTAGCGAAGAAATGTAGTACCGCCATGACCTTTGCAGTGGGTGTAAACGAGCCAGGATACGTTCTACGTGGCTGCAGATGAGGAGCCAATTGAGCCACAAGCTCCAGCAACCGACGTCGATCCAGCCTGAATTTCCGAATCACCTCCTCGTCTACCATATCCTCCAGCTGAGTGTATGGGCGATGCACATTTGGAGCCCTCCTGTGTGGGAGAGAGATGTAACATAGGTCAACGTACAAACGACGCATACGTGTACAACTCCATCACATGTGTACCTTACTGACATAACTCCAGTCGTCACCCTAATGTATCGTAGACACGTCACAGACACTCATGCAACTGCATGCACACAAACGATAAGTTTACACACGCCATGTCATCAAGCACAAATGCCACCACCAATGATGATGTGCATACGGTAATGACATGCATGGTGACAGAACGTATAAATCACATACACGGAATGCATGTGTACCACCACCACTGTAGTCACCTCGACACAACAATAAACCGACAACAGATGCATGAATTGGCCACACAGCCGTGATGTACTGTGTAGTTGTGAAGATGTAACAACGTCTGTAGGGTCAAACCCGACGTCAACACGTACGAATGCACATCTGTTGGCCATTGTGTGCCGACCGATGTCCATTGTATGGACACACATGCTATATTGTATGACATATGACCTTTCACAATCACGCTCACATCCCTCATGACGCAACTGCACACAACACATCACGGTGCAGCGTCTGACAAGATCACATATTTGGCGCCGCCATGGCGGTGCTCAACTTCCGCTACTTCCCAAAGGCAGAATGCGGCCTGCGTCCCTCTTCCCATTGGCTGCATGTGCAGGGACCGTGACGGGCACACATCGGCAACCGCACGTGCAAGCTTCAGGCACGGATGCTTCAGTTGCAACAATGTACTATCACTGGCGCCTCCATGGCGGGGCACGTACACAGCGGGGGAGGTGCAGGCCTATACACCCTGCAGATGTACTCAATGGACATGCCAGTTCATGACCCCCCTTACAGTCACCTTGCATCATCCACCGTACACCGGCCGGAGCGGCCGGCCCATGAACAACCGCCGTGCCCGGCCATGAACAACCGCCGTGCCCGGCCATGAACACAACCGCCATGGCCGGGCACGGCCATGAACATCCGCCGTGCCCGGCCATGAACACAACCGCCATGGCCGGGCACGGCCATGAACAACCGCCGGTCCCGGCCATGGCGGTTGTGTTCATGGCCGGGCACGGCGGATGTTCATGGCCGTGCCCGGCCATGGCGGTTGTGTTCATGGCCGGGCACGGCGGATGTTCATGGGCCGGCCGCTCCGGCCGGTGTACGGTGGATGATGCAAGGTGACTGTAAGGGGGGTCATGAACTGGCATGTCCATTGAGTACATCTGCAGGGTGTATAGGCCTGCACCTCCCCCGCTGTGTACGTGCCCCGCCATGGAGGCGCCAGTGATAGTACATTGTTGCAACTGAAGCATCCGTGCCTGAAGCTTGCACGTGCGGTTGCCGATGTGTGCCCGTCACGGTCCCTGCACATGCAGCCAATGGGAAGAGGGACGCTGGCCGCATACGGCCAATCGCAAGTAGCGGAAGCTGTGCACCGCAACAACAGGGCCAGTCATTGGCCCATTTCACGATCACGCTTCCAGGGCTGACCAATTGCTGGCGACGTATGCCACTGACACGTGCTGAGGGCCCTATATATGTGTCTTGGCCAACATGAAACTTCCTACCCTGGGGACCAGTGCTGCCTGTGACCATCACCTCGACCTGCTGCTGCTGCTGCTGAGCTGACCACCGACTGCTGCCTGTGACCATCACCTCGACCTGCTGCTGCTGCTGCTGAGCTGACCACCGACTGCTGCCTGTGACCATCACCTCGACCTGCTGCTGCTGCTGCTGAGCTGACCACCGACTGCTGCTCTAGTGCCATACTCCGTGATCTTGCCATGTCGAGTGGCAAAGAGATCCGGTCTCGACCCTTCACCGCCGCGGAGCTTGATGTCCTCGTGGACGGTGTACTCCGCAACTATGGACGCCTCTACGGCGCACCGGGACGGGTGGTAAGTGCAGTGTGGGACATGTTGGTGTGCATGAGGGGGCCAAATGATCAGGCCTATTTATATCTTAGCTGTGTAGTGTGGGCTAGACATATGTTCCTGATTGTGCATGGCTGCTGACAGTAACGTCTTGCCCCTATGTGTGTGACAGGCCACCTGTCCACTGACTTAAACCCTTTTGTCTCCCATCATGGTAGGTCAAGCTGCACCTTCGCAAGGACCTGTGGAGGACCATAGCACGGGAAGTACGGGCATTGGGGGTGTGCAACAGACGACATACACACTGCCACAAACGCTGGGACGACATTTCCAGGCTGAGCAAGAATGTAGCGGAAGTAACACTGGGCCTGATTCCAAGGACGCCCCGTCTGGCCCGACGCTCCATGACCCCTCTCATGCACCGTATCATTGCAGTGACGCATCCTGACCTGGCCGAACGTCTGAGTGCCGATCAACAGCAAACTAGCGGTGAGCATACTGTCTGTGTAGGAAACTTGTGAGTGCTATGCATGTATTGGTGCACAGACACACTATTGAGTTCCGTGTTGCGTATGTATGCCTGTGATGGCATTTTGGTCCCATTGGGTGGTACTCATTTGACATCCAGGTCCGCCATGTTGACACGCCACTTGCTTAGTAGTTGAGTGTTAAAGCACATCCCCTAGTGGTCCATGTCCCCATGGCAGAAAATGTGAGGATGACTGGTAGGGGTGGGCCATGTGCAGGCTGAGGGCTCATGAACCTTTGTCTGCTATGTGATTTGGCTATCCTGTTCCTTCTGTACGTGAGTGTGCCCATGACTCACACATCTTTTCTGTGCATTTCAGCTTTGACAGAGGACACTCAGCCACAGACGGTGGAGAGTAGCCGAGGAAATGAGTCCGGCTCAGACTTCGCACACACGCAGACTGACACGGAGGAGGCCAGCGCCGGAGAGGGGGACAGGACCGTCCCTGAGGACTCGCATGTGGAGACACCATCGTCCTCCTCGTCGGACACTCTTGGTGAGCCTGCACTGTTGTCACAGACTGGGAGTGGGCACTCATCACCTTCTGTCGGAAGACAGCACACAGGGCCCACACTTCCGCCAACTGCACCATGTATTGTTCGTGGCCGAAGGAGTAGGGGGAGCAGAGTGGCGTTCGGTGCAGGCACCGCTGCCCCTGCCACGGTGAGCCAAAATGCACTGTGTGCTGAGGCCGTTGATCTGCTGCGACAGCTGTGTGTGGGTCAGACCAATATGACAAATGCTTTCCAGGATCATGATAGGAAGTTGGGGCAGGTGGTGGCATTCATGGAAGGGATGCATGGCGATCTTGCAGGTCTACACAGGACAGTGCAGTCATTGGCAAGCAGTGTGTCGTCTGCAATAGTACAGTCGAATGAACAGGGTGCTACTTCTGTTTCCCCATCTACACCGCTGGATGTCTCAGGGGGTAGTGATTATTCAGAGCAGGACTCAAATACAGGTTATTGCACTAGAAGCAGCGTCAGACAGCACGTCAGGGCACGCAGGGCACAGACCCCATCCCCTAGATCAGCTAAATCTGTTCAGGTAGACGACGTCAGATGCACTGGAGTACACACACAGGATCCACAAGTGTTGTTGGGGGACATGCCTTCCGGAGCTACACAGGCATTCAACACGAAAGGTACTCCGAAGGCAAGGGATACTCACATGTCCATGGACTGTTCCTTGGACAAGGCCAGTCAGAAGACAAAGGCACCTACTGAGAGCAGGGAGACTCCCAAGAGCAGGCCCACAGCAGAGGTAAGGGACACTCCCAAGGACAGTGAGAAGACTAAGGCACCTACTGAGAGCAGGGAGACCCCCAAGAGCAGGCCCACAGCAGTGGATAGGAACACTCCCAAGGACAGTGAGAAGACTAAGGCACCTACTGAGAGCAGGGAGACCCCCAAGAGCAGGCCCACAGCAGTGGATAGGAACACTCCCAAGGACAGTGAGAAGACTAAGGCACCTACTGAGAGCAGGGAGACCCCCAAGAGCAGGCCCACAGCAGTGGATAGGAACACTCCCAAGGACAGTGAGAAGACTAAGGCACCTACTAAGAGCAGGGAGACTCCCAAGAGCAGGCCCACAGCAGTGGATAGGAACACTCCCAAGGACAGTGAGAAGACTAAGGCACCTACTAAGAGCAGGGAGACTCCCAAGAGCAGGCCCACATCAGTGGATAGGAACACTCCCAAGGACAGTGAGAAGACTAAGGCACCTACTAAGAGCAGGGAGACTCCCAAGAGCAGGCCCACATCAGTGGATAGGAACACTCCCAAGGACAGTGAGAAGACTAAGGCACCTACTAAGAGCAGGGAGACTCCCAAGAGCAGGCCCACAGCAGTGGATAGGAACACTCCCAAGGACAGTGAGAAGACTAAGGCACCTACTAAGAGCAGGGAGACTCCCAAGAGCAGGCCCACATCAGTGGATAGGAACACTCCCAAGGGCAGCGACACACACAGGGAGCAGGTGTCTGCTGGAGGCAGGTGCACCACAGACGACAAGTCTGCTGGCAGGAACAGGGCGGCGAGCAGGGCACAGGCTACATCCAGAGACAACACTCCACCTAAGGATAAGGCACATCCTACGGACAAGGCATCTAGCATGGACAATGGCGCAATCAAGGACAGGCATACTTCACCCCTGGCTGCACTGAGGCTGATGTTTTCTACTAAACGCCAAACTGATGTCTCCGCGGCGGAGTCCCCCCATACCTCCACTCCCATCCAGGCCAGTCAGAAGCAGAGGAGGGTGTCCCCTGTTGTTGCATCCCCCATTACACATCATTCCGAGTCCAGGCGGCAGGCACAGAGCAAACGACAAGCAGGCTCCAGCACGTCCCCCGAAACCAGATCCCCGGCAGCAGTTGCTCCACCTATGCTGGGTGGTGATTCTTTGGAGTCCCCACCACTTGGCAGTCCTGTCCTGTCCAGGGTGCACTCACACCTCCCTAAGAAACGCAGACACACACCATTGACACCTGCAAACCCCGATTTGGCTCTAGGTGAGCTATCCCCAGCTCCCAGGCCCACCCTGCCTCCTGGCCCATACAGCCCTGTGGCTCATCATTTCAGTTGTCCCAGTGGCGCCGGTGCAGTTGACTCTCATGTATCAGATGGTGGCACAGTGTCAGTTGTGCCCTCTCCTGTTGCAGGTCCTGGCAGTGTATCTGGGTCTATGGCTCACGTGTCAGTTAGAAGATCTGTGGCTGTGTTGCACACTCCTGTTTCTGGTGCTGGCAGTCTGTCTGGGTCAGTGGCTCACGTGTCAGTGACTACATCTGTGGCTGTGTCTCACACTCCTGTTGCTGGTGCTGCCAGTGTGTCTGGGTCCGTGGCCCATGTGTGTGTCACTCGGGCTGTGGCTGTGTCTCACACTCCTGTTGCTGGTGCTGCCAGTGTGTCTGGGTCCGTGGCCCATGTGTGTGTCACTCGGGCTGTGGCTGTGTCTCACACTCCTGTTGCTGGTGCTGCCAGTGTGTCTGGGTCCGTGGCCCATGTGTGTGTCACTCGGGCTGTGGCTGTGTCTCACACTCCTGTTGCTGGTGCTGCCAGTGTGTCTGGGTCCGTGGCCCATGTGTGTGTCACTCGGGCTGTGGCTGTGTCTCACACTCCTGTTGCTGGTGCTGCCAGTGTGTCCGAGGCAGGTAGTTCACGCAGTCCCCCCTGATTCTGTGATGTGACGTGCTGTACACTTCACTCAAATGTTAATTCACATGGTGTGTCCATTGAGAACTGCGTGGCACTCTTGTGGTCCCTGTGACGGGTTGGTAGGGACACGTAGTTGTGCTGCCTCTGATGGGCCTGTTCTGTGCAATGGACTGTTGATGCACTTTGCCCCTCTCACGTGCTGCCTATGATGTACCTGCTCTGTACTCTACAATGCCCTGTTGATGCTCTGATACTGCAACCTGCCCTCTCGTTACCTGCCTCTGATGTACCTGCTCTGTAATGCACAATGCCCTGTTGATGCTCTGATACTGCATACTGCCCCTCTCACGTGCTGCCTCTGATGGGCCTGTTCTGTGCAATGGACTGTTGATGCACTTTGCCCCTCTCACGTGCTGCCTCTGATGGGCCTGTTCTGTGCAATGGACTGTTGATGCACTTTGCCCCTCTCACGTGCTGCCTCTGATGGGCCTGTTCTGTGCAATGGACTGTTGATGCACTTTGCCCCTCTCACGTGCTGCCTCTGATGGGCCTGTTCTGTGCAATGGACTGTTGATGCACTTTGGCCCTCTCACGTGCTGCCTCTGATGGGCCTGTTCTGTGCAATGGACTGTTGATGCACTTTGCCCCTCTCACGTGCTGCCTCTGATGGGCCTGTTCTGTGCAATGGACTGTTGATGCACTTTGCCCCTCTCACGTGCTGCCTCTGATGGGCCTGTTCTGTGCAATGGACTGTTGATGCACTTTGGCCCTCTCACGTGCTGCCTCTGATGGGCCTGTTCTGTGCAATGGACTGTTGATGCACTTTGCCCCTCTCACGTGCTGCCTCTGATGGGCCTGTTCTGTGCAATGGACTGTTGATGCACTTTGCCCCTCTCACGTGCTGCCTATGATGTACCTGCTCTGTACTCTACAATGCCCTGTTGATGCTCTGATACTGCAACCTGCCCTCTCGTTACCTGCCTCTGATGTACCTGCTCTGTAATGCACAATGCCCTGTTGATGCTCTGATACTGCATACTGCCCTCTCGTTACCTGCCTCTGATGTACCTGCTCTGTAATGCACAATGCCCTGTTGATGCTCTGATACTGCCCTCTCGTTACCTGCCTCTGATGTACCTGCTCTGTAATGCACAATGCCCTGTTGATGCTCTGATACTGCCCTCTCGTTACCTGCCTCTGATGTACCTGCTCTGTAATGCACAATGCCCTGTTGATGCTCTGATACTGCATGCTGCCCTCTCGTTACCTGCTATGTTGTACCTGCTCTGGTGCCCACTTTGCCCATGTTCACGCATACACTGTGATTTGACCCCTATTATTTGACAATAAAGGTAGTCTATCAAGTCTCGTGGTCTGTCGTTGTCATTCCTGCTTGCGTACTGCTAATGTGTATTCGTATATGCTTCTCATCAGTGGTTTCGGTAACATGACACTCCCCCTCCCTACGTCACGTCCCTTGCTGGTATTCCCCTCCAGACAGCCAATGGTTTGTACCTTACCTGCGTCGTCGTCCATAGTAGGCCATGACTAGGACGTGGTGGATCGCGAAGAGCATCGGGAAAGCGTGTAGCGCCGGGTCCATGGTGGTGGTCAGCTTGCGGTGGGTATCTCGGCTGTGTCACCTATGTTCGCTGTGGGGATTCCGCCGTGTTAAGACAGGTTGTTTTTCCGCAGCGGTTTTATGTGTGTTTTCCGCCATCTTGATTTGGGGGACGGTCTTCGACGTCAGTGCGTACGGCGGAGCGTCCGGATGTGTTCCGTCCGCCGCGTGGTCGTGTGTAGTTGGCCGGCGGAGCGTGTTTTTCCGTCGCGGACGGAAATTTGACACGTTTTCCTATCCTGATATGGCGGACGGAGTATCCGCGGCAGGCGGACACGGAAAAGGCTTTTTCCGCCTACTCCAGGGCCGCGGTGGCTCTTCCGTCCGCCATCCTGATCGACCCCTAAATGTTGAGCAGAAACAAATATATGAGAAAGTGAGAGAACAGATTGACCATGGATTACTTCATGAAAAGAAAGATTGCTCTTGCTCATCATTTCAACCTATCCGAATGTACGTGAGTGGACAACTGAACAGGAAAAAGTGTTTTAATTAAAGTATTTACAACTTATCTACAGAAAACAACTGAGTCGTATTTGTCTTGTGTTGTCACTGCTCCAACTGGGTTTGCAGCACACAATATTAATGGAATTACTTTGCATGGTTTATTAATGCTACCAGTAGAGCATGAAAACAAATTGGAATACCACAAGCTATCTGGAAAAGCTTTCTTGTGAAGTTTCAAGAGTCTTGAAGAAAATGAAACTTCTCATTATTGATGAGGTAAGCATGGTATCAAACTTAATGCTTGCCTTTATGCATTTAAGAATGCAGCAAATTCTTAAAACAGAGTACGACATATTATTTGGAGAAAAACAGGTCATAGTTTTTGGAGATCTATTACAACTTACTCCTGTACATGGACAACCAGTGTTTAAAACACTGGTGCATGAAGATACCAGAAAGTCTTTGGGGAGCATTGGAAATGTTAACATTTGGTCATATTTTGAGTATAAGGAACTTATTACAAATATGCGACAGGCAAATGATGCTGATTATGGACTATTCTTCAAGATATAAGAATTGGAAAAGTGACTGAACATGGCAAACAATCTTTACAGAGACGATTACTTTCCAATTTGTTTCCAAATAAAAAATATTGTTCCTGAGAAAATCTATATGAGAATTGCAGAAAACAACTCTGTAATATGCTTAATGCCATTGATGGAGCAAGGATTCGCACGTAAAGCGACTTGCTTGTATTCATGAACCTCGAATAACATTAACTAACTAATCAATATGTTTGTCTTATTAATTTGCCCTCTTTCCGACATTTTCTGGGTATCCGAGTGAAGCTTGCTTATGTGTTTACTAATCCTAATATGCTTGCAAATAATATGGCTGCTGTTACGCGGGAATTTCTATTGCGCATGCGTCGGTCATACCCATGTGACGTGACGTACTCTCAGCTTTGGAGGGAAACTGTTTGCACTTGCGCATTAGAACTAAGATGGCTGCTTTGTGTTCTCACATACAAGAAGCTTGCACTGCTGCTTTTGCTAAGCTGTTCTTTCTGCTTAATCCTAATGCTATAGTTTACTATAAAGTAATGGAAATAGTGTAGAGATTCATGGTATACAGTGTATTCATTTTATTCTGTGTTCTAAAATTGTTTCCTTTACTTTTCATGTATCGTAATCTTTGGGCCTGGGAGGTGCTATTTACTCCATTTTTAAAATCCCTTCTGCGCATGACAGTCCACAGCGAGAAGATGATGGTAGCCTCAGCCAAAATGTGCCTGGGAACACACGTCCGACCCCACTAAGAAGAAGTCAAAAGACTACAATGTATTTGTCAATAGACTGCTCATTGTTATATGAAATGAAGACATCATGAGAACCTAAATTCAAGGGGCGTGCACATTAATTTGAATAGGAAACAGCGAAATTCTAAAATATTAGGTGATGTGATGACCTGTCCTCCTCTCTTGTCCAATCGAAATTGGGGATCCTTACACTTGCAACATTGGGGGGTGGTACACGGACCTGGAAAATAGTATAACTAGCATAGGTTTAGCTAGAATAATTGCCCGACTTGTCCGAATAGCTGACCTGTCACTGACCCAACGCACTCAATAGCTGATCGAGAACAGAGGTGCTGCGGAGCACTCTGTCAGAAGATTCGCTGACCCAATCGGGATTCTGGGACCTGAAGTGCTGGCGAAGCACTTTGCTGGGGAAATTGATAACCGAATTGGGTGTTTTGACTGATAGCTGCAGAGAGGGAGTAGCGCAGGCGTTGCATCTGAACTGCGGGTGCTGGTCTCAACTTTCGGTGGTCCGGTTCTGATCCAAATCTGGCTTTCCTGTCTTGATTCTGACCTGTACTTGCTGGCCTACTGGCGTTTGCAACTTCCGGGGTTTCTGTCCTTAACTGACCCGTGGCCAGGGTTGGTCTTCACACCGTTCTAGGTAAATATAAATCTGTGTGGGAAACAAATAGTACATTTGCGTCCTTTTTCTTACCCTTCTAAATCTTGCTAAAGTCATAATTGCATATGTTTTTTCCCCTCCTTTCTGATAATTAATAAAATCATGATTCTTGCTATTTTAGCATGACCCATTTTCCCCTATCCTTTAGACTGAATATAAAGAAAACTGTTCATGAAAACTAGATGTTCCCTTTCTTTTCCCGCCCTTTAAGGAAAAGCTGAAGTGGTTATCCTGAATTATTAGCGTGTTCCATTTTCTTACCTTCCCTATAGTTATATGGTAAACTCAGTTACGTCATTATAAACTTGGTTCCCTTTTCTACCCACCCTATTGAAACAATTAAACTGTGACTTATAGCATGATCCTTATTTTTCCTTATCCTTTAGAAAATACCTTTTCACGTTAGATTCTAGAAGTTCAATCCAGTATGTTCCTTGTTCTTACCTTCCCTTTAGACTTCTAAATGGTTGCATAATATATATTTTGCATAGTTACACACTTTTCATGATTCTGATTATTGATAGCTTACTTGCTGTAAACCTTTGGTTCTCAACTCTTGATGAAGATTAGGTAAAGGTTTTCAAAACTTCTCGAGTCTGTGGTTATTATAAATGAGTGCAAATGTTATGGTATTTTGAGTGTTTGCCTATCATTACAACTAACTTCCTGATCCCACAGGTCCACGGATACCGGTGACCAGGAGTGTAAGTCAAGGGTATAGGACCTAGGAAGTACAATATTCTGATAGTCAGTGCCCAGGTTACCTGTTCTAAATAATTGGTCTTGAATTTGCATCTGTGCCTAGTATAATGTTTGGTAAAGTTATAGACGGGTGACCTGCGCGCTCTGTCAGTATATTTACTGGTAGCAGAGGGAAGGTTAGGGATTAGTTGAAAATTTGTAGGTCGGTAAAATTGCTGCTAACTGTGAAAATTAAAATTGCTGCTAAATGAGAAAGTATTGATCGATCAAATATCAAATGTAAAACCCGTTTGTGACTGTTATATGTTTGTCTTGAATCCCCGGGGTCAGAATAGCGGGTGGTAAAGGGAAGCCACATCGCAGTGAGGTCACTTACTCGCAGGAAGTTAGTGCATGGTTGGGCAGAACTGGAAGCACTATTTAGGGTTTTTCTGTGTGAGTGTATGAATAAATGATAGCAAAGAGTTCGCTGGCAAAACTTGTATTGGGATATCACCTAGAAAGGGTCACACGGAAGGAGTAGCAGGTTCGTCTGAGCTTGATTGATAGCAAAGGGGTTCGCTGGTGAAACTTTGGCCTTAGTATATATCCCAGAGTGGATGAGTATGGAGGAGTAGCAGGTTCTCTAATGCTTGTGTGAAGGGTAGGCAGAAGAGATCTATCGGCAGTGTATGAAAAGTAAACGGAAGGGATTTACTTGCAGTGAAATAAATCTTTTCTTTCTAGTCACTCGAGTACAGTGGCAAATGTTTAATGGTGGAAATTAATACAAAGCACTTGCACTTTAGATAAAGAATTAAATTTTACATTACCTTTTGAAGGAGGGAGTCAGTTGCGGAGCTGCGCTGATGTCACTCAGTGCCGCGCTGGTATTGGTCGAGACAGCGGGCGTCTAGCGGAGATAGAACTGTGAAGGAGGGGTGAGCACATTAGCGTGGGAACTAGTTTCACGAGAAAGGCCGCACACTCATTGGTTGCAATTATTTGAAACTGCAGTTTTGGTTGGTTGCAGAAAAATAAAAGATGCGCTAGTATTGGAAGTAATTTGTAAACAAAGTTAAGTGATCTTGAATTTTGTGAAAATATATGTGGCAATTATATAGTCCAGAAACTTAACCTGATCCAAGACATTTAGGGTTTGCTAGGGAGCAGATGATAAGAGGCAGACCAAGTAATATGTACGGAAGCAAAAGAAAATTGTCATTCGTAGATAAAGTTAAGAATTACTTTAAGACAAACCCATTAAAACTAGAGAAGGAGTCATCATTCCACCAACAAACACTCCCGCATCATTCATGATGTTTGCTAGAGGCTACCACTCTTGCGTATGGTTAGACAACTGGGTGGAGTATACTAAAGATGATGGAATTTTAGCATTTGCCTTAGAAGATACATTCAATGGAAGACTTTTGTTCAACCGGAGGACTCGAATGAATGATTTACATCCCAGACCTAGATTAACGCAATATGAGGCACTAGAAGAATGGGAAATAGAGGCTTTTGAGAGAGACAGGCCCAGAATTGACAAAGGGTTAAGTAAATTCTATCCAAAAGTACCAAAAGAATCCCGAGATAAAAAAACGAAACAGTGGAGATAAAATATGTTAGCAGAAGTGTTATATCCTGCACTGACATTAGGAGAACCCACGGGAGGTAAAAGGAAAGGACTGAGAAAACTAAACATTTAATGACCAGTGGTGATTCAGACGATGATTATTTGGAGGATTTATTAATGAAGAATCCACCACCTTATAATGAGATACCAAGATCCCTAAGTGCAAGGAACCCATTTGTAAACCCTACTTATAATGAAATACCAAGTATGGCAAATCCAAGTGGTCCGAGTTTGAATCCACCCTTGATTCCGCAAATAGTACACGAAACGTCCATGGAAAAGGTATTACAAGATAGAGAACGAGAGACTTTAGTCCAACAAAGAACAGAACTAATCCAGAAAATCTCCCAATTAAATTCAAGTCCTGAAGCTCTGACAATTCCTGTAACTATTGGCCCAGTTGTTACTTTGTACGGGGTTAAACAAGCTAGTCCAAAAGCTCCAGTTATAACTACCTCAGTAGTGCAGCTGAGAAAAGAGCCCTTGGTAATAGACGACCAGGCAAGTGAATGTGAGTCCGTAGTTTCCTTGATGGACTTACCAATAAGGGAACCAAAAGGTAGTTCAATGAGAAAGAACACTCCTTTAAATTCAAGAGAAGTCAAGATAGAGACATCTTCTGGTACCAGAAGTGCCACGGTAGTGACTCCTGAAGAAATAGACAGATTAAGAATTGAATTAGAGGAATTAATGGCTGGGAATGTGGGATTGGACAGACTGAACACTCTTAGTGAAGATGAATTATTATTCATTTGCAAAAGTATTACCCGGAATACAAGAGTGTATCATGAAAAATTAATGGACACCGCAGCTAGCATGGGAATAGACATTGGTAAATCTAAAGTGTTGCAAAAACCTTACAGATCTGAATTCTCTGACAAAGATTTAGAAAACATGAACGTGTCAGGGAAAAAGGTACAGATAAGAGAATTACTAAACCTGTTACAAAAGTGGGGAGAATTAGAGAAGTGGAAAGCCAGGTGGGCAAAGAAAAAAGAAGAGATTAGATCAAAACAAATGACTTCTGAGTATGTCTTAAAAGAAGCAGAAAAGGTGGAGGAATTATATCCTATGCGAGAAGTACCAGGTGGAGGATATGTGCATGTGCCATGGTCCCGACAGGATATTGTATCCTTTACAAATGACTTCCCAAAATTGCGCAAAAAACCTGTAGACTGGTACAGGCAGGTCGAAAGATTTGTGAAAGTTTCCAAGTGCCTCCTGAAAGATTTAGACAGATTTTTTGACATTGTAGTCCTTTGTAGATTTGTGGACAGAATGTAAAATTGCTGTTGATTGGCCTAGTGAAGAATACTCCAGAGACCCAATGACAGGGGCACCTTCCGAGGATGTCATAAAGAAATATAATCAGGTGATACTGTACCTGAAGGGAAAGGTGCCTGCAAAAGAGACTGATTGGACGAGGATAGATAGAACTACTCAGAATCGAGACGAAACTGTTCATTCGTATTATGAACGTCTGTTACAGGTGTTCAAGACGTACAGTCGGCTGGACAATATTGAAATGAAAGACATGACCCATTTCATTTATCGATGCGTGTTCGGGTTAAGGCCTGAGATCTCGCAGTGGATCAAAGACAATACAATCTGTTGGCAGGCTAAGCCAATTGATGAGGTCCTTAAATATGCTAAGTACTGTGAAGATGAGCTAGAGAATAAACGAAAAGAGCTGAAAGAAAAGGTCATGTGGGCACAGGTAAAATTAGCAGAGCACCAAGAACAGCAGCTGAACAAAATGACTAGTAACCAGAGTCAGGGCCCTGGGAATGGGGGAAAGCCGAGGGGAAAAATGAGCAGAGAAGAGGCAAGAAAGAAGTTTACCTGCCACGGGTGCGGAAAGTTGGGACACTGGAGGGACGAGTGTAAGGTTGTGCAGAATGGTAATGTGCAAATTAATGATTTAAATCCACAGACGCAGAATGAGGTACCACAGAAGACCCAGCAGCAGGTAAAACAGAATCAGTTGCCTCGTGCACCTAGGCCAAATTATAGGAGCAAAGCACAGCAGGGTGTAGATACCACAAATTGGGAAGGAAGGGAGGATAGAGATGCAGCAACTTCACAATTCCTGTTAAACGACACATTCCTCTGTGACGATCCTTACTGACGGTTCCTGAGAGGGGAGGACGAGGAGTGTGTGCTTGGCGCCTCCTTGCTGGTGGACCAGTCAGGGCCATACATTGAAGGAAAGGTTGAAGGAAATGATGTCACCTTTCCGTTGGACACTGGTGCTACCCGTTCTACTGTGAGAACTGTGGACGTTCCAAACCTACCCCTCTCGGGAGAAGCAATCCAAGTAGTGGGTGTTTCTAATAAACAGATTAGTACCCCAGTCACAGAGCCCATGGAAGTCAGAATAGGTAATTTTAAAGAAATGCACAGATTTGTCGTCTGTGATTCAAGTCCTGTGAACCTGTTGGGGACGAGATTTGTTGTGCAAAATGAATTGTACCATCTTTTGCACTCCAAATGGTGTTGAAATTCAAACCCCAGACGAATATGGAATTTACAAATTAATGTTTGCAAGACCGGAGACAGAAATTAAAAGGCTGACAATACAAGCCTTACCAGAAGAACTCCAAAAGACAGTAAAACCCGAGGAGTTGGATTTTACTGGAAAAGACGTAGGATTGATGGCAAATGTTGACCCAATTAACATAGCATTAAAAGAAGATGCAGTCTACCCAAATACTTTACAGTACAAAATGAGTGCAGAAGTGAAAGCAGGGGTAGCTGTCGAAATAAAACGGTTGCTTGAAGAAGGCATTTTGCAAGAAGTATTAAGCAGCCCTTGTACTTCTCCCATAATTGGCATAAAGAAACCGAGTGGTAAGTACAGGGTAGTACAAGACCTGCGCAAGGTTAATAAAATTGTTATTCCTTGCTGCCCAATTGTGCCAAATCCTGCAGTGATTTTATATCAAATACGATGGAATGCTGGATGGTTTACCGTCATTGAACTATGTTGTGCATTCTTTTCGATTCCATTGCATCCAGACAGCAAATTTCTTTTCTCATTTGAATTCGACAGTCATGTCTACGTCTGGAATCGTGTTCCTCAGGGGTACACAGAGAGTCCTTCGATTTTTAATCAAATTCTTAAAAAATGCCTTGAATCTTTGATACTGCCCGGAAAATCAGTCCTGGTGCAATACATAGACGACCTCTTGGTGGCGTCTAAAAATCAGAAATACTGTGTTGTTGACACCATTGCATTACTGAACCATTTAGGTGAAGGAGGACATAAAGTGTCACCAGATAAATTACAGTTCTGTACATCATCAGTGAAATATCTGGGGCACCAGATAGAGAGAGGGGTCAGGAAAGTTACCACAGAGAGAATAAGAATAATTCGAAATATGGAGCTGCCCAACACCCAGAAAGAAATCAGAATGTTTCTTGGGGTTGTAGGATACTGCAGGCAGTGGATTGTGGGATCTTCAGTCCTGGCAAGGCCATTGATAAAAATGACAAAGAAAGGAGCTAAAGACCCAGTGGAGTGGGATGACAAAAGCATGACTGCTTTTGTAAAACAACGAGAGTGTCTGTGTACAGCTCCTGCACTAGGAATGCCTGACTATTCAAAAGAGTTTGCACTGTTTTGTGACACACGAGACAATTGTGCACTTTCAGTCCTGACCCAAATTCATGATTTAACAAGACGTCCAGTGGCATATTTTTCTTCCACATTGGACCCAGTGGCAGCTGAATTACCTGGATGCCTGAAAGCAGTGGCTGCAACATGTATGAGTCTTGAGCAGATTGAAGCCATCATTATGGGACATCCTGTAACCGTGTATGTTCCACATGCAGTTGTAATTTTGCTGACAAGAACAAAAACACAGTATCTTACACCTAGTCGGCTGATTAAGTATGAAAGAATCCTTGTAGGTGCAGGAAACGTAACCATTGCTAGATGTAATATCTTGAATCCAGCCACCCTACTACCAAATTCACTCTCAGCAGAAGTAAATGGAGAAGTCGAACATGACTGCATTGATCTGACCGAGTATAGTACAAAACCACGCCCAGACATAAAAGAAGAGCCCTTAACTAATGCAGAATTTGAGCTGTTTGTAGATGGCTCTTGTATGAGACATGAGGAAGAAGGCCTAAGTGCTGCTTACTCAGTGTGTACTTTGGGAGGTCCAGTTGAAGCATCCTATTTACCTGGAGTCAAATCTGCACAAATAGCTGAATTGGTTGCATTGGAAAGAGCCTGTAAATTTGGGAAAAACTGGAAAGTAATCATATATACTGATATCCAATATGGTTACGGGGTTGTGCATGACTTTGGCCAATTGTGGATGCAAAGGGAGTTTCTGACTTCTTTGGGTACGCCTATTAGAAATGGAAATGATGTACAAGACTTATTGAAAGCAATCCAGTTACCAAAAGAATTGGCTGTGGTCAAGTGTGCTGCTCACAAATCTGGCAATGACAAAGTGACAGCTGGTAATCGATATGCTGACCAATTAGCCCAACATTGTGCAAAATACAAAATGGCTGTTAATAAGAAGGTTGTGGTAAACGGAAACAGCTGCCAACTTGTGATGCTAGAAGGAATAAATACATGGGAGGAAGTGAGAAACTTACAGGACACAGCAGAGCCAAAAGATAAGGAAAATTGGAAGAAATTTGGTTGTCAGAGATTGGTGGAAGATGGTGTCATTGTTTACCTTCATGGGATGCCTGTGTTACCAGACTGTCTGCTTGCTCCTATGGCTAGGTTGATACATGGAGACACACATTTGGGAAGAGATGCTATGATACACATATTTAGACAGACATGGTTCAACTCAAAATTCAGAAACATAGCAGAGGCACTCTGCCAGAGGTGCCTGGTTTGTCAACAATTTAACCCAGGAAAGAAAACGGTAGTGTTGCCAGGAAAGATTGGAATGGCAGAGGGCCCTTTTATACGACTACAACTTGACTTTATTCAGTTACCCCCTTGTCGAGGAATGAAGTACATTCTTGTCATTGTCTGCCTGTTTTCAAAATGGGTGGAAGCCTACCCCACACGCAGGAATGATGGCATCAAGGTAGCCAAACTGTTACTTAGGGAACTTATACCTCGGTACGGATTTCCAGTAACAATTGAATCAGACAGAGGGGGGCATTTCCAGAGTGAAATAATAAAACAAATTTGTGAAGCATTCAAAATTACGCAAAAAAGGCACTGTGCATATCGCCCAGAGGCTTCTGGAGTGGCACAATCAAATCAAGATTGGGAAAAATGTTTGAATCGACTCAAATGGAATGGCCAGATGACTTGCCCCTTGCTTTGATGGGACTTAGAAGCATTCCAGACCGGAACACAGGCTTGAGTCCCCATGAGATATCGATGGGAAGAGCAATGCGGCAAGCATGGGTGCCAGGATACAAACTGATAAGCATTTCTGTTGTTTTGGTGTTAGAATACTGCAAAGAACTGGCTGACCAAGTGCGTTCTATCTCTCACCAGGTTGGAGAAGACGCTGTCGCCAGACCAGCAAAACCAACACATGACCTGAACCCTGATGATTGGGTAGTAATAAAGAAGCATACTCGAAAAACTAGCCTCGCACCAAGGTGGGGTAAACCACAACAAGTCATTCTGGTTACCACCACAGCTGTGAAATGTGCAGGAGTACCACATTGGATCCATGCCAGTCACACGAAGAAAGTGACTGAACCTGAAGAAACCGAGGCTGAAGGTTGTGCAACTGAAGGGTCTCAAGAACGTGATCCAGAAGTAGCTGAAGAGGAACAACTGAGCTCCAATCAAGATGATTGGGTCCCAATAATCGACCTGACTATAGATCCTGTGAGAACAAGAAGACAAATCTCTTTAGATAGACAGTGGAAAGTGAGGATGAGACAGGTATAGATGGAGATACTCAGATCATCGAAATCCAAATCAAATCTGATACTGAGGAGGATCAGATAGAGAAAGAGCAGGCAATTGACACTCCGCCGAGAACTCCTGAGCCAGAAGAGGGACAGATAGAAATTAGAGCAGAGGTTCAAGCAGAATAAAATCAAGAGTTCGAAGAGCTTGAACAGGACCAGGTAGGAATAGACAATTGTGTTCAGGATGAAGAAAACGAAACAAAACAAAGCCAAATCCAGTATACACCTGAACAAGGCCAGATTAGTGACCAGGCAGAAGAAACTGAAATAAGACCTGGACATTGTCAGATAGGGAGGAAAACAGAAGAAGATCCTGAAACCGTTGTGCCACAACTGAATGAAAATAAAAGAGCATTTGAAGAGGGCCAAGACACAGTGCCAGTTAAAAGACTAAGAAAAGGAGACAAGGTGCCTAGATTTGTCAAAAGACTAAGACTGCGATTAAAAACAATCAACGAAGAACCTGAGCAGGTGAATGAAGTCTCAAGTCAAGCAGACCCACCTGTGATACAAACCCGAAGAAGGAGTTCACGAATAAAAGGACTGAATAGTAAATATCAAAGCCCTGAGTGGACTTATTTTGTGTTGGAAGATTTTGAAAACGTGGAAATAAGTGACGAAAGTGATGAAGAATTGATTACTGACCAGACTGACGAAGAAGTGAGAACGACCTGAAAAATCCGCACCGGGTAAAGAAGCTGTGTAAAGATACAAAGAGGGGTTGAATCTCCGTTAAGTCAAAATGGCTGATTCTTCTGTTAATGGAAGACCAAAACGAGGTTGTTTAAAGACATGCTGTAAAGTATGTTTATGTAGTATAGCAATAGTACTTATACTTTGTATAGGACTAACAATAACTATTCCTTACATGATGAGTAAAAACACAAACCTGTACCCTACTAATAAATTGCCAAAGGACACTGAAGAATTACAAACTAGAAATACACCACAAAGAGCAGATATACCAGAGAGAGCACTTAGCCTTAGACAAACAAAAGTAGACTTAGAAGCACCAGATGAGGAAGGACTACATTATAATAAAATCAAGAATAAAACTCATTTAAATGTGTTTACAAACTTGTATGTACATTATGTAGAAGCTATGGAAATAGACGACTGCTATGTCTGTATGAAGCTGCCTACCTTGATAGCTGAAGGTGTGACGTACCACCAATTGCCCTTAACCTATGGAATTTCCTGTAGTGTTTTAACCAGCTATTTTACAAAAGAGGACCATTACAGTATTACTATTCTAATCTAGATGTGATATTTTCTGAACTTCCTGTACGAAGAAACTTAAACCCTGAAATACAACTGGAGATGTAGCAAAATACATGAGTGAATATTTTCTAACTGTAGGTAAAATGAACATTTATAACGCACACAAGAATAACCTGACATGTTTATTACACGAAAAAGAGAAAATGTTTCTGAACATGGTAGAGAAGAGAAGAGAAGAGAGAGTTTCCAAAAGAAAGAGAGTGACAAGAATCAGAAAACTCCTAAATGGGCTGAAAGCATAGGGAGCACCTCAAATGGTGGGGCTAATGTTACTGGATTTGGAAAAGAAGGGGAAACTTTGTCTTCACAGAGAAAGAACCAGTTATTATAACAATATATTCATTGGTTCCAGTGAATGCGAACACAATTACAAGATAATTGGGGTTTGGGGTTTCAAAGATGGGTCAGAACCTGTGTTTCCTGGAATTTATTATATATGTGGAAACAAGGCTTATTTCAAATTGCCCGACCATTGGTATGGGAGCTGTTATTTTTGTATTGTCTTCTCAAAGATATACCATGTGGGAAAAATCACTGGAGGCAATAAAAGAACTAATGAATTAGTATGTAGTAAAAGAGAAAGTGTTGGTGAAATAGTAGCTGATATTTTTAGTGCCTTGATACCTACAGTGGGAGTGGCTCTGAATACACACAGAATCTGCAAATTGTCAACAGTAGTGGATAGGTTATCAACTGACACTGCTGGGGGTTTCCTAATGGTCAATACCAAATTGGTTGCGATCAAATCAATGGTTTTACAAAATAGACTTGCTCTAGACACATTATTGGCAAAAGAGGGCAGAGTCTGCAGAATGTTGAAAGCGCAACATTGTTGCACTTACATACCAGACAAAAGTGTGGAAATTAAAGGGTATGTGAGAAACATTACGAATTTGGAAAAAGAGCTTAAACCACTGGAGGTTGACAGTGCATTGAAGAGGCTTACTGATGGTCTCTCTGCCGTAGGTAGTTGGTTTTCTAATTTAGGTGAAAGTCTTGTGAGCAAAATACTGATGCCAATAGCGGGAATACGTTTATTAGTATTCAGAATAATAATTGCTGCAAGTGTCGAAAACACAAAAAGAAATATTCTGTGAATAAGTGAGGAGTGAAAAGGAATATTGAAGATCTCGAATTAGAAGAATTGAATAACAAGATTTATAAAAAAAAGAAAAATTCTCATCCTGATGAAAATACTGAGAAAAAGCAAATTAGAAAGTTTGAAGAGATTGAAATGGGTGAAATGTGAGAAGTTGGCATCTGGTTCCATTAATTGCGATGATATAAAATATCATCAAAGAGGGGATTGATGGAGCAAGGATTCGCACGTAAAGCGACTTGCTTGTATTCATGAACCCCGAATAACGTTAACTAACTAATCAATATGTTTGTCTTATTAATTTGCTCTCTTTCCGACATTTTCTGGGTATCCGAGTGAAGCTTGCCTATGTGTTTACTAATCCTAATATGCTTGCAAATAATATGGCTGCTGCTACGCGGGAATTTCTACTGCGCATGCGTCGGTCATACCCATGTGACGTGACGTACTCGCAGCTTTGGAGGGAAACTGTTCGCACTTGCGCATTAGAACTAAGATGACTGCTTTGTGTTCTCACATGCAAGAAGCTTGCACTGCTGCTTTTGCTGAGCTGTTTGTTCTGCTTAATCCTAATGCTATAGTTTACTATAAAGTAATAGGAATAGTGTAGAGATTCATGGCGTACAGTGTATTCATTTTATTTTGTGTTCTAAAATTGTTTCCTTTACTTTTCAGGTATCGAAATCTTTGGGCCTGGGAGGTGCTATTTACTCCATTTTGAAAATCCCTTCTGCGCAGGACAGTCCACAGCGAGAAGATGAACTCCATGTTATTGAACCCAAGCCAGATGGTAGCCTCAGCCAAGATGTGCCTGGGAACTCACATCTGAGCATGAACAGAACAGGGATAGGGAGGGCCAAGGGAATATTTACCGACCACACACAACTATAATCCCCATGGGTACAATATATAACAACAAAAAATAGCGGTGGGTCAAAAGAAACAAAGAATGCCTAACTAAACAACTGACAACATGTGCTCTTTTCTAAGATTTAGTGACATCACTTCACTAAAGTCTATGGGGTACTTCATTCAGGACTGAAGAAAATACCCATCAGTAATCGACCTGTGGCGCCCTTTTCATCATGTGGGTTCCTTCAGACCACGAAGGAAAGTTATTTTGCTCCAGTGTCGAATATGTTAGACTGGAGAGGAACCAGTGATTGTTTTTTAGGGCAACAGGAGGCTACTGTAAAGCAGTGCATATAGACTATGTGATAAGTGTAAAGGTGAATAATTGTGCTAATTAAAATTAGATAGACAGGAGGAAAAATATTTTATTTAGGACCAGAAAATATTAGTAGCTATTAGTTAAAACTACTATAATCGCACTACTTTTTTATTGATTTAGAAGCAGCGAGGTCCTAAATAAAATATTTTTCCTCCTGTCCTGGTTGGCATAATATATCTTTTGCATAGTTACACACTTTTCATGATTCTGATTATTGATAGCTTACTTGCTGTAAACCTTTGGTTCTCAACTCTTGATGAAGATTAGATAAAGGTTTTCAAAACTTCTCAAGTCTGTGGTTATTATAAATGAGTGCAAATGTTATGGTATTTTGACTGTTTGCCTTTCATTACAACTAACTCCCTGATCCCACAGGTCCATGGATACCGGTGACCAGGAGTGTAAGTCAAGGGTATAGGACCTAGGAAGTACAATATTCTGATAGTCAGTGCCCAGGTTACCTGTTCTAAATAATTGGGATTGAATTTGCATATGTGCCTAGTATAATGTTTGGTAAAGTTATAGACGGGTGACCTGCGCGCTCTATCACCAACACTGCGTGAATGTTCTATATTCACTGAAGACATTTTTAAGTTGGAAAATGAAGAAATTACTGGATAGGTATTTAGGAATTGATGTGTGAAAACACATGAAGTATTCAAAAACGAGTGTGATAATGGTACCTAAATACACACTGATACACAGTGTTATTCTGGACAACCAACAGTAGCTCTTGCATTTTATTAAAACACATTTACTAGTTTGGAATGGGTAAAGTGAATAGACATATTCTACATTTTTTAGTACTGCATATTACTATAACAGCCTGAGTCTTTTCCTATAGTCATAAGGAGTGACAGGTTTAAAAATGTAAGAAAACTTAAGAAGATATCCTTATAAGTAATTATATTTATATAACTGTATAAAGTACTAAAGCTCTACTGTTGGAATGTTATTATACAATGGTATTCATATAATATTTTTTTGTGGCCAAAATAGTTGATAAAGCTAGTCTTGTATTATGAATTAAGAAAACTGATAAAATGAAGTGTTTATGTTTTTGTACAAGGACCTGCAACATAAGAGATTAATTATGGAAAAAGAACAGAACAATACCGAGGACAGTTTGGAAATTACCAACATTATCATTGAAGAACTAAATGTATCTCTCACAGGCAGTGAGAGTGAAGAACAAGAAATTAGTGCTGCAGATATGAGCTGTGATTTTCAAGACAAAATCTTTGATGCTGATTTTGTGAAGGAATTAGATTATATCGAAATTTTCAAACATTTAAATTCCGAAATTGCTAACCACGAAATTGATGTCAATGAAATACCCGATGAACTTCTATTAGAAGCTCTGTTAAATTATGAGATGTTAGAAGAATACATTTATTGTTTAATAATAATAAAGGTTTGACCACTATCTACTAATGTATTCACTGTACTAAAAGTGAAGCACTTATGGATTCACTTATATATTTTTTACAATATTCTATTGATTCAAAATATGCAAAGTGGGCCTGAGGGCATGGATTACTGGAAATCCCTATGGACTATGCATGAAGTCTGGTATCTACCTGCATACCTATTTTTTATACCTTCAATTCCCCAGTCTGTATCCTTAAACTTTCACCAAACACTCTGACGCTGCTGTTTCAGTATTGTAGTGAGCTTTTCAGCAGTATGTGCTTATGTATGTACTATGGTGAAACTGAAGCGGTTATAAATTTAGTCAGGCACTCTCCTTGCAGAACTGTAATCATCCAGTCAGTACCCAAGTACTCATGGAGCAAAGTGGCCTTAGGCTATGGACTGCTTTAAACCCCTATAGACTATGCTTGCAGTATTCTATGCACCTGGAAACTTGTCTTTTATACCTTCTATTCCCCAGTCTGTATCCTCACACTTTCACCAAATACTCTGACACTGCTGTTTCAGTATTGTAGTGCGCAATTCAGCAGTATGTGATTATCTATGTACTGTGGTAAAACTGAAGCTGTTATAAATTCAGTCAGGCACTTTCCTTGCAGAACTGTAATCATCCACTCAGTACCTAAGTACTCATGCATTAAAATGGCTCAGTAGAGTACTGAGCCATTCAGCAGAATGTCCTTATCTATGCACTATGGTAAAACTCAAGATCTTATAAATTAGGTCAGGCACTCTCCTTGCAGAACTGTAATTATCCAGTCAGTACCCAAGTACTCATGTAGCAAAGTAGGCCTTAGGCCATGAACTGCTTTAAACCCCTATAGACTATGCTTGCAGTCTTCTATGCACCTGCAAACTTGTGTTTTATACCTTCAATTCCCCAGTCTGTATCCTTACACTTCCACCAAACACTCTGACACTGCTGTTTCAGTATTGCAGTGAGACATTCAGCAGTTTGTGCTTATCTATGCACTGTGCTAAAAGTGAAGTAGTTATAAATTCATTCGGGCACTTTCCTTGCAGAACTGTAATCATCCACTCAGTGCCTAAGTACTCATGCATTGAAATAGGCCTTAGGCCATAGACTACTTCAAACCTCTATAGAGTATGCATGCTGTCTTCTATGCACCTGCAAACTTGTCTTTTATACCTTCAATTGCCCAATCCCTATCCTTACACTTCCAGCAAAGACTCTGTCATTGCTGATTCAGTATTGAACTGAGCCATTCAGCAGTATGTCCTTATCTATGCAGTGTGCTAAAACTGAAGGTCTTATAAAGTCAGTCAGGCACTTTCCTTGCAGGGCTGTAATCATCCAGACAGTACTCAACTACTCATGCAGCACAGTAGGCCTTAGGGCATTGACTCCTTGAAACCCCTATAGACTATGCATACAGTCTTCTATGCACCTGCAAACTTGCCTTTTATACCTTCAATTATCCAGTCTGTATCCTTACACTTCCACCAAACACTCTGTCACTGCTGTTATAGTTTTGTAGTGACTCATTCATCAGTGTGTAGTAATCCATTCACTACATTAAAACACTAATGTGCAGATATACAATAACTGGCACATCCCCAGGGATATGCCAGTTATTGTGCGCCGTGACACCACCACCATGGATGTGCGGTATTTCCAAGCGGTGCACCATCGGGCAAAAACTGCACAGATATGTGATGTATCTGTGCTGTAAAGGCGGCGCATTGCTTGAGTTGCGTTGCAAGTGCAACGCATTTCCAGCAATGCTCTGGGGCCCTATGCTCAGAATGCTGTGTCAATACTTACGCCTGCTTCAAGCAAGTGCATGGTTTTGACGCAGCATGAGCCCAAAAGTGACAAAGTGAAGCCACTTTTAGGAGGTGTTCCTGCCTGACCCTGATCCGGCAAGACCTTGGCAATGCAACTGCCCGGATTAAAGAAACTGAGTCCTGCATATCTACCGTGGAGGATGACGTCCAGCAGCTCAAGATCCAGGTGACTCAACTCCAGTCCCACACACAGGAGCTGCATCGGCAGGCTGAGGATGCTGCAAACCGGTCCCATCGCAACAACATTCGCCTGATTGGATATTTGGAGGGTGTGGAGCAGGGTCAGGCGGCGGACTTCCTAGAGCGCTGGTTGCGCTCCTGGATGCCTGAGGGCTCTCTCTCTCCCTGGTTCACAGTCGAGAGTGCACATCGTTCGCTTGCTCCCCGCCCGCAGCCGGGCGCCCCTTCTAGACCTATCATCCTGTGGATCCTCAACCTCAAGGATCGGGACACTATTTTGACTGAATCCTGAAAAAAGCAACCTCATAAATATGAAAACCTGACAATTAAGGTCTCTCCTGATACCCCCGAGAGGTCCAAACCCAGCACTGTTCCTTCGGGGAGGTCAAGCAAAAACTGCGCTCGCATAACGTTCAGTATAGGCTCCTCTTCCCGGCTCGTTTGCAAGTGGTTTTTCAAGACAAAGCTCTCTTCTTTGACACGCCTAAGGAGGCATGGATATGGGCAACAGAAGAATGTTCATTGAGGCTGAACGCCCAGAACCCAGCCCCATCCAGCGGCAGTGGGGGTGCCCGGCAGAACATGCCGGTCCTCCAACTGAGACGCAGGTGCTCTGGTAGACGCAAGGGCCAGAGGCAGGCACGCTCGGACTGTCTAATGGGCCCTTCACGGTGACTCACGCCCGAGCCACCTGGTGAGACCTCCCCTGCCAGGCGGCGGTCTGGCTCCTCGGGTTGCTCCGACCCTAGAACTGCTTCACCTCGTCCATCTTTGCTGGACCTACAGGACACTGACCTCTCCCACACACCGACGTTCCTCCCAGGGTATACTTGAACTTTTTGCTGAACCTTTCTTTTGTCTCTTCAGATGTTGGCCGGCTTCATCCAGTGCTAGCACTCTGTCTAACGACTAACTTAATGATGAACATCCTACTACAAGGAGGGGTCCTCAATGATTTTCCTATTCCCAAGCGTTTTAGTTTGGTTCCTTCGTTTCACTGTGTATTGTTCGGGTGACAGATGCTTCCATTCCTGAAGTATAGGGTGGGGGTGGAGGGGGTTGGGGGGGATTGGGGTTGCAGCCCCTGTTTGTTCTGTTTTTTGTTTCTTTTGTTTTTTGCTTCAGTCTTGCACCTCTACATCTAGGTGAACATGTACCACCCTACACCATGACAACATATCCACTAGCTCAAGACGCAGTCCCACTTCTGCGACCTCTGCTATGCACGCAGTCTGCCTGGCCCCTTACACGACTTTTCCCTGTCCGGCGATTCTAATGGAGCATTGTCGCTCCATATAATGTCCTGGAATGTTAATTGCCTGCTAGACACGGTCAAGCGTGCAGCTGTCCTACGATATGCCCAGCGTCAAGCCACAGACATACTCCTGCTTCAAGAGACCCATTTGATGGGCAATCATTGCTCCTTCCTGGCATGGCACGGCCATTGCGGAGTCTGGCACTCTGGATTTAGTAGGGGGTAAAGAGAAGTGGCTACTCTGGTACGTTGCTCTCTTCCTCTGGGGGTACGTAAAGTGATGCATGACCCTCAGGGTTGATTTATTCTCCTGGAAGGGACCCTCGGAGATCGTCCTCCTAATCTACTGGCTGTCTATTTCCCTCCCACCCTGTTGGCCTCCACACTCCAGAGACTTACCTCAGAGGTCACTGCCCCGCCCCTAGGAATGACTGTTATTGGGGATGACTTCAATGCAGTTATGGACCCCAGCCTTGACACCGCCTCGCCCCCCTCCGCTTCCAGGACTGCCCAATCCGGCCTCCTCTTGACATGGGCTACCAGCCTGGGTCTCGGGCTTGGATGGAGACTTTGGTATCCAACAGCGCAACTATACACCCATACTTCAGCCTCTCACCACACACACACACGCGCATAGATTATGTTTTCCTGCCAGCCCAGGATTGTCGGGTGATTCAAACAAACTCTATCCTCCCCAGTGGCTTGTCGGACCATTCCCCGGTGATGCTGCACAAAGGCTCCCTTGCCCCGTCCTCGCCCCCAATCTGGTGACTCAACACCTGGTTTCTCCAGGACGAGTAGTTCAAAGACCAAGTAGGTGCCGAGCTTCGCCTCTACTTTACCACTAATCAAGGTTCAGTGTCCTCCTCTCGTACCATTCGGGGCTTTGCCAAAGGCCAACTCAGACTCACCCGTGCAGCGCGTGACTCCCAGCTCACACTTTTGGTGGCACAGGCCACCCAGCTTGCCCCCTGAAGACAGAACTGATGCCCAAGACCATAGGCTTGCGTTTCTATGAATGAAATCAGACAGACCTCCCTGGAGGCTGCCAAATTGCTTTGACGATCTTCCGTGGCTCGAGTTTATGGTTGGGGAGATAAAAGTGGGAAGCTCCTTCATCACCTCGCCACTTTCCTTATGGCCAACTGTATCATAGCAGATTTAGCTGATGCGTGCGGCGAGATCCACCGAACCCCAACAGCGGTGGCCCAATGCTTTGCTGCTTACTATGCCACCCTTTATTTAGGGCGGGCGCCTAGTCTTTCGTTCCCTGTGCTCCCCTGGCAGGAACGGTTCCCCCTTCCGCATCTTAGTGAATCTGATGCCGAGGTATTGGACCTCCCGATCACCCCTGAGGAGGTGTCAGATACCATATCATGCATGGTGGCGGGTAAGACGCAGGGATCGGTTGGGCTCCACCAAGAATTTAATGCGTCTTACAGAGACACCCTAGTCTCACCTCTAGTGACGATGTACCGTGAAGCGGTGGTTTACGGCTCTTTCTGCCCAGAGACGGACCTAGCTACCATTGTAGTGATCCCTAAGTCTCAGCCCCCCTCGCACTGCTGTTCAGACTATGTCCCATCTCTCTTAATAATACTGAGCTTAAGATCTTCGCCTCTGTCCTGGCCAACCGCATAAGACCGCATCTGGATAGTCTGGTTCATCCAGATAAATGTGGCTTCATGCCTCTCTGAGGGACTAGACACTGTCTTGGATTCTTCATCTTGCTCTTGCGAACCGGCACTTGCTGTCCCCCTATTTGTCTCTCCTTTTTGTAGATTTTGAAAAGGCTTTCGATTTGGTTGACAGGGGTTATTTGGAGGCAGTGTTGGAGCAGATGGGCTTTGGAATCCCTTTCTGCAACCTGGTGAGGACGCTGTTTTGTCGGCCCAGGCACAGGTCCTTGTCAACAGGGCTCTATCTTGTCCCTTGCCTATCAGAAGAGGTACGCGGCAGGGCTGCCCCCTCTCGTCGATCCTGTTTGCTTTAGCAATGGAGCCCCTTGCCTGCCTTATTCGATTTGACCACTCTCTCACTGGATTGAGGTGGCCCAGCTTTGAAGAGGATAAGATCGCGCTCTATGCAGACGATGTGCTGCTGTTTCTGGCAGACCCGGTCGAATCGAGGCCCAGATGCCTTTGAGCCCTGGACCTCTTTGAGCACACCTCAGCCTTTGGTTAAACCCAGCCAAGTCTGTTTTGGTTCCCCTTCACTTGTCACGTGAATGTTTGATTGGCAGTCGACAATCCTCTTTCGACGGCAGTCCTTCAAATATTTTGGGATCTGGGTGGCCCTTCTCCCCTACCTTGCATGGTCGCCCAACGTCACCTCACTGGTCAAGCAGGTCGGCGCTGACCTCTTTAAATGGTGTACGCTACCCCTAAACCCTCTAGGCAGGATAGCCTTTTTTAAAATGATGATTTTACCTCTCTTTCTATACATGCTTCAATATACACATCTTTCTTTCGCTAAGTCCTGATTCCGTGAGATGGACGGTTTGGCCGCTAAGTTTTTATTGTGGGGATGGTGGCTCAATGCCGAATCTGGCCCTTTGATGGTGGTCTTGGGATGACTAGCCTATATCTATATTAATTAGCGACTTGGCTCCTTATGGTAAACAATTGGTTTAACAGCGGCTGGTCCGACCCGGCATACTGTCTGAAACTGCACACCCTAGACTTTTCCACTATTCAGTGGATGCTGTACGGGGATGTTGTTCCCCAAGCTCGCCCTGAGGTCACACGTGAAATGCTCCTGGTCTGGCGGACCTCCCTGCGTCATACCCACTGGTCGGGCAAGCTGACCCAATATACCCTCTTGTGGTGCGGCACCAGGCGCCGGGAGGTTGCTTCCCTTTCGGGATTCCGGCCCTGGGACCTCATCGGGATTTCCCTGCTGGGCGATGTATGGAGCGGTGCCCATCTACGCTCCTTTCAGGATTTGGAGGCCCTCCACTCCCTCCACTCCTCTCAGTTTTTCAGATACTTGCAGCTACGCCATGCCCTCCGCTCCTATATTTCGGATGGCACTTCTTTGCCCGAGTATAGTCCATCTGAAGGTCAGGTCCTGACCGGCGATCTGGAGAGGGGAAGGATCTCCCATAATTACCGTTCACTCACCAACAACACTCCCAACTCCCTCTCTCAACTCCAGGGAAAGTGGGAGGGTTGGCTCGGGACTCTGGAAGACGCTAACCGGAGAGACACCCTGATGGCTCCTAAAATAATTGTGGTCCCAGCGAGGTTTCGGCTAGTCCAAATATACTTCCTACATGCTGCGTAACTTACACCACTGCATCTTCACCGTCTTCGTCCTGATGCCCTCTGCCCCCGCTCTCCCCACTCCCAGGCAGACTTTTATCATATAGTATGGCTTTGCCCTGTGATAAAGGGGTATTGGGAGTCCGTAACGGGGGAGCTCACGGAGGTCTTGGGCTGGGAGGTTCCACTTGACCCTAGTCATGTTCTCCTTGGCATCACTGAGGGCTGGATGGCAACAGGCCTGAGAAACTCTTCCTTAATTCAGCACTAGAAGTAGCCTAGAGGGACATCGCAGCTCACTGGCTGAACACTACCGCACCTACATTGGCGCGTTGGTGCAGACGGGTGGACTTGTGTGCCGCACAGGAACGGCCTCTTTATGTGGCCTTGGTTTGTCCTAAGACATTTTGCAGAATGTGGTCTAGTGGGTCGGAGTGATAGAAGACTAATTTGGACTGATACGATATCTAAATTGGAAGTGGGTTTGCCAATATTGGCGCTATGTACGTCTATCTTTTTATGCCAATGTGATATGTTTGCGTTTTGGGCTTGCCTTTTAAGATGTATTCCTGAATGGTGCTTTTTTTTTGTTGCAACCAAAAAGCAATAAACATTGATTATCAAAAAAATAAATCTAAAGCAAGACTAGCTAGGAGATTGCTGAACTCTATCTCTTCTTTCTTCAGCCAAAGTTTTGAGGACAATTTCTAGATGAAAAAGTGACATACGTTGTTTTTTGTTATGTGGTTCGTGTGTTATTTAGACATTATTCGGCATTTTGGGGGCAAAGTATTAAAAGAATTGTTCCAAATGCAAGATTTGTTTTACCTTCAATGAAGGAGTTTATATTACATCTAAACACTACATTCTCTAATTACAGTTAAAAAGAGAAATCATATTATAATGATAGTGGAAACAGGACCTATAGTGCTTTGTTTTACCACCCTCCCCAACTAGGAACTAGGTTTTATAATAACTAGCAGCCCGCCCCGACCTTGTTCGGGAGCAATCAGGCTTCCCCGACCCCCGCCCGCCCCGACATTGTCAAGCAGCCCGGGCCCCCACCCGCCTGACATTGTCAAGCAGCCCAGACCCCCGCCCGCCCCGACCCCCGCCTGCCCGGAGCCTTACCTCAGCCGCCGCTCCTCCCCGCGCTCCTCATTTCACCGCACATTGTGCAGCAGCCCGGCCTCCCGCCCGCCCCGACATTGTCAAGCAGCCCGGGCCCGCGCCTGACCCGTCCCCCGCCTGCCCCGACCCCCGCCTGCCCGGAGCCTTAACTCAGCTGCCGCTCCTCCCCCGCGCTCCTCATTTCACCGCTCCGTCGCTCCTTGCCGCTTACCGCTCCTCCCGCCTGTCCACCGGTCCTCACCGCCATTCTGCCATTCGTCACCGCTCCTCCCCCGCGCCATGTCCGCCGCTCCTCCTCGCGTTCCTGGACGCCGCTCCTCCCCGCGCTCCTGACGTCAGCACGCAGGTCGCGGCCGGCGCCACTTCGAAGGGACTACTTTTTTTTATGTTAATTTTTTAAATAACGCATATTTTTATACTTTATATAGCCTATGTCCATCTGCACACCCTGACGAATACAATGATGTATCGGGTGTGTGGATTGGCGCTGTGGTTCCCGAGTTTACCCGCCTCAAAGGTGCAAAGTTCTTCCTTTATAATAGTAGTATAGATAGAAGGTCTCAGGCTAGAATGGGGAACCCCATACCTCCAAGATCAGCAGAAGTGAATCACATCAGGATCAGCAAAGCTATCTCTCTCTGAAAAAGGATTTTCTCCAAGTGCCCTAATCATGCATGCAGTGCAATATTAAAGGCACTAGAATTTCAGTTAGCTGCAGCTGTGTGCATGTTGTGTCTAGAGCGTGGGCCGATCAGTCCGAATGACAGCTTACATTTTTATGGTAACCTCGGAGCCTTCTGCACACACTGTACAGACTGAGATCGCGACGTAAGTCTAGGGATATTGAAAACAAGCTCTTCTCTTTTGAAGAAATTCAAGCAGTCTAACTTACAATAACAGATACACGCAGTGTCGTGTGCAAAAGCTGCAAAATGGCAAAATGTCATTTAAGCGTCTAATAAGCTCATGCTAACATAGCAATGTCTGCACGCAAGGCCCTGCCTTCATTACAATCTATTTGTGATAAATGTCAAGTCCCCACAGTATGTTTTGGTCCATTTCTTGTCACAGGGACTAGGCCTACCCCCACAAGTAAGCTACCATTCTTATTGGGTGAATGCTGTGTTGAAGGAAGTTTGTGGATCCCCACAGATTCCAGAACTTTCCATCACAGAAATGTGAGGATTTTTTTTTTACAATGTTTGAGGTTTACAAAGGATTCTGGGTAACATAACACGGGGGCCGATTACGATGGTGGGCAGACTGAGGCCGCCCGCCATCGAGGGGGTGATTGGGTCAGCCCACTTATATGGCGGCGGTTCCGCACTTATTTATTTATTATTCATTTAATTTATTTTGGAGTTTTATATAGCGCTGGTAAGACCCAAGGGTATCAGAGCACTTTGCAACATGTAACAAAGAAGCAATCAAACATAAGTGGCCAGAGTAGAGCATAGTGATTCGTGATGAGTAAAGTTCAAACACAGAGTAGCAAATCGGACGTAATGATCCATGATGTGAACAGTTCAAACATAAAGAGTGACTGGTGGACTTAATGATTCAAGACAGCTCCAAATTGGTGAGGGGGAGCACCAGAGCGAGACGAGAGGTAAGAGAGGTATCGGTCCTCTAAACAGAGTGAATGTGTACTGCAGTGTGTGGGATTCTATGTGGAGCGTCAGCTATCCATTCGGAAGAGTTCGGTTTAGAAAAAGGTCTTTGAGCTGGCTTTTGAATATCGTAAAGGAAGGGTTGGTCCTGATATGAGCTGGGATGGCGTTCGAAATTTTGGACGCATTTCCAGAGAAGGTGCGTGATGAGGCTTTATGTTTGTGAGTTTTAGGCAGGATGAGAAGTAGAGTGTTAGTACTTCTTAGGTTCCTTGACTGACCGGCTTTGTTTAGTTTGGCAGCCAGGTATGCAGGTTTGCCCGTATGTAGGGCTTTGTGAGTGAGACAGGCTGTTCAATCTGAAGCTGGCACGCATTTCGGTTGGTATCCATTGTTGCTCTCTGAGAGCTGGAGTGATGTGTTGATTTTTTTATTCCAGTGACTATCCTGGCTGCTGCATTTAGAGTTGTTCTGAGGAGGGCTAGGTGGGATTTTGCTGTGACTGTGAGGGTTGCATTTCCGTAATCCAATCTGGACAGAACCAAGGCTTCGGTGGCTTGTTTGAGTTCATGGGGGGATGAATGGCTTTATTTTGTTGAGCAGTTTTAGGTTGATGAACACACTCTTGGTGGTATTTTTGATGTGTTTGACCATGTCTAAATTAGGGTCCAGGGTGATTCCCAGTGATTTTACAAAGTCTGCTAGGATGAGGCTCCAGTTTATAGCATCAATGGTTTTTAGTCTTTCTGTGACTTGGGGGGCCTGTTCTTTGTTGGATATGATGAGTATTTCCATTTTGTCCTGGTTTAGTTTCAGGTGGTTGAGGGATAACCAGTGTTTGATTTCTTTCAGGGTGAGGTTTAGTCTTTGTATGTCTTCAATAGAGGAAGTTTCAAGGTAGATCTGGGTATTGTCTGCATATAGGTGGAAGGGGATGTTGGCTTTGTTGAGTATTTTGGTGAGTGGTTCAATGTAGATCTTTAATAGTGCCGGGGAAAGAACTGATCCTTGCTGAACCCCCCTGTTTATGGAGAGTAAGTTTGATGTATTGTTTTTAATTTGTATTCTTCGGTAACGGTTCTGCAGGAAGGAGGAGAACCATTGTATTACCACCTTGTCTGCTCAGACCCTTTCCCACAGTACATTAATGAACAGTTTGTGATCAACTGTGTCCAAGGCTGCCGATAAGTCCAGGAGGATGAGTAGGCAGCATCAATCATTGTCAAGTGACTTGTGGATGTCATCTACGACATTCAGGATAGCTGTCTCAGTGCTGAAACCTTTTCTGAAGCCTGATTGGTGAGGATCTAGGAAGTTGTTGCTTTCAATGTGTTGCGTTAATTGCAGGAGGATGCATCTTTCTAAGATTTTTGCTAGAAAAGGGAGTTTAGATACATGTCTGAAGCTGTTGAGATCATTGGGGTCGGAGCCTGTTTTTTTTAGAAGTGGTGTGACTTGACTCATTTTTAGACAGTCTGGCATGACTCTCGTCCTTAGAGAGCTGTTTATAATCTTGGTCCACAGCAGGGCTAGAGTGAGATTGAGTTTCTTAGCTAGTTGCACAGGGATAGGGTCCAAGAAGTGAGACGAGGGTTTTGAGTTGGTAATCAATTTAGAGATCTTTGCTTCTGAGATGGGGGCTGTTGGACTTGGCCCTTTTAGCAGGTTCACCCCTAAACTTTTTTGCTTTTAGATGTGACCTGTGTTAGTTGTTTTTGGCTTTTGCGCACTTTAACACTGTGTCCCAGTGTAAAGTGCGTGCGCAATCTGAGTGCATGTGGTGAGATTGGCCTGCCCTCCCATAGGAATGCATGGAAAAAGTGTGTGTCCTTGGTAGTTCCTGATGTGTGGGGAGTGCCAGGGCGAGTTTGGGTTTTACGCACTTGTGAGATTAAATGCTGCACGACGGTGTGCGCAGATTTAATGTGTCTAGTGTAGAAGTGCCACTTCTAGAAGTTGGCATGTCTGTGCAGTGAATGTGAATTGACTGTCTGGCTTTTGATTGGCTGGAGCTGGCTGGTGTGCCTGGCTCCAGGAGTCAGGATGGGTCTACCTGGTGGTGAATGGGGAGATCTGCATGTTCATGGCAGGGAGGAGTGCACCTGGGACCTGAATAGGGCTGGACCTTCCCACCACAATGCTGGCTCCACCCTCTGTGGTGCATCTGATGTCCCTAGCGTGTCCTGTGAATAGGGAGAGGGGCTGAGCGAAACAAAGTGCTCAAGAACCAGTTGTAACTTGTTCTCCCTCTTGCCCTGCACCTTGAAGACAAAGGGAAATGTGTATAAAAAGGGGCTGTGACCCCATGAAAGATGTTCTCTCTTGCTCCTAACTTGAGGGGGACTGCTGCTGCTGCTGGGCGCCAGGAGGTACCGCCACTGGGGACTGCCTCCCTGCTGGAGGGCCCTGTGAGCTGGCCCTTGGGCCCAGCCTTTGCCCCCCTGCATCCTGATAGACTTTCCCTAGACTTTGTGGACACCTAGCGCCTGGGAGCGCTTCTATGCAGACTTTGCTGTACCTTTAGCACCTGGGGCGCTTTCCAAGCATTATGTCTGCCTTTTCTTTCATTTATCAGTCCTTGCAGGTGCCCACCCTGCCTTATGGCCACTTGCCCTTTTATTTAAGGGAGCAGGAGCCCACTCTGCATTTTATCTGTTTATTTTTTGTTTCCTTTAGCAGGTGCCTACCCTGCATTGTGGCCGCCGTGCTGAGGATCATTTAAATTACGCGTATGCCCACCCCGCAACTTTGCCCACATCCGTCCTGCAATTGTTCACAATTCCGGGTGCCCACCCCGCAGATTTGTGCTTTAATATCCCAGGGACCTTGTGCTAATTTAGCTACCCCTAGCGTGTGCCCACCCCGCCAGGGACTTGGTATGACAACGGGAGCCTACCCCGTATTTTGACGAAGAATCACCGCCGCTGCCCGGCTTATACCAGGAAGTCAGGCGCCTCTCGCCCGGGACAGGGGCGGGTCCTGGTGCACTGTGTTTCCACTTCACCCTGCCTGGGAAAGCCGTCCCGCGCCTTGCTGGTCTCCCGGGTGGAGAGGGAGACCAGAGATGCTCCCCGCCACACCGTGAGGAGAGCCCTGGTGCCACGAGTGAAGTGGGGTCCGGGGAGCAAGAAGATTACTGCCGGAGTCCCCTGCGAGAGGAGACCACCGCAGACAGAGCGGAGTTCCCCATATCAGCTGGTGAGTGGAGAGGTGTGGAGGCTCGCTTGAGGCAGTGCGGGGGGGGGTAGAGCGATCCCGCTGTTGCGGGCCGCTCCTACATAGGGCCTGAGTATTTCTGAGCCCCAGTCTGTTCCCACGTGGCCCCTATTTACTTTAGAGGCCCCATGAGGGTCTCAGGACATATTTACTTTGAGGGTCAAAATTGCTTGAAGGGCCATCGTTGTTCAAAGGGGCCATGACTTATAAAAGGGGCTAGAAGGGCCTGTGTTCTTTCTGTCGTGTTTTGGCAGCTCCTGAGTTAGCGTTTAGCACAGCTACACGGTCCTTTCTGTTAACTTGACCAAAACGAACGGGGGCCATTTTGAATCCCTCTGACTTCCGTTTTCTATGAACACGCTGCCTCGTGGTCAGTGTGCCCTTTCGTCCTTCCTTGATACCCATGGTCCCTATTCTGCTCGGCAACAGGCTATTTTTAGTACTGGTCAAGCGCACATGCGCATCATGCGTTTACTGGTCACTCTTTAGGAATGTTGGTACTAACTGACCAGTGCTATTGAACTCCTCCCCCATACTGGCTGTGTTCCAAAAATGACCTTATATGTACCTAAAATGTGTAACTTGTAACCGCCTATCTTTTTATTGCTATTAAACTGTATAAAAGAGGTCGTGCACCGATGTTCGGTGTGCTACTTCTTACATTGCCGAAGGGTGCTGTAGGAATGAATCACCACCCCATGGGGTCTTAATAAACTTGTCTTTTACCTTTTCCAGTGTCCGTGCCAACTTCTATACTAAGGTGTTCGAGAGTTTAGCAGAGTATGTAGGCCTGATTTGAACCCAACACCACAATTGGCGACCACGAAGGGACTCATCGGCGACTCGGATGCCCGAAGGAGAGGTCGTGACGAAGGTCAGGAAACTCGCCATGGACGCGTACGCTGCCACTGAGTGACCCGAGTCTCGGCACCCACGGTGTGTTTTCCCTTCCTTCCGATCTGACCTTCCAGGTGGCGCCGGTCTTCGACTGAGATTCTGATCTTGGATTGTCGTGATGTGCCGTTTTGGCTGATTTGACCACAGAACTTGGCAGTTGGACTTTGGACGTTTGAAAATATTTGGTAAGCTTTTGATTGGTGAGGTAGTCTACTGACACTTACTGCGGCTTGTTGAATTTTGAATTTGAATTTGAATTTGTTAGCTAACGTTTGAATATGTGTATTTGAATTTGAATATGTGAAGTGCACCTCACATAGGCAGGCATGTAGGGATATTTCTCTGATTTATTTGATTTGAACGGTGCACCGCGTTAGGTGTCATTTTTGTAGTATCGCGTTTTCGTGGTACTTTTTGAAACATGCCTGTTTTTAGCACACTCCGAAGGATGTGTTGTTCTGAAAATGGTACCAATTATCGATTAAGTAAAAAACAGCCGGCTCCCCCAGAGGGGACTCCAAATCGTGAAATGTATGTCAAATTCGGTATTCCTCCAATAATGTATAGTACATTATGGCACAAGTATACTAAGGCTGATCGTGAATTACAGTGGCCACTATATGGGTCGTTTGACCTTCGAAAGGTACAATATGTAGAGCAGTGTTTGTTTCAGCGAAGGTCTAGACAAGATATGTTTGATTGTGTGCGTATGTGGGAGAAAGAGGTGCGTGAACGAGCGAAGCGTGAGGAAGCCTTGGCGGAGAAAGTGCAGCAGAAGGCTGCACATGACAAAGCTTTACAGCTACAGGAGAAGGAGTTACAGGAAAAGAAAGAGAGGGAGAGACGAGAACGCAATTTACAGGTTAATGGTCAATTCCCTATCAGGCGTCCTCTCTATCCAGTCCTTACTAATGAAACAGATGATTTTTCATTACTAGATCGTTGTCCGCCTCCGTATGTCGCACCCACGGCTCCGAGCGAGGAATCAGACGAGGATAGTGATCGAACACAGCGTACCAGGTTACATGCAGAACGAACTGCGGAATTACGTTCGTTTGCACGAAAGCTAAATATTAATACTGTTACTGTTTCTGACATTACTGCAAAAATGGAACAGTGGTCTGATCAGGAGCGACTGTATTTTTTAGATCATTTTGGAGATGAAGTTGTTGAGCGGTACAGAAAATATTCTCTCGAGTTAGAACCAAAGGAGATATCCGAGGGTCGTGAGAATTTTCGTAAAGGTCTTTTTGTTCTTTCAGATGCGGACGACTTCTTCAAGCGTTTGATTCAACTGCGAAATGAGGCGACACGACTACGGGAGGTGGCAAAGTCGAAGAATTCGTCTGCGTCCGGAGCGACGGGGATATCCAAAGAATGCCCAATCTTTGAAACAGATAAGATCGCTGCGATTAATGTTAGACCTATGCGAGAAGCTGCGCCTTTATATGTCCCTCATAAAGGGGATGGCACAGATGATGATAAAAGTTCCAAAGATGCGAAAGGGTATTTTGTATATAATTGGGTTTATACGCCTTGGAATAGAGCAGATGTTATGGCACTTAAGAATGCTTTACCTGATCCCCGTAAAAATCCTGCGGCTTTTTATGAAAATGTTGAAAGCGCAATTTCTTCGTGTATCATGACGTTAGTTGATATTGATCTATTTTTCGGGTTGATATTGCCCCCTGATATGTGGAGAGCGATTCGTAGGTTTGATGACCACACGACTCTCGGGGCCACTTGGAAAGATCTTGTTCAGGCTGACTTGGATAGGGAACCAGCATGTAAGCCGTGTCAATTAATATTAGACCTTCCAGGGGCCATACTGACAAAACTAAAGACTCTTGCTCCCGCTAAAAAGATTGATTGGACTATATTAGCTTCTTGTAAGCAGAAGGCGGATGAATCGGTTTCCGATTTTTTCTCTCGCTTCGAGGAAGCGTTCCATGATTATAGTGGTCAATTATTGACAGAAGATACTGGCAGGCATCTATTCGTTGATAAGTATGTGGCTAATCTCCTACCGGAGATAGCGAAACGATTAAAAGCGAGTGAAAGTTTATGGACCACAGCAACCCCTGCTTCTTTATTGACTATGGCTCAATATTATGAACGACAGGAATTGGAGGCGAAAGAAAGTAGTGAAAAGAAGGCGAAGGATTTGAAGACGAAGGTAATGTTAGCTCAGGTTCAGGCTACGAGAGGAAACAATAGAGGATGGCGAGGATCATACAGTAATGCTCCTCCCCCTCGTTCTGACATTTCTGTGAATCAATGTGCATACTGCAAACAGTTTGGGCATTGGATTGCAGACTGTCCGGTGTTTCGAGAGCAGTGTAATTTGAGGGGACGAGGAAGTGAGAGATCTAGAAAAAATTATGGGGGGTCAAGAGGAGGTTATGGTACGAATGATCGAGGAAGTTATGGCACGAATGACCGTGGAGGGTATGGAGCAAGGGGTCGTGGTCAGGCAGATTATAATACGTTTGATAATCGCAATCAATATCAGATAACTGAAGGTGGTTCTGCTGAACCACGGGATGAGCATTATGCATAGGATTGCGTAGGATGGGGTGTGGAATCGGTTGAGGTACCAGTTGATCAAAGGGGTCCATATATAGAAGCACATGTTCTGGGTTCTACTGATCAATTTCTGGTCGATACAGGAGCTACTCGTAGCGCTTTGTCCAAATACTTGGTTCCAAGGGCTCCCCTGTCTGGCGAGGTAATTACAGCAATAGGGTTCGATGGAACACCTACTTCTAGCCCACTGTCTCAACCAGTTGCATTTCATGTTGATAAATTTGCTGCCCCTTGTCCCTTTTTGTTGTCTCCAAATACACCAGATAATATTATTGGACTCGATATGTTAAAACACTTTCGAGCTACTATTCGCTGTGCCCCAGAAGGAGTGCGAGTTGTGTTGAATGAGAATTACCCAGACTTTGAGCGAGTGTGTTTTCTCCATGAATCTGAAGTATTAGCCTCCTTACCAAAAAGGTTGTGGGCCACTTCAGACACGGATGTAGGGCAGATGATAATTCCTCCAGTACGTATTACTGTGAAGGAGGGAGTATCTCTACCACGTGTCCCACAATATAAGATTTCCAGAGAAGGTGAACTTGCTTTGATACAGATTGTGAACGATTTGAATTTGGCAGGAGTAGTTGAGGAAGTCCCCTACAATGTTTGCAATAGTCCAATTTTACCGATCCTTAAAAGAGATACAGACGCTAAGGTCTACCGTTTCATTATTGATTTGAGGGAAATAAACAAGATAGTAGTGCCTCAGTACCCGGTGGTGTCTGACATCACCACATTGCTTACGTTAGTTCCATCGACGGCAACTACTTTTACAGTCATCGATTTGAAGAATGCCTTCTTTTCGATCCCTGTACATCCTGACAGTCGATATCTATTCGGCTTTACATTAAATAATAAATCGTACAGGTTTTGTCGAGTTCCTCAAGGCTATACTGAAAGTCCTAGCATTTATAGTCAGGCATTAAAAAGACAGCTTGATTCCTTTGAATTACAAGATGGAGTGGCTCCTATTCAATATGTAGATGACATCTTACTTGCTGCAGACACGCCAGAACAATGTGAGAAGAGTACCTTGTCCTTGCTTTCCTTCCTGGCCAAAAATAATCATAAAGTTTCGAAGAAAAAGCTGCAATATTGTAGACCAAAGGTGACCTACCTCGGTCATCTTTTGTCTAAGGAGGGCCGTGCATTGACACCAGATCGAATTCAAGCAATCCTAGACACTCCAGTTCCTCGCACTCAGAAGGATGTTCGTGCCTTTATAGGTTTGACGTCTTTTTGTAGGCAATGGATATTGGGTTTTTCACATAACCTTAAACCATTGTTGGCATTGTTGTCCAAAGATACACCGATCCCCATTGAATGGACAAATGAATGTCAGAATGCTTTTGAACAATTGAGACAAGCTCTTTGTTCTGCACCAGTGTTAGGTACACCTGATTATACGAAGATTTTCACATTGTATGTGCACGAGAAGGATGGGTGCGCATTGTCAGTGTTAGTGCAGACACACGGAGACAAACAGAGGCCTTGTGCATACTTCTCGGCGGTGCTCGACCCTGTGGCTCGAGGATTGCCTGGATGTTTTCGAGCAGTTGCAGCAACAGCAGTTGCGATACGACAAAGTGAGGGAATAGTTTTGTCACACAAATTGTTGGTGCTAGTTCCCCATGCGGTAGATGCGTTACTGAATCAAACGAAAACACAGCATCTAACCAGTGCCCGCCTGACAGGATATGAGCTAACGTTGCTGGCGCCGCACATCACACTAAAACGATGTACGATACTGAATCCTGCTACTTTACTGCCGGATCCTGTTGCTGAGACCCAGAAGGAAGAACAACATGATTGTGTTTTTCTGACTGAGGAACAGACAAAGGGTCGTATCGATTTACAGGATACACCGTTTCCAGATGTAGATGGGGAACTGTGGGTTGATGGATCGTGCGTGAGGTTACCAGATGGTACGACTTCTGCAGCCTACGCGATCACGACACTTAAGACAGTTGTAGAAGCAGCACGAATACCTCAGAAATCGGCTCAAGCAGCTGAACTGATGGCCTTAACGAAAGCATGTGAGTTAAGTGCTGGCCTATGTGTGAACATTTACACGGATAGTCGTTACGCTTTTGGAGTAGTGCATGATTTTGGCCTACTCTGGAAGGAACGAGGATTCTTGACTTCACACGGAGTACATATCATGCATGGAGAATTGGTACGCGATCTCCTGAATGCACTGTTATGCCCAAAGAAAGTTGCAATAGTCAAGTGCAGTGCACATAAAAAGGTGACGGACAAAATAGGGCAAGGCAATGCTTTCGCAGATCGCATTGCGAGAGAGACCGCTATGCTACAAAATAATTTCCCCATGTATGTAGTGAAGTCACAAGCCGAGCGGTGGCATGATGCTAGAGAAGAAATACTAGATATACAGAAGTCAGCATCTGAGGCAGAACTTACGAAATGGGCCACTGAAGGAGTATTGGATGATGAGGGTTGCTGGCGTAGTAAAGATATGGAGAGATGGAAACTACCCATGGCCTATTTACAAACAATGGTGCACATGACACACGGGCTGGCACACATTGGAGCTCTCGCAATTACTAAATTGCTTACACGAGTCTGGGACAATGCTGACATTGCTAGCACGGCTAAGAGAGTAGTGCAGACCTGTCTGATATGTTTACAGCACAATCCTGGACAAGGGACTCATACTCCCAAAGGAGGGTTTGTTCCACCTACTGCACCATTCGAAGTACTACAGATGGATTACATCCAGCTGGAGCGCTGTAATAATCTCAAGTATGTCCTAGTAGTGGTGTGTGCCTTCAGCAAATGGATTGAGGCTTACCCTACGAAAGACAATACAGCATTGACAACAGCTAAGGTGTTACTCAAAGAGTGCTTCCCACGCTATGGTGTTTGTAAACTTATGTGGAGTGATAATGGCCCTCATTTCATTGGGAAAGTAGTGGAGTACGTCCTGAAAGGATTGGGAATCAAGCAACGATTCCACGCTGTCTTTCATCCACAATCAGCAGGTTTGGTCGAGAGATACAATGCAACTCTGAAACTGAAGTTAGCAAAGATAGTGGCATCCACATCTCTGAAATGGCCGGATGCTTTGCCTCTGGCATTGCTGTCCATTCGATCAGTGCCACATTCTCGATCTGGCCTCACACCCTATGAAGTGGTGTTTGGAAGGCCGATGAATATTTGGGGAGTTCCAAAACCTCGTTTGATACATGATGTGCCTTGTATAATGATGAACGATTATTTGGCACGATTAACAAATGATTTGCTTTCTATTCATCAACAGGTTCGAGAGGCGCTCCCTGATAACTCCACTGGTGAGGCTCACGATCTCCGCCCTGGGGACCACGTGATGGTCAAAGTATTTGAGCGATCTAGCAGCTTGGAACCGAGATGGCATGGCCCTGAGCAAGTGCTGCTGGCGACACGGACTGCTGTGAGAGTCACCAATAAGAAGCGGTGGATACATTCAACGCACTGCCGACGTGTCTCTCCGGATCTGGTGAGCCCTGTGGTGCTATCCGACTTCAGAAAGATTTTGGATACAGAAAAGAGCCCAGCTGTCACGCCTGATGAATTGGAGGGAGCCTTCCCGGACCACGTTGTTTCTGATAAAGTGAAATACAATCTACGCCCCAGGAAATAAGATTCCCTTTGTGTTTTTGAAACTGGTTGGTAACCGCTCTGAGGTTTGTGAAACGGAAGCCGGGAATATCAAGGGGGGGGGATCAGTTCTGCCCAGTGTAGCGACACCCGTCTTGAATCCCGGAGAACAAATCAACGGCAGCCTCGGTTCAGAACCATCGTTTTATTTTTCCGCTTAGTGTTGCTTTTGAAGAGTATTGTTTTGTGAACTATGGCATCTCCTTCGACACGAAAAGGGAGAATTCTTGGTGCTGTTTTTTTTGTCCTGACCGTAGTGGTGATCGCAGTATTAGCCTGGACTATAGAACTATTGTTTCCTGTACGAGAACATTTGCTGTCCACCACTCCAAGTCCATCTGAACATTTTCATTTTACTTTGCCTCTTCACGAAGAAAGACATAGGCAGACTTATTTGAATAACAGCTTTATTCAGATTTTGCATCATACTCATAACATGACCAACACGTCCAATTGTTGGGTATGTGGAATGTTGCCCGGACATCAGAAGAAGGGAGGAACACCACTCATTCCTCTCCCGTTTTCTCATAATGGTTCTTGTCATGCTTGGTACACTCTTCTTTTTACTCTGCGATGGCCAACGAAAGGTGGACTACTTTTTCGGTTGAATAAAATATGCTATAACGACAAAGATGGCTATCCACACGCTGAAGGAACTAAATTTGAATGGGAAGAGTATCGTCCGGACAATGTTTCTACACCTCGTGTATATACGAATCAAAGACTTATAAATGTGACGAGCATGCATATGATAACAGTCATTGATACAAAAGCAGATTTGTGTATTAGAAATAAAGGTACAATCCCTGTAGGCCGCAGTGAATGTAACATTACACTTACCTTTGATACACCAACTGGAATTGCATTTGTAGCTTCACGTAACACATATTTCATTTGTGGAAATAAGGGATACCATCGTCTACCATTGGGATGGTTAGGAACGTGTTATATAGCTTTTGTATTACCACCTGTATTTATTGCTCCTCCCATGTACCACAATGATTATGTTCTGTACCATGATTTCATACTGAACAGAGTAAAACGAGCAGTAGATCTTGATGAAATAGACCAGACTGATACCACGTTACAACAATATGTAGATTTCAACTTGGGGTTATTTTCATTTGTAGGAGCTGCACTGAATAGCAGGAAGATAAGGCGGCTTACACGTGTGGTGGAAGCTGTCGCTAATGAAACTGCCTCTGCTTTAGGGAATATTACTGAGGAATTGCAAATTACCAGAATTGTGGTGCTCCAGAATCGAATGGTTTTAGATGTGATACTAGCTGATAGGGGTGGAGCATGCCGCGTCATCGGAAGTAGTTGTTGCGTGTACGTACCAGATAACTCACCTTCCGTATATGATTCGATTACAAAATTACATAAGATAGCTGCTGAGATCCACCCAGAAAATGGAACATGGACCTTTTCTGGTTGGTTCTGGACCCTGCTTAGTACTTGGGGTTGGAAATTATTAACGATTCTCTGTGTTTTTATTGGAGTACTATTTTTCCTTTGTCTATGTATTCAATGTGGCCCTACATTATGTTCTGTATGTATCACAGCCTGTATTCCGTCTAAACGAGCTATTGTTAAGCAAGAGAAACTGATCAATGACGAAGTATTGAAAATAATGGCTATTAACATTGATGATGAACATTCTGATCATGTTCAGTATGAGGTAGCTTTTGCTAAACGCTAAAAGGGCCGTCTGTCGTGTTTTGGCAGCTCCTGAGTTAGCGTTTAGCACAGCTACACGGTCCTTTCTGTTAACTTGACCAAAACGAACGGGGGCCATTTTGAATCCCTCTGACTTCCGTTTTCTATGAACACGCTGCCTCGTGGTCAGTGTGCCCTTTCGTCCTTCCTTGATACCCATGGTCCCTATTCTGCTCGGCAACAGGCTATTTTTAGTACTGGTCAAGCGCACATGCGCATCATGCGTTTACTGGTCACTCTTTAGGAATGTTGGTACTAACTGACCAGTGCTATTGAACTCCTCCCCCATACTGGCTGTGTTCCAAAAATGACCTTATATGTACCTAAAATGTGTAACTTGTAACCGCCTATCTTTTTATTGCTATTAAACTGTATAAAAGAGGTCGTGCACCGATGTTCGGTGTGCTACTTCTTACATTGCCGAAGGGTGCTGTAGGAATGTATCACCACCCCATGGGGTCTTAATAAACTTGTCTTTTACCTTTTCCAGTGTCCGTGCCAACTTCTATACTAAGGTGTTCGAGAGTTTAGCAGAGTATGTAGGCCTGATTTGAACCCAACACCACATTTCCACTGTTGGGGGCAAGTTCTTTCCCTTTATTGGGCATATGGTTTCAGAGCCCGTGTTGCCCCCAGCTTGGCAACATTAGTTCAGGAGCCAGAGTGCTCTCAGGCACATGTTGTTTCCAGAGCCTAGAGGACTCCAACGTTTGGCGCAATTTGCTTACAGGGCTACTGAGGGCCCATACCCCATTTGAGTGTTTTCCAGTTGCCCAGCAAGTAGTGGGCAACTGCACCGTTTAGCCATTTAATTTTTTGGGGACCTGCTTCTGAATCTAGGAGTGAGATGCACTCCTTCACCCGTACTTTGGCCTACACAGCTGCGCAGCACTTAGTGCCAGCTGCCACGTTTAGGCCCAGACTCTTGCGCTGTTGTATTTTCGCTGCGTGCGCAGCCAGCCCGAACGTTCTGGACATCGGGCATTTGAGCCCCTGTGGAAGGCCAGTTGGCCTGGGGTCAGTATCTAATGTGATATTGCGCAAGGTGATTGCTTACTGTGTTTATGATAATAATGGCCTAATGTGATTTATGCGTAATGTGCAATGCCTTTAAGCCTGTGTACCTCTAACTGTGTTTTCATGCTTAGGAGATTGTTTTGCCTAGTATGGTTTATGCTAGCGAATGTTTGTATTTACCTGCGTGATCTATGCCTAAGGTGATTAGTATTGTGTAGTGTGTACCTACCTTTTACCAGTGGTTACTGGATGTGTTCTACAATTGTTATTTTGTGCTACAGTTATTCTAAGTGCTATTTCTACTAAGTGCTGACTTTGACAGTGGCCCACGTGGCCCTGTCCTGTGTATATAATCCCCTGTAAATACTGCCCAGTGCCAGTTGGCACAGTGCATCTGTGTGATTATGATCTAATGTGTTTATGGTAATACAAAGGCTATTTTCATAAATAAGCTTGTGTGGAGTTCCTTTTTGTGGTGTGCCTAGTGTGTTGCTGCTGTGTGTGTGTGTAGCGCAAACGCTTTACACATTGCGTCCGGGATAAGCCTGACTGCTCGTGCCAAGCTACCAAGGGGGTGAGCAGGGGTTATCTTTGGCGTGTAACTCCCTTGCCCTGACTAGAGTGGTGGTTTCTGCCTGGCTTTGGCACAAGCCTTAGCCAACCAGAAATCCCATTTCTAACAGGGGCAAAGGAGTTCCAGTTGTTGAAGGGTGGCTGGGTAGGTTGAGGTCTTCTTTACAGGGTGGAGGGCTTACGTTGGATGCTTAGAGGTTGTTGTCCAAGGAGAGCTCAATGTTTTTGATCTTATAATTGAAGAAGGTGGCACAGTTGTTGCATAGTTCTGTGGAGGCCGTCACTGCGGAAGAGGGGGGCTTGGAGGTTTGTTGTCTGATGATAATAAAGAGTTCTTTGAGTCGATTTTTAGCACTGTTTAATGCATCACAGAAGAAAGGTTTTCTCATTCTTGATGTGTTTTTTATATTCCCTGCGTTTGGATTTGAGAAGGTCTAGGTGGGTAATTGACGGTTTGTTTCTCCAGAGTCTTTCTGCAGCTCTTAGTTGTCTTCTTTCCAAGTTTAGATCTGTGTTGAACCAGGATCTTGAAGGAATGGTCCTGGTTTCTTTTAGTTTCAGGGGGCAATCTGGCCGAGAATGGAGGTAATTGTTGAGCTGTAATGCGTGGTGAGTTCTCGCTCGTATTAACAACATGCAGCATTGATTTATTCTACTGCGATTACGTATGAACATGATCCCGTTACTTTTAGGGTACCCAGAAAAGAGATATAAACTGGAAGATTTTTCATCCTGCCCCTGCAATGACCTTGCTATGCAGTCAGACCTCCACATCTTATTATTTTGTAAAAACTACTCTGATGAAAGGAAATTATATATCCTCCCAATCCTGAGGTACCATAAATTTAAACAGTGCTGGGTGGCTATTTATTTCTTAAAGGCCCTTTTAGACCCATTTGTATGTTTCTCTGTAGCCTCATTTTTATGGGCCTGCCTTAGAAAGAGGAAAATGGTGGCAAGGCACCCCATCAGTATTTAACCGCATGCGTGCGGCATGTTTTCCGCCCGTACGCTGGATTTTGCGGATTCGCACTTTACATGACGAGCTGGGCTCGTCATGAGCGTGCCAGGAGGCTACCTCATGACGAGCCCAGCTCGTCATGAGCGTCAAAGGGGTTAATTAACATTAACTGGTCCCATACATTTATTATAGTTCTAAACCTTGCCCCTAAGAGACTTTAGTGTTGTTTTACCCTATTTTAACTGATTTTACATGGTTTTAATCTAATTGTTCACTATGATCATGGCAAATTTGTTTAATCATTTTTTAAAACTTGTATATATACGACTATATATTTGTGATTAAATTTGTATGATGTTTTATGCTTTTATGGTCTGTTTTATGAAAGATCGAATAAAGCTGAGTGAACTGAACTGAATTGAAAGGAATTTGCTTTGCCCATTCTATAGAGCCCCTCCTCTATCCCCTGACTGATGAAGCATGAACACTGGGCAACTTTTTTTGCATTTTGCATATCCTCTTATCAGTATTTCCCTGTTGGAATTCCAGTGGAAAAATGTACAGATAATTTTCAAAGTCAATAGTTATAAGGATATATTTCATGTTTGGAAATGTTCTGATATATTCTTCAGGAATAAAGATGTAGGCGTTCTAAAAAAAGTTTTTCAAGTAGTTGCCCCCACTACCATCATTTGCAGAAGAGGGAATAAGGACATATATGAAGTACATACTGGTACCAGTACAATTTCAGGGTAAGGGTTAGACAGTTGAGAAATATTAAGGCCATGTCATCCTACATTTTCATTGGAGACATTGAACCACAAGTGAGAGAATTCCATAGTATACTATTGAGTGCATACTTTTATTTGCTGCCACATCTAATAAAACACATTTAGCTGCTGGTCCAACTGAAATATGTAGCTGACCCAAAAAGAAATCACAGAATCATGAGGTAAGTTGACTATCGTTGAGGGAAAATGTGACTCATTTCTAACCCACCCTGAAACTTCTCTCAATGTTGATGTAGCAAGACAGATTTATTTATGTCTCATTCAAAATAGCTTCAATTGAATCTATTTTCTGTTGCACAATGGTATCAATAAGTATTTATTTGATTTCTCCAATATCTTGCTTATAGTGATTCGTAAATGCCATCCTATGAAGAAAGGACACTTTTTGTAAACATTTGTTTTCAAAACACCCAGTCAATCCTTAGGCCTGCCAGCGGCAAGAAATATCATTGCTGCTATTTCCAGCACTAAACTGGCCGGTTGTGGATGAAAGAAAAGCGTTTGTAATTCAGTTCTCGGATATCTTTTGAACAAATATGTATTTACTATACATAGTATATGTGCAGAGTCTAATGTGCTATTTATTTCCACTGTTTTTTGTGGGGAGGGGCCATGAATCGTAAGTGGTGAAACGGCCAGTGGGTCATTATGACTTTTCCTTCGCTCAACAATAGTGCTAAGGGAGGGCGATCTTCTGAGGAAGGTGGCAACACTGGAGGGTTTCAGAAAGTGGAAACTAATAGAGATTACACACCTAGGCGTTGTGTGGAGAGGAGAAACAACACTTACCTTTGAGGACCTGCAACAGGAATACAACTTGCATCACACGCAGGAACACCACTGTCTTAGGCTGATGCATGCCCTGCAGTGACACATTCAGCGTGGTACCCCCATTCCAGATTACTCACCACTGGAAGATAGAATACTCCTTGACCCTATCATGGACAAACCAACTTCCACATTCTACTGTAAGCTGGTCAATAATATACCAGACCCCCTAACGGCCCTGAGAGCAGCATGGACAGATGATCTGGGGAACATCGATGACACAGATTGGCAGGAGGCAATACAAAGTCCAAAAGAGAATGTAGTGCGGATGCGATTCAGGCTACATACTACATACTACCCGCGCACGCACCGATACACCTGGGGTAAAACGCACACAGCACTCTGTGTTAGGGGAGGGCACTTGGATGCCAAATGACTCCTAATAATCAAAGGCGATTCAGACTGGCCCAGATATATGGGAATTTTGCTTGCCCTAGCAGCTGGGAACACCAAAAGGAACATTGCAAGGAGGTGGGGAGCGCCCTCTCTGCCTTCTTTGGGCAACTGAAAAAGTGAACTGGATTGGTGCCAGCAACTGTTTATAAAGGTAGAGGGTGTGTCAAAAAATGGGAGAAAATATTGTCAGCATGGCGTAAGTATAGGGGGGGTGGTAGTAGAGGATTAGCACCCAGTGGGGCATGACTAGGAGAAAGTGTGGCCCTGATTTGCTAGAGAGAGTTACCCTGCCGATTATATGTATAAACTGTCATGGGTTGGATCTTTTGAAATGAATATTACCAATGACCTTGCATCACTCTGGGAGCCAAATGTGGTTACGCTTAGATGTCAACTGTGTACAAATGACTGTAATTGGTATTATGAAGGATCGATTGAGCAAAAGTTAATAAAAAGAATTTTAAAAAAACAATAGTGATAAACAGCATATTTTTCAATGCGCAACTGCATATATGATTTATGATATGGTATTTTTTGCGGCATATGTGTTTTAACAAACATTATTTAACCAAAACCAGAATTCAAGTGGTTACATTTGTTTTGCAAGGTAAATTTAAATTGAAGTGGCGCCCTATCTGTAAGGACATTTTTATTCCATTGGTCAAGTTATTGTTACATTCAATCTGTGAGCCATTAAACCGTGTTTAGTGTCTATTTTGCTATACTGTTGTAATAATCTCAAATGTGACCTTTGCACTGTAAGATTAAATATATGGTTGCATGTTATTACTACAGTAGCCTTAAATAAAATATGCGTTTGCACCACATATTATTATTTTTGCATGGTTAAAACCATTTATCTTAACAATAGTAGCATATGTAGAGGAGAAAATAAACACCTTGGTGATGAAAGCAAATGGCGCAAGTCATTGGCCCTAAATGTGCACATATGTCCTTAACTCTATAAAGATGGATGGAACTTAAATATAGGAATGATTGAAAAAGTGTGAAAACTATGCACATCATAAATGTACATATAGTGCTGCAAATCTAAAAAAAAAATGCTTCTTGCGTTGCAAATTTGAAAAGACTAAAACTACGAATGAAGGGGGTCGAGATTTATGATATTACACCAAGCCTTTCTCTCCATCTAAGTTGAATTTGTGAATACTAGATAAAGCTAGAAGGCTTGAAACAACATGAAATTTAGAACCGTTTTTTGAGTTTGGCAGTCGGGATGTGGTGGCTATCCCGTCTGCCTTCTTGCAAGCGCATTGTAGCCTATGGCACTGTAATATGGCAGATGGGATATCCGTCACATTCTGATCAAACTCTAAATAAGGCCCTTAATGTCTTTAGACATTTTGACATAGTTGACATTGCTCCAATGTGCAGGAAAACATTTTCCAGTGCTATTTTAAGGCAGCATGAGTATTCCCAGCAGGAAATGCTCTCCTTAATATGAACGTGTTTGGGTAGAATATATAATAATTAACCAAGTACACAGAACAATGGACTTTTCAATGATTTCGTGCAAATTCACACTTCAAAGCATAAGAACTAAGTATGATTTAGCCAGAATATTTAGTACATGTTTTACCAATTGCCAATTAGAAGAAAACGCATGATCTATGTGAGATAAAACTACCATGGAGCTGATTCAAAAAAGCATTGTGAGTATGGGAAGCAGTGGTGCACAGGTTCTCTTGCACATACTCCTTCATGGTATGTGAACCACCCCTGAAAATTCCAAATCCCTATTAGTAAATGTGCAAAGAGGGCACACTCATATCTGCTCGCACTTACTGTACGTCAATCAGGGCCGGTTCTATGATTTGCGAGGCCCTGGGCCTCAAGGGAATGCAGGAGGCCGCTCTTATTTACTTAAGTGACCCCTTGCAGTGAAACCATTCAGAGACACCGCGGGAGACCCATTGTACAGGATTTTAGCGCCCCCACAGTTTTAACTTTCAGCCCACAAGCATAATTCTCACACCTCCAGTCTGATAGGTGAAGGAATTGCTTGTGGGCTGAGAGTTAACACTGTGGGTGTGCTAAAATCATGTACAATGGGCCTCCCACAGTATCTCTGAATGGGTCTCCTTGCAATTGGGACAAGGGGAAGCGTCTCCCTCCCTTAGGCCTCCAGATACCATCCCTAAGAGGCCCAGGAAGGGGACCCCTCCATCGACACTAATTGCAAAGAGACAAGGAAAAAACAGGACACACGATCGGTTCGGGGCCCCATGCTGGTGGGCTGAGTGCGAGGCCCTGGGCAGCTGCCCAGCTGCCCACGCTGCCCATGCCTAGCGCCGGCCCTGACGTCAATATTCAGTGAATAGTTCTCATTTTGTTGATGTTGTAATTGTTGGAATAGGGTTATGAAGGTTATTTCAGCATTACATCACAGTATCAGTAATCTAAGCTTCAGAAATTGGAGCATAAAACAAGGAAACAAGTCAAAATAACATTTGAAACTTCTTAAACGAGGCCTAAAACTCTGGAATAGTATTTCTTTTAGTTGTCCCTCGCATGGAGGTTTCATTGGCTTCCATCAGGGGCCCACGTGTCCTATTCTAAGTCAACCATGCAAGTTGGGGTATTCCCTATGTTTCTCCTATCTTCACCGTCCCCTCAAATGTCACAATGTGAATCTGAGGCTAGGTGCTGCAGCATTGGCAGGTTGCCTCTCTTCTGAAAAGAACAGTGACATGACGGTTTTCTGAGTAATCTCATCCCATCACTGACGGCGCATGGCATTCTCTGTCAGCATGCATTGTGTGGCCCTAACAGGCACCCTTAAGAATGTTAAGCATCTTTTCATCAGTCTTTACAGCTACAGTCAGCAGAATTGTACTCCACACGCTCTGCCACTGCACCTTGATCAGGACGTCATTTCCAGCTTTCACCTAGTTTTACAGGTCCTTTAGCCACATTTGGAATCGGAAGAGGAGTTGATGCCTCCTATGTTATCACTATTGCCCTCATGGCCAATAGATGGGCGAAGCAAATGAATGTATTGTGGGAATCTTTACTTCTTCAATCTTGGAAGGTTTCCAAATAGGCAAGGTCCTGGATTGTACATCAGGCACCTATCAGTTATCTACAATCCTGTGGCTACTATCATGTCACAACTTTTACCGATTTGAGGGCATTCCCACACATTTGTGGTAGAAATGTGCATTTGGGATCTCACATCTGGGTCAGAGGTCTCCCTCTCAAGCATACTTTCCGCTTATGCATTTGGGGAACAGTTAGGCCTGGTGGTGGTAATTAAACTATAGAAACTTAAACCTGGAGTAACTGGATTATTGTTGTTGTGTTCTAGTGTTCTCACAAAGGGTGGGCAGATTTTGATTCCACAGCATTACATTAAAATTCTCCGAGATTCAGCAGAATTCAGCGACAGAAAGGAGTGGGCATTTGGTGCTATTTTCTTACCACAAAATGCACCCTTGCGTCCAAAAATGGATGCAAGGATGCATTTTGCGTTAAGAAATAGCACTGCCAAATAGCAACTGCACTGCAGGGCATACCCTTGGGCGCCCTTACATACTCTTGCAGTGATTACTGCAGAATATGTAAGGGCGCCGAGCGGTATGCAATGTAAGTGCATTCAGAACTTGACATGGTTGTGCATACACCTCGGCCCCTTACATACTCTCCAGTGATATCTACAAATTATGAAAGGGTGTTGAGGGGTATGCACAGATGTGCATAGCCCTCGACACCTTTACATAGTAAGAGTTCATAAGTCTTATATACGCTGAGTATTTTAGAGGGCCAGGCGGTATGCATAGAAGTGCAGTCAGTGGTTTTTAAAACGGGCCAGAAGTGTAAGCTGTCCCACTATGTTTAAAACTCACTTCAGATTAAAGTTTAATCTGCTGTGGATTTTAAACAAAGAGTGACTTCTCCCTCTTACAGCCCTGTATTAAACAAAACACCGCAGTTTAATCCTGCCTGCATAGCAGCAGAATTTATAAGTAATTCTGTGGTACATGAACTACTTGGAATTACCAAATTCCTCCAATTCTGAAGGCAGAATTAAAAATTCCACCCACCCATTAGCTCTCACCCATTCGGTGGCCGATAGTTCCTTTTTGACTTTCATTCCCCATCATAGTCTTCTGATATTGATGTGGGATACCATGAGCAATACTCCCTAAAGTAGAAATATTGCTTTTCTTTGCTCTCCCCGTATGTTAGTTAGAGTTACATTAGGATGGGCTGTTCACTTAGCTAATTTGACCTTTCCTTGTGTTGGACTGCCCATTTTGAGGTTGGGCTAAAACTGATTTACATATAGTTGATGTTTTCTATTGGCACATAGAGCAAAACATGGAATTGAATGCTAGCCACTGTAATTACGTGTGTTTCAGGATGCTCCCAGCATTTCATCTATCACTTTTCATGTTTCTCTATGGGTCATTCTGAGTTTCATGCTTAAGCCCGTTAGTGGTCCCATGACTTTCTGTGCAAAAGGGACTGAGATGGTCTTCACTGATAGGGCCAACATGCATCTAGTGTTGCTTGTTTTCCCTACAAAGTTGATCAGAAATAGCTAGTTATGTTCATTTGTTTAACTATTAAACACTGAACAGCCTAATTAGTTGGAGGCACACTCTCTCTTTCTCTTTTGCTCTATAAGCAGGTTACATATATTTTTTATTTTGTGACATACTGATAGACAGACAAATGTTGCAACAGACATTGTGCCTTTTTTATTTTCATCTTTTATTTTATGACTTAATTTTTCTGACACTTACTTGATCCTCCAATGGATCTTTAATTGTGCCTCTAAGGGGCTGGATATGGGAGATCTAACATCAGAATATTCAAAAAGGATCAGAATTAGATATCCGATTTACAAATTAATAATTAAATCCATGTATATGACCCTCAAAACCAGACAATATAAATAAATAATTATTACTGCTAGTCCGAATCTTATAAAGAAATTTACCCTGACTAAAATCAAGCAAACCAGCAGTTCTGTTATGGCAAGACAAAACAATAGCATTAGTACTGATGATTATAGACTTCTCTATATTTCTCTTTCCCTGTCACTTACAAAACAATTGGAATGCACAATCAATTGAAACAAGTCATGATGAACATAGACTCTGGTTTAGTTAAAAGTAAATGTTATCAAGGATATTCAAAAGGTAGCGCAACATTAAGAAACATTTAATTTCTAAAAATTGCAGGACAATCTAATTACTCTAAGCTTGCCATTGGTGAAAAGGACGTTTTGGAAAGCTCAATAACAGCATGAGCCAGCTCATTAACAGTGCCCCATCAAGGAAAGAGTCCACAAATGGTGCACACAGCATATGCATAAGTCCAAAAAGAAAACACAATGAATCTGCCAAGGTTCCCAAGAGGCAGTCCCTGGGATCAAGTCTGGCTCGATTCTCTGGTAAAAAGAAGAGCAAGCAGAATGTAAGTAACTTCTCTCCTTCTGAGCAATGTATAATATCATCCTTTAGTTCTGGTGGTGAAACCTCCATTGGTCAATTCGTATAGGACAATTGTCACGGCATAACGGAGAAAACATATTGTAGGAAAAGATGGTAGAAGACACATACTTTGTCAGATCATCTGGTATATGCAATCCTCCCAACAATCATCCTCTAGTAACAGGCACATGCGTGAGTGCAAGAGGACAGTTTCCCATTGCAGATGTTCTCAAAGCAAGAACTTTTGTTGCAAATACTCCTGGTAAGCGAGTAAGAACTGGCAAGACAAAGTGTAAAATAAAGCAAAATAGGAATATTAAAGTCAAAGTCTTCAATGAAGTTGTGTTAAAATACGGAGAATATAAAGTAATGGAAATAACGTTTCATAAGAGAAAATCAATATTCTAGAATTATTTCACGTTATAAGCATTCAGAATATGTGATTTGTTAACTGATGAAGATCATGTATAAGTATGGCATATTACTGCATTTTCAAAATACCAACGTATAAAATTATTTAAAATCTTAAAATATTAACATAGTTTTAAATGGGTTACATTAGTACAGGCATGAATATCAAAATCTGAAGGCTTCAGATCAATTGCACTAAATATGGCTATGCTGCACTACTTTTTCTCTAATACCACTAAAGAGAGAGTCCGGAGAAGACAGGGCAAGCCCACTGTCCCCAAATATAATACAACAAGCACAAATGAAGTAGGTTGCCTATACCAATAAACTAAGCAAAAAGATTTTGATAGGGTCTGAAAATTATAGTACTGACGTTCACGTATGGTCTAAGGAAAGGCCATCCTTAATGGAAGAGGATGCCTCACACACAGTATTGTGTCATGCTTCTTCATAGGCATCCTTTCCCCACCCTGGTAAGATGGTGCTACCTGGGTAGACTTAACCTTCACCAAGACTTGGCCAAAGGAGGAAGTTCATACATAAAACTTCCAGGACAAAATCAGGATCCAGTTCTATTAAAAATACCTTGAGGTTCCTCGGTTATCACCTTTATTTGTGAGGACCTCAGGTACACTAAAAACAAATACGTTGATGGAGAATAAAGAGCATAATGTTTCTTAGTCCATCTTTTATTAAACCAACATATTTCTGCCGACACACAGAGCCTGAGAGGTCTGGGGCATTCGTCAGGGCTGTTGGATCCCTAATAAATTGCAAATGGGTGTTCCCTACATCTATTGCATGCTAAAGTGGGGGAGTACACCTACAGTATGCCCAAGTGTATCCTACCTGGGATATTCTTCTACTCAAATGGCCAAATACCCTAGAATATTAGGGGATACCTGAGACTCGGTCAAGGGAGGGGTGGTGGCCTTCGTAATTACACAATCATCAGAAAGCACACCACGCCAGAGCACCTACGTCCAGTCGCTCCCAGCTAGTTGGTACCATCTTTTCTCTTGTCATACAATGCGGAACTTCACATATGCAATGATGAAATTCAGAATAAAACCCTTCCATATCACACGTAAAAATAACTAGATTTACATAGGTTTTCACACATTTATAATTCAATGAGTAAGAGTAAGATTTTCATAACATGTGATTCCTCATTTCTGCAATCAAAGACATATTAAAATAGCATATTAAGACTTGTTTATAAATCTAAAACCTGTATTATTATTATGTATATCATTTCATCTATTCTACATTTATCTGCACCCTTTTAAGATGCAGTACTAAGTTCTCTCATGTCTATTTTCAATGTTTCTTCACTGTGTAACTGGTGCATGTTTATTTATAGATCACTCAAAATGTCCCATAATTAGTTTAGTTATGTATCAAAGGATCTAGCTGCTTATCAGCTGCATCACAATAAAAAAAGACGAGGTTGTACTTTTCTGGGGATAATATAGAGGGCATTAATGATCTGATGCAAGAAACATTGCTTCCTTTCAAAAATGTAGGCTGGATTTATTTTTTGGGTTTCAAGTGGAGGAAAAAACGTTGGAGTGCAGTAAACCAAAAGTAATTAGCGGTCTGGGACCGTATTATGTATCCTGCACACTGTTCAAGTTTCCACCACAATGAACCTTCAAAAAGGTGCGCCGGGTGCAAACATCAGCGGTGAGCTCAGTTTCAATGAGTGTGCTGCCCTCAGGGACGCCGTGAACTTTGGGCTGCCCTATGTAAAGCACATTCAGTGAAATATGGAGTGGCTGCTTTAATCATCTTCTCCATGTGTCACTGTACAGGCAACTCCTGCATTCACTTTAGTGCGGGGACAGAGATCGCTCTGCAGGTGGGTGCACTGAGTCACCTCAGGCACCCACCTGCAGGAGATGTCTGGAGAGTTAACAGCATCCCCTTTCACCTCTCGCGAGGGCTGCCTTAAGAGGTGTAATGACAGTGGGGCACCTTTTTATGGCGCACCTCCTAAGGACCAGTTTGCATCTGCACTTGTGTCTATGATACAGCGAAGCTGCAGGGTTAAAGAGATTCCTTCATTTGCATGAAGCCACATTCCCATGCAAATGAGGAAAAGCCCTTTAATGATATCAATGGCACTCCATGCGCAGCAGCACTATCAACATTACAGAAGAGGCCACAGAATTGTTTACAAACCCGTCCGTGACAGCATTGTGCCCAGGGTGCACAAACTGGGTGCATATGCCCCTTACTCTCCCAGGGCACAATGTATAATACTGCCCCAGTGGTGCATTTTAATACACTCTTTCCACTTTTGCTTTCCTCAATGATCACATTCATGAGTGCATTTTTTTAACTGCGCTGAAGTACAATCAGTAATCCCAAAGAGCTCAGAGAACTGTACTCTTTCCATCCTCTACAGTTGTGTCATCAGCTGTGAATCTGAGATCAATACAACTATCTCTATGAAAGATCATACAATATACTACAGTGATTTCATGAAATGAGATGAGTGTGCTACCCCAGGTACATTTAACTCTCAATACCCTAAAGCTCCACATTTTGTTTATTATTCACATGTAAAAGCATCAGAGAGCAACAAACACCATTTCAGTAGGTTCTCTCCCAGAGGGACAGTGCAGGGAAATTCCTATAATAGATAGTTTAATTATTGTATGGGTCTCCAGGAATGTATAACCATGTAAAGGTTGCCCAAGCGATGATTCAGTGACCCATGCTCTACAGAAGCTGGATATTACGTTTTCCAGATGATAAGCAAGGTGACATCTTTTTATTAGGGCTGGGCGGGCAACTTCGCTCCGCCCACGAAGTGGGCGTAGTGTCGCCTACTTCGCCCTTAGCAAAGTAGGCGAAGTAGGCAACACTACGCCCACTCCTTGGGCGTAGCGAAGTTGCCCGCCACCCGCCTCCCTCCCGCCCTCCCGAACATAGCTAAATTTAATTAAATGGGCCCATATAATAAATAAAATACATTTACCTTGTCCGTGGCGTCCCGGGGCTCCCTCTGCTCGTTCACGGCACCAACTTCTAACCAATGCGCATGCGCGGGCGGCCGCGCATGCGCATTTCTCGCGAGGAATGCGCATGCGCGGCCGCCCACGCATGCGCAATGGTTAGAAGATGGCGCCGTGAACGTGCAGAGGGAGTCCCGGGACGCCGCGAACAAGGTAAGTGTATTTTATTTATTATATGGGCCCATTTAATTAAATGTAGCTATGTAGGGGAGGGGGGCATGCAGCGCGTAGTGGGCCTACGCGAAGTGCGCAGGTGGGCGTAGTTTCTCGCCCACTTTGCGTAGCTTCGCGTAGCCCCACTACGCACACTACGCCCACCCTTACTTTATACATTGCATGCAAATACAACAAAAAAGTAAGCATTTATTTGAAAGGTGCACCACAGACAATAATAGGGATGCAGACTGATTTGTTTCAATACATATCACATTGAAGAAATAGAACCATAAGATGTATTTAAATTGCTATGTAATAATAAGTAAATACACGTTATTCCTTCTGTTAAGTACCACCTATAATTGCTATCTTCAAGGTGGAAGGATTTTGAGCAGTTTTTTAAAATGTTATGCTACCGTTTCACCTATGTGAGCTGAGAACATGCTATTGTGACAGATAATGATGTGTCTTTTCTCAAAGGGGATATTGAGAAAAATGCCCTTACATCCCCTGAAAAAGTTGCCCGCTGCTAAAGGTTTCCTTGAAAACTTTGAGTCTATCTTGAGATAAATGTATTGTGAAAATTGCAGGCTACTGCTAAGGGCCACCTGTCTTCCTTGGGTGAAAGGTTCATTGTACTCTTTCTTTCAAGAGGTTATAGTTCTAAGAGATTTGAGATATCTGCGGAACGTATCTGCTCAGAAGTATACCTTGGGATTTAAGATGTGTATTAACACATTGTGCTCCAGGGAGTCTTTCTTGAAAATCATTTACACGGGTGGAAGGTACAAACTTCAACAAATCAAAGGTGGGGCATGGGCAGGGATTGCACCCCAAAAAGGCATAGAGTAAACACTGCAGCTCAAAAGCCAAATGAAAATATGAGCAATGGAAAATTCTTCAAATATTATAGAGATTGTGGGACATTGGGTCTGTAAAATTCCAGACAAATGGCTATTATGATGGCGAACAGAGCAGAAATAAGATCTAGAACAAAGTATAACACTGGAGAAGGATAAGGAAAAAAAATGACCCTCCTGTGTAAAAAGCATAAATAAAGTCTTGATCCCAGGGCGTGGAAATCAAACACCGAGTTCAGAAGGCTGTTTTATTTCAGTATTTTGCTACAACATTGTTCCCACCAACCAAGCATCAGACATTTGAATCCTCATTACGAGTTGGCAGTAAAATTCCGAAATGCGAAGTAACTCCAGTTACCACGCATATCGGAATTATGAATATTAAGACACAAATAGCATCCTCAGAAAACATCTTGACAGGTCAAACCTGTCGATATTTACTGGGGGAAGATGCCCAGTAAATTCCAGAGCATGGAAAGCACCTCAATCTGCAGGTTATTTACCATTACTGGAAACAAGTTCTACAGTGCTGTGACATTTATCGAACCAGATAAATTCCATCTCTGCAGTCAGATTTACATGAATGAATAAGACTTTATTTGTGCATTTAATACAAATAATTAAAACGGTTAACCTGCCACAGTACCACATACATTAATTTGGCATATATAATTGCATAGTAAGGCTAACAGAGCACCACCCCTTGTAGATTCATTCTGCAGTGTAGGTGCTATTTGTTTGAAATGTATTGTTTGAGGGGCGGGGAAGCACCACTCAGGCAACAACAACAATTCTTTTCAGGGTGAATCAAAAGTCAATAAATTAACCTGTGCTTAACCCTCTGCTAGATTGACAAAAGCAGACAGGCTTAACTATGAGGTGGTGCATAAACTATGCAGCAGACAAACAGTATTAGAACATTGGAATATGGAGCACTCTATTGAATACGATGGAGTGCTCTGTGCTTCTATGGGCCAGTAGAAGCCTGGAGAGCAACATTCCAATGTTGTTTTTGTTCACAGCTGCTGCTGTGAACAAAGGCCTCTCAGAGCCTGAGGGGATTTAAACCCCTTCGGGCTCCGAGAAGCCTTTGTTTTTAGTAATTAGAACATTCTGCCCTCTAGTGGCAGAATGATCTAATAGCCTAAGGGCCCTCCTAGCAGGTTCTACCAGCCATTAATGGCCCGCTCCCTTGATTAACGCTGGAGCAGGCCTTTAATGGCCGGTACAGCCCGCTAGGTTGGGCTCTAAGGCTATATTAAAGTGAAAACACAGCACAAGAAAAATCCCATACTATTTGGAAAAATATAGTAAACATTAATGAATAAAATGATACCAGAACACCAAAAATGTAATTATTAGACCTGGTAATATTGAATTTAAGATTTTTAGGTAAAAATAGCACCAACTGGCACAAAACGGCAACTATGGTTATCTGGTCGAGCTACACCAGGACAAAGTCACAACTGCAGGCCAACCACGACGGAGTGGAGGCTAGTCACATGACAAGTTCAGCCAACTGGGTGTTGCACCTTCTATCCTTGGTTCAAGGCCTGCTTGGCTGTAGTTTGTGAGGCTTCGTGCCACTCTGTGCTGGTTCTGATGAAGCCTTCAGATATGGGGCAGGGTTGCAGGGCTTTGCATCATTCTGTCTCAGTTCTGATCAGTTTTCAGCTATGCGGCAAAGCTATATGGGACTTGGTGATGCTCTGCGTCAATTCTGATTACGCTTTCAGCCGGACAGCAAGATTTTGCAGAGCTTCACATTGGTCTGGGTGAGTTCTGAAGAATCTGTTAGCTGTGCATTGAAGCTTTTCAGGGACTTGAATCACTTCACACCAGATTTGATGACATTTTCAGTCAGGCAAGGAGGAGTACTCTCTAATGCCGCCAAGGGTCCACGACCTGGGCATGTCTTAGGGATGTGGGCGTACTCCAGGAGAGGTCTTAAGTAGAACTCAGACAAGTCCAAGCAGTCTATTTTCATCTGTCCAGTTCTTTTGGCAGTGGGCCAGTCCTTTTTTCTGAATCTTCCATAGATCCAGGTGTGGTGGCTCTCGAGGTCAGATATTTATACCTGGTGCAAGCCTTTGTGTGGGGAGTCCCTGGTCCATCTCCATCACTGGTTCTGGAAAGTTCTTCTCCTTCTCCTGGTCATGGCTATATATCTTCTGGAGTGTCAAAGGAAAGAGCAGGCCTGGTGTCAGGTTCCTTCGAGAATGATGTAGGCAAAGCCGTTTAAAGAGTACATCAGGCTAGCACACAGCACTTCCCCAGTCATCTGGTCATCCTGTCCACAACTAAGTCCCCTTTGTGTCACTTTCTGAAAGTAATAAACAAACCCCAACAGCAGAGCCATTCACAGGCATGTGATCCAGGACACTAACCAAAAAACACATTTGGTTGGCACAAGAAAATATCAACTTACTAAAAGTTGCTTTTTCAGAATGGTAACTTAGAATCTGACTGCATCATTCAGGGGGATTTTAATTTACAAATAATTTGAGTGTAAACAGCATATCCCTATCTGTTCTCAATCTAAATTTAGCACGTATTAAACATAATAAGGTAACCCAGTGTTAGTCAATAGGGCTTATATATCTCTTTTTAAGTTTTAGAAAGACTTTATTGATAATAGTTATATGAAATATGAGAAATGAAACATTCTGTAATGAACAACATAGAAGATAGCGTAAAATAAAACATCATATCTAGAATATAAAGTATATAAGTATCTGAACTGTCAAAGGTGGGGGTGGAGTCATTCTTTACACACAGCTGCATCTGAAGAAGGTCGTAGAGGCTGAAATGCATTATGCACTAGCTGTTTGAAATTAATAGATCTGCCAACTGTTTCCCCCGAGTGGCCTCTGCCTTTTCTTCACGGAGTAGGCGTTTTGGATGTGTTTGCACCAGCCAGAGGTGCGTTGGAGGCCCCGCTTTGCAAAGAGGCTGGAGTGTGACTGGCACCCGCTGCTTTCAGATTTCCTGTATTTCAAGTTATTGAATCAACTCCGGCCCACCTCGAAGTGCATGCTTCATCATGGACTGCTGTGTGGTGCAGCTTGTCATTGACAAGGAGGCAGGTTCTCTGTAATTCTGGCTCATGGTCCGGTGGGCACACGCGCAACGAGGTTGGAGCATAAAAAGGGACCGGAGGGAGATCGACATCTACATGTTAGTAAAGACTCTGTATTTTGACATCCCTCACCTCCCAAACAACACTTACCCAGATAAACAACATTCTGGGAGCTGTAGTTGTGGCAGAACTACAGTGGAGTTGAAAACAAATGACCATTGGTCAGCAGACTTCCGCCAATGGGAGAAACTTTGAACTTTCAAAGGTGGGGGTGGAGTCATTCTTTACACACAGCTGCATCTGAAGAAGGCCGTAGAGGCTGAAATGCATTATGCACTAGCTGTTTGAAATTAAAAGATCTTCCAACTGTTTCCCCCGAGTGGCCACTGCCTTTTTTTCACGGAGTGGGCTTTTTGGATGTGTTTGCGCCAGCCAGAGGCGCGTTGGAGGCCCCGCTTTGCAAAGAGGCCTGAGTGTGACTGGCACCGGCTGCTTGCAGCTTTCCTGTATTTCAAGTTATTGAATCGACTCCGGCCCACCTCGAAGTGCACGCTTCATCATGGACTGCTGTGTGGTGCAGCTTGTCATTGACAAGGAGGCAGGTTCACTGTAATTCTGGCTCACGGTCCGGTGGGCACACGCGCAACGAGGTTGGATCGTAAAAGGGGACCGGAGGGAGATCGACATCTACATGTTAGTAAAGACTCTGTAGTTTGACATCCCGCACCTCCCAAACAACACTTACCCGGATAAACAGCATTCTGGGAGCTGTAGTTGTGGCAGAACTACAGTGGAGTTGAAAACAAATTACCATTGGTCAGCGGACTTCCGCCAATGGGAGAAACTTTGAACTTTCAAAGGTGGGGGTGGAGTCATTTTTTACACACATCTGCATCTGAAGAAGGCCGTAGATGCTGAAATGCATTATGCACCAGCTGTTTGAAATTAAAAGATCTTCCAACTGTTTCTTAACAATATATATTAACAAAAGTCTAATCCTGGGATTGGTAAAGTAAGAACGCACTCACTCCTGTGATTTAGAAAATAACAGCAGCTTTATTTTCAGACCCTTGCCAAGCCCAACGCGTTTCACCTTCTCACAAGGCTTGATCACGGGATGAAGAGCCCTGACAAACAGACTTCTTTCATTTTTAGCACACAATGACTTCCTGTATTATAATCAAGTGCATGATGGTCAGTGTAGTTTGTGACATTTCAAAATGCTTCAAGGCTGCATTTCAGTGTTTGTGTTCAGTGTTAATAAAGTGCAATTTAAAAACAATCTTAAACGTAAGCATGTCTGTTTTCACAATGAATAATCCAAAAGCCTTTGCTCTCTGGTGTGCATTATTTTCATGCCATTCACTGTCTTTCAACTGTTATTTACGTGATGTGATTGGTTTGCCCTGTTCCCATCATGCACTGGGACAGGAACAGACTAATTTGCATATAGCCAAGTTCTGAGCTGGGATGGTGCAGTGAGCTAAAAAACGGTGATGGATCAAGCCCTGATCTTTGGACTGGGTAAGAGTGGTCTGCTTAATTCAGGCACTCTGTTCATCACCACCCCCTTTTCTGAATCATTTTGTCCACCACAAGCGTGGAAGGGTATACTCAGATGTGAGTCCCTTGCTCATTGCACCATCAGGATTCAAGCAAGCCGAGCCGACGACGCCTGAAATGGCAGAAACCGGTCCCCGGAAGCTTGTTTCCTTCCCAGTACAAGAATTGGCTTGGTAGTTTGGTTTGCCCTGTTCCCATCATGCACTGGGACAGGAACAGACTAATTTGCATATAGCCAAGTTCTGAGCTGGGATGGTGCAGTGAGCTAAAAAACGGTGATGGATCAAGCCCTGATCTTTGGACTGGGTAAGAGTGGTCTGCTTAATTCAGGCACTCTGTTCATCACCACCCCCTTTTCTGAATCATTATATATATTTTGTGGCATGGGCATTCTACCATGTAGATCACATATGCGCTTTTGCATGTGAGATGTGGACGTATCTTCCATTTCATGCCCTTTTTGATCTTGATTTCTTTTGTTGGAGCGGCGATCTTGCAAACTTTGCACTGTTTACACGGCCAAAATCCTTCCCTTTGTAGCCACATTGTATTTGGAGTTTCTTTGAAGTGACTATGAACGATTTGATCACCTATATTTTTGGCTCTACGGTACGTTTTGGAGGTCTCCTATTATTTGTGCCATGGTCGAATCCAGTTTTAAGATTCCCCAATGTTTTCTGATGATGTTTGTCAGTTTTTTGTTTTCTGCTCTATATGTCGTTATGAGCCTGATTTTGTTGTTGTTTGTTTCATCCTTTTTCATCTTTTGCAGGATTGTTTCCCGATCTTGGTCCATGACTCTATTTAGACACTTTGCAACAACTTTATTGGGATATTTGCGGGTGAGGAAACAGTTGCTGGCTTTCTTGCTGTGTTTGAGAAATTCTTTTTCATTTGAACAGTTCTTTTTGAGTCTTAAAAACTCCCTATATGGGATACTCCACTTTAGATTTTCATTGTGGAAGCTCTCTCCATGTAGCGTTGCATTTGTAGCAGTACTCTTTCTATGCAATTTGGTCTGTAGGGAGTCATTTTCTATGCATATTTCGGTATCCAAAAATGTTACTCTTTCTGAGCTGATTTCAAATGTAAACTTTAGTTTAGCAGGAATGTTATTCAATTTCTCAAACTATATTTCAAAATCCTCTTTAGAGCCATTCAAGATGATCATCAGGTCATCTATGAACCTGAGCCATAGTATGATCTTTTCTCTCCATTCATAGTTTTCAGTGTTCCATGCCAGTTTTTGCTCGAACCAGCCCATTGTGAGGTTCGCATAGTTGGTAGAAAACGAGAAGCCCATTGCACATCCTCTTATCTTTTTATAGATCTGTTTATTAAATAGGATGTTGTTATTTAAACACAATGAGATCATCTCATTCAACATGGTGTTATGTTCCTTGTATTTGATGTTGCGTTTGCACAAGTAATATTTGCAAGCGTTGATGCCTATGGAGTGTTCAATATTGGTATATAATGATACCACGTCCTTGGTTATAAGTTTGTATGTTGGTGCCCACACTACATTCTCTAATTTCTTTAAGAGATCTGTTGTGTCCTTTAAGTAGGAAGTGAGATCTTTTACTAGTGGTGCCAGAAAGTGGTCAATATAATTTGATATCGGTTCTAACATGGAGTTATTTGCAGATACTATAGGTCTACCAGGCGGTCTGTCCCGGTTTTTGTGCACCTTTGGAAGGCAATAAAAACTTGGCAAAGTGGGATGCTTTTTATCAAGATACCGCTATTCCTCCTCATCTATTAGGCCTTTCTGGTGCCAATCATTGAGATGTTTCGTCATTTCATTTTGTAATTATTTTGTTGGATCTTTATTTTAACCAATACAAAAACCCAGGACATCAAATCACATCACGTAAATAACAGTTGAAAGACAGTGAATTTCATGAAAATAATGCACACCAGAGAGCGAAAACTGTTGGATTAATCAGTGTGAAAACAGATTTGCTTACGTTTAAGATTGTTTTTAAATTGCATGTTATTAACACTGAACACAAACACTGAAATGCAGCTTGAAAACATTTTGAAATGTCACAAACTACACTGACTACCATGCACTTGATCATAATACAGGAAGTCACTGTGTGCTAAAAATAAAAGAAGTCTGTTTGTTAGGGCTCTTCATCCCGTGATCAAGCATTGTGAGAAGGCTTGGCAAGCGTCTGAAAATAAAGCAGCTATATTTTTCTAAATCACACGAGTGAGTGCGTTCTTACTTTACCAATCCCAGGATTGGACTTTTGTTAACATATATCGGCTGGATCCTGCCGAAAAGAAACGCACTGCGTTGTACCGGGAGTGCCGGCGTCGACATGGGTCATACTATGTTTGGATATATATATATTCACTGAAAAAACCATAGGTTTCAGGCCTGATATAGTTAGGAATTAGCATTTAAAAAACCTTAGAAATTCACAGAAAAAACTGTAGGTTTTAGGGGTGTTATAGTTAGCTGGACATTTCACTTGTACAAAACCACTGAAATTCCTCCGATATAGTTAGTTGTACTAACTATATCTCGCGCGCCCGCAATCTACTGCTGATGATGTCACATATTACATCATTCATGCCATGGTCAGTGACAGTGTGTGTATATATATATATATATATATATATATATATATATATATATATATATATATATATATATATATATATATATATATATATTTACATATCAAAGCTCCAAGGTTCCCACCAGTTGGAGACGCACTCTGACATCCACTGCAGCAACCTTCATGTGGTAAAAGCCGGATCGGCGGGCGGATCCAGTTTACAGCATGCCTGTCCATTCACGCCTTTCACATTTCGTGCTCATTGCACTCTTCAGCGGAGCAACAGTCATTTTGGCATAGAGGCCACACCTCCCACTTAAAAATATGAGCCCTCCAATGGGCGACTCGAATGAGTCCACGTTGGTTTGTGGGTCTTGTAGTGTGTGCTTCAGTTATGTGCCACTGTCTGAAATGTTTCAAGCCCATCAATGGGCCTTCGCTCGCACATCCGGCTTGTCAATCCTCCATGGATGCCTCCACATTGAGACTCCGTGATTCGGAGCTCCATGGCCCCAAATTTACGGGTTGTGCATCTCTCGCGGCTGGGAGGCCCCGTATAAATCAAAGCTCCAAGGTTCTCACCAGTTGGAGACGCACTCTGACATCCACTGCAGCAACCTTCATGAGGTAAAAGCCGGATCGGTGGGCGGATCCAGTTTACAGCATGCCTGTCCATTCACGCCTTTCACATTTCGTGCTCATTGCACTCTTTAGTGGCGCGACAGTCATTTTGGCATAGAGGCCACACCTCCCACTTAAAAATATGAGCCCTCCAATGGGCGACTCGAATGAGTCCACGTTGGCTCGTGGGTCTTGTAGTGTGTGCTTCAGTTATGTGCCACTGTCTGAAATGTTTCAAGCCCATCAATGGGCCTCCACTCGCACATCCGGCTTGTCAATCCTCCATGGATGCCTCCACATTGAGACTCCGTGATTCGGAGCTCCATGGCCCCAAATTTCCGGGTTGTGCATCTCTCGCGGCTGGGAGGCCCCGTATAAATCAAAGCTCCATGGTTCTCACCAGTTGGAGACGCACTCTGACATCCACTACAGCAACCTTCATGAGCTTAAAGCCAGATCGGCGGGCGGTTCCAGTTTACAGCATGCCTGTTGATTCACGCCGGACGCGTTTCGTGCTCATTGTCATTGCACTCTTCAGCGGCGCGACAGTCATTTTGGCATAGAGGCCTCACCTCCCACTAAAAAATATGAGCCCTCCAATTGGCGACTCGAATGAGTCCGCGTTGGTTTGTGGGTCTTGTAGTGTGAGCTTCAGTTATGTGCCGCTGTCTGAAATGTTCCAAGCCCACCAATGGGCCTCCACGCGCACATCCGGCTTGTCAATCCTCCATGGATGCCTCCACATTGAGACTCCGTGATTCGGAGCTCCGTGGCCCCAAATTTCCGGGTGGTGCATCTCCCGCGGATGGGAAGCCGCGTATAAATCAAAGCTCCAAGGTTCCCACCAGTTGGAGACGCACTCTGACATCCACTGCAGCAACCATCATGAGCTAAAAGCCAGATCGGTGGGCGGTTTCAGTTTACAGCATGCCTGTCGATTCACGCCAGACGCGTTGCGTGCTCATTGCACTCTTCAGCGGCGCGACAGTCATTTTGGCATAGAGGGCACACCTCCCACTTAAAAATATGAGCCCTCCAACGGGCGACTCGAATGAGTCCGCTTTGGTTTGTGGGTCTTGTAGTGTGTGCTTCAGTTATGTGCCACTGTCTGAAATGTTTCAAGCCCACCAATGGCCCTCCACTCGCACATCCAGCTTGTCAATCCTCCATGGATGCCTCCACATTGAGACTCCGTGATTCGGAACTCCGTGGCCCCAAATTTCCCGGTGGTGCATCTCCCGCGGCTGGGAGGCCGCATATAAATCAAAGCTCCAAGGTTCCCACCAGTTGGAGACGCGCTCTGACATCCACTGCAGCAACCTTCATGAGCTAAAAGCCAGATCGGTGGGCGGTTTCAGTTTACAGCATGCCTGTCGATTCACGCCAGACGCGTTGCGTGCTCATTGCACTCTTCAGCGGCGCGACAGTCATTTTGGCATAGAGGCCACACCTCCCACTTAAAAATATGAGTTTTAGGGTGATTCGACATGCCGGCGCTGAGAAAAAAGGGGTCCTAAAACATGTTTTCCCCATGTATTTTTTCCATAGGAAACTTTAGACAAAGCTACAGCCTGAACTGCTGAACAGAATAACACCAAGTCTGGCAAAAAGGTAGTCCTTGGTTCAGAAAAAACACTTTGTTTAAATGGTGTAAATCCGTTAAAAAAAATATTTTTCGGCCGGGTCGCGCTGCGTGCATGAACCCCATCGAAAATGAAATATATATATATACATATACATATATATAGTACCTACTGGCGGTCGCCAGTAGGTATATATAGTTAGGATTTTTTCTCTACGGGATTTTTGAAAATTCTATGTCTAATAACTTTGGCGTTTGTGGACGGAATTGGCTGAAATTTTCAGGAAAATGGAACATTGTGTTTCTGAGCAGCCCCTGAAAATTTGGGGGGGGGGTCAAGGGGGAGCCGAGAAAAAAGGGGGGTCCCAAAACGCGTTTTTCCCATGTTAATTTCCATAGGGCGGTTGGCCTCACTTTTAGCCCGAACGGCTGAATGGATTTGCATGAAACTTGGCAAAATTGTAGGGACTGTTAGCCCGATGTGCCTTTGCTAGGTCTCAATATATGTGCTCCAGTGGATTTTGATAAATTAACGTTCAAAAAAATATATATATCTGTAACAGCGCTCCGGGTAGCGCTCCGGTTCGCGTACTTGATGCGTAACGGAACTTCGCGAAGCGAAGCTGATTGGCTCTCCGGTGTCTGTCAACATTCTAAACAGTCCGGAGCGGCCGCCATCTTGTCTCTCGGTAGGATCGAGAGACAAGAGGAGGCCAAAACAAAGGGGGAAATGACCATAAGGGGGCATATTAGATCCTCCCTGACCCCCTAGGTTTGATGTGGAGGCTTTAAAAGGGCCCCGCGGGGCAAAAAATAAAAAAAAAAAAAATTCGGTACGCTTTTGTGCAATGGGCGGTGGTAATCTAAATGATGAGGGTGGTGTTACTAAGGCATTAAAACAAAAAACCACTGACATATAGTTCCCTTTTAAGGGTCAGATTAGGGGACATCAGTCGTCTTACCTGTCCTTTCTTTCTCAGCCAATTAAGTTCCAACATTTTACAGAAAGGAGAGGTAGTAATATGGCAAAATACGATCGTTTTGTTTCTATCAATTTGTTCAAACACTGTCGTGTCTAAAGCCAATTATACCTGTACCGGCGAGGTACAGTGTCGTCATTTTTTCAAAAGGGAGCAAGGGAGCCCTCAGAGGGAGAGAGCGTCGTGCGCACCAAATAGGCTATTAGTACACGTACAACATAAAGAGAGAGAAAAACATGTATAATAATAGGTTATTCAGTGCACACACATATAGAACAGTACGGGCCGGTTTCACGTATAAAACACAAGCTGAGGGAAAACATAAATTCATAGTTTACGTACACACAAATACCAGACAGGGTGCGACATTACATACATCAAGTACGGAAACCTAAGACAAAACACAGAGCTATTTTGGGCAAAGGGACTTTTTCATGCGCGTTGCGTATTCTCAGTATTCCAATTCATTCATTTGGGGGTCGAGCTCTTTGTTCTCCTTCCTTCCTAATAGTAGACAATTTTTGTTGGTAACCTCGTTTTCGAAAACACTTACTCCTTTTTTAGTTGGTCGGACACTAGTCCAGTCGTGCTTATACTCACGGTGGGGCCTTCCAACATCTAGAAAATGATGATCCAAGCTGATGTAAAGGAGGGGTGTCAGTCGGACGTGCGATGGTACAATTCTGACTTTTCTACGAGGGTGGAAGAAGAAGGGGTAAATCTAAAACATAACAATATCCCTAATTTCTGGGCTGAGGGGGATCTTGGATGAACTTCAACCCGGGGTACTCTTAACTTCTCTTATTTAGTCAGCACATAAATTGACTTACTGGTGCGCATTATTTTGGGTGTACATTTGGGATATCGGTTGGGGTCGGGTTTGTCATACTGAAATAACCCTTCAAGTTTCTGGTGTAGGCTACTCTCCCATTCACTAGCTCCAGAGAGAGTCGTTCCTAAGTAAGGAAAGTGCTATATTCTTTTTCGTCCTTCACATGCGGATACCATGTTCGGGCTTATTTTTCTCATTCCATTAACCGTTTGATCAACGCCTCAGTCATACAAAAAGCATTCTTTTATTGACCCAGTCGTGCGCCACACATACGCATTCATACCGTACAAATCAGGGCCCATGTGCACATTCATACCATACAATCTTTCACGCTCCCAGAGATAGTACAGACCGCACGTAGGAAAGGGTCAAAAGCCAGGGGTATAGGAGTATGTAACAAGCGAGCCATTTAATTGAAAAAACTAAACGTGACAAACGGTTGCAGGATCAGTGAAGGTTGATTTTATAATTGAAAGTATAACAGGATCAGTTACAATAAAATCGTCCATACGCACACCATGAGCGAGTATCATGGGTAACATTACTTCGAAGCTTTATTAATACAATAATCAATAATGAAAAACCGACATCAATAGGGTTGTCCGTATGCCCAGTCAGTACCCTTCCCCGCCCGCCATGTGCACAAAGACCGCATACATCCCCCATAACGTCAAGGCTAAGTAACTAGAACGTCATAAGGAGTTGCAAGTCGCTCCCATACTGGCGCCATTTTGGTCGAGGCCAGGCAGGTCCAGAATATAGTTCAATGTCTCCAATAACTAGCGGCAGGACCAGAATCCCATTCGGCAGTTCAAAAAGTTTGTTAGCGCCAACAGAAAGAACAGGCAGCATGAACCATGACTCAAAGGCGAGGGAGGCAAAATCTTCCCTACCGGGTCACGCTGAGGTCCCACCGGAGCTGATCAAGTTGGCAGTCTACAGTGTCTCTTAGTAATTCGGACAAAAACTGGCGTCAGCATGAGAGCACTACCATCCTGTGACAATGTTGTGGCCACTTCCGGAGAGCGGGACAGCAGGTGTATCCCTCCGCCAATGCACTGAATCAGCCTCCCTCACGGCACCAGATGTGGATAAGGCGGCGGACACCCGTGGCAGCGGTATATCCATGGGGGATAGTCGAGCAACAGTGGCGGTTGCCCCCATCGGAAGCCCGCGGGAGTCGAGGGCCAACGACTCTCGTAGAACCTTTAAATCTGAGAGGACGTCTTCAAGAGTGGGGCTCATGCCCGAGCAGGCAAGCATTCGAGTTCCAGGGTAGTCCAGAGCCGTTCTAGTGGACCAGGCCCAAATCCGGGGAGTCGGCCGCCATTTTGAGCGTTCCGCAGCAACAGCCGCTCTTCACCCCGGCCACCGGAGCGGGTCCCCAGCCATCCAACGGCCACCGGAGCGGGTCCCCGGCCATCCAACCGAGTGGAACGCCAATGGCAGTCCTGGTGCAGCTGACCGGGGAGTGAAACGATAAGGGTTGCCCTGCTTCAGCTGACCGGCGAGTGAAACGCTAAGGGTCGCCCTGCTTCAGCTGACCGGCGAGTGAAATGCTAAGGGTCGCCCTGCTTCAGCTGACCGGCGAGTGAAACGGTAAGGGTCGCCCTGCTGCAGCTCCACCTGGGGGTGAGGGGAGAGGGGGCCGTCCGCACCGTCTCTCCTGCGGGCGCCCCACAAGATGGCCGGGCCTACGACCCTGGGTTTGAGAGTCTCATGCTCGATCGATTGAGCTGGCCGGATCAGGCAACAAGAAGGTGGTGGGGGGGTGGCAGCATCAGCAAGGCATCCCCCCACACAACTTGTCGGACATCACCTCTGGATGTACTGGGGACGAGCCTTGGCGCGTGGTGTCGCCCCCGGGCTATTTGCACAACGGTCCTCCACCCCTAGGCCGCCACCTATGCTACCTCGCCGGCTGATGGCCTTTGTAGACTTTCTAAAGCCCAAATCCTACTAAAAAGAAGCCCAAAGTAGCCCAACATTGCTACTTTAAGGAAGGAGGGACAGGAACAGCGTCATGCATTTGGATGGATTTTGCAGCAGGCTGCCATGTAAATAGTTATGTAATAAAACGTTTTACCCTGTTACTTTGCTGGTGTGTTGTATATATTTATAATATTTGCATAGGGTTTGTCGTTATTTTGGGCGTGGTGGGCGGCGGAGCCTAGCTGTCTTGCAGCCATCATGGCGTCGAGTTCGGTTCCTCTCACTAGTTTCATATTTCTCATGAGGGGTTGTTCCTAATGTTTCTATTTTAGCGAGGTCAAAAAGAGATCCCATCAGTGGCCTACTGATTTTGCTCGATTCCTTTTGTTTTTTCTAACGATTTTTATGTTATAGTTTGCTAGCACGATACAGCGGCTAGTCCGCATTTTATATATATGTCCTTTTTATTAGGGGTGTCCTCCGGTGGAGTCGGATGATCTACCTCTAATAAACGGTCCGGGTTGAACCAACTACCAACAAACGGGGGCAGAGATAGGCATGACGGGTTACAAAGGGGACAAAAGTCTGCACTACCTATCCTTCACTATCCGCAAAGACTAAACGGGGTATTGCGACTCTGTGCTTATTTGTGAATAGAGAATCACCCAAAGAGAACCAATTCCGAACGATCATAGGCTATTGGCAGTGGGCAGAGAGGCCATGACACACAAAATGGCTGTCACTTACGTGCATGATGGGGCCTAAAAGGGACAAGATGGCGTGGCCACTGTTTCGCGACTTTCACTTTACTTTCAACAGTGGCTGTGGTGAACATAAATGAACGCCGCTTATGTATACCTAATTTTAGTCATTTTCCACAAAAAAGCTTTTGATATTTGCTAATAAAAAACCATTGAAATTCACTGAAAAAACCATAGGTTACAGACCATATATAGTTAGGAATTAGCATTTACAAAACCTTGAAAATTCACTGAAAAAACCATAGGTTATAGACCATATATAGTTAGGAATTAGCATTTACAAAACCTTATTTTACTCACACAAAACCATTGAAATTCCATATATAGTTAGTTGCACTAACTATATATCGCGCACCCGCAATCCACTGCTGATGATGTCACATATTACATCATTCATGACATGGTCAGTGACATCACTGATGACATCACTGATGACATCTCAAATGACATCACTGATGACATCACTGATGACATCTCATTTGACATCAATGGTCACATCACTGATGATATCATTCATGTGACAATACAATGCATCTCCTCACACTTTAATATAACCTCTGTTACACCCAGTGTTAAATACAGAATATAATTTTTTAAACCATTGACACACCAATACTAGCTACTACATACGCACTCACTGATTCCTATGTCTACACACATTCACTCATTCACCCATACAATCATTCATATATACAATCACTCATCTTTACAACACTATCATATGCACTCATACACCTATACAGACACTCACACTCTGCCACTCATCCATGGAGTTACTCACACACCTAGTCAGTCCTGCAAATAATCAATCACACTTCCATTTTCCAATCTTTACAGTTAAACATAGAGTACCTTACATTTTCAAACATATACTAACACATACTTACTCTCTTATACAATCATTGATACAAGTACACATTGATCTGCACAGAGTCACACATCTCCCAGCCAGCCACACACACACTCAGTCTCCCATACAAATACTTGGACAATCAATCAATAACCCATATAGTTACTCATATAGCTACTGATCAACACATGCAGCAGTTTACAGAACAACAGACATAATGATGCACAAATTAAGACAGTTTAGTCACTAACCCATGCACTCAGTGAGACACATTTAATCACTCACTCATACAGTCAGTCACGCACCTACTAAATCCTTCATCCAGACACTTATACATCTACTCATTCTTCAATAGGTAAAACATATTTAAACTTTACAGAAACACACAGTCACTGGATGATGTCATCAGTGATGTCATCAGTGATGTCATTTGAGATGTCATCAGTGATGTCATCAGTGATGTCACTGACCATGTCATGAATGATGTAATATGTGACATCATCAGCAGTGGATTGCGGGTGCGCGATATATAGTTAGTGCAACTAACTATATATGGAATTTCAATGGTTTTGTGTGAGTAAAATAAGGTTTGTAAATGCTAATTCCTAACTATATATGGTCTATAACCTATGGTTTTTTCAGTGAATATATATATATATATATATATGATATATATATATATATTCACTGAAAAAACCATAGGTTATAGACCATATATAGTTAGGAATTAGCATTTAAAAAACCTTATTTTACTCACACAAAACCATTGAAATTCCATATATAGTTAGTTGCACTAACTATATATCGCGCACCCGCAATCCACTGCTGATCATGTCACATATTACATCATTCATGACATGGTCAGTGACATCACTGATGACATCACTGATGACATCTCAAATGACATCACTGATGTGGGACACCCCCGCGCCGCACGGCCACCAGCTGCTGCGTGTGCCCCTTGCCTCGCTGCTGCCTCGTTTCTGCCTCGTTCGCCGGCTGCCGCCGCTGCGAGCGCTTTTTCCCCTTGTTTTGGTTGTTTTGTCAGGTATTTGTGCTTGTCTCACTGATCTGTTGTTTTCTCTGCTTTTTCCCCGTTTTTGTCGCTATTTTGTGCCTGTTCAGTATTGTATCGTGTGTACCCTCCTTCCTGGTTGTCCGCCTACCGCTCCGCCCCCCGCCCTACCTTCCCGCCACCGCCGCTTGTCCCCGCCCCTTTTTCTTCTGTAACCCTCCCCGCTCCCGCCTCCCAGCTGCCCCGCCCACCCGCGCACTTCGCCTTAATGGCGACCGTGCGAACGCGCAGCGGTCACGCGCAGCGGGCGCGCCGATTGTGCGCCGAAGGCGCGCCAAAGGTAAGCCCGTCTGCGCCCGTCCGCGACCGGATCGCGACCAGCGCCAGGACCCCTGGCCCCCACCGACGGAAGCCGACCCGACGAACCTACAGCGCCGCCGACCTCATCGCACTCAACACCGGCCACTTCCCAGGATGTCACCGAGCCGCCCCGAAGCACACCCACGGACCCTTCAGCTGCCTCGCCTGCAAGTTCACCTGCATCCGGACCTTCCCTGCACCCGCCAAGCCGAACTCCAGCAGCACCCACCTCAAGTGCATCCTGCTCAACACCCGCTCCGTCCACAGACACGCCGTAGAACTCTGGAACCTGCTCGACACCACCGCCCCCGACGTTGCCTTCATCACCGAGACCTGGATGAACGCCTCCTCAGCCCCTGACATCGCCATCGCCATCCCAGAGGGCTACAAGATCACCCGGAGGGACCGCGACAACCAGACCGGAGGAGGCATCGCCATCATCCACAGAGACACCATCCGCATCACTACCAACACCGATGACACCCTCACCACCGCTGAACACCTGCACTTCCAGATCCACACCAACCCGAAGACCACCCTCAGAGGCACCCTGATCTACCGACCCCCGGGACCACGCACACGATTCAGCGAGGACATCGCCGACTTCGTCAGCCCGCACGCTCTCCCCTCCGCCGACTACATCCTCCTGGGGGACCTCAACTTCCACCTGGAGAACAACAACGACCGCAACACCATCACCCTGCTCGACAACCTCGACAACCTCGGACTCAAGCAACTGGTGACCACCCCCACCCACCTCGCCGGACACACACTCGACGCCGTCTTCTCATCCAGCAAAGACGTCACCTTCAGCCACGCAACAGGACTCCACTGGACGGACCACAGCTGCGTCCACTTCACCTTCAGAAGAACGACGATCCACCACCTCCAGCAACAGGTTGCTCGAAGAAGCTGGAACAAGATCACAGCCGACCAGCTCACCGCCTCCCTGAGCCAGCACCCTCCCGCCAACTCAGCGAACCCCAGCCAGGCCGCCGACAACCTCACGAAGTGGATCAGCAACTGCGCGGACGAACTCGCCCCTCTGAGGACCCCGCCCAGCAGATCCTGCAGCAGAAAAACACCATGGTTCACCGACGAACTCAAGTGCTCCAAGAAGAACTGTCGAGCCCTCGAGAAAGCCTGGAGAAGGGAACCAACGACGGACAACATGACCACCCTCAAGCTCGCCACCCGGAAACACCACCAACTGATCCGCGCCACCAAGAAAAATGCATACAAGGACCGGCTGGACAACAACGCACACAACTGCAAGGAACTCTTCAACATCGTGAAAGAGCTCTCCAACCCCAACGCCGGAAACAACAACATCACCCCGTCGCAAGACCTCTGCAACTCCCTCGCGTCCTACTTCCACAACAAGATCACGGACATACACAACAGCTTCAACAACCAACCAACGCAAGCCACAACCGCAACGACGCCACCCACCACCACCCTCCGCACCTGGACCCCGATCAGCACCGAAGACACCATCCGCACCATGAACTCCATCCATTCCGGATCTCCGACTGACCCCTGCCCTCACCACGTCTTCAACAAAGCCGACGCTGTCCTCGCACCCCACCTGCGGGACATCATCAACACCTCCTTCGACTCCGCCACCTTCCCTGAGAGCTGGAAGCACGCCGAACTCAGCGCTCTCCTCAAGAAACCCACAGCAGACCCCACCGACCTCAAGAACTACCGTCCCATCTCGCTCCTCCCGTTCCCGGCCAAAGTCATCGAGAAGACCGTCAACAAACAGCTGGCCGCCTTCCTCGAGATGAATGGATCCCTCGACCCATCACAGTCCGGCTTCCGAGCGAACCACAGCACCGAGACCGCCCTCATCGCCGCCACCGACGACCTTCGAACTCTGATGGACAACGGAGAAACAGCGGCCCTCATCCTCCTGGACCTCTCCGCGGCTTTCGACACTGTCTGCCACCGCACCCTAGTACAGCGCCTCAGCAACATCGGAATCCAGGAGAAGGCACTGGACTGGATCACCTCCTTCCTCGACGGAAGAACACAAAGAGTCCGCCTACCACCGTACAAGTCAGAGGCCACCAAAGTCATCTGCGGCGTACCCCAAGGATCCTCGCTGAGCCCAACCCTCTTCAACGTCTACATGAGCCCCCTCGCGGCCATCGCACGCCAACACAACCTGAACATCATCTCCTACGCCGACGACACCCAGCTGATCCTCTCCCTGACCAACGACCCCGCCACCGCCAGAGCCAACCTGCACGAAGGGATGAGAGACGTAGCCGAATGGATGACGACCAGCCGCCTGAAACTGAACTCAGACAAGACGGAGGTCCTCATCCTGGGCTCCACGCCCTCCGCCTGGGACGACTCCTGGTGGCCCCCCGCCCTGGGCACCGCACCCAAACCGACGGACCACGCACGCAACCTGGGCTTCATCCTGGACTCCTCCCTCTCCATGACCAGACAAGTCAACGCCGTATCCTCGTCATGCTTCAACATCCTGCGCATGCTACGTAAGATCTTCCGGTGGATCCCCACCGAGACGAGGAAGACGGTCACCCAAGCCCTCGTCACCAGCCGACTGGACTACGGCAACGCCCTCTACGCCGGAACCACTGCCAAACTCCAGAAGAGACTCCAGCGGATCCAGAACGCCTCGGCGAGACTCATCCTCGACATCCCCCGACGCAGCCACATCTCCGGACACCTGAGAGATCTGCACTGGCTCCCGGTCAACAAGAGAATCACCTTCCGGCTCCTCACCCACGCGCACAAAGCCCTACACGACCAAGGCCCGAGCTACCTCAACAACCGGATCAACTTCTACACTCCCAAGCGCCTCCTCAGATCAACCAACCACGCCCTCGCCGCCGTCCCCCGCATCCGAAGAGCGACAACAGGAGGAAGATCCTTCTCCTACCTGGCCGCCAAGACCTGGAACTCACTTCCGACCAATCTGCGCCTGACCCAAGACCACCTCTCCTTCAGGAAGAAGCTCAAGACCTGGCTGTTCGAGCAGTAGCGGCACCCCCCCCCTCCCAGCGCCTTGAGACCCTACGGGTGAGTAGTGCGCTCTACAAATGACCTGATTGATTGATTGATTGATGACATCACTGATGACAACATCCAGTGACTGTATGTTTCTGTAAAGTTAAAATATGTCTTACATATTGAAGAATGAGTGGATGTATAAGTGTCTGGATGAAGGATTTAGTAGGTGCGTGACTGACTGTATGAGTGAGTGATTAAATGTGTCTCACTGAATGCATGGGTTAGTGACTAAACTGTCATAATTTGTGCATTATTATGTCTGTTGTGATGTAAACTGCTGCATGTGTTGATCATTAGCTATACGAGAGGCTATATGTGTTATTGATTGGTTGCCCAAGTATTTGTATGGGAGATTGAGTTTGTGTAGGGGTGGCTGGGAGGTGTGTGACTCTGTGCATAGATGTGTGAGCAGTTGATTCACTAGGTGTATGAGTTCAAGAGTGCATGTGGAAACAGCTACATGGGCAGTTGACTGTGTGCATGAGTGTATTGATGAGTGAATGGATATCTCAATGCTACATGTCATAGTAAGTACATATGTAAAACACAGTACATGTGAGAGTTGGCATATATAAATAACTGTGCATGAGAGCCACTGAATATGTGAGTGGTTGTATGGATCATTGTGAACTTGTATCAGGGATTGTATAAGAGAGTAAATATGTGTTAGTATATGTTTGAATAAGTAAGGTGTGTATAACTGTATAGTTGAAGACATGGAGGTGAGATTGTTTCTTTGCATGACTGACTAGGTGTGTGAGTAACTCCATGGATGAGTGACAGTGTGTGAGTGTCTGTATACACTGAGTGTATCTAAGAGGTTTATCGTATTAGCACAAGAATGATGTCAAATGAGATGTCATCATTGATGTCATCAGTGATGTCATTTGAGATGTCATCAGTGATGTCATCAGTGATGTCACTGACCATGTCATGAATGATGTAATATGTGACATGATCAGCAGTGGATTGCGGGTGCGCGATATATAGTTAGTGCAACTAACTATATATGGAATTTCAATGGTTTTGTGTGAGTAAAATAAGGTTTTTTAAATGCTAATTCCTAACTATATATGGTCTATAACCTATGGTTTTTTCAGTGAATTTTCAAGGTTTTGTAAATGCTAATTCCTAACTATATATGGTCTATAACCTATGGTTTTTTCAGTGAATTTCAATGGTTTTTTAATAGCAAATATCATAAGCTGTCGAATGTCAAGTACGTGGTAAGTAAAAACATTTTCGTGTTTATGCACACTGATCTGCTTTGAATGCTGCTCCCCACCCCTCATTTCTATTAGGAGTACTCTCTCTTTGCAGATAGTGAAGGGTAGTTAACGCTGGCCTTTGCCCCCGTTGTAATCCGTCGTGCCTGCTTCTCTCTCCATTTGATTGATTGTTCTCTTTGGTTCATTCTCTATTTACAAACAAGCACAGAGTCGCAATACTCTGTTTAGTCTTTGCAGATAGCGAAAAATCGTGTAAAAAAACAAAAGGAATCGAGCAAAATCAGTAGGCCACTAATGGGATCTCTTTTTGACCTCGCTAAAATAGAAACATTAGGAACAACCTGTTGAAAATAGCAATGTGTATGTACATAAGCGGCGTTCATTTGTGTTCACAGTACCCCTTGTTGATTGTTTGAATCGAGCATTGAATTGTTCGAAGTTGGTTCTCTTAAGGATCTTCTCTGCCTGCAAACGAGGAAGAATAGGAATATTCTCTCTCCCTTTGCAGATAGTGAAGGGTAGGTAACGCAAGCCTTTAACACGTCGTACCTATTTCATTCCTCATTGATTGATTGATTGTCCGAACATTGACTGTTTGGGAATTGGTTCTTTTTGGAGGTATTCCCGGTTTGCAAATAAACATAGGAAAATCTTTGCAAGTAGTGAAAGGGTACGTAATGCGGACCTTTCTCCCCCGTTGTAATCTGTCATGCCTATCTACTCCCCACTGATTGATGCACCTGTTTGACCCGGACCATTTACTAGAGATAGGTCATCTGGCCCGACCAGAGAGCACCCCTAGTGAAAAGGACATATGCAATAATAACGAAGTGATCACTGTATCCTGTTAACAGAAACTTTAGCATGAAACAACCTGGAAAGAAAAGAATAGGAAAACGAAAATCAGTAGGCCACTGATGAACATGAACTTTTATTAAACAACGAACAAAGAAACGATAACATAACGTAATGATAAAACCTATTAATGTCCTAGAAACAAGAAAACGTTAAAATATGCCAGTGGTGAGAGACCAGAAAAACAGTAAGAGAAACCAAATCACCCCTCGCTGTCCCACCGCCTGCCACGCCAAAAAAATCGATAGACTAGGGAAAATGCAAGTCAGTAGAACATCCGCCCCCACTCTGGAAACTACCAAGGTGGGGCAGGGTTGCGGCTACGCCCAGCCGGGAGCAGCCCATATAAGGGGGGTCCTGCTGCCACGCCTCGGCCAGGAGATCCTAACGTAGGGTGTAGCCGGAGGAGAGGCCGAGGCCAGGGGGACCCGGCCAGGGGATTGCCTTTACAACGCTGAACAGTTGCAGGGGGGGGAATGTCTCCTCGACCCTCCCCTCTCTCTCCCAGTCTGGCCGCGGTGGCCCTTGAGAGTTGCAGGTAGTCCCGCCACATGCTCTTCCGGTCCGGCCACCAACGGTCGGGGGGCCGAGGCCGACGGGATCCGGCTGCAGCCGATAAACCAAGAAACCCGTTCATGGGGCCAGAGCCAGGGGCGTCCGGCCGACATCTACCGGAAGCCCGGCCCGAAGACGGACGGGACACTTCTTCTTTCTTGAATAATGGCTGCGACAACACTGGGGGGGGGATGTCTTGCACATGCCTCCGACCCCCCCCCTCGTCCTCATCGCCTGGTCCGGCCATAACAAATGTCAAGCGAGACGCCGTGGGGTGCACTGGGAGGGAGAGACGGTGCGAACAGGCCTCTCCCGCCTCCCCAGGTGGAGGCTTCCCAGCTGCACCCTCAGCGCTCCAGGCGCCCGGAAAAGGGTTCTTCCACTGTGGCGATGCTGCAACGTCTCGCCCGGCAGGGTGGAGCCTGTCCGCTCATTTGACCCCGCGATCGCCGGTAGCTACCGAACTCTCAAAATGGCGGTCGACCTGGCAAGAGCGGGCCCAGCATAAAGAAATGGCCCGGTCACTGGTTGACTCCACCACCGTAGTCCTCCACGACCTTGAAGATTCTAGAGGAGCCGCGGGAGTCTCCGACCCCCGATGGGGAATGACTGCCATGATCGCCCGTGGAGTGACGAAACTGTATCCGCGGGACGTCGGCGCTCCCATGCTGGCGCCAGCCTCACTTTGAATTACTAGAATCCTGCAGACCTCAGTTCCGGTGAAAGCACAGTGTGACCCGGTAGGAAAAATTGTTGCACCCCCTCCCCTTTTTGACTGATAGTTCAAACCACCGATCCTTTCCTTTGCCCTTTTAACGGAACTTTGGACTGCCTCCCCCTCTTTTACATTTTCTAGAGAAAACAAAACATTAACCACTACATTAGCATAGCAGTTGACACCAGAACTGTTTTCAAATTGAAAACCAACAACATCTTCAACAGAATCCTTTTTGTTTCTGCTGTGACCCTGCTACAGCACAGGCATTGTCCCCAGCAGTAATTCTGCAATGCCGGTAAGAATAGCTGTGGTGCCTACTGGACTCACTCACCCCCGCGGCGCCCCACGCCGTTATTTGCTGGGCGGCAACTTACTAGACATCACTTTCGTGCCATCTAGATTTCAGCGCGTTCTGCTGCCTTGGAACTATTCGCACAACAGACTGCTACTGACGACCCACCCCCAGGCAACATCTTCCGAATTTTCATAATTTGAAAGAACTAATAACATGTCCTCATCAGGAATTTCCTCTTCAATCATCTCATCAGGAATTTCCTAATGAAAAGTCTGCAATGATGATTCTTGTAACTCTATGGTCTCCAAACATTCGATAAATTCGCCATCAAGAGATTGATCAAAAAAATCATTCAAGTCATCTCCTCCTTGTGAGAATATTTCATTGTTGGTGCTGTCAATTTCAATAAATGTAGTGGATAATTCAAAAGAAATTGCCACCGTCTCTTCGTTGTTTAAATGTTTTTACTGTTTTTGTTTTGTTGTATATATTTATATGTTATTAAAGTTTTATATTCCTACTACTTTGTTGGAGTGCTATATATTTTTAATGTGACACATAATTGTAAAAACTTTGATGTACAAAGAGTCATTCCTAGAATCTTCCACTTCAGGCTCGGTCCCCTCCCCAATCACAATACAGGATGGTTTTCAGATAGTAGGAACACGTGTGGTGTGACGGATCTCATCGGGTGTGGGCCTTGATCTACTATAACTCCTTTGAAGAGGGGTGATTCTTTACAGCTGGAGCCATAAACTACATCTGCAGGGCTAGCTGATAGCCTGGACAATCGGACACAGAGGAAGAGGAGTGTCAGAGGGTGCGGTAGTGAATAGGGCGAAAGGGAGGTGTCGGGCGGGCACAGAGTGTGATTTTCAGGGAAGAGCAGCGCAGATGGGGGGAGGTTTATTGCCGATGCATAAGACAGAGAGCGGGGGTGACCAGTGCCTGGGGAAGATGCTTGCGAGGGTGGGGAGCCATGCTACGAATCGACACCGTGCAGAGAGTGGGTCTGCTCAAGGCATCTAAAATGGCTGCCGTGCACGACAAAAGTGTGGCATTTCAAAAAAGGCAAGATGGCGCAGACAATGATTTTCAACACTTCCTCATTTCCTTCCAATCGAACGTTAACAGACGTTGGTGCATATTACCAAAGTTAAGCGATATTTATCGCTAACGATGCTTACCAACGAATTTTTTTACCGCTAAGCATCGTCAGAAATTATCGAAGATAAACCTTACTATTATCAAGGTTTATGTTATGTTATGTTATGTTATGTGGTTTTTATTAGGCGCGCAAATGCTCCAGCTAAGGAGCGTCTTGGCGCCAGACAAGGCAGCTACACAACACAACTAAATAAAACAGCACAGAACACACTAACTAAGGGAATAGAAATGTTTTTAAGGCGCGACGAAAAGAGAGCAAATCGCTCATGGCGCGAATTGCCGGGGGTAAGGAGTTCCACAGAGCAGCGGCCCGCACTCGAAATGAGCGACCACCGGCCCTGCTTCGCTTAAAGCGCGGTACCACTGCCAAATCGAGATCTGACGATCTTAAGGGTCGTGCTGGAATATAGTTGGCCATGAGGGTCGTGAGGATCATTGCCGGGGACCCCTTCAAGATCTTATGGGCGACGCAGAGGACCTTAAACTGAATCCGCTGCGCCACCGGGAGCCAGTGCAGAGCTCGAATGGTGCTGGAGGTGGGACAGAATCTTGGAAGGCCCACCACCGCTCTCGCTGCTGCATTCTGGATCCGCTGCAGGCGCCCTATCTCCGCTACATTCAGACCGGCCAGCAGAGAACTAGCATAATCCAATCTAGAGATAACGGTAGCTTGGATCATGAGTTGCCGGGTTGGGGCATCGAAGAACTTTAGCACAGGACGGAGCCCACGCAAGATGCCGAAGCAGCAAGCCGCCGTGCGTTTAGTGTGGCATGCAAACGTAAGGGAAGGGTCCAACCAGACCCCGAGGTTTTTAAGCTCGGCGACTGGGATGGGAGCGGAACCCAACTCCTCCGGCCACCAACTCTCTCCCCACAGTTCCGGTCGCCTACCAAATACCATCACCTCGGTCTTACTAGCGTTTAGCTGGAGACAATTGAGCGTCATCCAGCTAGCGACCGCCCTCAGTCCTTGTTGAAACCTAGGAGCGTCGACCTCCGCATCCCCGCTGATCGTGACCGCTAGCTGGGTGTCATCGGCATATGACACCATGGTCATACCCCATAGTTTGACAACCTCAGCTAGCGGCCTAACGTACAGATTGAACAGCGTAGGACTCAGCGAGGAGCCTTGGGGGACGCCCAGGTTCAACGGGTGGAATTTTGACTGAAAGGGTGGGACGGTCACGCTAAAGGCCCGGTTTGATAAGAACGACCGGAACCAGTCGAGCGCAATGCCGGAGACACCAGCATCCTCTAAACGCTGCAGAAGGATAGGGTGCGAGACGGTGTCAAAGGCAGCGCTTAGATCTAATAGCACCAGCGCTGCCGTTTGTCCCGCGTCAAGCACGGAGCGGAGGTGCTCCACCATATAAAGCAGAGCCGTCTCCGTGCTGTGACCTGCCCTAAACCCATTCTGCGTAGCGTCGAGTATGTCAGCTCGACGGAGATGTTCCGAGAGAGCGGCATTTACATGTGCCTCCATCACCTTAGCCGGCCACGGCAGGAGTGAAATAGGCCGATAGCTCTCCGGCTTGCTTCCATCCAGGCTAGGTTTCTTCAGGATCGGACGAACCATGGCTCGCTTCCACTTAAGTGGAACGATGCCAGATGTTAAAGACGCATTGACCAAGGAACAAAGCGGAGAGATGTCATGTGCCGCCAGGTCCTTGAACACTTCGGGGCAAAGTGGATCCTCAGGGGACCCAGATTTCACTTTGCGAGCCAAAGTGCCTAGGCTATCTGGATTTAACAAAGGTAGAGAACACAGCCCCTCAGATGATGAAGGCTTAGATGATGTCATCACTGAGGGAACGACCACGGGGAAGCCACGGTAAATCGCATTCACCTTTTCCAGAAAAAACTCTGCCAACTTTTCACAGTGCTCCAGAGAGCTCTGATGTGATGTTATAACCTTTTTGGCAGTGAGGTCTTTCAATACCTTAAAGATAGCCTTTGCTGGGTTCGAACTATTCCTGAATTGTGTCGCATAAAAAGCGGCACGGGTTCTACACACCGCCCGATGGTACACCTTCACTGTAGCCTGATATAAGACTTTCTTAGAGCTGGAGTAGGCTTTGCGCCAGGCCCGCTCTGCGCGCCTGCAAGACACCTTCAGGGCTCGCAGAGAGTCGTCGTACCAAGGGCTGGCCTTGCCAGGACCAGTTCTACGGGTCACCAAGGGGATAAGGGTGTCCAAGGCCCTGGAGACCCAATCGGTGAACCCGTCGTACCTCTGATCCGGAGAACCTGAGACGTCAAGCGGGTCAGCTGATAAGAGATGAAAGAACTCATCTAGCTTAAGTTTGTTCCAGCGTCTTCTTGGAACAGAACACACCATTGGCTTAGATGGACTAGCCACGATGGGGCAGTGGAACTGTATCAAGTAATGATCAGTCCACGCCAGAGGTGTGTAGCTGGTGACACAGACTTCCGTCAGATTGGTAAAAAACGGGTCAAGGGTGTGACCCCCTGAGTGTGTGGGCTGCGTCACCAACTGAGTAAGCTGTAACGCCTCAAGGTCGGCCAGGAAACTGGCGACTGAGGGGCTGCTGGAGTTGTTAAAGTGCAGATAATAAACGGCCGCAATGCATGAATATCGCTAAAAAGTCAGCGATATTCATGCATTACCGAGCTAATGCTCTTAGCCATGTTATCCACCTCCCATTGGATAACATGGCTAAGAACTGCTCAGGGCAGGTGTTACTTTTTGGAGATATTCGCGCTTAGCGCGAATATCTCCAAAAGTTGGTAATAGGAGATAGATATCTTGCATGTTGTAATGCAAATTATTGTGGTATATGGAACTCATACCATAATCTCTCAGGAAAGCAGAAACTGATCCTTTTGGGACCGCCTAAAAAGGCCTAGGGGGTGAGGGGTACTCTACTTTGCCCCCTTTTCACGTTCCGAACTATTTTATTTTACTCTCTTCTGTAATTACACAAAATAGCAGCGATAAGATGCATCGGAGACACACAGTGAGAGAAAGGAGGCCGGAGATGAAGAAGAGATGTCAAATACACATTGGAGATAATATAGTGGCAGGAGGGAAGTAAATATGAGTAAACTTACCATGTAACATAAAAATGTTGCACTCTATACTATAAGTCTCATTTTATACTACAATCACTTCGCTACAACCTCATAAATTAAAAATAAAAATGAATAATGTCTCAAACAATTTTTGATTTCTAAATATAAATTTATTCTTCAGAATTTTCTAAATTTGAAAGAACTAGTACCATGTCCTCATCAGCAATTTCCTCATGAAAAGTCTGCAATGATAATTCTTCTAACTCTATGGCCTCCAAACATTCAATAAATTCGCCATCAACAGATTGATCAAAAAAATCATTCAAGTCATCTCCTCCTTGTGACAATATTTCATTATTGGTGCTGTCAATTTCAATCAATGTAGTGGAATCATTCAAGTCATCTCCTCGTGACAATATTTCATTATTGGTGCTCTCAATTTCAATCAATGTAGTGGAATCATTCAAGTCATCTCCTCCTTCTGACAATATTTCATTATTGGTGCTGTCCATTTCAATCAATCTAATGGAATCATACAAGTCATCTCCTCCTTGTGACAATATTTCATTATTGGTGCTCTCAATTTCAATCAATGTAGTGGAATCATTCAAGTCATCTCCTTGTGACAATATTTCATTATTGGTGCTGTCCATTTCAATCAATCTAATGGAATCATACAAGTCATCTCCTCCTTGTGACAATATTTCATTATTGGTGCTCTGAATTTCAATCAATGTAGTGGACAATTCAAAAGAAATTGCCACGGTCTCTTCATTGTGAGCCATTTTATTTTGAAATTGCTTGCTGTAAATTGCAGAAAAAAATAATCACTTTCATTTATCGTTTTTAGTAATACATAATATAAAACTAACTTTATCAAGTATTTAGTATAACAGAAGGACTGCAAATAAATAACAGAAAACATTTTTCAAATTATCTTCAAGTGTACAACATAGTTCCCCTTAAAAAGAAATTGCCACGGTCTCTTCATTGTGAGCCATTTATTTTGAAATTGCTTGCTGTAAATTGCAGAAAAAAATAATCACTTTCATTTATCGTTTTTAGTAATACATAATATAAAACTAACTTTATCAAGTATTTAGTATAACAGAAGGACTGCAAATAAATAACAGAAAACATTTTTCAAATTATCTTCAAGTGTACAACATAGTTCCCCTTACAAATTAACAACTCACCTTTTTAAAAGTAGGAAAAGTGTTAGTACTGTGTAAATCAAACACCAGAAATTCACCACCAACAATTCCTCACAAATGTACCTCAGACAGTAGTATCACAAAATGGCTGTGGTTTCCTCTCATTTGACATATATACATAACCAATTAACTTTCATCACACACAAATACAAAACCAAAGTAACATTTTAATTGGTTCTAAATTTCAACACTTTCAAATGTGTTTTCCCCATGCAATTTTCCATAGGACATTTACATACGTCTACAGCCTGAATGGCTGAACGGAATTACACCAAACTTGGCAAAATGGTACATCAAACCTAAGAGGTCAGGAAGAATCTACTATACCCCCTTATGGTCATTTCCCCCTTCGCTTTGGCCTCCTCTTGTCTCTCAATCCTACCGAGAGACAAGATGGCGGCCGCTACGGACTGTTTGGAATGTTGACAGACGCCGGAGAACCAATCAGCTTCGCAAAGCTCCGTAACATGAAAAGTACACGAAGCGGAGCGCTGTTACAGATATATATCTTTTTTTGAACGTTAATTTCTCAAAATCCACTGGAGCACATATATTGAGACCTAGCAAAGGCACATCGGGCTACCAGTCCCTAATATTTTGCCAAGTTTCGTGCAAATCCATTCAGCCGTTCGATTATTATTATTATTATTAATTTTTGCCCCGCGGGGCCCTTTTAAAACCTCCACATCAAACCTAGGGGGTCAGCGAGGATCTACTATGCCCCCTTATGGTCATTTGCCCCTTCGCTTTGGCCTCCTCTTGTCTCTCGATCCTACCGAGAGACAAGATGGCGGCCGCTACGGACTGTTTAGAATGTTTACAGACGCCGGAGAACCAATCAGCTTCGCTTCACAAAGCTCCGTTGCGCGAAAAGTCCGCGAACCGGAGCGCTTCCCGGTCCGCTGTTACAGATATATATCTTTTTTTGAACGTTAATTTCTCAAAATCCACTGAAGCACATATATTGAGACCTACAAAAGGCACATCGGGCTACCAGTCCCTACAATTTTGCCAAGTTTCGTGCAAATCCATTCAGCCGTTCGGGCTAAAAGTAAGGCCAACCGCCCTATGGAAAACTCAATGTTAAAAACACGTTTTGGGACCCCCCTTTTTTGTCAGCCCCCCCTTGACGAACCCCCCCCAAATTTCCAGGGGCTGCTCAGAAACAAAATGTTCCATTTTCCAGAAAATTTCAGCCAATTCCGTCCACAAACGCCAAAGTTATTAGACATAGAATTTTCAAAAATCCCATAGAGAAAAAATCCTAACTATATATACCTACTGGCGACCGCCAGTAGGTAATATATATATATATATATATATATTACCTACTGGCGGTCGCCAGTAGGTATATATAGTTAGGATTTTTTCTCTATGGGTTTTTTGAAAATTCTATGTCTAATAACGTTGGCGTTTGTGGACGGAATTGGCTGAAATTTTCAGGAAAATGGCACATTTTGTTTCTGAGCAGCCCTTGAAAATTTGGGGGGGGTTCGTCAAGGGGGGGCCGAGAAAAAAGGGGGGTCCCAAAACGTGTTTTTAACATTGAGTTTTCCATAGGGCGGTTGGCCTCACTTTTAGCCCGAACGGCTGAATGGATTTGCACGAAACTTGGCAAAATTGTAGGGACTGGTAGCCCGATGTGCCTTTTGTAGGTCTCAATATATGTGCTCCAGTGGATTTTGAGAAATTAACGTTTAAAAAAAGATATATATCTGTAACAGCGGACCGGGCAGCGCTCTGGTTCGCGGACTTTTCGCGCAACGGAGCTTTGTGAAGCGAAGCTGATTGGTTCTCCGGCGTCTGTCAACATTCCAAACAGTCCGTAGCGGCCGCCATCTTGTCTCTCGGTAGGATCGAGAGACAAGAGGAGGTCAAAACAAAGGGGGAAATAACTATAAGGGGGCATAGTAGATCCTCGCTGACCCCCTAGGTTTGATGTGGAGGTTTTAAAAGGGCCCCGCGGGGCAAAAAATAATAATAATAATAATAATCGAACGGCTGAATGGATTTGCACGAAACTTGGCAAAATTGTAGGGACTGGTAGCCCGATGTGCCTTTGCTAGGTCTCAATATATGTGCTTCAGTGGATTTTGAGAAATTAACGTTCAAAAAAAGATATATATCTGTAACAGCGCACCGCTTCGCGTACTTTTCGCGTTACGGAGCTTTGCGAAGCGAAGCTGATTGGCTCTCCGGTGTCTGTAAACATTCCAAACAGTACGTAGCGGCCGCCATCTTGTCTCTCGGTAGGATCGAGAGACAAGAGGAGGCCAAAGCGAAGGGGCAAATGACCATAAGGGGGCATAGTAGATCCTCGCTGACCCCCTAGGTTTGATGTGGAGGTTTTAAAAGGGCCCCGCGGGGCAAAAAAAAAAAATAATAATAATAATCGAACGGCTGAATGGATTTGCACGAAACTTGGTAAAATATTAGGGACTGGTAGCCCGATGTGCCTTTGCTATGTCTCAATATATGTGCTTCAGTGCATTTTGAGAAATTAACGTTCAAAAACAAGATATATATCTGTAACAGCGCTCCGCTTCGCGGAGATAAAATTATATCTGTATTACCTAGCTGTTGCTAACACCAGTTAGCGACGGCTAGTAGGAGATAGCGACCATCTTGGGTCCCACTTTGCATGTGAGTGATATTTATCACTAATGACATGCAAAGTGGGCATGCCAAGATGTTAGCGACTGGAAACAGTCGCTAACATCGCTATCTCCTATTATCAACTTTTGGAAATATTCGAGATAAGCGCGAATATCTCCAAAAAGTAACAGCTGCCCTGAGCAGTTCTTAGCCATGTTATCCAATGGGAGGTGGATAACATGGCTAAGAGCATTAGCTCGGTAATGCATGAATATCGCGGAGTTTTCAGCGATATTAATGCATTGCGCTCGTTTTTTATCGTATTTGCGATAAACCTTGATAATAGCAAGGTTTATCTGCGATAATTTCTGACGGTAAAAAAATCTTTGCAATGCATCGTTAGGGATAAATATCGCTTAACTTTGGTAATATGCCCCAACGTCTGTTAACGTTCGATTCGAAGGAAATCAGGAATTGTTGAAAAACATTGTGTGCGCCATCTTGTCTTTTTTCAAATGCCACACTTTTGTCGTGCACGGCAGCCATTTTAGATGCCTTGACCAGACCCACTCTGTGCACGCTGTCGATCCTTAGCATGGCTCCCCACCCTCGCAAGCATCTCACCCAGGCAGTGGTCACCCCCGCTCTCTGTCTTATGCATGGGTAATAAACCTCCCCCCATCTGCGCTGCTCTTCCCTGAGAATCACACCCTGTGCCCGCCCGACACCTCCCTTTCGCCCTATTCACTACCGCACCCTCTGACACTCCTTTTCCTCTGTGTCCGATTGTCCAGGCCGGTCCTAGGCTATCAGCTAGCCCTGCAGATGTAGTTTATGGCCACAGCTGTAAAGAATCACCCCTCTTCAAAGGAGTTATAGTAGATCAAGGCCCACACTCGATGAGATCCGTCACAGCAGAAGCGTTGCTATTATCTGAAAACCATCCTGTATTGTGATTGGGGAGGGGACCGAGCGTGAAGCGGAAGATTCCAGGGATGACTCTTTGTACATCAAAGTTTTTACAATTATGTGTCACATTAAAAATATATAGCACTCCGACAAAGTAGTAAGAATATAAAACTTTAATAATTTATAAATATATACAAGAAAACAAAAATAGTAATAACATATAAACATTTTTAGAGAAAAACAACGAAGTAGCGGTCGGCTGTGCGAATAGTCCCAACGCAGCACAATGTCCAGATTTCCGGCGTGGGGCGTCGCGGGGGGTGGGTCATCAGTAGCAAACTGTTGTGCGAATAGTTCCAAGGCAGCAGAACGCGCCGAAATCTAGATGACACGAAAGTGATGTCTAGTAAGTTGCCACCCAGCAAATAACGGCGTGGGGCGTCGCGGGGGGTGGGTCATCAGTAGCAAACTGTTGTGCGAATAGTTCCAAGGCAGCAGAACGATGGCACCAAGGTGATGTCCAGTAAGTTGCCGCACTGGTTTTGGTATCCTACAATGCTGCTCCGAATAACGGCGTGGAGCGCCCCGGGGGAGGCGGCGTGAACGGGCCTCTCCAGGTGGAGTCTCATCTGTTTTAGTGGGGCGCCCCTTTACCGTTTCAGTTGCCATTCCGTCCGCTTTTGGTCCACTGTGTCAAAATCCGCCATTCAGCTGAGTTGCACCCACTCTTGCGGTGCAGCGATAGGCGGCTGCCACAGGACTCTCAAAATGGCGGCAGGCTCTTTCCTTTTTGGGCGTGGTCCACTGAAATGGCCCTGGGACACCTTGGAAATCGGACGCTTGTCTGCTAGGTCTTGGACCCCATTCTCGAAAGCGTCCCCTCCGCCTTGAGAATTCATCAAAAGTTTTGGGGGCCCCGACTCCTGCAGGCTTCTGGTGGGGAGCGGCTGCCATGATTGCTCGCGGAATGACCACGACGGAGCTACGAGATGGTGGTGCTCTCATGCTGACGCCAGTTTAGTCTGAAACATCCAGAAACAAGGTGGGGCTTTCATCGTTTGGGGGGAAAAAAAAGTTTTCATCCAATGAAAAGTGTTGTTTTTAGGTCATATGATCAAGCCTTCCATCATTCGGAAACCAAAAGTAAAATGAACCAATGAAAAGTTTTATAAACAAGTCACATGACCTGTTATGCGGCATAGGGTATAAAATGCGGAGAAAATACGTTGGCACGTGAGGCGGCGTCAGTAGCGGACCGATGTGCGAATAGGCCGAAGGCAATACAACACGCCAAGATCCGGATGGCACCGAGGTGGTGTCATAGTTGAGAGTTCTGAGCAGCGGTTGTAACACTGTCTGAAGCTTATTTGCAGCTGCTGCAGCTTCACTACGCGCCAAGATCCAGATGGCACCGAGGTGGTGTGTAGCAAGTTGCCGCACTGGTGTGGCCATCCTACAATGCTGAAAGTCGGCGTGGGGCGCCCCGTTGGCCTGTGAGTTTGCGTCAGTAGCGGACCGATGTGCGAATAGGCCAAAGGCAGCACAACGCGCCAAGATCCGGATGGCACCGAGGTGGTGTCTAGTAAGTTGTCGCACTTCTGTGGCCATCCTACAATGTTGAAAGTCGGCGTGGGGCGCCCCGTTGGCCTGTGAGATGGCGTCAGTAGCGGACCGATGTGCAAATAGGCCGAAGGCAGCACAACAATATTTTCTGACTGACACCACAAGGCGCTGAGATGCCAAGATCCGGATGGCACCGAGGTGATGTCTAAGTTGCGGACTGATGTGCGAATGGGGCCAAAGGCAGCGTAACAATATTTTTTGTATGGAAGATACCACTAGGCGTTGAGATGCCAAGATTCGGATGGCACTGAGGTGATGTCTAGCAAGTTGGTGTGGTCATCCTACAATGCTGAAACTCGGCGTGGGTCGCCCCATTAGCCTGTGAGATGGCGTCAGTAGCGGACCGATGTGCGAATAGGCCGAAGGCAGCACAACGCGCCAAGATCCGGATGTCACCGTGGTGGTTTCATAGTTGAGAGGCACTTCATCTGCAGTGGGGCGCCGAGATCCGGATGGCACCGAGGTGATGTCTAGCAAGTTGCTGTACTGGTGTGGTCATCCTACAATGCTGAAACTCGGCGTGGGTCGCCCCATTAGCCTGTGAGATGGCGTCAGTAGCGGACCGATGTGCGAATAGGCCGAAGGCAGCACAACGCGCCAAGATCCGGATGTCACTGTGGTGGTTTCATAGTTGAGAGGCACTTCATCTGCAGTGGGGCGCCGAGATCCGGATGGCACCGAGGTGATGTCTAGCAAGTTGCTGTACTGGTGTGGTCATCCTACAATGCTGAAACTCGGCGTGGGTCGCCCCATTAGCCTGTGAGATGGCGTCAGTAGCGGACCGATGTGCGAATAGGCCGAAGGCAGCACAACGCGCCAAGATCCGGATGTCACCGTGGTGGTTTTATAGTTGAGAGGCACTTCATCTGCAGTGGGGCGCCGAGATCCGGATGGCACCGAGGTGATGTCTAGCAAGTTGCTGTACTTGTGTGGTCATCCTACAATGCTGAAACTCGGCGTGGGTCGCCCCATTAGCCTGTGAGATGGCTGTTCTTTGGATTTGGGCCTGGTCCACCAAAATGGCCCTGGGACACCTTAGAACTCGGACGCTCGATTTTTTTTTCCTTTCCTGTACATGCAAAAAAAGGTAAATGCCCGGTACGTTACACGCTTCATCTGCCACGATGAACTCTCCAGAGGAACCGAAAAAAAATATAGTTGTGGTAACTATACCATGCATCGTCATATGGAGAGGTGGCACCAATTAATTATAGTGCTGCATAAAAGAGAGATTTGGAGGAGAACCCCTGACCTGCTAGTACATTCATCAAAGAAGTGGCACTGAGAGCTTCAGAGGCAAGGGAAACGGTCCCAAATATTTAGAAGAACTTTGGAAAGATTAAAATGACATGTTTAGATTGTGGCAAATTAATTTCATGTGGACAGATGAGTGTTACTCTAATAAATACAGCATATGAACATCATCATAGTCGATGGTTGGTAGAGACATTTTGACTATATCCTGGACCTGCCCGTCCTCGCCCAAAATGGCGCCGGAATAAATGGGACTCGTAACTCCTTGTTGTGTACTGGTTGCAGAACCTTGAAATCACGAGATACGTATGCAGTTTTGAAGCACATGGCGGGCGGGGACGAGAATTGATTGAATATTTCGACATCCCTATTGATATTAAGTTCTGATGCGTTATTGATTACTGTACTGTTGAAAGTTCGAATTAACGTCACCCATGGTACTTGCCCGCAAATGTATATCTAGATAATTTTATTGTAACTGGCCCTGTCGTATTTTAATTATAAAATGTACGTCCACCGATTCCGTAACTGTTAGACACCTTAGTTCTTGCAACCCAATGGCCCGCCCGTTACGTTCCTCTACAGTGTAAATGTCTATTCATCATATACGATTACAGTTTGCTCTGTGGCAGGCCCACGTGGTTATAGGCTCGTATTTGTATAATGAAATTTTCACAATAAAGGTTTTTAAAAGAAAACATGGTAGTAGTATATACATTGGTAAAGTTTTTAATAATAGTGACTGTTTTAGAATCATTAAAAGGCAAGTGAAATAAAGCAGACCAATTACATGAAGGGTAAAAGGTATAATACGAAGGAACGCAGTAAAGATAAATGTTCAAGGGCTGTTGTGTTTTCTATTCCTGCAACATAAAGTGATCGATAAGAATCTCATATTCAGGCTTATCGGCGACTAAGACAGCAGGTCGACCCTCTTTTGCTCAACGGCTCCGTCATGGGACGAAGAAACGCTCTTTTTCTCGAAAAAAGAATATATTTTACTTGCAGGACAGTTGTAAAATTTCCGGGAAAGTACATTAGCCTGGAACATTATAACATATATTTAAGAAAAAATAATGTTCGGAAGTAATGAAAAGCGTAATTTTTAGGTCATATGACCAAGCCTTTCATCATTACAATAAGAAAAGTAAAATGAACCAATGAAAAGTTTTATTAACAAGTCACATGACTTGTTATGCTTACGTTACGTGCTGCGCGCCCCGGATGACTTCCGGATGCGCTAACGCGGCGCGTCATATGACGCATTACGCGACAACGCAGGTACAGAATATAGTCAAAATGTCTCCACCAACCAGCGGTCGGAACACAACCCCTTTCAGCAGGCTAAATAGTTCTGTTAAATGACAACAGAAGGGACAGGCAACAAGAACCATCAGTCAAAGAGGGGAGAGCTAGTTCTTCTCTACCGGGTTACATTGGGGCGCTACCGGAACTGATCGAATTGGTAGTCTACAGTGTTTCTGGATGTTTCAGACTGAAGCTGGGGTTAGCATGAGAGCAGCACCATTTCGTAGCTCCGTCGTGGTCATTCCGCAACCAATCATGGCAGCCGTTCTTTATCGTTATTTTGGGCGGGGTGGGTGGCGGAGCCGAGCTGTTTTGCAGCCATCATTGTGTGGAGTTCAGTTCATCTCACTAGTTTTGTATTTGTCATGAGGGGTTGTTCCTAATGTTTCTATTTTAGCGAGGTCAAAAAGAGATCCCATTAGTGGCCTACTGATTTTGCTCGATTCCTTTTCTTTTTTTTTTACACGATTTTTCGTTATCTGCAAAGACTAAACAGAGTATTGCGACTCTGTGTTTGTTTGTAAATAGAGAATGAACCAAAGAGAACTAATTCTAAAACAGTAAATACTTGGATAACAATCAATCAAATGGAGAGAGAAGCAGGCACGACGGATTACAATGGGGGCAAAGACCTGCGTTAACTACCTTTCACTATCTGCAAAGAGAGAGTACTCCTAATAGAAATGAGGGGGGGGGGGCACCATTCAAAGCAGATCAGTGTGCATAAACACGAAAATGTTTTCACTTACCACGTACTTGACATTCGACAGCTTATGATATTTGCTATTAAAAAACCATTGAAATTCACTGAAAAAACCATAGGTTATAGACCATATATAGTTAGGAATTAGCATTTACAAAACCTTGAAAATTCACTGAAAAAACCATAGGTTATAGACCATATATAGTTAGGAATTAGCATTTAAAAAACCTTATTTTACTCACACAAAACCATTGAAATTCCATATATAGTTAGTTGCACTAACTATATATCGCGCACCTGCAATCCACTGCTGATCATGTCACATATTACATCATTCATGACATGGTCAGTGACATCACTGATGACATCACTGATGACATCTCAAATAACATCACTGATGACATCACTGATGACATCTCAAATGACATCACTGATGAGATCACTGATGACATCTCATTTGACATCAATGACCACATCACTGATGATATCATTCATGTAACAATACAATGCATCTCCTCACATTTTAATATAACCTCTGTTTCACCCAGTGTTAAATACAGAGTATAATTTTTGAAACCATTGACACACCAATACTAGTTACTACATACGTACTCACTGATTCCTACGTCTACACACACATTCACTCATTCACCCATACAATCATTCATACATACAATCACTCATCTTTACAACACTATCATATGCACTCATACACCTATACAGACACTCACACTCTGCCACTCATCCATGGAGTTACTCACACACCTAGTCAGTCCTGTAAAGAATCAATCACACTTCCATTTTTTTTGTCTATACAGTTAAACATAGAGCACCTTACATTTTCAAACATATACTAACACATACTTACTTTCTTATACAATCATTGATACAAGTACACATTGATCTGCACAGAGTCACACACCTCCCAGCCAGCCACACACACACTCAGTCTCCCATACAAATACTTAGACAATCAATCAATAACCCATATAGTTAATCATATAGCTACTGATCAACACATGCAGCAGTTTACAGAACAACAGACATAATGATGCACAAATTAAGACAGTTTAGTCACTAACCCATGCACTCAGTGAGACACATTTAATCACTCACTCATACATTCAGTCATGCACCTACTAAATCCTTCGTCCAGACACTTATACATCTACTCATTCTTCAATATGTAAAACATATTTAAACTTTACAGAAACACACAGTCACTGGATGATGTCATCAGTGATCTCATCAGTGATGTCATTTGAGATGTCATCAGTGATGTCATCAGTGATGTCATTTGAGATGTCATCAGTGATGTCATCAGTGATGTCACTGACCATGTCATGAATGATGTAATATGTGACATGATCAGCAGTGGATTGCAGGTGCGCGATATATAGTTAGTGCAACTAACTATATATGGAATTTCAATGGTTTTGTGTGAGTAAAATAAGGTTTTTTAAATGCTAATTCCTAACTATATATGGTCTATAACCTATGGTTTTTTCAGTGAATATATATATATATATATATGTGTGTGTGTATATATATATATATATATTCACTGAAAAAACCATAGGTTATACACCATATATAGTTAGGAATTAGCATTTAAAAAACCTTATTTTACTCACACAAAACCAATGAAATTCCATATATAGTTAGTTGTACTAACTATATATCACGCACCCACAATCCACTGCTGATGATGTCACATATTACATCATTCATGACATGGTCAGTGACATCACTGATGACATCACTGATGACATCTCAAATGACATCACTGATGACATCACTGATGACAACATCCAGTGACTGTATTTTTCTGTAAAGTTAAAATATGTCTTACATATTTATGAATGAGTCGATGTATAAGTGTCTGGACGAAGGATTTAGTAGGTGCATGACTGAATGTATGAGTGAGTGATTAAATGTGTCTCACTGAGTGCATGGGTTAGTGACTAAACTGTCTTAATTTGTGCATCATTATGTCTGTTGTTCTGTAAACTGCTGCATGTGTTGATCAGTAGCTATATGAGTAACTATATAGGTTATTGATTGGTTGCACAAGCATTTGTATGGGAGACTGAGTGTGTGTGTGGGTGGCTGGGAAGTGCATGACTCTGTGCATAGATGTATGGATTCAAAAGTGCATGTTGGAAACAGCTGTATGGGCGGTTGACTGTGTGCATGACTGTATTGGTGAGTGAATAGATATCTCAGTGCTACATGTCAAATTAAGTACATATGTAAAATACAGTACATGTGAGAGTTGACATATATAAATAACTGTGCATAAGAGCCAGTGAATGTGTGAGTGGCTGTATGGATCATTGTGAACTTGTATCCAGGATTGTATAAGTGAGTAAATATGTTTTAGTATATGTTTGAATAAGTAAGGTGTGTTTAACTGTATAGTTAGGGAAACGGAGGTGTGATTGATTGTTTGCATGACTGTCTAGGTGTGTGTGTAACTTCATGGATGAGTGACAATCTGTGAGTCTGTGTTTACACTGAGTGTATCTAAGGTTATATTACAGTCTGAAGAGGTTCATCGTATTATCACATGAATGATTTCATCAGTGATGTCATCAGTGATGTCATTTGAGATGTCATCAGTGATGTCATCAGTGATGTCATTTGAGATGTCATCAGTGATGTCATCAGTGATGTCACTGACCATGTCATGAATGATGTAATATGTGACATCATCAGCAGTGGATTGCGGGTGCGTGATATATAGTTAGTACAACTAACTATATATGGAATTTCATTGGTTTTGTGTGAGTAAAATAAGGTTTTTTAAATGCTAATTCCTAACTATATATGGTGTATAACCTATGGTTTTTTCAGTGAATTTCATTGGTTTTTTAATAGCTAATATCAAAACCTTTACAATGTATTATTCTTTAAAAAGAAAAATATTTTTTACATGTTTTTTATACAATTTTTTTTTTATTTTTTTTTGTTTCGCTCCCAGTACGCGTACCGGTTAGCTTCCCGTTAGCTCAATCCGGAGGCGCGACCCGGTACGCGAACTGGTAAACGTTCCTTTTGCGCACCTCTCGCGTTACAAAACAACATCGCGACGCTTCGCGTCAGCATGACGTTTCGCGTTCTCGCGTAATACGTCATATTACGTGCTACGTTAGCGTACCCGGAAGCGCACCGGTACGCGAACCGGAAGCGATCCGCGGCGCGGCGCCGACCGCGTAATGTAAACATAGCAGGTCATGTGACTCGGTAATAACACTTTTCATTGGTTCATTTCACTTTTGGTTTCCTAATGATGTAATACAAGGTCATGTGATCTAAAATGGACACTTTTCATTGGTTTAGAACTTTTGTTTTTCCCAAATGATGAAAACCCCTCCTTCTTTCATCACTCTGACTTTCATCTTGGTGAGAGAAAGACCCTTTATTGATACTTTATGATGGCTTCATTAGTAGCTTCAGCTGGTGCTAGCCCACCACCTCCACCAAATCCAAGAAAGAGAGGACCACCTGCAGAAGTAATTTTGCAAGAAGAGGAAGAACAGGAAGAGGAGGAAGAGGAGGAAGAGCATGAGTTTTTGCCAGAGGAGCCCAGGAGGTACAATCGGAAGGAGAATTATATCTGGCAATTCTACAGAATTCCTGAGGGGCAAAAGAAAGTCAATGCACGTTACGTGTTTTGCCGCATATGCGGCGATAGATTGTCAAGGGGCACTGATAAAAAATACAGTTATGGCAATCATACTATGCATCGGCATATGAGTAGGTGGCACCCAAATAATTATAGTGCTGCCCAGCTACGTGACGAACAACAAAATCCCCTCCCAATGGCAAGAAGATCGGTGGTTCCAGAGGTGTCGGGACCAGAGGCGAGGGAGATGATCGCAAACATCCAAATGTTGTTTGGGCACGTAAAGCAAGTGTGCGTGGAATGTGGCACTTTCATCTGCTACAGAGAAAGTAGCATCACTTTGATTTTGCGAGCAATTCAAAATCATATTAATGTTTGTACGAGACGCACCAAAAAATAAATTCTTTTTTTTTTTTTTTTGCTCCTGTTGAGCCCTTTATAATGGATCGTTTTTGTTTCCCCCCCCCCCCAAAAAAACCAAAAAATTTTTAAAAACGTTCAGAAAATACAAAAAAAGTAAAAAAATGTTCAAAAAATACTAAAAAAAATATAAAACAACAAAAACATAAAAAAAAAGTTCTTTTCAGAACTAACTCCCCATTATAAAAAAATTGGTAGAATATTTGGAACTCTGCCAACCTCTATTTCTCTTAGTTCGCTCCCGGAGCGCTACCCGGTACGCGTACCGGAAGCTAACCAAAAAAAATATTTTTTTAAAAAAAGAACAGTAAGTATAAGGTAAGCAAACAGACAGTTATGTTAAAAGAAAGACAGCTCTAGGGAGTAAACTAAGGATACTGTTACCTACAATCCACTGCTGATGATGTCACATATTACATCATTCATGACATGGTCAGTAACATCAACAGCAGTGGATTGTGGGTAACAGTATCCTTAGTTTACTCCCTATAGCTGTCTTTCTTTTAACATAACTGTCTATTTCCTTCCCTTATAGTTACTGTTCTTTTTTAAAAAACATTTTTTTGATCAGTCATAAACAGTGACATTAATAGAAACAGAGAGAGTGAACAAGAGTGAAGAACTATGGTCCTCCTCAGCCACCCTCAGAAAACCAAGGGGGTCAAGATACATCTACCGTGCCCCCTTCTACCCATTCTGAACATTATTTGCCCTCCATCTTGTATCTTGATTCGACCGAAACACAAAATGGTGGACTGCCATAACGCTGCTGGTTTGCGAACCGGGCAACTTCCCGGGAAGCGGTCCAAAAAAAAAAAAAGTTGGGAAAGTAATTCACAGACACTAAGAGTAATAGAGATGGAGTGAGTGAACAAGACTGAGGAACTATGAGAACAGAGGGACTGAGAAAAAGAGTGGAAGGAGTTGAGTAAATAGGTAATAGAGAAAGGAATGAGGAAAGTAGCAAAGGCAGGAAACTGAGGATTAAAGAAGTGAAGCAGTGGATCTAATAGTAGGTGAATGTGATAGAAATGTAACGAAAAGAGTACAACTATTTACCTTGTAATTGCCGTTAAATTAATCACATTTTATTTCTATACTTTCAATCTGTGAAAGAGAGAACCAACATTTGAAAAAAATTAAAATATGTATTTAAAAATTACAAAAGACAAGGGAAAATATTGAAGGACAAATAGTTTTTCAACAACTTTGACACTGACAGAAGCTTCTGCTTCTCCAGGTCCTCTACACAATCGTAAAGATATACATTTTAAACTAACAGTATCTTGATGCAGATGAAGTGAGGCCTATCTTAAAACATGGTGCATCTTTTGCATTGCTCTTGTTTCAGAAAAGTGTCGCTTCAGTATGCCAATAACATGTCTCCTATCCAGAGATTTGTTTGAGGTGAGGCCTACTCAGAGTTCAAGATGAGATTTACACTTGTTGAAGTGTACAGAGGAGATAATATCTGTGAAAGTCTACTAATGAAGTGAGTCATGTCCACTGCACTCTTCAACAAAGTAGAAACCTCCTATGTTTCCCTGGACAGACCTAAACTTGATCTGCACAATGTGATTCGTAATGATAGGAAACACAGGTGATGTAATTGAAATATGTGCAATTTATTTTGCTCATTTCACAATCACATCACTTGTGTTTCCTTTGCTTAGGTATCTCATTGTGCAGATGTAGTCCAGCATATGAAAGAATACGTAGAAGTGCAGCACTGCATACAATAAATTTAACACTTACAGAAAACTCACCTTCTCCATGCCTCCTACACAGTTCTACATATACATCATAAATGCAAACAGTACAGAATTAATTATACATGTTAAATGGTTTATTTTTGCTGTTCTCAGAATGTATCAAAATTCACTAAAAACAGTGACTTGAAGGTATTCATCATGTAACAGCGGGGGAAAAAAAACACAATCAAAATGATTGTGTTTAAAAAACCCATACAACATCAGAAATTAAAATTCAGAACTCCTTAAAGTTAACTTACTTTCCATGACGTCCAAGGATGTCCTATGAACAGCTTACACTCTTTTGTGCTGTTATTACTTTCAGCCCGCCACTTTCTGAAAGAAAACCTCCATCGTTTTTAAAAACACGTTACATGCAATAAATGACTTCTTGCTCTCTACCACTATTTTCCACAAGGCCAAATCTAGTCAGAGATATTTATAACTCTTGGATTTCTTGTAAGCCAATCCCATCATTTGGCATTTCCGCAACTTTCAGAATTAAAATGTTGAAGATCATTTTCACAATCCTGGAATAGTAATATCTTCCCCTTCTTGCTCAGTCATGTTCTACATTTCCTATGACACTGATACTGCTTAATATGAAGCAGACTTACACTACCTCTATGAGTACTACAATTATTTAATTCTCTACATCACTTTTAATCACAAAGCAATGTAAAACAGTAGACAGCATTGCAGACTTACATTCCCTCTACTCCATGTTTTGATTGGCTGCTTCAATTAGCTTATGAAAAGAAACAGTTTTTCTGAACTCATTTAAAGTGCACATACATCTCCATGATGTCCAATCCTATGATTAGAAGTTATGTCTCTGAACTACACTTATCCTCAAGGCCAAATTGTGTAGGAGCCATTAGAACTTCTTGAAATTCCACAGATCATATCCCGAGATTATTTTCCTAAAATTTTGGTTTTAAAAACACCAGGTAAGAGTTTTTAAGGTCATACGGCAATTTTTTTTTGAAAATTAAAACAGAATCATTGCAGAATGACCAGCCATTTCTAGACTTTAAATAAGCTGTGTAATGTCCTGATGATATTGAAGGGCCGTCATGATATATAATTGCTGTAGTTACAAAAGTCCTTCCTGATATTGACAACTGCGAAGCTACAAAATTTTTTATTAAAGTTGTCAATTTTGTTCCATCAGGCCTACATCGTTGGAACATTAAAATGACGTACTGGCCATATGTTCGTATAAATAATGTGGACATCATTTCAGATTTACATTGGCTACACTCCATGTTGTGATTAGCAGCTTTTACTAGCTTATTAAAGGAGACTGATTTACTGTCTGGCAAAGTTAAATATATAAATCTTTCTGAGTCTACACTAGTAGTACTTGATACCATACAGTTCTCGCAGTCATGCTGCCATTGATAAGAAAGCCCAAACAGCTGATCTACATCTACACCTTCAGCATGTAATACATCAAGCATATACATTAAAAACTCCTGACAATCTTGCTGAATATTTTGAGAGAATTGTGTTTGGCCTGAACATCTATCTAACAGATTTCTAATTTCAGACACACTTTCTATGTTTCTTCTATCAGTGGTACATTTCTCTAACACAGAATTTAACAAACTGCAAAATCTTTGATCAGAATTGACCACAATCTCTTCTTTTACATTTTTTAGAGAAAACAAAACATTAATTACTACATTAGCATAGCAGTTGACACCAGAGCTGTTTTCAAACTGAAAACCAACAACATCTTCAACAGAATCCTCTTTGTTTCTGCTTGTAATTTTAGGTTCATTCACTTTTTGTCTTTTTGCTACAAACTCCCCAGTATTGTTCTCATTTCTTCGTTTCCGGCCTACCAGACGTTTCTCAAACAAAGGAAACTGAGGCAAATGTGGCGCATACTCTCTTCTTAACCTATTGTATTCCTTAACACAATCTAGATCTGCACAAATGTTTCTGACATCACACTCAATCAAGTACAATCCCGATAAAGTTCTAACTCGTGACAATGCCACATATGCCATACCCTCCTTGAACACAGAACTGCCAATATTCACCAATGCAGTGTCTACACTTAAACCTTGCGATTTATGAATTGTCACCGCATATGCCAAGCAAACAGGGAACTGCTTACGGCGAACATATAAGTCTTTTACAAGCAAAAATCTAGCAGAACAACGAGCAATTAGCTGTACTTCCTCAATGCCATCAAATTTAATTTTTAAAAATTCAATTCCATCTCTATTTCTGTATTTCACAAAATCAACAACATTACCCATTGATCCATTTACCAGACCTCTTTCAACATGTAAATTCCTTCTTAAAATTATACGGCAGTTCAAGCACACATTCAGAGTCTTTTCAAAACCTGCAGTTTTAGATATACTCTTCTCTAATGAATCCAATTTTGTTTTCAGATTCTCAGACAAAATAATTGTTGATCCCATATGCTCTACTCTATCAATAGCTTCCACTTTCACAATCTCTTGCTTTTCTAAATGCAACATTTTGTTGTTAAATTTGGCACATTCTGCAAGAGTTGGCATCAAACATATTCCAGATTTCTTATCAGTAATTTTCTGAAAAATATTCTCAGGCACAACATCTTGTTCTGGATATAAATTTGACAGTAATCGTGCATGTAAAGCTTCTTTCCCATGCTCGGTCACTTTTCCAATTCTAACATCTTGTAGAATAGTCTTGTAAACTTCATCCTTTGCCTGACGCATATTTTCATGCAGTTCAGCATAATTGAAGTTTAACCATATATTGACGTTGCCAATGCTGCCTAGGCACTTCCTGGTATCTTCATGCGTGAGCATTTTGAACACAGGTTGCCCTTTCACTGGTGTCAGCTGCAGAAGATCTCCGAAAACAATGATGTGTTTGCCACCAAATAACACATCATACTCTGTTTTGAGAACTTCTTGCATCCTCAAATGCACAAAGGCAAGCATGACATTGGAAACCATGCTTACTTCGTCAATGATAAGAAGTTTCATTTTCCTCAAGATTCTTGAAACTTCAAAACAAGCATCTCCAGATAGCTTGTGATATTCTAATTTGTTGTCATGCTCCACTGGCAGCATCAGTAAATGATGTAAAGTAATCCCTTTAATATTATGTGCTGCCAGTCCAGTTGGAGCAGTGACAACACAAGACAGCGATGACTCTGTCCTTTCCTGCAAATAGCATGAAATTGCTTTAATGAGGAAACTTTTTCCAGTTCCTGCTTCTCCACTCACGTACAGTCGGACAGGCTTCAACGACGTACATGAGCACTCTTTCTTATCATGACTTAATCCATGATCAATTTGCATGGTAACTTCGTCATATATTTTCCTCTGCTCAACGTTGAGTTGCCTTTCCAACTCTTCTAAGTTAACCGCATCCTCTTGAGCATGTGCCATGGCTCTTTCCACCTCATTCATAGCAGTGGCAGCTTCATTTTCAATAAGAGGTCCTCCTAGTGGATCCTGACTCAATGAAGCAGAACTCTGACTGTCCTGAGAACTGTCTCTGGCAATCTCGGCTGCAATCATTGCTTCCTGCTCAATTTCCGCATTCAACATTTCTACATATTTGGGAAAAGCAGGACATTCTATGCTCTCCTTGGCGGCATTGAAAGAGTCTTCGTAACAGAGGAAATCTCCAAGCAGTTCCTCTTCTGCACGCCAAGGCTTGAAAAGTTGCAAAAGTGCTAAATAGAAAAACTCCTTTTTTTCAGGAGATTCGCCACTCAATTTTCGATGGTTTATCAAGTGGCATTTTCTTTGCTTGACCAGACATCCCTCACTTCCTATTACAGCATACACTCCTTTCTCAGTATCTTCTTTGATGTTCCTCTTGAACATGTAATTTTGCAGAACCTCATACAGACAAACATTCTCTAGGTGACTGCTTCGATTTGGATAATATGTATCCAACATGTTTGTCTTCAAAATGTCGGTACTGTTTGGCTCCTTTTCCGCCAAATACTCAATTTCCCGCACAGGTTTGAGAACTCGATTATGCGTTGCAGCAAGACCAAGACTCGCCCAAACGATACTCCTGGACTTGGCATAGAGACTTGCTGAAGACAACCGGTCAGAACATTCGTACGCTCCGATTTCTCGATGCGACAACATCTTCAGACTGAAACTGTACAACTTCTTGCTGAGGCTCTTTTCATGGGAAATGTCCTCCCACATATCCTTCAATTCTGTCTTCTCTTTTTTGGTGATGTAAGACGTCACATACCGAGCCACAGCCATACAGTTATCAGCCACAAACTGTATATCCATGTTAGCATTCCACATGGACAAAATCACCGGGTTGTAGTCGTTGATGTACTTGGACTCTTCGTTCCTCTTCAAATTGTAAGTGTTTTTAGGTGATTTCTTCATCACATTATGTCGCAGCGAAGACATCAAACTGTTTACTCTTCCTTTAGAAATCACCGGTCGTGGAAAGCCGAAACGACATTTGGTGTAGAACTTGTCTTTGTTTCGGAATTTACGACGGCAGTACTTTCCACATCGATGGCTTTGGAAACGCAGAACTTTTTCTCTTAGGCTTTTCTTCTCCTTTGCGTTTGGAACAGCACACGTAGAATACTGTTGGATGAAACTCATCACTGAGTCTTCTGGATCCGTTCCAAATTTAGGTGCATCCTTGATCCACAGCAACATATGTATATGAGGAGCACCTCTTGCTTGGTACTCCTTTCTCCAGAAGAAATCCAACACCTCTCCAAGAGGTGGATTCTTCTTATTCATGATGAAAGACATCATAGCTTCAAATCTATGATTGAAGTACCTACATACATTGACTGGATCCAAAGAGCACAGTTCTCCGGGTGTCTTGAATTCGATGTTTTCTACGTTAGCATTTGCCTCTCGTAGAAATTGAAGTAAGTCTTCCCAGCCATACTCGGCACAACTCAGAGTGAGGAACCATGTGAGAGTACCTAAGTTCCTCAGCATACATTTTAAATCACCATGACGACGGTACCAGTACTCATTAGTACCACGCTGACACGCCATGAGATTAATCAGGTGAGAATCCAAAATACTATCTTGGACATTCACTTTATCCATAAAATCACTTGCCGAGATGTTTTGCATGTGTATACCACTTTTCAAGATGTGGTTCACTGCATATGACAGTCCAGACAGATCGCTTTCAAACAGGAGATGAAACAAATAAGGAATGCATTGTCGAAACCTAGCATCTCCTGCATACAATCGCAAAGTCCGGTATTCAGAAGCAGGAATTTGATGAGGTCGCTCATCATATCTTCCTCCCTGACCTGTTGGAAAAAGCTGTGGGAAACACCGAGCTTCCAAACTTTCCTCCCAAACACTAATGGGACTCCCTTTGGCTTGTTTCATTTGAAACAACTCAATAGCATTCCCCATGACTTCCTTTGAATGCAAAGGATGAACACTATAATGTTCATATATTTCCTCACTAGTAGAGGGTTCTACTTTCTCAATTTGACCAGCACACAAATCGCTATCCTCTTCCTCACTTACTTCCTCTTCTGCAACATATACATTCTTATAGTATTTATTATTTTTTTTCAAATACAATGTTGCCTTTTTAACTTTCCTAACATCTACTAAATCTTGCCATATTTTCTTATTCTTTGTCGGAACCCCATTAACTAAGATAACCAGAGGTTCCTCTTCCACTTTTTCTACTCCAATTGTGTTAATGTTTTTCTTGAAATCTAGAGGCAAATAAACAACTCTTCCCTTTAATCCTCTCTGTAAATCTGATGGAGGCAATTTCCCTGTCTTTGGCTCCATTCTTACAATAGCCTGAAAGGGATGGATACTTTGAATCAAAATAGATTCATAAGTATTTAAGTCCTTCAATTCAGAAGGAATCTCAACCAATTCCAGATTATTATGAACTGCTCTAGCAGGCATCTGGTTTTGTTTTAATTTGTTACAACAATAAGTACACACACGTTGATCCAATCCCAAATCAAAACAATTTTCTACCATCAAGTATGTTGCAAAATCCTTCCATTCACTATTATTTTCCCTTTCACTTTTTGCATATAAATCCACTAACTTAGTCTGATTCTTATAATAAGTGCGTCTACAACACACACAAGTGAAATTAGGCCTCTCACTTGATTTCATGTCAAACGTCGCAATTTCCCTCTGGAAATTATCTGTACTGGAAACCTGTACACTATCTTCCAAATGACCCTCTACTTCTTGCTCAATTTCAACATTCTCCTCTTTACTTCCAAAGTAACAAAACTCAATTTCTTCACATATATTCTTCACATCTATTTCAGAACCATGCAAAAGAGCAGCGCATAATTGTTTCAGCATAATTGCTGGACTCTTAGCATAATACAACAGTCTAACTAACTTCCTCACTTTGTTATGATGCACTGCTAGCATCCTGAAATGATGAAAAACACTCTGGCATACTCTCCTGGAAAGACAAGCCAGTGAATGACCATGCAAACCTGTCACTTCTCTCACTCTGCAAGGATCTAATTCTTGCAACAACCTTATTTTCTGCTTCAAACTTTTCTTGTTAAATGTCCGTACAAAATCACAAAGCAAATTGATGGAATCCTGTCGCACACTGCAAATACTACTACACTTCCAGGTGTACACAGGACCCTTAGCACGTCTTCCTAAAACCTCATTACCTAACAACTCTTCTGCCTCTGTTGTCACAACTTTTTCTTTTTCAACTGGACAACCATCTTTCACTTCATAAGCACGACCACTGATGTCAACTGCATGCACCAAATCATTATCCTGGAAATAACTCTCTTCATTAAAAAATGCCTCACAGCTTGAACTATGTATCCATTCTCCAGAAAAAACTTCACAAAAATTACTACGATTAACTATTCTCTTCCATCTACTATTTCTTTTCAAATCAAAAATTGCCTTGTTTAGCTTCCTAATTCTATTGATTATCAAAATAAATAACTTACGTTTAATTTCAAAAGCCTGATCAATAACTTTCTCAACTTTTTTTTTTCTCCTATAAAAAACTAATTTCTGTTGACCTTTCTTAATATTTTTTAACAAATTGCCAATTATCCTGTTACGGAACATTCGTTTACGAATCTCCCTAAACTGTTGTTTCCTTCTACTATCATGCACAGATTTATCTCTTGCTCTAGCAGTAACATTTTCATTTGTCCTTTTCTTTCCATTTGATTTACTTGTCATGTTATGGATTGAAACATTTTCTGTACTAATATTTTTTTTATTAGAAATATTTCTTATGAAATATTTAGAGCTCTTACCCGGTGCTTTCTTCATGGCTTGAGAAATCTTTTTGTTAGAGGACTGCTGCGTTTTTTTTTTCTCCTGCTGTCTTTGACGTTTTGCAGCCTTTATCTCTCTTATTTTTGTAGGCATATTTAAATCTTGAAATGATCTGCAGTTGAATCTGAGGAAAAATATAATAAAAAATGTTATTAAACATTATTATCAAACAGTAAATCAGTAATAGTGATCAAAAACATAACACACTACTTGACAATTTAATTTGAAGATTTTTTAGTCATTGCCATTTTTTGGGAAAAGTAATGGTTTGCAAATTTATGACAAGGACATAATGGTGTATGCTTCTCTATAAGGCATTTCAGTATCTCTAATGTCATTTTTCCCATATTACATTATAAGACCTTTCCCCATGAAGCACATTCCTTGTAAATATGCTCCCACCTGTGCATTGCAAATTTAGATTTTGACTGTTTCAGACACATAGCCATGTTGAAAGTGACCCAAAAAAATTGCAAACGTTTTAAAAAAAAACATTCATGTGTCTTAATGACATTTTAAGTCATTTCCCCATGGACAATGTTTTCTAAGTGGCACAAAAGAGGTATACACCTATCATAAAACAATAACAGTGATCAAAAACTTAACACACTACTTGACATTTTAAATAGAAGATTTTTTTAGTCAAATTTACAATACAGAAATACCAGAAAAAAAATGACATTTATATTTATGTCACCTATGCTATTTTATATGTGAATCTGATCTAATTTTATGAGCATATTTTAATATTTTATTGAAGACACTACACATAACCTGTTTTTGAAGGTGTCTTTATTTTTAAATTAAACGGTTTACCTTTTTACTTTTTATTGATTATAAATTTTAAAAATAAATGTTTATAATTCCAAAGGCTCAAGCAGGTCAGCTTCCCATCCTATATCATATAATTCGGACAAATCTGCATCCTCATCACGCTCTTCTTCATCCTCAGGATTTAAATCATCCAATGGATCAACATCCACTGATGTTTCAATTACAAGTTCAATGATGAGGTCAAAATCAACTGATTGCAGATTGTCGCTCATGTTGAGGTTGTCTTTATCTTTAAATAAAGATAACAACAATGAGATGTTGCAGAGTAAGAGACAAATCTCACAGATTATAATAGTAAAATTATTTAACAAGAGTAACATTTTGCAGCTATTATTTAGCCATGTCCAGCGATGCTGAGCAGGTGAAGCCTATGTCTAATTTTTCACTGAACAGGACTCATCTGTTCTTAACCTTGGATAAGCCTCAACGACTCTGTGTCCCCTGCACATACTCAAATGTTAAAGTGCAGATTTATATTAAATGGCACATCCCCAGGCATGCACCAGTTAATGTGCACCACTGCTTTACCACCCATGGTGTGCCGCATTTACAATCAGATAGGAGAAAGCTGCTTCAAAACCCTGCGCCTGCTTGAAGCTGGCATAGGTCTTGACGCAGCATTGTATAGATGGGGCACCCCTGAGCCTTGCTGGAGCTGCATCGCACTTACGATACAACTCCAGCAATGCGCCACCTTTACGGCACAGATGCGTCACGCATCTGTGCCGTTTTTGCCCCATGCTGCGCCGCATTGTAAATGCAGCACAACATGGGTGGCGGAACAGTGGCGCAGGATGACTGTCACATCCCTGGTGATGCGCCACTCATCATAAATCTATCCCTAAGCTTCTTATCTTGTTACAGATGAACTGCCATATGTATCATCAAAATATTTTACATATTATAAATAGCAAATTTTAAGGAATAAATAGCGATTCTTTACTATTCCTAATTTGCAATGAGCAAATTGCTAATTGCAAATTACCCATTCATTTCCATAGGCTAGGAGGCTCATAGGAATTAATGTTGCAAGTTGTGATTAGCAATTAGCTCATCACAAAATAGGATTTTTTTCAAGCGTGCAGGGGTATCTCAAGAACACCCTGCTGCACCCCTGAAAAAGAAATTTGGGAGCACATGGCACACCTACATGCCCTAATGGCATGTATGGGCGTCATATGGGACCTTTTTTTTTTTTTTTAAAAAAAATGCTTTTTGAAAAGAATTCGCAAATTACCACAAACTAGAAGTTGGTGGTAGTTTCCAAATCCTTAATATCATTTTTTACATATATTTTTTTGATACATTGCATTTAAGGAATCACAAATTTTGAATTATTGACATTTTAAGTAATTTCCACATGTGCAGTGTTTTCAAAATATAATTTGAAAATCGTTTTTGGGGAAAAGTAATGGTTTGCAAATTTATGACAAGGACATAATGGTGTATGCTTCTCTATAAGGCATTTCAGTATCTCTAATGTCATTTTTCCCATATTACATTATAAGACCTTTCCCCATGAAGCACATTCCTTGTAAATATGCTCCCACCTGTGCATTGCAAATTTAGATTTTGACTGTTTCAGACACATAGCCATGTTGAAAGTGACCCAAAAAAATTGCAAACGTTTTAAAAAAAAACATTCATGTGTCTTAATGACATTTTAAGTCATTTCCCCATGGACAATGTTTTCTAAGTGGCACAAAAGGGGTATACACCTATCATAAATCTGTCCCTAGCATTATAAATGATTAAATCAGGATGACAATAAGATGTGGCCTATCCAGAGGTTTGTTTAAGGTGAGGCCTACTCAGGATTGCAGATTAAAGTTACGCTTGATGAAGAATACAGAGGAGATAATTTATTGTAAAGGCCTACCAATGAAGTAAGTGATTTCTACTTCATTGCACCAGTCATCATAAATGTATCCATAAGCTTCTTATCTTGTTAGACATCAACCGCCATATGTATCATATAACTATTTTGCATTTCCAAAAAAGCGAATTTTAAGGAATAAATAGCGATTCTTTACCATTCCAAATTTGTTTGAGAAAATTGCTAATTGCAAATTACCCATTCATTTCCATGGGCTAGGAGGCTCATATAAATGAAGGTGCAATTTGCGATTAACAATTTGCTCATCACAAATTAGGAATTTATTCCAAAGGTGCAGGGGTGTCTCAAGAACACCCTGCTGCAACCCTGAAAAAGAAATTTGGGGGCATATGGCGAACATAAATTTTAACAACATTCCTTTACCTCAAAAACGATTTTCAAATCATAACTTCAAAACACTACACATGGGAAAATTACTTAAATTGTCCTTAAGACACATAAAAGCGTTTTTTGATTGGCTTTCCTGCATGGTAGGGTCACTTTTAACATGGCTATGTAACATAAACATTCAAAATCAAAATTTTCCATGTACAGGTGGGAGCATATTTACAAGCAATTTGCGCCACAAAGAAAGGTCTGACATTAAAATGAGAAAAATAACATCAGGGAAAGTCAATTGCCTTATAAAGAACCATACACCATTATGTCCTTCTCATGAATTTAAAAACAATTCCTTTTTCCCAAAAACAATTTTCAAATCATAATTTCAAAAAACTGCACATGAGAAAATGACTTAAAATGTCATTGAAACACATGAAAGCGTTTTTTGATTGGCTTTCCTGCATGGTTGGTTCACTTTTATCATGGCTATGTAACACAAACATTTATAATTAAAATTTTCATGCACATGTAAGAGCATATTTACAAGCAATTTGCGCCACAGAGAAAGGTCTTACACTAAAATGAGAAAAATAACATCAGGAACAGTCAATTGCCTTATAAAGAACCATACACCATTATGTCCTTGTCATGATTTTATAAACAATTCCTTTTCCCCAAAAACGATTTTAAAACCATAATTTCTAAACACTGCACATGGGAAAATGACTTAAAATGTCATTAAAACACATGAAAGCGTTTTTTGATTGCCTTCCCAGCATGGTTTGGTCACTTTTAACATGGCTATTTAACACAAACATTCAAAATCTAAATTTTCCATGCACATGTGAGAGCATATTTACAAGCAATTTGCGCCACAGAGAAAGGTCTTACACTAAAATGAGAAAAATAACATCAAGGACAGTCAATTTCTTATAAAGAACCATACACCATTATATCCTTGTCATGAATTTAAAAACAATTCCTTTTCCACAAAAACGATTTTCAAATCATAATTTCTAAACACTGCACATCAGAAAATGACTTAAAATGTCATTAAAACACATGAAATCATTTTTTGATTGGCTTTCCAGCATGGTTGCGTCACTTTTAACATGGCTATATAACACTAACATTCAAAATCAAAATTTTCCATGCACATGTGAGAGCATATTTACAAGCAATTTGCGCCACATAAATCATAATTTTCTCCTTAAAGCACACTATTCTCTATCTAAAGTAAAGAAATATTTTCTCACCTTAGCAAATACTTTGAGTTTGAAAACAGTCTAAGAAACACACCAATTTGTCTTCAGCAGAGCAAAAGGTATGCACTCCAGAGTCTGCAGCTATCAAAAGCACAGAAATGGTGTAATTCTTCACACATATTTCTCATGTCACCCAATCAAAACTCTTCCCTCACTTTTTTTCAAATGAAAACCCTTCCCCCTCTGCCCTTTCTGCCTATTTTCCATAGCAACCACCTCTTGGAAAAAATCTGGTGTTTGCAAGTTCACACAACAATGTTGCATTTGAACTCTGAACTCTCAGTGCACCTGCATATCCAGTGCATTCTTTCATTTAATGATTTTTTATTGACCATTCAAAATACATCTTTCAAAGAACACATCCGTGCACCCTAACTTTCTGTTTTCAGCAATCAAAATCCACCAATCACTGTTACTGCTTCATGAACACAGAAACTCCACAGTTTTTTTCATTTTACACTCTCATTTTTTCTACTGCCATTTCATTGCCACACTTCATCTGACTGCAGGAGAACCTTCTCTCACCATGTTTTCTGTCTGGATTGTTGGTCATAGTTATATTCACTGGGCTCAAAGGTACGTTGAAAGCAGGAATTTACCTAACCTCAATTTACAAGATGTGGAAATTAAGTGGTTTGGCCACAGAGGATTAAAATGTCACCAATTGATACCATTGGTGAAAACCTTTATAAATTTGCCAAAACCTGACCTGTTAATTGTGCACTGTGGAGGTAATGACTTGGGCACTTTGACTGGTGTAGGTCTGGAAATGCTTTTAAAGGACACCTTTGAGCAATTAATGGCACTTTTTCCTCAGACTGCCTTGGTATATTCAAATATATGCCAAAGACAGAAATGGAGGTGGTCAAACCAATTTTGTCCACAAATTGAGAAGTCGAGGAAGCATGTAAACAAATCTGTTTCAGCTTACATGAGAGACCATGGAATGGGCTCCCTGTACAACAATAACTTGCGTTACTACATGCAAGATATCTACAGAGGAGATGGAGTTCACTTCTCAGATGAGGGCAACAGAGTTTTCACTCTGAATTTAAAAATGTGCATTGGTACCTACTTATAAGTACCAAAATGTACCATAAACCCAAAAGCTCTTCTCAGAGCTACCCTACATCTAATCACTCACAATTATTATTTTACTCTAATTTTTTTCACTAATTTTCAACAAAGTACACTCCCTGGGGCGCTTCCCGGTACGCGTACCGGGAGCTAACCTCGCGAAATTTTTTAAAAAAATGGTTTTTTTTCGCACATATAAACCTCCTCAGCCACCCTCAGAAAACCTAGGGGGTCAAGATAAGTCTACCGTGCCCCCTTCTACCCATTCTGAACATTATTTGCCCTCCATCTTGTATCTTAATTCGACCGAAACACAAAATGGTGGACTCCCGGAACGCTTAAGGTACGCGAACCGGGGCGCTCAACGGTTCGCGTACCGGGTCGCTCCCTGGGAAGCGCACCATCAAAAAAGGTGGGAAAGTAGTTTACAGAAAAGCCACTGGAGACAATTTCACCAAATATAGATTAGCTCATACTACATACCAATCCCTACCATTTTCACAAATTTGATTGGAATTCCATTTAGCCATTTAGCCTGTAGACCTCTCTAAATACCGTGAGGTAAATTACTTCACAAAACACATCTGAAATGTTGGAATTGACAACCAATTAAAATGTTACTTTCATTTTCTACTTTTTTTACCTCACATTTGATTGGTTATGTACCCGAATATATATAAAGGAAAAGAAGGAAACACAGCCATTTTGACTACTACTTCCTGGTGTACATTTCATTAGGATTTTCATTAATAACTTCAACTTCTTTTTAAAGGTAAGTTGTTATTTTTAAAACTGAAGTATATTGTGCACTTTAAGTTAATATGGCAAACTTTTTCTGTTAGTTATATACTATCCCTCTGTAGTACTTATAAATTTAGATACACTTTTTTATATTCCTACTTCCACTCTGATACTATACACTGCCCAAAGATAAATTCTCTGTTAAAAACTGCCTATCTAAAATTAATCCCAACAGTGCCCTACCTCTACTAATATATATTTTTTTTATGCAAATTTCAGGAAAAATGGAAAGTGAACAAAACATTTCATTTGAAATTGTCCTTCCAGAGTCCAACACAGAAATCATTGATCCAAATGAGATTGAATTTATGGATGAAACTTGGGACCAAGAACTACTGCAATGTGTACAAGCAGTAGATAACCTCCTTGCAAATGAGGACATTTTACAACCTCAGAGACTACAATCTATATTCCATGATTATGAAATTTCTGACAATGAAATGTTAGAAAGTTTAATAAATTATGAAACACAATAAAAAAAGCTTAAAAAAAAAATAAAAATAATCAACAAAACCAACAATCAATTAACATACAGCATTTGAAAAGTCTATCATTCATTTTTCATTGTGATACGCTCCCCAGAACGCTTCCCGGTTCGCGTACCGGGCGCTAACCACGAAAAAAAACAAAAAAAAAATTATTTTTTTTTGCTTAGCGGGGCCCCTTTAAAGCCTCCACATCAAACCTAGGGGGTCAGGGAGGATCTACTATGCCCCCTTATGGTCATTTCCCCTTCGCTTTTGCCTCCTCTTGTCTCTCGATCCTACCGAGAGACAAGATGGCGGCCGCTCCGGACTGTTTAGAATGTTGACAGACACCGGAGAGCCAATCAACTTCGCTACGCGAAGTTCCGTTACGCGTCAAGTACGCGTACCGGGGCGCTGCCTGGTCCGCGCTTACAGATATATATCTTTTTTTGAACGTTATTTTCTCAAAATCCACTGCAGCACATATATTGAGACCTACAAAAGGCACATCGGGCTACCAGTCCCTACAATTTTGCCAAGTTTCGTGCAAATCCATTCAGACGTTCGGGCTAAAAGTGAGGCTAACCGCCCTATGGAAAACTCAATGTTAAAAACACGTTTTGGGACCCCCCTTTTTTCTCGGCCCCCCCTGGACCAACTCCCCCCAAATTTCCAGGGGCTGCTCAGAAACAAAATGTGCCATTTTCCAGAAAATTTCAGCCAATTCCGTCCACAAACGCCAAAGTTATTAGACATAGAATTTTCAAAAAACCCATAGGGAAAAAATCCTAACTATATATACCTACTGGCGACCGCCAGTAGGTAATATATATATATATATATATATATATATTACCTACTGGCGGTCGCCAGTAGGTAGTTATAGTTAGGACCTAGTTTCCATAGGAAAACCCCAACATTCTATTTGGATTTACTTTGGCCCTGGTGGATGAATGTTTGCGAATTTCTCAAAGAAGATGGCTCGGTCCGTTGCGCTCTTTCCCTGAAAGTTTGGGGGGGAATGGTGAAGTGGGGGCTGAGATAAAAGGGGGGTCCCAAAACGTGTTTTCTCCATGTTATTTTCCATAGGACGTTTAGACACGGCTACAGGTCGAACGGCTGAATGGATTTATAAAAAATTTGGCAAAACTGTAGAGTCCGGCTCGCAGATTACGCTTTTTTTGGAATGGTGTAAATCTGTTCAGTAGTTGCTGAGAAAATTAAAGTTAAAGTCAATCATATATCTATAAGCGCGCACGGGTGAGCGCACTCAAGCGGCTGCGCGCGAGCGGAATTTTTTTTTGCTGCGTGACGTCTGTTAACGTTCGATTCGAAGGAATTCAGGAAGTGTTGACCGCCATTTTGTCACTGCGAGTAAATATATTCTCATTTCAAAGCGTTGGAACATGGAAAGGGGAGAAGGTAGAGATTGTTTTGCTGCGTAGGTTCTCTCAGGGTGTGCAGTAAGGCCCTTAAATGCGAAAATATATATATATATTTTTTTTTTAAGTTGCGGGGTGCGCGCACCCGGGCGCGCACACCTATTTACAAGAGTGTGAAAATGGAGATAAATCAGAAGTTTGAGTGCTTTGATATAAGGTGGCTCTGAAAAGAGCCCTTGTGTTAATTGAGTTTTTTCTGCATTTATAAGTAAGTACCGATGCAGAGTCTGATGTTGCAGAGGAAGATTTTGTTTCCCTCATCCGTGAAATGAACACCATCTGTCCTATAGATGTCTTGCATGTGGTAACGCAAGTTGTTGTGGTAAATAGAACCCATGCTATAATCTCTGAGGAAAGCAGAAACAGATTTATTAACATGTCTCCTTGCTTTCTCAATTTGTGCACAATGTTGATTGGACCAATTCCATTTCTGTCTTTGGCATATATTGGAATATACCAAGGCAGTTCGAGGAAAAAGTGTCATCAATTGTCGGAAGGTGTCTTTTAGAAGCATTTCCAGACCTACCCCAGTCAATGTGCCTAGATCGTTCCCACCACAGTGTACAATTATAAGGTCTGGTTCTGGGAGATGCATAAAAGTTTTCACCAATGGTATTAATTGGTGACATTTTAATCCTCTTTGCCCAATCCACGTTATCTGCACATTTGGTAAATCAAGGTTGGAAATTCGTCTGCTTGCTGCATATTTTCCACTCCAGTGAATATAGCTGTGTCCTAAAAGCCAAACCTTCATTTTCAAGGCAGATGCACTCGTACTCCGATGGGTTCTGGAAGTGGAATGGCAGTTAGAAGCTGAAAGTCAGGATAAAAAAATGGATGAAGCTTGGTGTGGTTGAAAAACGAAAAATGATTGGTTGATTGTAATACGTGAAGATTGAAGACTACGTTGTATGTTAATGTTATGTAAAAGAAAAAGTAGTATTGGGTGTGAAAAAAATGACATGTAACAGAGCTGTGGATAGGCAGGTGTTTCTGGAGGGAAAACAGTGTTGTTAGTTTGCTGTAGAACGTTGAGATATGAACTTTTGACCTGTGCCTTCAGCCAGGTGCAGAATGAGGTGTTACCATGGAAACAGCCAGAGATGGCAGTGGGTGATGGGTGACTTTTATGTGACATTGAAAATATTGTGAGGGACAACCAACTGAAATGTAAATTTGAATACAAAATGTTGCGGGAGGAAATATGATTGGCTGAAGAGACATATATGAGTCTGTATTGACTGGATATCTGTGCCATTGAATTTTGGTTGCAGTGATAGCAGCATAATTGAGACTTCCTTCAAACTAATATCTATTTTGTGACTGTCACTGTTGTACATCGTACAAAGCATTGGTAAAGGTAAGTCTGTAACTGTTTGTTTTGTCATGTACCGTAAAATATGGTTTACTCACAAACAATGATTGATTTTCCTCATAGTTTGAAACTAAACTCATTTTTGGCTGTCATAATGTGTTGTATTTCTAAAACTATTTTTAATTTAAATGTGAAATATGAAGTTTAAAATATGTTTAATATAAAGAGTAATTATTTGTGTGATTTTGAAGCCTTTATATATAATGAGAGAAGTTGTTTATGAAGTGAAAAAATGATATTAGCAGAGAGACAGATAATGCAGATAGAGAGAGAAATGGTAAATTACATGTGATACCGTCGTGAAAAAATGTTAATGGTTAATGAATTCGTATACTTTCTGTCACACGACAAAATTAGAGTGCGGTATCTGGACGCGGCCTGCATTGGTGGGTGTAGGGTGAGAGGGGCAGGTGGTTGAGTGAAATAAAATGAAAAGTTGGTATATTACATGTGATACCGTGTTGAAAAAGTGGTAATGTTTAATGAATTCTTAAAGTTTGTGTCAGACGACAAAATTATAGTGCGGTTTGTGGCCGCGGCCTGCGATGGTGGGCGTAGGGTGAGAAGGGCAGGTGGTCGAGTAAAATAAAATGAAAAGTTGGTACATTACATGTGATATCGTCTTGAAAAAGTGGTAATGCTTAATGAATTCTTAAACTTTCTGATAGACGACAAAATTACATTGTAGTTTGTGGCCGCGGCTTGCACTGCTGGGGTGAGAGGGGGAGGTGGTCGAGTAAAATAAAATGAAAAGTTCTGACCATGAGGTTGTACACAGATTTGTGCAGTAAATGTGTTCGTAAATTGAGGTACCAAACGGAGTATAAAAATATCTCTCTCACTCCTGCTGTTTGACTGCATCTTCATCTCCCTTCTGTTTTCCGTCTCCGTTGCCCTGTGTTATCTTATTGTGTGTGTGTCTGTCTGTGTCTGCCTTCAGTCCGGGTTGAGGAACTTTGCTGTGGAGGCACACACAGATAGTCTCATCAAAGTAGTTGGAACGTTTTGAAAAAACTATTTATATAATTGAAATGCTTTTTTGAAGCGCTAGTGAATGTTTTCTTTCACAATTACCGCTCGGTTGTTTCCATAGAGCAGAGGGTATGTTGTATTTCACTACTTAGTGCCTCTGCATCTGCACTCTGTTCTCTGGTGGCTGGCGGAGAAGTGTTTGTTATTGTGGAGATTAAAGCGTGATAAGGAGTGAAATACGACATAGCGTCTGGTCTGTAGAAGCGTGGGAGCAGTGATTAACACTGAGAGAAGCAGAACTGCGGTAGTGCTTGCTAAGAGTAATAAATTATTTTTTTACAGAGGTACAACTGTCTTATGGTGCGCGACCTACTAAGAAAGGGTTCACGGGCTGTTATAGGCCTGTGGGTTCTAGTATGAGTAAATCAGGTCGACAAAAGAAAATATTAAGTTAGTACAGCTGAAGTTACGTGGAACACATGAATACTGTTTCAATATACAATCATTTTAGTTGAGATTATGGATTAAAAGAGAGAACGTGTATATTTGAAATGTTTATTCAGAAATGCACTGTTTTCAAGGCAAGTTTCTTATCTAATACGAGTACAGACATTGCAAAAAACAAAGTAATCGGTATAGCCACTAGTACATAAAATACAAACGGTATAGTTGATGAAAAATGAATATGGTTTAGCAAAATTAATTATACACTCTTATGAGGAAGTATATTGGGGCAGATTTATGAAGGCCTTGCGCCGCCGGTGCGTCACTTTTAACATGGGAAAAAGTGACACACCGGCGGCGCAAGGCCTTCATAAATAAGGCTCATTATATGTTAATAAATGGAAGAAGGTCTCTGGCCTTTCAGTTTAGGAACGATACATGAAAATGCTAGTGGTTAGACAATATGTCTTTATCAATGAGCTCTCTGCATGCGAAGCACTATCACGTTTCTGTTATACTATTGTGTAAGGGAAAAAAAACGCGCCAAAACCGACAAAATGGCGAGAGGTGCATGTATGTAATGTGTTGGATCGTTCGCAAATCAGTGTTGAGAAGAACTACTGTATTGAGATATCTTTTGAAGGTTGCAGTATTGCATTTGAAGTACAGTACGAAAAACAATGGAAATATTATTGAAAGAACATATTTTTCTCTTATGTATTAAAAAATATTTTAGTTTATGGAAAATTAAAGGAGCAGAGGTGTGTGAGGCGGAAATAAGCAGTTCAAATGCGAAATGGCGTTTACAGTTATAAAAAACTCATTCTATATTTACACATTAATTAGGGCACATGTAGCATATATTACCGAGTTTTGCTTCGAGTACGTTTGAAAGAACATAAGATAAGATATACAATAGAATTGTTGAGATTAGACTTTAATAAAAAATAAAGTTCAAAATCGAGTAGCTGAAGAAAAAAAATTTAGTCCACAGAAAAGATCAAAATTTAACCAGCAGGAAATCATAATGTCCACTGTTAGTAAAGCCAATAGGTCTGTTCATGTTAAGAAAATATCCAAGAAAACGTGAAAAAGATAGGGAGGCAAAACGAAATGTGGACGTCAATGGCTTGCATAACAGTCATCCAAGTATTGTATAGGCAAAGTAGGCAGCAAGTGCTTCTAAGAGGAAGTCACTGTTATGATCCGAAAACATGTCAGCCATCCAATTGAAAAGAGGAAAGCAGCATTCATGATCTGTTATTATCGGAGTCTCTAGTACCATCAGAGGACAGCTCGGTGGGTTTTCAATGTAGCTGTCTGTCAGGAAATCTTGCGCCGCTGCGAATATATTCCAATGACCTAGAACTCCTTGTATCGCTGCAAAGGCCATAATCCCTCCGTTGCAACATAGCTGTTCATGATCAATTAACAGATTCATGAGATGATTGTAATTCACTTCAGGAGGTACCAAGTTGCAGAGACATAAGTCCAGGGCCCATATGAAATCACAGCTCAGGCAATGAAATACAGGCTGTACACAGGTGAAATAGGAATATCGAAATGATAATCGATATGAAGTATTCAAAGTCGAGAGTGCTAAGATGCCGTAGTAGTCAAGCATCTTCTGGCGAAATAGTTCTAAGTGTTCCGGCTTGTTTGCGAAGACAGGAGGGACATCCATTTTGAAATAAACGAGATGGGAACACAAACGTCGCAGCACTGGCAGTTCAACAGGAAGTCCACAGAAATAGGTCGCAGAGCATGGAGTGAAGAGTAGCAGAATGACTTGATATAATTTTTGGCAGTCCGGTCACTAAACCATTGCTTAGTAGTTATAAAAAAAATAGCCTGTCTTGAAGTGGAGGATGCGTTTGAAATTAAGGGAGTCACCTCAGTAAATTGTAAAGGAAGGCCACTCTTTTATAAGGAATGGTGTTGTCTGTGAATATTAGCTAAGTGAAAGATATGTTCGCGAACAGATGCTACGCTAACTTCTTTTTGTGACAATAAGGCTGTTGTTCATGTCTTGTGATTCAAGGCCGGAATTCGCTGCCAGATGGAAACATCAAGGTTCACATGCGTGGGGTAGATAAACTACATTCTTAAAGGGAAGCAAATGCAGAGTGATTTTTACCGCGTAAGCTTTGTCGTTTAAAAAGTCATAGTGATTTTCATTATATGTAAAAAATAATATCACTGATGAAGAATGAAAAAAAATCGTTATAATAATAGGCACTGGTGTATTTTTGGAAAGATATGCAACATTACAGGGATTCCACTTAAATAAGTCATGTAATTGAAAGTGCCTGCATGTGGACGACTAAATACATGTTTAGGCGTTTAATATGCAGCTTTGAAAAAAAACGTGTGTATGGTTTAAAAATCAAATGTAAAGGTTTAAAGCAGGAGTTTCCAAAGCGGTCGTGGAGGGCCAGATGTATGGTAGATTAAAAAAATTACTACATGTTTTTCAATTGAGTTATCTAAAAAATATGTTTCATTATCTACTGTGTAGTTTTTCAGCATGTTGCTTATTGTTTGAGTTTTACTATTGCTGTGTCCTATACATTTTCAAGGGGCGGATCTAGGGTCATGGTGGCCATGGGCAGGGAGCGTAGGTAGGGGGCCCTGTAACAGGGGTCCGGGCGGGGCGGAGTGCGGAGCCCAGTGAAGGGGGGGAGGGGTGAGGGTGTTTGGAAGTGGAACAGAGCCAGAGGAGGCGTAATTCTTGGCATGGGCCATCACAGAAACATGTATCTATTGTCAGAGAATTATTATATTAAGGATATATATTGGCATGGTGGCCCCTGGGGTTTAGTGATCCAGTGCAGGTGTACAGCTTGCATATGCCTAAGGCCAGCTCTGCATTTTCTGTATATGCAGTTGTTGTCCGTTACATGGGTTTTTACAAAACGTGTGTGTGGTGAAAATGGAATGTAAAGGTTTAAAGCAGGAGTTTCCAAAGCGGTCCTGGAGGGCTAGATGCATGGCAGATTAAAAAAATTACTACATGTTTTTCAATGGGGTTATCTTAAACATATGTTTCTTTATCTACTGTGCAGTTTTTTTGCATGTTGCCTATTCTTTGATTTTTACTGTTGCTGTGTCTTATACATTTTCCAGGGGCGGGTATAGGGTCATGGCAGCCCTGGGCAGGGAGCGTAGGTAGGGGGCTCTGTAACAGGGGGTTTGGGCGGGGCGGAGCGTGCAGCCCACTGAATAGGGGGGGTGGATCAAGGTGTTTGGAAGTGGAACAGAGCCAGAGCACGCGAAATTCCTGCTATGGGCCGCTACGCAAATATGTATGCATCCTTAGAGGATTATTATATTAGGGATATATATTAATATGGTGGCTCCTGGGGTTTGGTGGTCCTGTGCAGGTGTACTGCTTGCATATGCCCAAGGTTGGCCCTGTATTTTCTGTCTATGCACTTGTTCTCCGTCACATGGGCTTTTAGTTATGAAGGCCTTGTGTCGCTGGTGCATCAGTTTTAACATGGGAAAAAGTGACATACTGTGGCGCAATGGTTTCATAAATGAGACATTTTGTATCTTATTGTAATGATAGAGAATCTTGGGGAATTTATCTGTTATGCTTGTTCTTTGCTATAATGCCTCTATGTTGTGTAAGAAATAAGTCTGTAATAAGTTAATTAAATTTTATTATTTTCTTTTTTACAGTGTTTGGTGGTGAAAAGCAACAACCTGCCTTCTGAATTACACAATTTGAGGAATTATATTCTTTTTTTCAGGTGAGTTGGTATTTTTGCATAGGCAATTTTTTTGGGTGCACATGAAAATAATGAAGAAGATTTTTTTAAATGTTTGTAAAATTTCATTTTGAAATATAATTTTATTTTGAATTATTCACATGGGTTGTATCTGCTTATACTAGATATGTATTTTGAGATATTCTCCACTGACAGTTGAAATTATCTTTTAATGGGCTTGGTGCATGTGTTGTTTTTGATGGAGTTCAGATTTATGGATCATTGGGGTATAATTCTTTCATGTTTCCATTACTTAAATCTTGTGAAGTGCTCATGATTTTTGAAATCTTGTTGCATTATGTTTGGCAGTCTTTCTCCTTTATTTACAGAGAGGTATTATGATATGGTTCTAGGTGTGATGGGTATCTTTCCTGCATATCTGTGATTATACTATGTATAGGTATTGTTTTACATATTCATGCAGAGGTTTATTATGAGGTTGTTCTTCATGCTTAGTATGACATTTTGTATATGCTATGACATTTACATGGTGAGTATGCTGTTGAAACATAAAAGGAACTGTCTCTGTGGAAAGTAGTAATCTGTTAAGTGAATGCTATGGTTTGTATAGTGTGAGCCTTCTCTTCAGAGTGCATATAGTTTACATAGCTCTTTGTACTGGTGAACTGAAAAAATGGGTCTCTAAAAATTAATTCTACAGTTAATCAATATTTGTGATATCTAGAAAATCTAAAAAGAAATTTTACCGTAAAATGTCTTTTAAGAACAGTAAATATTTAATGGAAAAAAAAGATCAGTGTTAATGTTTAGGGTTATATTGCCAATTTCTTTTCAAAACAAGCGGAACGTGGTATCTTAATATATATACAGTTAATAAGTTAGAAATTATAAAAATATATGTAGCTTAAAAATTAGTAAAGGTACTTTTAAGTTATACATTTATGAAAAAAGATATAATTTAGTCTGTATATTTTTTTAAAAGGATACAGAAGAATAAACTGAGTCTAGTTATGGAGAATTCCTCAGAAGAGAAACAAATTCATTTTGAAATCATTAACGAAGTGATGGAGGAAATCTTAGATGCAGTTTTTGAAGAGGAAATAGATGAAAATAATGATTTTATGGACATGTCTTTAGACTCAGCTTACTTAGAGATGGTAGAAGGAGATGAGGACTTTGGACTTGAAGAAGTTACTGATGATATAATGCTGGAAGTTCTACTAGATTATGAACTTTTCAATGAATAAATTTTTTTTTGATAGTAAAGCATTCTTGAAGACAGTTTTCTTGTCCTATTCATGGATGATGTGCTTTATGAGAGTGATGAGACATGTCCTCATGAAGTGTAAAAGAGATTGTAGTAAAAAAGGTTAAAACATCTACGATGACCCATAGTTCTTGAAAAAAGTGTACTGTTTGTATGCTTTAAAAATTAGAATTAAAAACTGTCTATAATGTTAAAACAGATATGGAGTGTGATAAAATTAAGAACCAACATTTACTACAGGATTTCCTACTCTGTTCAGAGACTTTCTGTTATTTTCTTTATTCTACTTAGAAAAGGAATCTGTGGTTTAAATTTGTACGTTATATGCTAGTAGTCAACTATAATATTTGTTATGTTTGTGTTTTACAGATTGAGAATTTCATCAAAACCTTAAATTAAGATGCCGACCAGAACTGAAAAAAGAAAGCTCTATAAACGGACTTACAATTTGAAGAAGAAAGGAATTGAAGAAGTATCAAAAGAACATAGGACGGATAAAAAGAAGAGTGCTTCTGGTAAGCAAACCAAAAAGTTTTTGAGAGCAATATGTGGAAGGAAAAATGTTAGTATTGAAGTCGACAAGGAAAAAAGTATACCAGTATCGAGAAGGAGACATGGAACCAAAGATAAAAATGTTTCTGGAATCAGCAGACAGGAAAATCTGTACAGTAAAACTCGGATGAATCAATTTAGCCAAATCAGGAAATGTATGTTTTACAAAAGAGTAGTTTCGAATTCATTACAAAAGGAGAAAGTTTCTAAAAGAAGATCTGCTTTTCGTAAGAAGAAACAATATATAGAGGGTATTGTTGAGCGTGCGTTTGAGACAAAAAGAAAATTATTTATTTTAGTACTTAATAGAATAAATACGCTAAATAAGGCAATACGAGTTTTAAAAGCTAAAAGTAAATGGAAGAGACACATAAATAGGAGTAATTTTTGTAAAGTGTTTTCTGGGAAGTGGATGCATACTTCAACTTCTGAACCATTTTTTAATGAAGAGAGTTACTTTCAAAGTAACGATTTGTTGCATGCAGTTGACACCAGTGGTCGAGGATATGAGGTGAAGGAGGGATGTGTAATTGAGAAAGAGAAAATTGTGGTTAGAAATGCAGAAGAGGTGATGGCTGGAGAAGCTTCAGGGGGACGTCCTAATGTTCCTGTTTACAGTTGGAATTGTAGTAGCATTTGTAGTGTACGACAGGATTCAATTGATTTCTTTCGCAATTTCTTACGTAAGTACACTAAAGAAAGTCTTAGAAAAAAAATTGTTATGTTGCAAGAATTAGATCATTGCAGAGTGCGAGAAAAAATAGGTCTGCAAGGTCATTCTCTGGCTTGTCTTTCAAAAAAAATATGCCAGAGTGTGTTTCATCACTTCAGGATGTTAGCAGTGCATCATACTAAAATGAGAAAATTAGTGAGAAAGTTGTATTATGCAAAAAGTCCAGCACTTAAACTTAAACAGTTAAATAGTGCTCTTTTGCATGGATGTGAATTAGATGTTAAGAAGATTTGTGCAGAAATTGAGGTAAGTTATTTTGGTCCAGAGGAAGATAATGCAGAAACTGATATAATTATAGAAGGAAATGTGTTAGAAAATGTTGGACATGTTAATATTGAAAATTTTGAACAGGAAATAATAAAGTTTAAGGTAATTGCAGGTGAGAAACCAAATTTTTCTTGTGTCTGTTGTCGACGCATTTATTACAAAAGTCAAACTAGGTTAGTTGATTTATATTTAAAAAGTGAAGATGTAAATAATGGTCAATGGAAAGATGTTGCAACTTATTTGTTGGTGGAAAATTATTTTGATTTGGGTTTTGAGCAACGTATTTGTAAATATTGTTATAATAAATTAAATGAAAATAAAATGCCTGCTAGAGCTGTTCATAATAATCTAGAGTTGATAAATATTCCATCAGAATTGATGGATTTAAATACTTATGAGACTATTCTGATCCAATGTGTACATCCTTTTCAGGCTATTGTTCGTATGGAGCCTAAGACTGGTAAATTAAATCCTTCAGATTTACAAAGAGGATTAAAGAGTAGAGTTGTATATTTGCCACTTGATTTAAAAAAAAATGGAAACAATTGGTGTTGAAAATGTAGAAGAGGAACCTCTAGTTATTCTAGTTAATGGTGTACCTACAAAGAGTAAGAAAATCTGGCAAGATTTAGTGGATGTTAGAAAAGTTAAAAAGGCAACGTTGTATTTAGTTCAAAACAATAAGTACTATAAAGATGTATACGTAGAAGAAGAAGATGTAAGTGAAGAAGAGGAGAGTGATTTGTCTATTGGACAAATTGAAAAAGTTGACCTATCCAGAAGTGAAGAAATTTACGAACATTACAGTGTTCATCCACTGCATTCCAAAGAAGCAATAGGGAATGCTATTGAATTATTTCAGATGAAAAAGGCGAAAGGAAATCCTATTAGTGTGTGGGAAGAAAGTTTGGAAGGTCGTTGTTTCCCACAGTTATTCCCTACAGGTGAAGGTACACGATATGATGATCGACCTATGCAGATTCCTGCATCTGAATACCGGACAACAAGATTATTTGCAGAAGATCCGAGGTTTCGCCATATTTGTTTCATCTTCTGTTTGAGAGTGACTTATCTGGTCTCTCTTATGCAGTAAACCATATCTTAAGAAGTGGAGTTCATCTGCATAATATTTCAGCAAAGGAATTTATGGATAAAGTGCAACAGAAAGATAGTGTTTTGGATTCACATCTAATTAATTTAATGGCTTGTCAGCGTGGTACTAATGAGTATTGGTACCGTCGTCATGGAGATTTGAAGTGCATGCTTAGAAACTTAGGAGCACCAACATGGTTTTTAACTCTAAGCTGTGCAGAGTATGCTTGGGAAGATTTACTTGAATTTCTTCAGGAGGCGAATGCAAACATAGAAAATATAAACTACAAGACACCCGGAGAACTCTGTTCGTTAGATCCGGTTAATGTTTGCAGATATTTTAATCATAGATTTGAAGCTATGATGTCTTTTCTTACAAACAAGAAAAATCCGCCTCTTGGTGAAGTACTGGATTTCTTTTGGAGAAAAGAATACCAAGCAAGAGGTGCTCCTCATATTCATATGCTGTTATGGATCAAGGATGCTCCTAAATTTGGAAGAGACTCGGATGAGACTGTACTGTCTTTTATTGAACAGTATGCCACTTGTAACATACCTAATAGTACAACTGATAAGGACTTAAGAGGAAAAGTGTTACGCTTTCAAAGTCATCGTTGTGGAAAATATTGTCGGCGAAAATTCAAATCAAAGAGTAAATTCTACACCAAATGTCGTTTTGGATTTGCACGACCGGTACTTTCAAAAGGAAGTGTCAACAATTTGATGTCATCTTTGTGACACAACATCAGAAGAAGGTCACCTAAAAATACGTACAATTTAAGAAGAGGTGAAGAATCCAAATATATAAATGACTATAACCCAGTCATTTTGTCCATGTGGAATGCTAACATGGACATACAATATGTTGCAGACAACTCTATTGCTGTGGCTCGATATGTAACGTCTTACATCACAAAATCTGAAAAGACGGAACTGAAGGAGATGTGGGAAGACATTTCTCATGAAAAGAGCCTAAGCAAGAAATTGTATACGTACAGTTTGAAGATGTTGTCTCATCGAGAAATTGGAGCATATGAATGTTGTGACCGATTATCATAAGCAAGTCTTTATGCTAAATCAAGGACTATTCTCTGGGTGAGTTTGGGTCTTGCAGAAACACGAAACCGTGTTCTAAAACCTGTGCAAGAAATTGAATATTTAGCCCAGAAAGGACCAAACAGTACAGACATTCTGAAAACAAATATGTTGGATACATACTATCCAAATAGAAGTACTCTTCTAGAAAACATTTGTCTGTATGAAATACTTCAAAACTACACTTTTAAAAGGAATGTTACAGGGAACATTGATAAAGGTGTATACGCTGTAATTGGACAAGAAGGATGTCTGGTGAAACAAAGAAAAGGACACTTGATTAATCATTGGAAACTGAGTTGCGAAACACCTGACAAAAGAGAAGTTTACTATTTTGCTCTTTTGCAACTCTTTAAACCATGGCGTAGAGAAGAGGAACTACTTGGGGAGTTTGATAGTTATGAAGATTCATTCAACGCTTCTAAAAGTAGTATTGAATGTCCTGTTTTTAGTAATTATCTCCAAATGTTGAATGATGAAATAGAGCAAGAAGCGACAATTGCAGCGGAGATTGCTAGAGATAGTTCACAAGATAGTCAAAGTTCGGCTTCATTAAGTCAAGATCCACTGGGACAACCAATTATCCAAAATGAAGCAGCCACCGCCATGGATGAGGTGGAAAGAGCAATGCAGCAAGGTCAAGAGGAAGCAATCAACTTAGAAGAATTAAAGAAGCAATTTAATGTTGAGCGAAGACAGATATATGATGAAGTGACAGAGCACATTGAACATGGCTTTCGTCATGAGAGAAAAGATTGCTCATGTATGTCATTTCAACCTATTCGATTATATGTAAGTGGAGAAGCTGGAACTGGTAAAAGTTTCCTAATTAAAGGAATTACTACATATTTACAGCAAAGAACTCAGTCAACACTGTCGTGTGTTGTTACTGCTCCAACTGGATTGGCAGCACATAATATTAAAGGTATTACTTTACATCGTTTACTGATGCTGCCAGTTGAACATGAAAATAAATTACAATATCACAAGCTATCTGGAGAAGCTTGTTTTGAAGTTTCTAGAGTGCTTAAAAAAATGAAACTTCTTATTATTGATGAAGTAAGCATGGTATCTAATTTAATGCTTGCTTTTGTGCATTTAAGAATGCAACAGATACTCAAGACAGAGTATGATGTGTTATTTGGAGGTAAACATGTCATAGTTTTTGGAGATCTACTCCAACTAACTCCAGTGAAAGGACAACCTGTATTTGAAACTGTTACGCATGAGGAGACTAGAAAGTGCCTGGGCAGTATTGGAAATGTTAATATATGGTCACATTTCAAATATACTGAACTGATTCAAAATATGCGACAGGCAAAGGATACTAAATATGGAAATATTCTTCAAGATATAAGGATTGGAAAACTAACTGAAGATGCGAAACACACTCTACGAACACGATTACTTTCCAAGCTGTTTCCTAATGAAGATAATGTACCTGAGAAAATATATAGTAAAGAGGTAGCAGATAAATCAGTGATATGCTTGATGCCAACTGTGAAAGAATGTTCAGTTTTTAATGAGAAAATGTTGAATTTAGAAAATCAAGAAATTAGGAAACTGGAAGCTAAAGATAGAATAGAGCATGAAGGTAGTACTATTGTTTTGTCTGAAAAGTTGAAGTTAAAATTGGATTCTCTTCAAAAAAGTATATCTAAAACTGCTGGTTTAGAGACAAATCTGTATGTATGTTTAAATTGTCGGATAATTTTAAGGAGAAATTTACATGTAGAAAGAGGATTGGTAAATGGAGCAATGGGTAATGTTGTTGGTTTTGTCAATTATACAAATAGAGATGAGATGGAATTTTTAAGAATAAAATTTGATGGAATTGAGGAAGTTCAGAAAATTAGTCGCTGTTCAAATCGTTTTTTGCTTGTGAAAGACTTATATGTCCGTCGGAAGCAATTTCCAATTTGTTTGGCATATGCAGTGACTATTCACAAATCTCAAGGTTTAAGTGTAGATTGTGCTTTGGTAAATATTGGAAGCACTGTATTCAAAGAGGGTATGGCATATGTTGCTTTATCGCGAGTTAGAACTTTATGTGGACTTTATTTAATTGATCATGATGAGACAAAGATTAGTGCAGATTTAAATTGTGTGAAGGAGTATAATAGGTTAAGAAGAGAATATGCTCCAAGTTTACCTCAATATCCTTTAATTGAAAGGCGTGTGGTTGGTCAGAAAAGGAAAAATTAGGAGAAATGTGCTGAAGTATTTGAGAAACGACGAAAAAAAGATGTAGCTGTTGTTGGTAGGCATAAGAAAACGGTTAGTATTGAAGAGATTGTTGGATTTAAGTTTGAAAACAGGTCTGGTGTCAACTGTTATGCAAATGTAGTAGTTAATGTTGTTTTTTTTCTAAAAAATGTTAAGGAACAGATTGTAGAAAATCAAGAGCAAACATTTTGCTATTCCTTAAATTCTATATTTGAAAAATGTAGTAGTGGTGAAAGTGAAGTAGGAAGTGTTTCAGAACTAAGGAATGTTTTAGACATATGTGCAGGAGTAAATCAATTTTCACAGAATATTCAGCAAGATTGTCAGGAATTTATTATGTATATGTTTACAGTTTTGGAAGATGAAGGTGTAGATATTGATAATCTTTTTGGCCTTTCTTATAAATGGGAACATAAGTGTGATAATTGCTCATTTTCAAGTAGTACTGATATACACAGTGAAAGATTTATATATTTAACATTACCAGACTGTAAAGAAGTGTCTTTTAATAAACTAGTAAAAGATGCGCATCAGAACATGGTCTGTTCTCAATGTAAGTCTGAAATGTTATCAACTTTATTTTTCCATAGATAAGGACAATATGTAATATTAATGTTTCAACGATGCAGAGCTGATGGGAGTAAATTGTCAACTTTAATTAAAAATTTTGTGGCTACTCAAGTATCTATTTCTAGAAGAACATTTGTAACTGTAGCCATCATTTTTCATGAAGGGCCTTCCACATCATCAGGACATTATACAGCTTATTTGAAGTGTGCAAGTGGCTGGACGCTTTGCAATGATACCGAATTGACTTTTAAGAAACGTTTGCCTTTTGCCTTAACTAACTCCTATCTGCTATTTTTGGAACCCAAATTTCAGTAGAATCACTTGCTGTAGGAAGATTAATACTGTAAAGATATGAAACTTTCTTGTTTACAAATATCATGTGACTGAGGGTCTACAAATCTATAAATGAAATTTGTGTTTGGTATAGTGATAACATCAGGTAGAAATGTAGTTAATGTTTGATGGTATAAAACATGTTACACATTGTTACTGTAAAGGTTCACAAAAGAATAGATAAGATTAAGATTAAGAAATTTCAGAAAAAAACTACTTAACTCATAGTATTTGGCCATGTGGAAAAATATGAGAGAAGAAAATGAGTACTTTAGATAATTATTTTAGAACATATATGGACGCAAGTTTTTGGGAGAGGTATTTAAAAGATAATGAGTTAACGTATACAATTTGGCCACGCGGAAAGGTATGAGAGAAGAAAATGTATAGTTAAGATAGATTTTTATAGGAGATACTTGCACGGTGTTTTTTTGAGATATATTTAAAAATAGGTCGTATAGTTTAATTAGTTTGTAACTGTGGAAGATGTAGTGTGCTTACTCAAGAAATTGCGAATTTGAGAAAAACATTTAAGATATGTCTTTTTCAGGTATTTATAATATGTATGGAGATTTTGGATGGGTTTTTTAAACACAATCATTTTGATTGTGTTTTTTCCCCGCTGTTATATGATGATTAATATTGAAATCACTGTTTATAGTGAAAATCAATGTATTCTGAGGACAGCAAAAATAAACCATTTAATATGTTGTTTGAGTTATTTTGTTACATTGAATTTAGAAATATGTATTAAAACATATTTTTTTACTGTCTTCCACAGATATTATATTTATAAGGTAAGTACAACTAATAACATCCGAGAGTTTTCTCTGCCTCTCTCTTATTGACTCCTACTTTTTTTTATTTTATGAAATGTACATTATAATCTTATTTTTACTTTTCTTCCACAGGTACTACGTTTTTAAAATAAATTTACTTTACTTTTTTACTATTTTTTAGGTAAGTATAAAAAATAAAGAAACTTTTACATCACTGTGTCATTTCTTTGTCTATCCTGCTTAAAGCAATGTCATGTTTAATATAAGCACTTCCACATAGGATTGGGTGCATTGTTATAAGGCATGCTTTAAAAGTGATTTAATGAAATGAGCGACATTTTACTGAGTGAGTTCAGCAACACTGATATATGAAAACATTGGTGGGAAATGATATTAAATTTTACATGTTGTTCTTTCCAGGAGTTTAAGTCCTTTGCTGCAGTGGCAATTCTGCCTCAGCATTAGGGGGCCGGGGGGCTGAGTGGTACTTCTATGCTCATGATAGAGGTACTCCTTCATGAGCCACGGTTGAGATCTGTTCATGATACAGTGGTTCTGTCATGGCTCTGCTTAGTCAATAGAACGTGTCATGGAGGTACAATATTAGTGCTGTGCAAGCACAGCGGCAAGCCCATGACAAAACTGGTCTATTCTGAGGACAGCTGAGGCAATGCTCGTGATGGAGCGGCTCTGTCATGAGCATGGAAGGACTTAACAGGTGTTAAAAAAAACATGAGGGGTCTCTTCAAAGAGAGTGTTGGTTGTAATTTAAAGGGCACTTTAAAACACATTGTAGCAGCTTTATGTTGACGTTGCGTCTCTTTGCGCCACAATTTCGTCAGTTTATTTAATACAATGACAGTGGAAATAATGTACCATATTTACAACGTTATGGATCTAGGAGATATGTCACATTCTAAAGCCCTGCACCATAAGGAAGTGTTCCTCTGAAGGAATGCGTCTTGAAAGTGGCTGACTGTAATGCATGATATTTCACTCAGTGACTTTCAGACCTATGCTGTTTCAAAACTGTGCATGTGCTTGAAGCAGGCGTAGGTATTGACGCAGTATTGTGAATATAGTGCATTGGTGAGCCTTGCTGGAGCTGCATCACACTTGCGATGCAACTCTAGCAATGTATTACTTTTTGAGCACAGATGTGTTACGCATGTATGGTGTTTTTGTATCATGGTGCGCCACATTTCAAATGTGGCACACCATGGGTAACGGAGCACTAGCATACTGTGGTGCACATTAACTGGTGCCTATCTGGGTATGAAGTAGTTAACATAAATCTGCCCCATAGGTTACAAATCTGCGTTTAGTAGAGTGTTCGGCCTTTGTAGTGTTATGTTTTTTCTGTTATTCTATGTAGGTATGTAATATTGCAAGATTTTTGTCACGAAAAAGAAGCCATGAGTATTGGGTTTGTGAAAGATTGCAAGATTTTTAAAATTAAAAAGCAAGAACCATGGCATTGTTTAATATAGCATTGTAAATACTTATCTTTAATAATGATGAGAGAGTAAAAAAAGGTTAACCTGATGTTTTAAAGTTATTCACAGGCTTCTTTAGAGGAAGTGTTCTATATGATTGTAGCGTGGGTGTTTGACTTTTTTATAGGTAATAGAATGCATTCTGTATGCTGTAGCAGGAGGAGTACTACATACTTGAATATTCTTCAGTGCTTATTTTCATTTTGTAAGTGGTATTGAGACCGACACAGAACTTCAATGGATCGGAGGGGCTGTTCCTGTGCATCTGGAGGACTGCCAAGCCGTTGCAGCAGTGGGAGTGAGGCCTCTCACAGGGGCGTAGCGCAGCTCCTTTTGATGCTCACAATTGCAGATAACAGGGTAGAGATGTCTGTGGAATTTATAGATGGTTAGTCACACTAGAGTGTGGGCGGCGCCCCTAGCACTTCATTACGGCACACAGGGGAGCCGTGTTGCACAGTTTGAGAATCAGAGACTTAGGAGATAAACCTTCATAATAGGAAGGCTTCTAAGTGATAAAAATCGCCGGTGCTCGGCGTTAAAAATATCACTGCTATCGGTGGAATTTTCCACGGTGTTAGTGCTTCAACAGAAATGGGAACACATATCTGATAGAAAATCCTGTAACAATCTCAGTATTTCACATTATCGCGTGAAAAGAAAGTCTTTCGAAAGATGTTGAACGTTGTTCTCTTTTGAGAGTAGAAAAGATAGTGAGAGAAGTGGGTGGAGTGCTCCGTGTAAATTGCAGAATAGAAACTACTAAGAACCAATTGGAAGTGTTGTTTTCAAGTCACATGACTTCACATGCGCGTCTCAGGACGTGTACGCGGTGATAGTATCTGGTCACGTACGCCATTTGGAAGTAGCGGTCTAATTCAGCGAAGTTTCAAAACGTGAAAAGGAGTAAATCCAAACACATCCGGATTTAATATATCTTCTAAACTCGATTCAAGCATACAATTGTTAAAGTATAAAACCTTTTATATTTCTTTTTAAAAATACCAAGGTGTGTACATTCAGTCACGCACGAAAGTTTAAAAAGACATTCGGCTCCATTTAATGAAAATTTTCATAATAATAAAAAAGAAGCCTAGGTTTAATGTCTTTGACGTAGTATAAGTTCTTTGATGGGTCTATGAAGAAATTTAATAAGTTGCAATTGCAAAGTTTTCATGAAATATATAGGCGGGTGCGCGCACACGGTCGCGCACTAACGAAAGCCAAAAAAGCGGAGATAAACCCCCTTTATAATATGCTCCTGGAACTCTTTTTGGTAGAATGAGTTAGTTCTGAAAAGAACTTTTTTTTTATTTTTTATTTTTTAAAACAAGTGTTATGTTGTTTTTGATTTTTTAAACTTGCAACAACATTTTCATGTGTGACACAGGATCAAAATGAAATGAAGAAATGTATCTTTTCTCGGGGCATTTATGACTCTCAATTTTTAGTTTAGTAAGAATGAGGCTCTGCTCTCCGTACAGAAGAATTTCTCCACACTCGTTGCATTTCATGTGCACCGTTGCAAGATATGGTCTCAAGTCCATCACAGCACTCGATGGAGATACAGGTCGTCCACCAGAAGATGTGCTGGCCACCTCTGATGGTAATAGCGTGGCCAGGGCTCTTATCGATGCCTTTTAAAATTCCATAGGGTGCACTTGTTTGACATGCCGCACCATGGTATGTATGGAAAAGGAATATTTTTTTCTTGGATTTCCTCTTGAGAGAACCGAATTGCATATCGTGCAGGTAACTTTTGACGCATTCACTTTCTTTTGTTCTTCAGGATAAGTGAAAAATTGCCAAATAAAAGATTACTTTTTTCTTTTTAAAGGTAGTCGCTCATTTCCTTCAGATTCGGAAGATGAATGCGGGGCGGCAGCCATTTCAGCAAAGTCTTCCGTAGCGTGTTGAACGTCGTTCTCTTTTGAGAGTAGAAAAGATAGTGAGAGAAGTGGGTGGAGTGCTCCGTGTAATTTGCAGAATAAAAACTACTAAGAACCAATTGGAAGTGTTGTTTTCAAGTCACATGACTTCACATGCGCGTCTCAGGACGTGTACGCGGTGATAGTATCTGGTCACGTACGCCATTTGGAAGTAGCGATCTAATTCAGCGAAGTTTCAAAACGTGAAAAGGATTAAATCGAAACATATCCGGATTTAATATATCTTCTGAGCTCGATTCAAGCATACAATTGTTAAAGTATAAAACCTTTTATATATTTTTTTAAAATACCAAGGTGTGTACATTCGGTCACACACAAAAGTTTAAAAAGACATTCGGTTCCATTTAATGAAAATTTTCATAATATTAAAAAAGAAGCCTAGGTTTAGTCTCTTTGACGTAGTATAAGTTCTTTGATGGGTCTATGAAGAAATTCAATAAGTTCAGATTGCAAAGTTTTCACGAAATATATAGGCAGGTGCGCGCACACGGTCGCGCACGAACGAAAGCCAAAAAAGCGGAGATAAACCCCCTTTATAATATGCTCCTGGAGCTCTTTTTGGTAGAATGAGTTAGTTCTGAAAAGAACTTTTTTTTTTTTTTTTTTAAAACAAGTGTTATGTTGTTTTTGATTTTTTAAACTTGCAACTACATTTTCATGTGTGACACAGGATCAAAATGAAATGAAGAAATTTATCTTTTCTCGCGGCATTTATGACTCTCAATTTTTAGTTTAGTAAGAATGAGGCTCTGCTCTCCGTACAGAAGAATTTCTCCACACTCGTTGCATTTCATGTGCACCGTTGCAAGATATGGTCTCAAGTCCATCACAGCACTCGATGGAGATACAGGTCGTCCACCAGAAGATGTGCTGGCCACCTCTGATGGTAATAGCCTGGCCAGGGCTCTTGTCGATGCCTTTGCAAATTCCACAGGGTGCACTTGTTTGACATGCCGCACCATGGTATGTATGGAAAAGGAATATTTTTTTCTTGGATTTCCTCTTGAGAGAACCGAATTGCATATCGTGCAGGTAACTTTTGGCGCATTCACTTTCTTTTGTTCTTCAGGATAAGTGAAAAATTGCCAAATAAAAGATTCCTTTTTTCTTTTTAAAGGTAGTCGCTCATTTCCTTCAGATTCGGAAGATGAATGCGGGGCGGCAGCCATTTCAGCAAAGTCTTCCAAAGGGTGTTCAACGTCGTTCTCTTTTGAGAGTAGAAAAGATAGTGAGAGAAGTGGGTGGAGTGCTCCGTGTAAATTGCAGAATAGAAACTACTAAGAACCAATTGGAAGTGTTGTTTTCAAGTCACATGACTTCACATGCGCGTCTCAGGACGTGTACGCGGTGATAGTATCTGGTCACGTACGCCATTTGGAAGTAGCGGTCTAATTCAGCGAAGTTTCAAAACGTGAAAAGGAGTAAATCCAAACATATCCGGATTTAATATATCTTCTGAGCTCGATTCAAGCATACAATTGTTAAAGTATAAAACCTTTTATATTTTTTTTTAAATACCAAGGTGTGTACATTCGGTCACACACGAAAGTTTAAAAAGACATTCGGCTCCATTTAATGAAAGTTTTCATAATATTAAAAAAAAAGCCTAGGTTTAGTCTCTTTGACGTAGTATAAGTTCTTTGATGGGTCTATGAAGAAATTCAATAAGTTCAGATTGCAAAGTTTTCACGAAATATATAGGCGGGTGCGCGCAGTCGGTCGCGCACGAAAGCCTGGAAATGCGCTATCCATTTTATTGAGAACTGTTGCCGAGAGTGCGCACACCGGGTCGTGCACGAAAGTTTAGAAAGGCTATTTTTATTTACAGGCAAATTTTAATGCGTTGAAAAAAAGGCAAGGTACAGACTTTCTAATTCTGTATCGCTTTACAAGGAGTCTCTATGCAACTTGAACAATGAAGAAAACGGCTTGTTTCCGAAAAAAATATTTTCAGAACTTTATTGACAAAAATATAGGTTGTATACACGAGATATTTCTGAATTAGCATTTTAAAAACCAATGAAATTCACTGAAAAAACCATAGGTTTTACACACGTTATAGTTAGGAAGTAGCATTTACAAAACCTATGAAATTCACTGAAAAAACCATAGGTTTGACACCAGTTATAGTTAGCTGGAAATTTTACTGATATAAAACCAATGAAATTCCACGTTATAGTTAGTTGGACTCACTATAACTTGCGCGTGTAATGCACTGCTGATGACGTCACATATTACATCACTCATGACATCACTGATGACACCATCCTTGTGACACAGTGACAGACCTCCTTTCACTGTAATCTAACCCTTGAAACACATATTCAAAAATAGAAACTAAAATTTTCAAAAAAATGGAGATACCCATACCAGTTACAACAACCAATTCAATAATTCCACCATCTATATACACATGCAATAATTCACCAACAATTCTATATAGTCACTCATACATATATTCACTAATCATATGTAGTGATACACCTACACATCCTGTTACACACCGACAGTCATCCAAAAGTTATTCACACACATACTCACACATGCAAATAAACTATTGAACATCCATTTATTTGCATAAACAGCTATACACACACTACCACTTTACTTCTAAGGAAACTTACACATACTTACTCTCTTAAAAAATCACTTATAGAAACACATACTAATTTAAACAGGAACTCTTACAACCCCTCACTCTCACATATACTCACTTATATACATCAATATTCACATATACTAGATTAAAACATATGTAGTTACTGATAAAGACACTAATAAGACAGTCATTCACTCACTAACACAGACATATACACACTCATCCACCCATACAGTCCTGCACATATGCTGTTTTCAAAACACATACAAACAGAGACTCAGTCATTCTTGCATCTATGTACTAAGTAATACTCCCACCAAAGCATGCAAACACTCATACTGATACTAAGAAAAACATCTAATAACCTATATACATACACATGTACCTACTCATCAACCCATGCAGCCACTTATACACAAAGTGAAACACTAATACATATATTTAAACATTTAAGCATTACTCACTAATATATGTATTCAATAAGATATTCAATAATATATACATATATAACACATATTTATTTTTCAGAAAGACACACATTCACTGGATGGTGTCATCAGTGATGTCATGAGTGATGTAATATGTGACGTCATCAGCAGTGCATTACACGCGCAAGTTATAGTGAGTCCAACTAACTATAACGTGGAATTTCATTGGTTTTATATCAGTCAAATTTCCAGCTAACTATAACTGGTGCCAAACCTATGGTTTTTTCAGTGAATATATATATTACCTACTGGCGGTCGCCAGTAGGTATATATAGTTAGGATTTTTTCCCTAGGTCGTATAGTTTAATTAGTTTGTAACTGTGGAAGATGTAGTGTGCTTACTCAAGAAATTGCGAATTTGAGAAAAACATTTAAGATATGTCTTTTTCAGGTATTTATAATATGTATGGAGATTTTGGATGGGTTTTTTAAACACAATCATTTTGATTGTGTTTTTTCCCCGCTGTTATATGATGATTAATATTGAAATCACTGTTTATAGTGAAAATCAATGTATTCTGAGGACAGCAAAAATAAACCATTTAATATGTTGTTTGAGTTATTTTGTTACATTGAATTTAGAAATATGTATTAAAACATATTTTTTTACTGTCTTCCACAGATATTATATTTATAAGGTAAGTACAACTAATAACATCCGAGAGTTTTCTCTGCCTCTCTCTTATTGACTCCTACTTTTTTTTATTTTATGAAATGTACATTATAATCTTATTTTTACTTTTCTTCCACAGGTACTACGTTTTTAAAAGAAATTTACTTTACTTTTTTACTATTTTTTAGGTAAGTATAAAAAATAAAGAAACTTTTACATCACTGTGTCATTTCTTTGTCTATCCTGCTTAAAGCAATGTCATGTTTAATATAAGCACTTCCACATAGGATTGGGTGCATTGTTATAAGGCATGCTTTAAAAGTGATTTAATGAAATGAGCGACATTTTACTGAGTGAGTTCAGCAACACTGATATATGAAAACATTGGTGGGAAATGATATTAAATTTTACATGTTGTTCTTTCCAGGAGTTTAAGTCCTTTGCTGCAGTGGCAATTCTGCCTCAGCATTAGGGGGCCGGGGGGCTGAGTGGTACTTCTATGCTCATGATAGAGGTACTCCTTCATGAGCCACGGTTGAGATCTGTTCATGATACAGTGGTTCTGTCATGGCTCTGCTTAGTCAATAGAACGTGTCATGGAGGTACAATATTAGTGCTGTGCAAGCACAGCGGCAAGCCCATGACAAAACTGGTCTATTCTGAGGACAGCTGAGGCAATGCTCGTGATGGAGCGGCTCTGTCATGAGCATGGAAGGACTTAACAGGTGTTAAAAAAAACATGAGGGGTCTCTTCAAAGAGAGTGTTGGTTGTAATTTAAAGGGCACTTTAAAACACATTGTAGCAGCTTTATGTTGACGTTGCGTCTCTTTGCGCCACAATTTCGTCAGTTTATTTAATACAATGACAGTGGAAATAATGTACCATATTTACAACGTTATGGATCTAGGAGATATGTCACATTCTAAAGCCCTGCACCATAAGGAAGTGTTCCTCTGAAGGAATGCGTCTTGAAAGTGGCTGACTGTAATGCATGATATTTCACTCAGTGACTTTCAGACCTATGCTGTTTCAAAACTGTGCATGTGCTTGAAGCAGGCGTAGGTATTGACGCAGTATTGTGAATATAGTGCATTGGTGAGCCTTGCTGGAGCTGCATCACACTTGCGATGCAACTCTAGCAATGTATTACTTTTTGAGCACAGATGTGTTACGCATGTATGGTGTTTTTGTATCATGGTGCGCCACATTTCAAATGTGGCACACCATGGGTAACGGAGCACTAGCATACTGTGGTGCACATTAACTGGTGCCTATCTGGGTATGAAGTAGTTAACATAAATCTGCCCCATAGGTTACAAATCTGCGTTTAGTAGAGTGTTCGGCCTTTGTAGTGTTATGTTTTTTCTGTTATTCTATGTAGGTATGTAATATTGCAAGATTTTTGTCACGAAAAAGAAGCCATGAGTATTGGGTTTGTGAAAGATTGCAAGATTTTTAAAATTAAAAAGCAAGAACCATGGCATTGTTTAATATAGCATTGTAAATACTTATCTTTAATAATGATGAGAGAGTAAAAAAAGGTTAACCTGATGTTTTAAAGTTATTCACAGGCTTCTTTAGAGGAAGTGTTCTATATGATTGTAGCGTGGGTGTTTGACTTTTTTATAGGTAATAGAATGCATTCTGTATGCTGTAGCAGGAGGAGTACTACATACTTGAATATTCTTCAGTGCTTATTTTCATTTTGTAAGTGGTATTGAGACCGACACAGAACTTCAATGGATCAGAGGGGCTGTTCCTGTGCATCTGGAGGACTGCCAAGCCGTTGCAGCAGTGGGAGTGAGGCCTCTCACAGGGGCGTAGCGCAGCTCCTTTTGATGCTCACAATTGCAGATAACAGGGTAGAGATGTCTGTGGAATTTATAGATGGTTAGTCACACTAGAGTGTGGGCGGCGCCCCTAGCACTTCATTACGGCACACAGGGGAGCCGTGTTGCACAGTTTGAGAATCAGAGACTTAGGAGATAAACCTTCATAATAGGAAGGCTTCTAAGTGATAAAAATCGCCGGTGCTCGGCGTTAAAAATATCACTGCTATCGGTGGAATTTTCCACGGTGTTAGTGCTTCAACAGAAATGGGAACACATATCTGATAGAAAATCCTGTAACAATCTCAGTATTTCACATTATCGCGTGAAAAGAAAGTCTTTCGAAAGATGTTGAACGTTGTTCTCTTTTGAGAGTAGAAAAGATAGTGAGAGAAGTGGGTGGAGTGCTCCGTGTAAATTGCAGAATAGAAACTACTAAGAACCAATTGGAAGTGTTGTTTTCAAGTCACATGACTTCACATGCGCGTCTCAGGACGTGTACGCGGTGATAGTATCTGGTCACGTACGCCATTTGGAAGTAGCGGTCTAATTCAGCGAAGTTTCAAAACGTGAAAAGGAGTAAATCCAAACACATCCGGATTTAATATATCTTCTAAACTCGATTCAAGCATACAATTGTTAAAGTATAAAACCTTTTATATTTCTTTTTAAAAATACCAAGGTGTGTACATTCAGTCACGCACGAAAGTTTAAAAAGACATTCGGCTCCATTTAATGAAAATTTTCATAATAATAAAAAAGAAGCCTAGGTTTAATGTCTTTGACGTAGTATAAGTTCTTTGATGGGTCTATGAAGAAATTTAATAAGTTGCAATTGCAAAGTTTTCATGAAATATATAGGCGGGTGCGCGCACACGGTCGCGCACTAACGAAAGCCAAAAAAGCGGAGATAAACCCCCTTTATAATATGCTCCTGGAACTCTTTTTGGTAGAATGAGTTAGTTCTGAAAAGAACTTTTTTTTATTTTTTATTTTTTAAAACAAGTGTTATGTTGTTTTTGATTTTTTAAACTTGCAACAACATTTTCATGTGTGACACAGGATCAAAATGAAATGAAGAAATGTATCTTTTCTCGGGGCATTTATGACTCTCAATTTTTAGTTTAGTAAGAATGAGGCTCTGCTCTCCGTACAGAAGAATTTCTCCACACTCGTTGCATTTCATGTGCACCGTTGCAAGATATGGTCTCAAGTCCATCACAGCACTCGATGGAGATACAGGTCGTCCACCAGAAGATGTGCTGGCCACCTCTGATGGTAATAGCGTGGCCAGGGCTCTTATCGATGCCTTTTAAAATTCCATAGGGTGCACTTGTTTGACATGCCGCACCATGGTATGTATGGAAAAGGAATATTTTTTTCTTGGATTTCCTCTTGAGAGAACCGAATTGCATATCGTGCAGGTAACTTTTGACGCATTCACTTTCTTTTGTTCTTCAGGATAAGTGAAAAATTGCCAAATAAAAGATTACTTTTTTCTTTTTAAAGGTAGTCGCTCATTTCCTTCAGATTCGGAAGATGAATGCGGGGCGGCAGCCATTTCAGCAAAGTCTTCCGTAGCGTGTTGAACGTCGTTCTCTTTTGAGAGTAGAAAAGATAGTGAGAGAAGTGGGTGGAGTGCTCCGTGTAATTTGCAGAATAAAAACTACTAAGAACCAATTGGAAGTGTTGTTTTCAAGTCACATGACTTCACATGCGCGTCTCAGGACGTGTACGCGGTGATAGTATCTGGTCACGTACGCCATTTGGAAGTAGCGATCTAATTCAGCGAAGTTTCAAAACGTGAAAAGGAGTAAATCGAAACATATCCGGATTTAATATATCTTCTGAGCTCGATTCAAGCATACAATTGTTAAAGTATAAAACCTTTTATATATTTTTTTAAAATACCAAGGTGTGTACATTCGGTCACACACAAAAGTTTAAAAAGACATTCGGTTCCATTTAATGAAAATTTTCATAATATTAAAAAAGAAGCCTAGGTTTAGTCTCTTTGACGTAGTATAAGTTCTTTGATGGGTCTATGAAGAAATTCAATAAGTTCAGATTGCAAAGTTTTCACGAAATATATAGGCGGGTGCGCGCACACGGTCGCGCACGAACGAAAGCCAAAAAAGCGGAGATAAACCCCCTTTATAATATGCTCCTGGAGCTCTTTTTGGTAGAATGAGTTAGTTCTGAAAAGAACTTTTTTTTTTTTTTTTTTAAAACAAGTGTTATGTTGTTTTTGATTTTTTAAACTTGCAACTACATTTTCATGTGTGACACAGGATCAAAATGAAATGAAGAAATTTATCTTTTCTCGGGGCATTTATGACTCTCAATTTTTAGTTTAGTAAGAATGAGGCTCTGCTCTCCGTACAGAAGAATTTCTCCACACTCGTTGCATTTCATGTGCACCGTTGCAAGATATGGTCTCAAGTCCATCACAGCACTCGATGGAGATACAGGTCGTCCACCAGAAGATGTGCTGGCCACCTCCGATGGTAATAGCCTGGCCAGGGCTCTTGTCGATGCCTTTGCAAATTCCACAGGGTGCACTTGTTTGACATGCCGCACCATGGTATGTATGGAAAAGGAATATTTTTTTCTTGGATTTCCTCTTGAGAGAACCGAATTGCATATCGTGCAGGTAACTTTTGGCGCATTCACTTTCTTTTGTTCTTCAGGATAAGTGAAAAATTGCCAAATAAAAGATTCCTTTTTTCTTTTTAAAGGTAGTCGCTCATTTCCTTCAGATTCGGAAGATGAATGCGGGGCGGCAGCCATTTCAGCAAAGTCTTCCAAAGGGTGTTCAACGTCGTTCTCTTTTGAGAGTAGAAAAGATAGTGAGAGAAGTGGGTGGAGTGCTCCGTGTAAATTGCAGAATAGAAACTACTAAGAACCAATTGGAAGTGTTGTTTTCAAGTCACATGACTTCACATGCGCGTCTCAGGACGTGTACGCGGTGATAGTATCTGGTCACGTACGCCATTTGGAAGTAGCGGTCTAATTCAGCGAAGTTTCAAAACGTGAAAAGGAGTAAATCCAAACATATCCGGATTTAATATATCTTCTGAGCTCGATTCAAGCATACAATTGTTAAAGTATAAAACCTTTTATATTTTTTTTTAAATACCAAGGTGTGTACATTCGGTCACACACGAAAGTTTAAAAAGACATTCGGCTCCATTTAATGAAAGTTTTCATAATATTAAAAAAAAAGCCTAGGTTTAGTCTCTTTGACGTAGTATAAGTTCTTTGATGGGTCTATGAAGAAATTCAATAAGTTCAGATTGCAAAGTTTTCACGAAATATATAGGCGGGTGCGCGCAGTCGGTCGCGCACGAAAGCCTGGAAATGCGCTATCCATTTTATTGAGAACTGTTGCCGAGAGTGCGCACACCGGGTCGTGCACGAAAGTTTAGAAAGGCTATTTTTATTTACAGGCAAATTTTAATGCGTTGAAAAAAAGGCAAGGTACAGACTTTCTAATTCTGTATCGCTTTACAAGGAGTCTCTATGCAACTTGAACAGTGAAGAAAACGGCTTGTTTCCGAAAAAAATATTTTCAGAACTTTATTGACAAAAATATAGGTTGTATACACGAGATATTTCTGAATTAGCATTTTAAAAACCAATGAAATTCACTGAAAAAACCATAGGTTTTACACACGTTATAGTTAGGAAGTAGCATTTACAAAACCTATGAAATTCACTGAAAAAACCATAGGTTTGACACCAGTTATAGTTAGCTGGAAATTTTACTGATATAAAACCAATGAAATTCCACGTTATAGTTAGTTGGACTCACTATAACTTGCGCGTGTAATGCACTGCTGATGACGTCACATATTACATCACTCATGACATCACTGATGACACCATCCTTGTGACACAGTGACAGACCTCCTTTCACTGTAATCTAACCCTTGAAACACATATTCAAAAATAGAAACTAAAATTTTCAAAAAAATGGAGATACCCATACCAGTTACAACAACCAATTCAATAATTCCACCATCTATATACACATGCAATAATTCACCAACAATTCTATATAGTCACTCATACATATATTCACTAATCATATGTAGTGATACACCTACACATCCTGTTACACACCGACAGTCATCCAAAAGTTATTCACACACATACTCACACATGCAAATAAACTATTGAACATCCATTTATTTGCATAAACAGCTATACACACACTACCACTTTACTTCTAAGGAAACTTACACATACTTACTCTCTTAAAAAATCACTTATAGAAACACATACTAATTTAAACAGGAACTCTTACAACCCCTCACTCTCACATATACTCACTTATATACATCAATATTCACATATACTAGATTAAAACATATGTAGTTACTGATAAAGACACTAATAAGACAGTCATTCACTCACTAACACAGACATATACACACTCATCCACCCATACAGTCCTGCACATATGCTGTTTTCAAAACACATACAAACAGAGACTCAGTCATTCTTGCATCTATGTACTAAGTAATACTCCCACCAAAGCATGCAAACACTCATACTGATACTAAGAAAAACATCTAATAACCTATATACATACACATGTACCTACTCATCAACCCATGCAGCCACTTATACACAAAGTGAAACACTAATACATATATTTAAACATTTAAGCATTACTCACTAATATATGTATTCAATAAGATATTCAATAATATATACATATATAACACATATTTATTTTTCAGAAAGACACACATTCACTGGATGGTGTCATCAGTGATGTCATGAGTGATGTAATATGTGACGTCATCAGCAGTGCATTACACGCGCAAGTTATAGTGAGTCCAACTAACTATAACGTGGAATTTCATTGGTTTTATATCAGTCAAATTTCCAGCTAACTATAACTGGTGCCAAACCTATGGTTTTTTCAGTGAATATATATATTACCTACTGGCGGTCGCCAGTAGGTATATATAGTTAGGATTTTTTCCCTAGGTCGTATAGTTTAATTAGTTTGTAACTGTGGAAGATGTAGTGTGCTTACTCAAGAAATTGCGAATTTGAGAAAAACATTTAAGATATGTCTTTTTCAGGTATTTATAATATGTATGGAGATTTTGGATGGGTTTTTTAAACACAATCATTTTGATTGTGTTTTTTCCCCGCTGTTATATGATGATTAATATTGAAATCACTGTTTATAGTGAAAATCAATGTATTCTGAGGACAGCAAAAATAAACCATTTAATATGTTGTTTGAGTTATTTTGTTACATTGAATTTAGAAATATGTATTAAAACATATTTTTTTACTGTCTTCCACAGATATTATATTTATAAGGTAAGTACAACTAATAACATCCGAGAGTTTTCTCTGCCTCTCTCTTATTGACTCCTACTTTTTTTTATTTTATGAAATGTACATTATAATCTTATTTTTACTTTTCTTCCACGGGTACTACGTTTTTAAAAGAAATTTACTTTACTTTTTTACTATTTTTTAGGTAAGTATAAAAAATAAAGAAACTTTTACATCACTGTGTCATTTCTTTGTCTATCCTGCTTAAAGCAATGTCATGTTTAATATAAGCACTTCCACATAGGATTGGGTGCATTGTTATAAGGCATGCTTTAAAAGTGATTTAATGAAATGAGCGACATTTTACTGAGTGAGTTCAGCAACACTGATATATGAAAACATTGGTGGGAAATGATATTAAATTTTACATGTTGTTCTTTCCAGGAGTTTAAGTCCTTTGCTGCAGTGGCAATTCTGCCTCAGCATTAGGGGGCCGGGGGGCTGAGTGGTACTTCTATGCTCATGATAGAGGTACTCCTTCATGAGCCACGGTTGAGATCTGTTCATGATACAGTGGTTCTGTCATGGCTCTGCTTAGTCAATAGAACGTGTCATGGAGGTACAATATTAGTGCTGTGCAAGCACAGCGGCAAGCCCATGACAAAACTGGTCTATTCTGAGGACAGCTGAGGCAATGCTCGTGATGGAGCGGCTCTGTCATGAGCATGGAAGGACTTAACAGGTGTTAAAAAAAACATGAGGGGTCTCTTCAAAGAGAGTGTTGGTTGTAATTTAAAGGGCACTTTAAAACACATTGTAGCAGCTTTATGTTGACGTTGCGTCTCTTTGCGCCACAATTTCGTCAGTTTATTTAATACAATGACAGTGGAAATAATGTACCATATTTACAACGTTATGGATCTAGGAGATATGTCACATTCTAAAGCCCTGCACCATAAGGAAGTGTTCCTCTGAAGGAATGCGTCTTGAAAGTGGCTGACTGTAATGCATGATATTTCACTCAGTGACTTTCAGACCTATGCTGTTTCAAAACTGTGCATGTGCTTGAAGCAGGCGTAGGTATTGACGCAGTATTGTGAATATAGTGCATTGGTGAGCCTTGCTGGAGCTGCATCACACTTGCGATGCAACTCTAGCAATGTATTACTTTTTGAGCACAGATGTGTTACGCATGTATGGTGTTTTTGTATCATGGTGCGCCACATTTCAAATGTGGCACACCATGGGTAACGGAGCACTAGCATACTGTGGTGCACATTAACTGGTGCCTATCTGGGTATGAAGTAGTTAACATAAATCTGCCCCATAGGTTACAAATCTGCGTTTAGTAGAGTGTTCGGCCTTTGTAGTGTTATGTTTTTTCTGTTATTCTATGTAGGTATGTAATATTGCAAGATTTTTGTCACGAAAAAGAAGCCATGAGTATTGGGTTTGTGAAAGATTGCAAGATTTTTAAAATTAAAAAGCAAGAACCATGGCATTGTTTAATATAGCATTGTAAATACTTATCTTTAATAATGATGAGAGAGTAAAAAAAGGTTAACCTGATGTTTTAAAGTTATTCACAGGCTTCTTTAGAGGAAGTGTTCTATATGATTGTAGCGTGGGTGTTTGACTTTTTTATAGGTAATAGAATGCATTCTGTATGCTGTAGCAGGAGGAGTACTACATACTTGAATATTCTTCAGTGCTTATTTTCATTTTGTAAGTGGTATTGAGACCGACACAGAACTTCAATGGATCGGAGGGGCTGTTCCTGTGCATCTGGAGGACTGCCAAGCCGTTGCAGCAGTGGGAGTGAGGCCTCTCACAGGGGCGTAGCGCAGCTCCTTTTGATGCTCACAATTGCAGATAACAGGGTAGAGATGTCTGTGGAATTTATAGATGGTTAGTCACACTAGAGTGTGGGCGGCGCCCCTAGCACTTCATTACGGCACACAGGGGAGCCGTGTTGCACAGTTTGAGAATCAGAGACTTAGGAGATAAACCTTCATAATAGGAAGGCTTCTAAGTGATAAAAATCGCCGGTGCTCGGCGTTAAAAATATCACTGCTATCGGTGGAATTTTCCACGGTGTTAGTGCTTCAACAGAAATGGGAACACATATCTGATAGAAAATCCTGTAACAATCTCAGTATTTCACATTATCGCGTGAAAAGAAAGTCTTTCGAAAGATGTTGAACGTTGTTCTCTTTTGAGAGTAGAAAAGATAGTGAGAGAAGTGGGTGGAGTGCTCCGTGTAAATTGCAGAATAGAAACTACTAAGAACCAATTGGAAGTGTTGTTTTCAAGTCACATGACTTCACATGCGCGTCTCAGGACGTGTACGCGGTGATAGTATCTGGTCACGTACGCCATTTGGAAGTAGCGGTCTAATTCAGCGAAGTTTCAAAACGTGAAAAGGAGTAAATCCAAACACATCCGGATTTAATATATCTTCTAAACTCGATTCAAGCATACAATTGTTAAAGTATAAAACCTTTTATATTTCTTTTTAAAAATACCAAGGTGTGTACATTCAGTCACGCACGAAAGTTTAAAAAGACATTCGGCTCCATTTAATGAAAATTTTCATAATAATAAAAAAGAAGCCTAGGTTTAATGTCTTTGACGTAGTATAAGTTCTTTGATGGGTCTATGAAGAAATTTAATAAGTTGCAATTGCAAAGTTTTCATGAAATATATAGGCGGGTGCGCGCACACGGTCGCGCACTAACGAAAGCCAAAAAAGCGGAGATAAACCCCCTTTATAATATGCTCCTGGAACTCTTTTTGGTAGAATGAGTTAGTTCTGAAAAGAACTTTTTTTTTATTTTTTATTTTTTAAAACAAGTGTTATGTTGTTTTTGATTTTTTAAACTTGCAACAACATTTTCATGTGTGACACAGGATCAAAATGAAATGAAGAAATGTATCTTTTCTCGGGGCATTTATGACTCTCAATTTTTAGTTTAGTAAGAATGAGGCTCTGCTCTCCGTACAGAAGAATTTCTCCACACTCGTTGCATTTCATGTGCACCGTTGCAAGATATGGTCTCAAGTCCATCACAGCACTCGATGGAGATACAGGTCGTCCACCAGAAGATGTGCTGGCCACCTCTGATGGTAATAGCGTGGCCAGGGCTCTTATCGATGCCTTTTAAAATTCCATAGGGTGCACTTGTTTGACATGCCGCACCATGGTATGTATGGAAAAGGAATATTTTTTTCTTGGATTTCCTCTTGAGAGAACCGAATTGCATATCGTGCAGGTAACTTTTGACGCATTCACTTTCTTTTGTTCTTCAGGATAAGTGAAAAATTGCCAAATAAAAGATTACTTTTTTCTTTTTAAAGGTAGTCGCTCATTTCCTTCAGATTCGGAAGATGAATGCGGGGCGGCAGCCATTTCAGCAAAGTCTTCCGTAGCGTGTTGAACGTCGTTCTCTTTTGAGAGTAGAAAAGATAGTGAGAGAAGTGGGTGGAGTGCTCCGTGTAATTTGCAGAATAAAAACTACTAAGAACCAATTGGAAGTGTTGTTTTCAAGTCACATGACTTCACATGCGCGTCTCAGGACGTGTACGCGGTGATAGTATCTGGTCACGTACGCCATTTGGAAGTAGCGATCTAATTCAGCGAAGTTTCAAAACGTGAAAAGGAGTAAATCGAAACATATCCGGATTTAATATATCTTCTGAGCTCGATTCAAGCATACAATTGTTAAAGTATAAAACCTTTTATATATTTTTTTAAAATACCAAGGTGTGTACATTCGGTCACACACAAAAGTTTAAAAAGACATTCGGTTCCATTTAATGAAAATTTTCATAATATTAAAAAAGAAGCCTAGGTTTAGTCTCTTTGACGTAGTATAAGTTCTTTGATGGGTCTATGAAGAAATTCAATAAGTTCAGATTGCAAAGTTTTCACGAAATATATAGGCGGGTGCGCGCACACGGTCGCGCACGAACGAAAGCCAAAAAAGCGGAGATAAACCCCCTTTATAATATGCTCCTGGAGCTCTTTTTGGTAGAATGAGTTAGTTCTGAAAAGAACTTTTTTTTTTTTTTTTTTAAAACAAGTGTTATGTTGTTTTTGATTTTTTAAACTTGCAACTACATTTTCATGTGTGACACAGGATCAAAATGAAATGAAGAAATTTATCTTTTCTCGGGGCATTTATGACTCTCAATTTTTAGTTTAGTAAGAATGAGGCTCTGCTCTCCGTACAGAAGAATTTCTCCACACTCGTTGCATTTCATGTGCACCGTTGCAAGATATGGTCTCAAGTCCATCACAGCACTCGATGGAGATACAGGTCGTCCACCAGAAGATGTGCTGGCCACCTCTGATGGTAATAGCCTGGCCAGGGCTCTTGTCGATGCCTTTGCAAATTCCACAGGGTGCACTTGTTTGACATGCCGCACCATGGTATGTATGGAAAAGGAATATTTTTTTCTTGGATTTCCTCTTGAGAGAACCGAATTGCATATCGTGCAGGTAACTTTTGGCGCATTCACTTTCTTTTGTTCTTCAGGATAAGTGAAAAATTGCCAAATAAAAGATTCCTTTTTTCTTTTTAAAGGTAGTCGCTCATTTCCTTCAGATTCGGAAGATGAATGCGGGGCGGCAGCCATTTCAGCAAAGTCTTCCAAAGGGTGTTCAACGTCGTTCTCTTTTGAGAGTAGAAAAGATAGTGAGAGAAGTGGGTGGAGTGCTCCGTGTAAATTGCAGAATAGAAACTACTAAGAACCAATTGGAAGTGTTGTTTTCAAGTCACATGACTTCACATGCGCGTCTCAGGACGTGTACGCGGTGATAGTATCTGGTCACGTACGCCATTTGGAAGTAGCGGTCTAATTCAGCGAAGTTTCAAAACGTGAAAAGGAGTAAATCCAAACATATCCGGATTTAATATATCTTCTGAGCTCGATTCAAGCATACAATTGTTAAAGTATAAAACCTTTTATATTTTTTTTTAAATACCAAGGTGTGTACATTCGGTCACACACGAAAGTTTAAAAAGACATTCGGCTCCATTTAATGAAAGTTTTCATAATATTAAAAAAAAAGCCTAGGTTTAGTCTCTTTGACGTAGTATAAGTTCTTTGATGGGTCTATGAAGAAATTCAATAAGTTCAGATTGCAAAGTTTTCACGAAATATATAGGCGGGTGCGCGCAGTCGGTCGCGCACGAAAGCCTGGAAATGCGCTATCCATTTTATTGAGAACTGTTGCCGAGAGTGCGCACACCGGGTCGTGCACGAAAGTTTAGAAAGGCTATTTTTATTTACAGGCAAATTTTAATGCGTTGAAAAAAAGGCAAGGTACAGACTTTCTAATTCTGTATCGCTTTACAAGGAGTCTCTATGCAACTTGAACAGTGAAGAAAACGGCTTGTTTCCGAAAAAAATATTTTCAGAACTTTATTGACAAAAATATAGGTTGTATACACGAGATATTTCTGAATTAGCATTTTAAAAACCAATGAAATTCACTGAAAAAACCATAGGTTTTACACACGTTATAGTTAGGAAGTAGCATTTACAAAACCTATGAAATTCACTGAAAAAACCATAGGTTTGACACCAGTTATAGTTAGCTGGAAATTTTACTGATATAAAACCAATGAAATTCCATGTTATAGTTAGTTGGACTCACTATAACTTGCGCGTGTAATGCACTGCTGATGACGTCACATATTACATCACTCATGACAAAATTGTTTTGACCACCTCCATTTCTGTCTTTGGCATATATTTGAATATACCAAGGCAGTCTGAGGAAAAAGTGCCATTAATTGCTCAAAGGTGTCCTTTAAAAGCATTTCCAGACCTACACCAGTCAAAGTGCCCAAGTCATTACCTCCACAGTGCACAATTAACAGGTCAGGTTTTGGCAAATGCATAAAGGTTTTCACCAATGGTATCAATTGGTGACATTTTAATCCTCTGTGGCCAAACCACTTAATTTCCACATCTTGTAAATTGAGGTTAGGTAAATTCCTGCTTTCAACGTACCTTTGAGCCCAGTGAATATAACTATGACCAACAATCCAGACAGAAAACATGGTGAGAGAAGGTTCTCCTGCAGTCAGATGAAGTGTGGCAATGAAATGGCAGTTGAAAAAATGAGAGTGTAAAATGAAAAAAAAACTGTGGAGTTTCTGTGTTCATGAAGCAGTAACAGTGATTGGTGGATTTTGATTGATGAAAACAGAAAGTTAGGGTGCACAGATGTGTTCTTTGAAAGATGTATTTTGAGTGGTCAATAAAAAATCATTAAATGAAAGAATGCACTGGATATGCAGGTGCACTGAGAGTTCAGAGTTCAATTGCAACATTGTTGTGTGAACTTGCAAACACCAGAGTTTTTCCAAGAGGTGGTTGCTATGGAAAATAGGCAGAAAGGGCAGAGGGGGAAGGGTTTTCATTTGAAAAAAAGTGAGGGAAGAGTTTTGATTGGGTGACATGAGAAATATGTGTGAAGAATTACAGCATTTCTGTGCTTTTGATAGCTGCAGACTCTGGAGTGCATACCTTTTGCTCTGCTGAAGACAAATTGGTGTGTTTCTTAGACTGTTTTCAAACTCAAAGTATTTGCTAAGGTGAGAAAATATTTCTTTAATTTAGATAGAGAATAGTGTGCTTTAAGGAGAAAATTATGATTTATGTGGCGCAAATTGCTTGTAAATATGCTCTCACATGTGCATGGAAAATTTTGATTTTGAATGTTTGTGTTACATAGCCATGTTAAAAGTGACCCAACCATGCTGGAAAGCCAATCAAAAAATGCTTTCATGTGTTTTAATGACATTTTAAGTCATTTTCCCATGTGCAGTGTTTAGAAATTATGATTTGAAAATCGTTTTTGGGAAAAAGGAATTGTTTTTAAATTCATGACAAGGACATAATGGTGTATGGTTCTTTATAAGGCAATTGACTGTCCCTGATGTTATTTTTCTCATTTTAGTGTAAGACCTTTCTCTGTGGCGCAAATTGCTTGTAAATATGCTCTCACATGTGCATGGACCTTCGCAGAAGCGTGTCTGCATTTACCTTGGGCACTGCTGTTTCTTCTTCGTGTCTGTCGCTGCCGGGTGCTGGGCTCCTGACGCCGTTGGTGATCCCTGTTGACGGCGCCTCACACCATCTTGGCTGCCGAGGGGAGGAACTACGGTTCCCAGCATCCATAGCGGCCGGACACCACCGCCACTTCCTGTCCCGCGCACCAGGAGGTGCACAAAATCGAGGAGCTCCCTCGGTGGAGCGGGGACCTTCGCAGAAGCGTGTCTGCATTTACCTTGGGCACTGCTGTTTCTTCTTCGTGTCTGTCGCTGCCGGGTGCTGGGCTCCTGACGCCGTTGGTGATCCCTGTTGACGGCGCCTCACACCATCTTGGCTGCCGAGGGGAGGAACTACGGTTCCCAGCATCCATAGCGGCCTGACACCACCGCCACTTCCTGTCCCGCGCACCAGGAGGTGCACAAAATCGAGGAGCTCCCTCGGTGGAGCGGGGACCTTCGCAGAAGCGTGTCTGCATTTACCTTGGGCACTGCTGTTTCTTCTTCGTGTCTGTCGCTGCCGGGTGCTGGGCTCCTGACGCCGTTGGTGATCCCTGTTGACGGCGCCTCACACCATCTTGGCTGCCGAGGGGAGGAACTACGGTTCCCAGCATCCATAGCGGCCGGACACCACCGCCACTTCCTGTCCCGCGCACCAGGAGGTGCACAAAATCGAGGAGCTCCCTCGGTGGAGCGGGGACCTTCGCAGAAGCGTGTCTGCATTTACCTTGGGCACTGCTGTTTCTTCTTCGTGTCTGTCGCTGCCGGGTGCTGGGCTCCTGACGCCGTTGGTGATCCCTGTTGACGGCGCCTCACACCATCTTGGCTGCCGAGGGGAGGAACTACGGTTCCCAGCATCCATAGCGGCCGGACACCACCGCCACTTCCTGTCCCGCGCACCAGGAGGTGCACAAAATCGAGGAGCTCCCTCGGTGGAGCGGGGACCTTCGCAGAAGCGTGTCTGCATTTACCTTGGGCACTGCTGTTTCTTCTTCGTGTCTGTCGCTGCCGGGTGCTGGGCTCCTGACGCCGTTGGTGATCCCTGTTGACGGCGCCTCACACCATCTTGGCTGCCGAGGGGAGGAACTACGGTTCCCAGCATCCATAGCGGCCGGACACCACCGCCACTTCCTGTCCCGCGCACCAGGAGGTGCACAAAATCGAGGAGCTCCCTCCGCGTCGCGGACGCGCGCGGACGTCGCCGGGCGGAGCCCGGGCAGAGGGCGGGCCGTCTGTGGCCGTCCGGGGACGACAGGGGACGGGCGGGCCACCCCCCTAAGAACATCTTAACCGTAAGTGTCATACCTAGGCGCAAACATGGGTGATTCCACTACCATAAACACCCACATTGATATATCCTCCCAGGATGCTGATACCTCTGCCTCAGTCTCCCTGATCACATCTTTTGAAACACTAATTGAAACCGCTTTCAATGAAATTGTAGAGACAGAGAGGAGGTTTTCAATGGGTCCTTATATGACTAACAACATACCAAGTGCTTCCGGAAATACCCATATTACCCCCGAGATTACAGTGGTTAAGCCACCACTTCCACCTGCAGCCGTGCCTACTGTATCGGAAGACGAAAACACAGTTATATATATAGCTACAGATTCTGCCCTATTAAGAACTACAGCAGTTAGCCAACTGGCACCTCTGTCTAAAGAAACCACCCCTATTAGCATACCTGTTTCCCAGGGGGATGTCATTACCCTGGATGTTACGGAGCCCAGCAGTAACAAACCAGGAGGGTGGAAAAGGAAACGATGCATCATTAAGCAAAGTACTAATAAAAGAAAACAACCCTCATCAAACAAGCGTCAGCCTACTCCCCAAAGCCTGTGGAACAAACAAAAATCTCTGGGGGTGGCAACTGTACCCACGGAGGAAAAAGACTCTATGGATATAGACAATACATCTTTTTCACCCATAACCCACCCTGATGGGAACGGTAATACTGTTTGGACCCAAACAACACTAATGGGAGATAATTATAACTTTTCCAAGCAGAATGGGAACTTTATTGAAACTATAGTAGACACTATTTTTAATCGAGTAGAGAAACTTATGATCAACCAATTTAATAATGTTTTTAAAAGACTGGACAGATTGGACAACCTGGTCAAAAATGTTGAAGCCAAAAGAAAGGGGTCTATTAGCCTGGACCAAATTAGAGCCGACCGTCTTCTAAAGGATCTTGAATCCTTAAGCAACACCCTTTCATCAAAAACACAGGCTGCTTGCATTGTATTGAATAAGGGAACAAAAAACCTGGAATCATCATCATCATCGCCCATTACACAACCTCCAGCCCAACCACGAACTGTTAATGCAGGGGCTAAGTGTGTAAAACCTAGTATGGCTGTTAAAACCATCCCTACCCCTGCACCAAGGAAAATCACCCCTTTGGCCACTACTAACAAAAGTGTAACCAGCAAGGATGACTACCTTACCCAACCTATTACAGCCACAACATCAGCTGCAAACGATAACATAGGTTCTACCCAAGTAAGGTTAAATAAGTCCTACAAAAACGAAGGGCCGGTGCGTCCTTTACACTTACCACCGGATGCCTGCCCATTTGTTTTGATTTTGGCAGGAGTACCAGTGCTGAGGGAGGATCAGGGGGAAACCTGGGTTCAACTCCGAAACAAATGTATAGACTGGCTAACTAAACATAAAGGGGTCGGATATGACATATCAAGAGAAATAATATCAGCCCGCAGGGTGCCTTGGATTGGACCACTACCTAAAGATAAGGATGGAGATTGTGTAGTTCTTAATTTCAAAAATTCAGGAACTGTAAGACATCTGCTTAATATAAGTGGTAACTGTTCAGCTATTTCTACGGTTGTAACTATGCTACCTTTAAGCTACTTTTACAGACAGCCACCTATGCAATTCCAACCGCCTTTAATGCATTTTTATCCTCTACCAAGGCACCCTCAGCCACCAGCCATGCATTTCCAGCCAGTTGCTTTCCCCTTCAATACATTTAATAGATTTGCACCCCTGTCAGGTTTGGATATGTTGGACTGACCATCTCTAATTAAGCCAGCCTACTCAGTTGCTTCCTTATCATCTGTCACCAACGGAAATCAGACAGATATAAATTCCCTGATAGGAAATCCTGTAAGAGGCCAATCTACGAATCATAAGTCCTCGGACTCTGTACTTTCCGTTGTGAGTTGGAATATAGCGGGTCTTAACTCCAAACTGAAAATCAAAGAATGGCTTGACTGGGTGAAAACTAATTGTGACTTGTTGTTGCTCCAGGAAACTTGGTGTTTAACTGACCCTACAATGGAGGGCTTCTGCTGCTATAACTCAAAGGCCTTAGCCTCATCTATGGGACGGCCAAGCGGGGGGCTATCCATTTGGTCTAAGATAAAACCAGGGGTACAAATCAAAACGATACCAACACCAGGCAAAAGTTTTATGGCTGTAAAATACATTAATAGGATGATTTTATGTATAATTAATTTTTATAATAATGATTTTGTTAATCATCCCAATGGAAATTTTTTGTCCTTGTTTGGTTTTATTGATGATATCGTTGAGGGTTTGAAATATGGTAATTATGATGGTATTTGTATAGGGGGAGATTTTAATGCACATATGTATCGCACGAGTGCTCCGTGTCAAAATGGTGAGGAATTAAAGAACATATTAGCCTCACGTAACTTAGTGAACGCCATTGAAATCGCTGGTACTAGCGCCGAAACAAAATTCGCACCCACCTATATAGGCCAAGGCTGCGCCTCAACGATTGATTATGTATTTCTTTGTCCATCTCTGTGTAATATAATTAGAAAAGCTGAGGTTATTTGTAGTACATATAGTGACCACTATCCGCTAAGAATACATCTAGACCATCCTCAGACAAGAAAGGCTGCATTAAAGGTTGAGAGTGGCCCACAAAATCTGGTACTGTCTACTGATAGACTTAGACTAATATGGAAAGGGGCGGACAACAAAGCTATTCTAGCCAATGTAATCAGAAAGCACCCAGTGTTAATAGACATCTGTCTGTCCTTTGAGAGCACCGATGAAGTGTTGATTGGGGCATTTGGTAATCTCTGTGGGGCAGTGAGAAGGGAATCCTCTAAACCATCTAGGCCCAACACAGACCACAGCCCACGCTGGTTTGATTCCGCGTGTTCTAAAGCCAATAGGGAATTGAGGGCGGCCTTACAACTAAACCCTAGGGATTTTAACCTAGTGAGAGAACTAAGAACTAAATATAAACTCGCCCTACGGACAAGAACAGAGGCTTTAGTGGTTAACCATTGGGAGTTACTAATACGGAATGTCTCTCTAAAAGACACCGCGGGGTTCTGGAAAGAAGTCAAATCACTCAGGTCTTTTGGTTCTAACATCCAACCAATTAACTGTAACATCAATGGAGAGGACTGGGTGGAGCACTTCTCCAAAATCTACAACATAGCTGCCCCTAGCATAGATTCTATTTTGCCTATAAACAATAATGATCAACTGAACTTCTCAATATCTGAGGTGGAGGATGCAATTTCTGATAGTGCTAGTAATAAAGCCCCTGGCCCTGATGGTCTTTCTATCGACCAGATCAAATCGGAAATTAACTTTTGGGCCCCCCTATTATGTAACTTATTTAATCATTTGACCGATAGCTCCATCCCCGAAACCTGGTCGAACAGCGTCATCGTACCAATATTTAAGAAAGGTGACAGGGCCGATCCGGCCTGTTACCGACCGATTTCGCTGATCGACAATACATTAAAAGTCCTTGGTAGGGTATTATTTAAGAGAATAAGGGATTGGGCCGAAGATAATAATGTGTTACACTGCAGCCAATTGGGGTTTAGAAGCCATGTGGGCACTGTTGAGCAGTGTCTCAACTTGAACCTAATCATGGCCAAATATATTATCGTTAAAAAGTCCCCACTTTATTTAGGTTTCATGGATCTGAGTTCCGCTTTTGATTTTGTTAACCGCTCTAGGTTATGGTCACAATTGCTGGAATATGGTTTAGATGATTCTTTAGTACATTTCCTTTCATATTTACACAGGGATCTTAAGGCAAAAGTACGCATTAACAATGAAGGTGAATTATCTGGTGACATTTCCATCCAAAGAGGAGTCCGGCAGGGCTGTGTACTCGCCCCTTTACTTTTTATTTTATATATCAATGGGCTGAGCCCTGCTCTGAGTAAGAACACTAAGGATGTCCCAATTATTAATGGTTCCCCTATCACTACCTTACTTTACGCGGATGACGCTGTATTGATGGGGCGTACCCCAAATGCGTTGCGCTCATTAATTACAGGGTTTGTTGTTTTTATGTCTGATTTAGGTTTGAATACCAATTTTAAAAAATCATTTATCATGAATTGTGGTTTAAAAAGATATAATATCCTTTCAATCAAAAGTGGCGAAAATGAACTAAAATGTACAAGTACCTTCCCCTATTTAGGGTTATTATTCTCTAATACTGGCTCGTGGCAGCATCACACTGCCCTCGCAAGAAATAAGATTGGCAAATCAATTAATTCAATTTTATCTCTTCGCCAACCGAGAGTGGCAGATGTGATTACCCCATTGTTAAATATTTATCGTACCCAATGTCTGCCAACTGGGACATACGGATCCAAAGTGTGGGGCTATTGTAATAGCTTGCCTCTGCAGCTAGAGGAAAATAGATTCTGTAGGAAGGTATTGGGTGGTATTTCTTGCACGCCCATCTTTATCTGCCACCAAGAACTTAAGTTGTCATACATAGCTGATTTCATAAAGTCAAGGCCTACGCTTTTCTGGTTAAAAACCTGGACAAATCCAGCAGCTTCCTTGACCCGTAGCATAATTTTAGACTGTTTATCTCATGAACGATCCAACCTTATACCTTGGCTAAATGCGGTCAAGAATAGTCTAATTAGTGTTGGACATGGTTCCCTGTTTAGCTCACCAAATACCATTGTGCCCGCCCATAAGAACATTGTAAAACGGGCACTATATGAGTTATACAAAGAGGAACGCTTGAGAACTGAATTAATGAAACCAGCTATTATTAAATATCTTCCACTAACTGTGACTAACAATATTGTTTTAAATGAATCCTCCAAACCCTGCAGATATCTGACATTACCGATAGGTAGATGGAATCGGAGCCTCTTATTCAGGTTCCGTGATGGCAGTATTGTAAATTTATTGAGCTTTCCACTCGGCTATAACAAAAATCTAGAAGAGCTTGAATGCCAGTGTTCTGTCGGTGGGAAACAAAGTTTATTGCATTATTTTATTTTCTGTGGCCACTATAAATTGTATATCCATCATTACCTATTGCCAATTTTCAGAAAATACAATCTAAGAGATTTTAAATTGGCATTTAAATTTTTGCAAATGCTACCAACCGATGATGTCACATTTACCGTAAGCTGCTTCATAAAATCCTGTGTTAAATCGAGGGCAAGTATGGAACATGCATAACGGTCTTTGGACGCATAACGCACTTTAAACTTTAAATACAAACTATATAGAAATTTATGAATGTTTTTCTAAACTGTTTGTGGTATAATTCTATGTAATATGCACTTTTTGCCATATATGCTGCTCATGTCTAATTGGGATGTATTTTAACATTTTTAACTTTTAACTTTGTATATGTCTTCACGTATTTTAAAAGATTCATTCTGTATGTACTTTTATGGATTTTTCAGAATCCGAATAAAGATCATTTCATTCATTCATGTGCATGGAAAATTTAGATTTTGAATGTTTGTGTTACATAGCCATGTTAAAAGTGACCCAACCATGCTGGAAAGGCAATCAAAAAACGCTTTCATGTGTTTTAATGACATTTTAAGTCATTTTCTCATGTGCAGTGTTTTGAAATTATGATTTGAAAATCGTTTTTGGGGAAAAGGAATTGTTTTTAAATTCATGACAAGGACATAATGGTGTATGGTTCTTTATAAGGCAATTGACTGTCCCTGATGTTATTTTTCCCATTTTAATGTAAGACCTTTCTCTGTGGCGCAAATTGCTTGTAAATATGCTCCCACCTGTGCATGGAAAATTTTGATTTTGAATGTTTGTGTTACATAGCCATGTTAAAAGTGACCCTACCATGCAGGAAAGCCAATCAAAAAACGCTTTTATGTGTCTTAAGGACAATTTAAGTAATTTTCCCATGTGTAGTGTTTTGAAGTTATGATTTGAAAATCGTTGTTGAGGTAAAGGAATGTTGTTAAAATTTATGTGCGCCATATGCCCCCAAATTTCTTTTTTAGGGTTGCAGCAGGGTGTTCTTGAGACACCCCTGCACCTTTGGAATAAATTCCTAATTTGTGATGAGCAAATTGTTAATCGCAAATTGCACCTTCATTTATATGAGCCTCCTAGCCCATGGAAATGAATGGGTAAAATAGCAATTAGCAATTTGCTCATTGCAAATTAGGAATGGTAAAGAATTGCTATTATTTCCTTAAAATTCGCTATTTAGGAAATGCAAAATAGTTTGATGATACATATGGCGGTTGATCTCTAACAAGATAAGAAGCTTATGGATTCATTTATGGTGACTGGCGCAATGAAGTAGACATCACTTACTTCTTTGGTAGAGCTTTACATATATTATCTCCTCTGTATTCTTCATCAGGCGTAAATTTAATCTGCAAGCCTGAGTAGGCCTCACTTTAAACAAACCTCTGGATAGGCTACATCTTATTGTTATCCTGTATTAATCATTTAAAATGCTAGGGACAGATTTATGATAGGTGTATACCTCTTTTGCGCCACTTAGAAAACATTGTCCATGGGGAAATGACTTAAAATGTCCTTAAGACACATGAATGTGTTATTTTAAAACGTTTGCAATTTTTTTGGGTCACTTTCAACATGGCTATGTGACTGAAACAGTCAAAATCTAAATTCGCAATGCACAGGTGGGAGCATATTTACAAGGAATGTGCTTCATGGGGAAAGGTCTTATAATGTAATATGGGAAAAATGACATCAGAGACACTGAAATGCCTTATAGAGAAGCATACACCATTATGTCCTTGTCATAAATTTGCAAACCATTACTTTTCCCCAAAAACGATTTTCAAATTATATTTTGAAAACACTGCACATGTGGAAATGACTTAAAATGTCAATAATTCAAAATTTGCGATTCCTTAAATGCAATGTATCAAAAAAAAATATGTAAAAAATGATATTAAGGATTTGGAAACTACCACCAACTTCTAGTTTGTGGTAATTTGCGAATTCTTTTCAAAAAGCATTTTTTTCAACAAAAAAAAAGGTCCCATATGACGCCCATACATGCCATTAGGGCATGTAGGTGTGCCATATGCTCCCAAATTTCTTTTTCAGGGGTGCAGCAGGGTGTTCTTGAGATACCCCTGCACGCTTGAAAAAAATCCTATTTTGTGATGAGCTAATTGCTAATCACAAATTGCAACCTTCATTCCTATGAGCCTCCTAGCCCATGGAAATGAATGGGTAATTTGCAATTAGCAATTTGCTCATTGCAAATTAGGAATAGTAAAGAATTGCTATTTATTCCTTAAAATTTGCTATTTAGGAAATGCAAAATAGTTTGATGGTACATATGGTGGTTCATCTGTAACAAGATAAGAAGCTTAGGGATACATTTATGATGACTGGCGCAATAAAGTGCACATTACTTACTTCATTGGTAGTCCTTTATATGTATTATCTCCTCTGTATTCTTCATCAAGCGTAACTTTAATCTGCAATCCTGAGTAGGCCTCACCTTAAACAAACCTCTGGATAGGACACACTTTATTGTCATCCTGGATTAATCATTTAAAATGCTAGGGACAGATTTATGATAGGTGTATGCCTTTTTTGTGCCACTGTGCGTCACTTTTATGATGCAGCGGTGGTGCAAAAGATTTGCTATGAGGCGACAACATTACAAATTGATGCATTTAGGCAGATATGTCATGGTGTAAAAAAAACGTACCACATAAAACCCAAGCAGCAGTGATGCAAAAGATGCACCATGTCGCAAGACAGGCCTCACTTGGGGCCATATGTATCAAGCTAATTAGCATTTGCAAAGATCAAAATTCTATGAATTTCGGCCTTTGCGAATGTTAATTAGACAAATGGTATGTATCAAACAACTTTGATGCAAAATAAGGAGTAGCAAAATTTGCTATTCCTTATTTTGCGATTGCACTGAAGCATTTGCAAATTTTGTGACTACTTAAATGCAATGTATCAAACAAAAACTATGTAAAAAATGACATTAAGGATTTGGAAACTATTGTGGTAAATTGGTGGTAATTTGTGAATTCTTTTCAAAAAGCTTTTTTTCAAAAAAACAAAAGGTGCCATATGACGCCAACACATGCCCTTAGGGCATGTATGTGTGCCATATGCCCCCAAATTTGTTTTTCAGGGGTGCAGCAGGGTGTTCTTGAGACACCCCTGCACCCTTGGAAAAATTCCTAATTTGTGATGAGCAAATTGCTAATCGCAAATTAAACCTTCATTCATATGAGCCTCCTAGGCCATGGAAATGAATGGGTAACTTGCAATTAGCAATTTGCTCATCGCAAATTAGGAATGGTAAAGAATCGCTATTTATTCCTTAAAATTCGCTATTTAGAAAATGTAAAATATTTTGATGATACATATGGCAGTTCATCTGTAACAAGATAAGAAGCTTAGGGATAGATTTATGATGACTGGCGCATCACCAGGGATGTGACAGTCATCCTGCGCCACTGTTCCGCCACCCATGTTGTGCTGCATTTACAATGCGGCGCAGCATGGGGCAAAAACGGAACAGATGCGTGACGCATCTGTGCCGTAAAGGTGGCGCATTGCTGGAGTTGTATCGCAAGTGCGATGCAGCTCCAGCAAGGCTCAGGGGTGCCCCATCTCCACAATGCTGCGTCAAGACCTATGCCAGCTTCAAGCAGGCGCAGGGTTTTGACGCAGCTTTCTCCTATCTGATTGTAAATGCGGCACACCATGGGTGGTAAAGCAGTGGTGCACATTAACTGGTGCATGCCTGGGGATGTGCCATTTAATATAAATCTGCCCTTTAACATTTAAGTATGTGCAGGGGACACAGAGTCGGTGAGGCTTATCCAAGGTTAAGAAGAGATGAGTCCTGTTCAGTGAAAAATTAGACATAGGCTTCACCTGCTCAGCATTGCTGGACATGGCTAAATAATAGCTGCAAAATGTTAATCTTGTTGAACAATTTTACTATTATAATCTCTGAGATTTGTTTCTTACTCTGCAACATCTCATTGTTGTTATCTTTCTTTAAAGATAAAGACAACCTCAACATGAGCGACAATCTGCAATCAGTTGATTTTGACCTCATCATTGAACTTGTAATTGAAACATCAGTGGATGTTGATCCATTGGATGATTTAAATCCTGAGGATGAAGAAGAGCGTGATGAGGATGCAGATTTGTCCGAATTATATGATATAGGATGGGAAGCTGACCTGCTTGAGCCTTTGGAATTATAAACATTTATTTTTAAAATGTATAATCAATAAAAAGTAAAAAGGTAAACCGTTTAATTTAAAAATAAAGACACCTTCAAAAACAGGTTATGTGTAGTGTCTTCAATAAAATATTAAAATATGCTCATAAAATTAGATCAGATTCACATATAAAATAGCATAGGTAACATAAATATAAATGTCATTTCTTTTCTGGTATTTCTGTATTGTAAAATTGCCAATGACTAAAAAATCTTCAAATTAAAATGTCAAGTAGTGTGTTATGTTTTTGATCACTATTACTGATTTACTGTTTGATAATAATGTTTATTAACATTTTTTATTATATTTTTCCTCAGATTCAACTGCAGATCATTTCAAGATTTCACCATGCCTACAATACAAAGACAGATAAAGGCTGCAAAACGTCAAAGACAGCAGGTGAAAAAAAAAACGCAGCAGTCCTCTAACAAAAAGATTTCTCAAGCCACGAAGAAAGCACCGGGTAAGAGCTCTAAATATTTCATAAGAAATATTTGTAATAAAAAAAAATTACTACAGAAAATGTTTCAGTCCATAACACGAGAAGGAAATCAAATGGAAAGAAAAGGACAATGAAAAATGTTACTGCTAGAGCAAGAGATAAATCTGTGCATGATAGTAGAAGGAAACAACAGTTTAGGGAGATTTGTAAACGAATGTTCCGCAACAGGATAATTGGCAATTTGTTAAAAAATATTAAGAAAGGTCAACAGAAACTAGTTTTTTATAAGAGAAAAAAAAAAGTTGAGAAAGTTATTGATCAGGCATTTGAAATTAAACGTAAGTTATTTATTTTGATAATCAATAGAATTAGGAAGCTAAACAAGGCAATTTTTGATTTCAAAAGAAATAGTAGATGGAAGAGAATAGTTAATCGTAGTAATTTTTGTGAAGTTTTTTCTGGAGAATGGATGCATAGTTCAAGCTGTGAGGCATTTTTTAATGAAGAGAGTTATTTCCAGGATAATGATTTGGTGCATGCAGTTGACACCAGTGGTCGTGCTTATGAAGTGAAAGATGGTTGTCCAGTTGAAAAAGAAAAACTTGTGACAACAGAGGCAGAAGAGTTGTTAGGTAATGAGGTTTTAGGAAGACGTGCTAAGGGTCCTGTGTACACCTGGAAGTGTAGTAGTATTTGCAGTGTGCGACAGGATTCCATCAATTTGCTTTGTGATTTTGTACGGTCATTTAACAAAAAAAGTTTGAAGCAGAAAATGATGTTGTTGCAAGAATTAGATCCTTGCAGAGTAAGAGAAGTGACAGGTTTGCATGGTCATTCACTGGCTTGTCTTTCCAGGAGAGTATGCCAGAGTGTTTTTCATCATTTCAGGATGCTAGCAGTGCATCATAACAAAGTGAGGAAATTAGTTAGAATGTTGTATTATGCTAAGAGTCCAGCAATTATGCTGAAACAATTATGCGCTGCTCTTTTGCATGGTTCTGAAATAGATGTGAAGAATATATGTGAAGAAATTGAGTTTTGTTACTTTGGAAGTAAAGAGGAGAATGTTGAAATTGAGCAAGAAGTAGAGGGTCATTTGGAAGATAGTGTACAGGTTTCCAGTACAGATAATTTCCAGAGGGAAATTGCGACGTTTGACGTGAAATCAAGTGAGAGGCCTAATTTCACTTGTGTGTGTTGTAGACGCACTTATTATAAGAATCAGACTAAGTTAGTGGATTTATATGCAAAAAGTGAAAGGGAAAATAATAGTGAATGGAAGGATTTTGCAACATACTTGATGGTAGAAAATTGTTTTGATTTGGGATTGGATCAACGTGTGTGTACTTATTGTTGTAACAAATTAAAACAAAACCAGATGCCTGCTAGAGCAGTTCATAATAATCTGGAATTGGTTGAGATTCCTTCTGAATTGAAGGACTTAAATACTTATGAATCTATTTTGATTCAAAGTATCCATCCCTTTCAGGCTATTGTAAGAATGGAGCCAAAGACAGGGAAATTGCCTCCATCAGATTTACAGAGAGGATTAAAGGGAAGAGTTGTTTATTTGCCTCTAGATTTGAAGAAAAACATTAACACAATTGGAGTAGAAAAAGTGGAAGAGGAACCTCTGGTTATCTTAGTTAATGGGGTTCCGACAAAGAATAAGAAAATATGGCAAGATTTAGTAGATGTTAGGAAAGTTAAAAAGGCAACATTGTATTTGAAAAAAAATAATAAATACTATAAGAATGTATATGTTGCAGAAGAGGAAGTAAGTGAGGAAGAGGATAGCGATTTGTGTGCTGGTCAAATTGAGAAAGTAGAACCCTCTACTAGTGAAGAAATATATGAACATTATAGTGTTCATCCTTTGCATTCCAAGGAAGTCGTGGGGAATGCTATTGAGTTGTTTCAAATGAAACAAGCCAAAGGGAGTCCCATTAGTGTTTGGGAGGAAAGTTTGGAAGCTCGGTGTTTCCCACAGCTTTTTCCAACAGGTCAGGGAGGAAGATATGATGAGCGACCTCATCAAATTCCTGCTTCTGAATACCGGACTTTGCGATTGTATGCAGGAGATGCTAGGTTTCGACAATGCATTCCTTATTTGTTTCATCTCCTGTTTGAAAGCGATCTGTCTGGACTGTCATATGCAGTGAACCACATCTTGAAAAGTGGTATACACATGCAAAACATCTCGGCAAGTGATTTTATGGATAAAGTGAATGTCCAAGATAGTATTTTGGATTCTCACCTGATTAATCTCATGGCGTGTCAGCGTGGTACTAATGAGTACTGGTACCGTCGTCATGGTGATTTAAAATGTATGCTGAGGAACTTAGGTACTCCCACATGGTTCCTCACTCTGAGTTGTGCCGAGTATGGCTGGGAAGACTTACTTCAATTTCTACGAGAGGCAAATGCTAACGTAGATAACATCGAATTCAAGACACCCGGAGAACTGTGCTCTTTGGATCCAGTCAATGTATGTAGGTACTTCAATCATAGATTTGAAGCTATGATGTCTTTCATCATGAATAAGAAGAATCCACCTCTTGGAGAGGTGTTGGATTTCTTCTAGAGAAAGGAGTACCAAGCAAGAGGTGCTCCTCATATACATATGTTGCTGTGGATCAAGGATGCACCTAAATTTGGAACGGATCCAGAAGACTCAGTGATGAGTTTCATCCAACAGTATTCTACGTGTGCTGTTCCAAACGCAAAGGAGAAGAAAAGCCTAAGAGAAAAAGTTCTGCGTTTCCAAAGCCATCGATGTGGAAAGTACTGCCGTCGTAAATTCCGAAACAAAGACAAGTTCTACACCAAATGTCGTTTCGGCTTTCCACGACCGGTGATTTCTAAAGGAAGAGTAAACAGTTTGATGTCTTCGCTGCGACATAATGTGATGAAGAAATCACCTAAAAACACATACAATTTGAAGAGGAACGAAGAGTCCAAGTACATCAACGACTACAACCCGGTGATTTTGTCCATGTGGAATGCTAACATGGATATACAGTTTGTGGCTGATAACTGTATGGCTGTGGCTCGGTATGTGACGTCTTACATCACCAAAAAAGAGAAGACAGAATTGAAGGATATGTGGGAGGACATTTCCCATGAAAAGAGCCTCAGCAAGAAGTTGTACAGTTTCAGTCTGAAGATGTTGTCGCATCGAGAAATCGGAGCGTACGAATGTTCTGACCGGTTGTCTTCAGCAAGTCTCTATGCCAAGTCCAGGAGTATCGTTTGGGCGAGTCTTGGTCTTGCTGCAACGCGTAATCGAGTTCTCAAACCTGTGCGGGAAATTGAGTATTTGGCGGAAAAGGAGCCAAACAGTACCGACATTTTGAAGACAAACATGTTGGATACATATTATCCAAATCGAAGCAGTCACCTCGAGAATGTTTGTCTGTATGAGGTTCTGCAAAATTACATATTCAAGAGGAACATCAAAGAAGATACTGAGAAAGGAGTGTATGCTGTAATAGGAAGTGAGGGATGTCTGGTCAAGCAAAGAAAATGCCACTTGATAAACCATCGAAAATTGAGTGGCGAATGTCCTGAAAAAAAGGAGTTTTTCTATTTAGCACTTTTGCAACTTTTCAAGCCTTGGCGTGCAGAAGAGGAACTGCTTGGAGATTTCCTCTGTTACGAAGACTCTTTCAATGCCGCCAAGGAGACCATAGAATGTCCTGCTTTTCCCAAATATGTAGAAATGTTGAATGCGGAAATTGAGCAGGAAGCAACGATTGCAGCCGAGATTGCCAGAGACAGTTCTCAGGACAGTCAGAGTTCTGCTTCATTGAGTCAGGATCCACTAGGAGGACCTGTTATCGAAAATGAAGCTGCCACTGCTATGAATGAAGTGGAAAGAGCCATGGCACATGCTCAAGAGGATGCGGTTAACTTAGAAGAGTTGGAAAGGCAACTCAACGTTGAGCAGAGGAAAATATATGACGAAGTTACCATGCAAATTGATCATGGATTAAGTCATGATAAGAAAGAGTGCTCATGTACGTCGTTGAAGCCTGTCCGACTGTACGTGAGTGGAGAAGCGGGAACTGGAAAAAGTTTCCTCATTAAAGCAATTTCATGCTATTTGCAGGAAAGGACAGAGTCATCGCTGTCTTGTGTTGTCACTGCTCCAACTGGACTGGCAGCACATAATATTAAAGGGATTACTTTACATCGTTTACTGATGCTGCCAGTGGAGCATGACAACAAATTAGAATATCACAAGCTATCTGGAGATGCTTGTTTTGAAGTTTCAAGAATCTTGAGGAAAATGAAACTTCTTATCATTGATGAAGTAAGCATGGTTTCCAATGTCATGCTTGCCTTTGTGCATTTGAGGATGCAAGAAGTTCTCAAAACAGAGTATGATGTGTTATTTGGTGGCAAACACATCATTGTTTTTGGAGATCTTTTGCAGCTGACACCAGTGAAAGGGCAACCTGTGTTCAAAATGCTCACGCATGAAGATACCAGGAAGTGCCTAGGCAGCATTGGCAACGTCAATATATGGTTAAACTTCAATTATGCTGAACTGCATGAAAATATGCGTCAGGCGAAGGATGAAGTTTACAAGACTATTCTACAAGATGTTAGAATTGGAAAAGTGACCGAGCATGGGAAAGAAGCTTTACATGCACGATTACTGTCAAATTTATATCCAGAACAAGATGTTGTGCCTGAGAATATTTTTCAGAAAATTACTGAAAAGAAATCTGGAATATGTTTGATGCCAACTCTTGCAGAATGTGTCAAATTTAACAACAAAATGTTGCATTTAGAAAAGCAAGAGATTGTGAAACTGGAAGCTATTGATAGAGTAGAGCATATGGGATCAACAATTATTTTGTCTGAGAATCTGAAAACAAAATTGGATTCATTAGAGAAGAGTATATCTAAAACTGCAGGTTTTGAAAAGACTCTGAATGTGTGCTTGAACTGCCGTATAATTTTAAGAAGGAATTTACATGTTGAAAGAGGTCTGGTAAATGGATCAATGGGCAATGTTGTTGATTTTGTGAAATACAGAAATAGAGATGGAATTGAATTTTTAAAAATTAAATTTGATGGCATTGAGGAAGTACAGCTAATTGCTCGTTGTTCTGCTAGATTTTTGCTTGTAAAAGACTTATATGTTCGCCGTAAGCAGTTTCCGGTTTGCTTGGCATATGCGGTGACAATCCATAAATCGCAAGGTTTAAGTGTAGACAGTGCATTGGTGAATATTGGCAGTTCTGTGTTCAAGGAGGGTATGGCATATGTGGCATTGTCACGAGTTAGAACTTTATCGGGATTGTACTTGATTGAGTGTGATGTCACAAACATTTGTGCAGATCTAGATTGTGTTAAGGAATACAATAGGTTAAGAAGAGAGTATGCGCCACATTTGCCTCAGTTTCCTTTGTTTGAGAAACGTCTGGTAGGCCGGAAACGAAGAAATGAGAACAATACTGGGGAGGTTATAGCAAAAAGACAAAAAGTGAATGAACCTAAAATTACAAGCAGAAACAAAAAGGATTCTGCTGAAGATGTTGTTGGTTTTCAGTTTGAAAACAGTTCTGGTGTCAACTGCTATGCTAATGTAGTAATTAATGTTTTGTTTTCTCTAAAAAATGTAAAAGAAGAGATTGTGGTCAATTCTGATCAAAGATTTTGCGGTTTGTTAAATTCTGTGTTAGAGAAATGTACCACTGATAGAAGAAACATAGAAAGTGTGTCTGAAATTCGAAATCTGTTAGACAGATGTTCAGGCCAGACACAATTCTCTCAAACTATTCAGCAAGATTGTCAGGAGTTTTTAATGTATATGCTTGATGTATTACATGCTGAAGGTGTAGATGTGGATCAGCTGTTTGGGCTTTCTTATCAATGGCAGCATGACTGCGAGAACTGTATGATATCAAGTACTACTAGTGTAGACTCAGAAAGATTTATATATTTAACTTTGCCAGACAGTAAATCAGTCTCCTTTAATAAGCTAGTAAAAGCTGCTAATCACAACATGGAGTGTAGCCAATGTAAATCTGAAATGATGTCCACATTATTTATACGAACATATGGCCAGTACGTCATTTTAATGTTCCAACGATGTAGGCCTGATGGAACAAAATTGACAACTTTAATAAAAATTTTTGTAGCTTCGCAGTTGTCAATATCAGGAAGGACTTTTGTAACTACAGCAATTATATATCATGACGGCCCTTCAATATCATCAGGACATTACACAGTTTATTTAAAGTCTAGAAATGGCTGGTCATTCTGCAATGATTCTGTTTTAATTTTCAAAAAAAAATTGCCGTATGACCTTAAAAACTCTTACCTGGTGTTTTTAAAACCAAAATTTTAGGGAAATAATCTCGGGATGTGCTCTGTGGAATTTCAAGAAGTTCTAATGGCTCCTACACAATTTGGCCTTGAGGATAAGTGTAGTTCAGAGACATAACTTCTAATCATAGGACTGGACATGATGGAGATATATGTGCACTTTGAATGAGTTCAGAAAAACTGTTTCTTTTTATAAGCTAATTGAAGCAGCCAATCAAAACATGGAGTAGAGGGAATGTAAGTCTGCAATGCTGTCTACTGTTTTACATTGCTTTGTGATTAAAAGTGATGTAGAGAATTAAATAATTGTACTAGTCATAAAGGTAGTGTAAGTCTGCTTCATAGTAAGTAGTATCAGTGTCATAGGAAATGTAGAACATGACTGAGCAAGAAGGGGAAGATATTACTATTCCAGGATTGTGAAAATGATCTTCAACATTTTAATTCTGAAAGTTGCGGAAATGCCAAATGATGGGATTGGCTTACAAGAAATCCAAGAGTTATAAATGGCTCTGACTAGATTTGGCCTTGTGGAAAATAGTGGTAGAGAGCAAGAAGTCATTTATTGCATGTAACGTGTTTTTAAAAACGATGGAGGTTTTCTTTCAGAAAGTGGCGGGCTGAAAGTAATAACAGCACAAAAGAGTGTAAGCTGTTCATAGGACATCCTTGGACGTCATGGAAAGTAAGTTAACTTTAAGGAGTTCTGAATTTTGATTTCTGATGTTGTATGGGTTTTTTAAACACAATCATTTTGATTGTGTTTTTTTTTCCCCGCTGTTACATGATGAATACCTTCAAGTCACTGTTTTTAGTGAATTTTGATACATTCTGAGAACAGCAAAAATAAACCATTTAACATGTATAATTAATTCTGTACTGTTTGCATTTATGATGTATATGTAGAACTGTGTAGGACGCATGGAGAAGGTGAGGCTTCTGTAAGTGTCAAAGTTGTTGCATGCAGTGCTGCACTTCTACGTATTCTTTCATATGCTGGACTACATCTGCACAATGAGATACCTAAGCAAAGGAAACACAAGTGATGTGATTATGAAATGAGCAAAATAAATTGCACATATTTGAATTACATCACCTGTGTTTCCTATCATTATGAATCACATTGTGCAGATCAAGTTTAGGTCTGTCCAGGGAAACATAGGAGGTTTCTACTTTGTTGAAGAGTGCAGTGGACATGACTCACTTCATTGGTAGACTTTCACAGATATTATCTCCTCTGTACACTTCAACAAGTGTAAATCTTATCTTGAACTCTGAGTAGGCCTCATCTCAAACAAATCTCTGGATAGGAGACATGTTATTGGCATCCTGAAGCGACACTTTTCTGAAACAAGAGCAATGCAAAAGATGCACCATGTTTTAAGATAGGCCTCACTTCATCTGCATCAAGATACTGTTACTTTAAAATGTATATCTTTAGGACTGTGTAGGGGGCCTGGAGAAGCAGAAGCTTCTGTCAGTGTCAAAGTTGTTGAAAAACTATTTGTCCTTCAATCTTTTCCCTTGTCTTTTGTAATTTTTAAATACATGTTTTAATATTTTTCAAATGTTGGTTCTCTCTTTCACAGATTGAAAGTATAAAAATAAAAAGTGATTAATTTAACGGCAATTATAAGGTAAATAGTTGTACTCTTTTCGTTACATTTCTATCACATTCACCTACTATTAGATCCACTGCTTCACTTCTTTAACCCTCAGTTTCCTGCGTTTGCTACTTTCCTCATTCCTTTCTCTATTACCTACTTACTCAATCCTTCCACTCTTTTTCTCAGTCCCTCTGTTCTCATAGTTCCTCAGTCTTGTTCACTCACTCCGTCTCTATTACTCTTAGTGTCTGTGAATTACTTTCCCACCTTTTTTTTTGGACCGCTTCCCGGGAAGTGGCCCGGTTCGTAAACCAGCAGCGTTACGGGAGTCCACCATTTTGTGTTTCGGTCGAATCAAGATACAAGATGGAGGGCAAATAATGTTCAGAATGGGTAGAAGGGGGCACGGTAGATGTATCTTGACCCCCTTGGTTTTCTGAGGGTGGCTGAGGAGGACCATAGTTCTTCACTCTTGTTCATTCTCTCTGTTTCTATTAATGTCACTGTTTATGACTGATCAAAATTTTTTTTTTTTAAAAAGAACAGTAACTATAAGGGAAGGAAATAGACAGTTATGTTAAAAGAAAGACAGCTATAGGGAGTAAACTAAGGATACTGTTACCCGCAATCCACTGCTGTTGATGTTACTGACCATGTCATGAATGATGTAATATGTGACATCATCAGCAGTGGATTGTAGGTAACAGTATCTCTTGTTTACTCCCTAGAGCTGTCTTTCTTTTCACATAACTGTCTGTTTGCTTACCTTATACTTACTGTTCTTTTTTTTAAAAAATATTTTTTTTGGTTAGCTTCCGGTACGCGTACCGGGTAGCGCTCCGGGGAGCGAACTAAGAGAAATAGAGGTTGGCAGAGTTCTAAATATTCTACCAATTTTTTTATAATGGGAGGTAGTTCTGAAAAGAACTTTTTTTTTTATGTTTTTGTTGTTTTATATTTTTTTTAGTATTTTTTGAACATTTTTTTACTTTTTTTGTATTTTCTGAACGTTTTTAAATTTTTTTTGGTTTTTTTGGGGGGGGGGAAACAAAAACGATCCATTGTAAAGGGCTCAACAGGAGCAACAAAAAAAAAGAATTTATTCTTTGGGGCGTCTCGGACAAACATTAACATGATTTTGAATAGCTCTCATAATTAAAATGATGCTACTTTCCCTGTAGCAGATGAAATCGCCACAGTGCACGCACACTTGCTTTACGTGCCCAAACAACATTTGGATGTTTGGGATCATCTCCCTCGCCTCTGGTCCCGACACCTCTGGAACAACCGATCTTCTTGCCATTGGGAGGGGATTTTGTTGCTCATCACGTAGCTGGGCAGCACTATAATTATTTGGGTGCCACCTACTCATATGCCGATGCATAGTGTGATTGCCGTAACTGTATTTTTTGTCAGTTCCCCTTGACAATCTATCACCGCATATACGGCAAAACACGTAGCGTGCATTCACTTTTTTTTGCCCCTCAGGAATTCTATAGAATTGCCAGATGTAATTCTCCTTTCGATTGTACCTCCTGGGCTCCTCTGGCAAAAACCTTGGCTCTTCCTCCTCTTCCTCCTCTTCCTGTTCTTCCTCTTCTTGCAAAATTACTTCAGCAGGTGGTCCTCTCTTTCTTGGATTTGGTGGAGGTGGTGGGTTAGAACCAGCTGAAGCTACTACTGAAGCCATGTCAAAGTGTAAATAAAGGGTCTTTCTCTCACCAAGATGAAAGTCAGAGTGAGGAAAGAAGGAGGGATTTTCATCATTTGGGAAAAGCAAAAGTTGTAAACCAATGAAAAGTGTTCATTTTAGATCACATGACCTAGTATTACATCATTAGGAAACCAAAAGTGAAATGAACCAATGAAAAGTGTTATTACCGAGTCACATGACCTGCTGTGTTTACGTTACGCGGTCGGCGCCGCGCCGCGGATCGCTTCCGGTTCGCGTACCGGTGCGCTTCCGGGTACGCTAACGTAGCACGTAATATGACGTATTACGCGAGAACGCGAAACGTCATGCTGATGCGACGCGTCACGATGTTGTTTTCTAACGCGAGAGGTGCGCAAACGGAACGTTTACCGGTTCACGGACCGGGTCGCGCCTCCGGATTGAGCTAACGGGAAGCTAACCGGTTCGCGTACCGGGAGCGAAACAAAAAAAATAATAAAAAAAAAATTGTATTAAAAACATGTAAAATATATTTTTCTATTTAAATAAGAATACATTGTAAAGGTTTTGATATTAGCTGTTAAAAAACCAATGAAATTCACTGAAAAAACCATAGGTTATAGACCATATATATTTAGGAATTAGCATTTACAAAACCTTGAAAATTCACTGAAAAAACCATAGGTTATACACCATATATAGTTAGGAATTAGCATTTAAAAAACCTTATTTTACTCAAACAAAACCATTGAAATTCCATATATAGTTAGTTGTACTAACTATATATCGCGCACCCGCAATCCACTGCTGATCATGTCACATATTACATCATTCATGACATGGTCAGTGACATCACTGATGACATCACTGATGACATCTCAAATGACATCACTGATGACATCACTGATGACATCTCAAATGACATCACTGATGACATCACTGATGACATCTCAAATGACATCACTGATGACATCACTGATGACATCTCAAATGACATCACTGATGACATCACTGATGACATCTCATTTGACATTACTGATCACATCACTGATGACATCATTCATGTGATAATACGATGAAGCTCTTCAGACTCTAATATAACCTTAGATACACTCAGTGTAAACAGACACGCACAGACTGTCACTCATCCATGGAGTTACTCACACACCTAGTCAGTCATGCAAAGAATCAATCACACCTCCATTTCCTCAACTATACAGTTATACACACCTTACTTATTCAAACATATACTAACACATATTTACTCTCTTATACAATCCCTGATACAAGTTCACAATGATCCATACAGCCACTCACACATTCACTGGTTCTTTTGCACAGTTATTTATATATGTCAACTCTCACATGTACTGTGTTTTACATATGTACTTACTTTGACATGTAGCACTGAGATATCCATTCACTCACCAATACGCTCATGCACACAGTCAACCGCCCATACAGCTGTTTCCACATGCACTTTTGAACCCATACATCTAGTGAATCAACTGCTCACACATCTATGCACAGATTCATACACCTCCCAGCCACCCACACACACACTCAGTCTCCCATACAAATACTTGGGCAACCAATCAATAACCCATATAGTTACTCATATAGCTACTAAACAACACATGCAGCAGTTTTCAGAACAACAGACATAATGATGCACAAATTAAGACAGTTTAGTCACTAACCCATGCACTCAGTGAGACACATTTAATCACTCATTCATACAGTCAGTCATGCACCTACTAAATCATTCATCCAGACACTTATACATCCACTCAATCTTCAATATGTAAGACATATTTTAACTTTACAGAAAAATACAGTCACTGGATGTTGTCATCAGTAATGTCATTTGAGATGTCATCAGTGATGTCATCAGTGATGTCATTTGAGATGTCATCAGTGATGTCATCAGTGATGTCACTGACCATGTCATGAATGATGTAATATGTGACATGATCAGCAGTGGATTGCGGGTGCGCGATATATAGTTAGTACAACTAACTATATATGGAATTTCAATGGTTTTGTTTGAGTAAAATAAGGTTTTTTAAATGCTAATTCCTAACTATATATGGTGTATAACCTATGGTTTTTTCAGTGAATTTTCAAGGTTTTGTAAATGCTAATTCCTAACTATATATGGTCTATAACCTATGGTTTTTTCAGTGAATATATATATATATATATATATATATATGTTCACTGAAAAAAACATAGGTTTCAGGCCTTATATAGTTAGGAATTCGCATTTAAAAAATGACATCAAATGACATCACTGATGACATCACTGATGACATCATCCACGTGACAATCACATACACCTTTTCATACACTAGTAAAATCTTTCATCACTCTTTGTAAAATACAGAGTATCACATTTGAATCCATTGTTACAGCAATACAAGTATCTAAAAACCCACTCAGTGATTCATAGATGTATACAGACATCTAATCACTTACCTGTAGATTCACACATACATGCTGTCAATGAACACTAGAACACTATCAAAAATACTTATACCCCTAAATCGACATTACACACCAGCACACAACCTATTCACATATGAAGTCATCCTACTCACTTATGCAAACAATGGATCATACTTACATATTTACTTAGCTACACACTTATACAAACACACCTTCATCTATTCATTTAGATAGTAAGTCATACTTAGTGAATTATAAAATCATTATTACAAGTATAAAGTTATCCATACAGTCACTCACACAATCATTGAGTCTTATGTATACATATTTATATACAACAACTGACACATACACTGCCTTTTATTTTTCTAGTTTGTTGGACATGTACCATTGAGAAATATATTTGCTCATCACCACACCGATAAAGATATTCACTCACCCAAACAACTGTTAGAACATGTAGTTTTAACTTCATATATCTAGTGAGTCAACTATTCACACATCTTTGGGCAGTCACACCCCCCCCGAACCACACACACATTCACTCTCCCATACAAATACTCAGTTAACTAATCAATAACTAACATAGACTTTCACATAGCTAGTAACCAACTGGAGAACCAGTTTACACAACAACTGACAAAGTGATACAGATATTCAAACTGTTTAGTCACTATCCACTATATTTAGTGAGACACTATAAAGTGGTCAAGTAAACAGTCAATTACACTGCTACTAAATCCTTCATCCAAATATTTATTTTTATATATCCACTCATTCTTCAATGCAAATTGCTATATATATAATGCATATTTAAATAACGAAGCAAACCACATTCACTGGATGATGTCATCAGTGATGTCATTTGAGATGTCATCAGTGATGTCACTGACCATGTCATGAATGATGTAATATGTGACATCATCAGCAGTGGATTGCGGGTGCGCGAAATATAGTTAGTACATCTAACTATATAGGAGCAATTTCAATGGTTTTGTATGAGTGAAATGTCCAGCTAACTATAACACCCCTAAAACTTATAGTTTTTTGAGTGAATTTAAAAGGTTTTCTAAATGCTAATTCCTAACTATATAAGGCCTGAAACCTATGTTTTTTTCTGTGAATTTCAAAGGTTTTTTAAATGCTAATTCCTAACTATATAAGGCCTGAAACCTATTGTTTATTCATTGAATTTGCAAGTTTTTTTAAATGCTAATTCCTAACTATATAAGGCCTGAAACCTATTGTTTTTTCAGTGAATTTCAAAGATTGTTTTAATGCTAATTCCTAACTACATAAGACCTGAAAGCCCTCCAGGAATCTCCAGTATGCGCCAGGGGACTGCATTGCAGAGAGGTGTAATGAAGCCACGCCCCTTTTTACAACTCTCTGCAACGCAGCCCCCAGGCATGTTTGCAGAGGGGGAACTAATTCCCCTTGCATACTGGGGGTCCCTGGGGGCCAACTAGCCCACCTTGAACCTGCAGTATGCGCCTGGGAGCTGCATTGCAGAGAGGTGTAATGAGGCCACACCCTTTTTTACACCTCTCCGCAACGCAGCCCCGTGCATGTTTGAAGAGGGGTAACTAATTCCCCTTGCATACTGGGGGTCCCTGGGGGCCAACTAGCCCACCTGGAACCTCCAGTATGCGCCAGGGGGCTGCATTGCACAGAGGTGTAATGAGTCTATGCCCCTTTTTACACCTCTCTGCAACGCAGCCCACTGGCGCGTTTGCAGAGGGGGGACTAATTCCCCTTGCATACTGGGGGTCCCTGGATCATATCTGCCCAAACGCTGATATTCCGAACGATTGAAAATTACTTTTCTTGAGAAACATTTGGATTATCATGTCCTATACTTTGGAATTTTTGAAAGACTGACTTTGAGGATGCTATAAATTACTCAAGTCTGCCCGAATTGTGTGGGTAAAATTGATACCTAGTCACTTTGAATAAGAATGTACTTACGTCTCGTCTAACATTTGGAAGAAATATCTAGTTATATGACAACAGGATACCGACATAACTTGAAGGAAATAAGAACGCCCTGAAGAAGTTCTGTTGTAAAGAACGAAACGCGTCGGCTGGCTGTGGTACATAAACTTAAGGAAAATAAAAGTATTTGAATATACACCAAGATTCAGTGCTTCAATAAGGACTCCAAGTGATATGATTTGATTGGACTTATTGTGCAAGTGGTGCTGTGCCAAACTTTGGAATATTCCCCACTACTCTCTACTACTTACTCTCTACTACTCATTCTCTACTACTCTACTACTCTCTACTACTCTCTCTCTACTACTCACTCATTACTACTCACTATCTACTACTCTCTACAACTCCCTCTCTACTACTCTCTTCTCTCTACTACTCACTCTCTACTACTCTCTCTCTACTACTCACTCTTTACTACTCACTCTCTACTACTCTCTACTACTCACTCTCTACTTCTCACTCTCTACTACTCTCTACCTACTCACTCTCTACTACTCTCTCTCTACTACTCTCTACTACTCCCTCTCTACTACTCACTCTACTACTCACTCTCTACTACTCTCTACTACTCACTCTCTACTACTCTCTCTCTACTACTCTCTACTACTCACTCTACTACTCACTCTCTACTACTCTCTACTATTCTCTCTCTCTGCTACTCACTCTCTACCACTCACTCTCTACTACTCTCTACTACTCACTCTCTACTACTCACTCTCTACTACTCTCTACTACTCACTCTTTACTACTCTCTACTACTCACTCTCTACTGATTTCTAATTCTCACTCTACTAATTACTCTCTACTACTCTCCACTACTCACTCTCTACTACTCACTCTCTACTACTCTCTACTACTCACTCTACTATTTACTCTACTACTCTCTACTACTCACTCTCTGCTACTCTCTCTACTGCTCTCTACTACTCTCTACTACTCACTCTCTACTCTCTATTACTCACTCTCTACTCTCTACCTCTCTACCTCTCTACCTCTCTCTACTTCTCTCTCTACTAGTCTCTACCTCTCTACCTCTACCTCTCTACCTCTACCTCTCTACCTCTACACCTCTACCTCTCTACCCCTCTCTACACGCACACATATATATGCATATATATGCATATGCATTTATATATATGTATGTGTATATTACCTACTGGCGGTCGCCAGTAGGTAGTTTTAGTTAGGACCTAGCTACCATAGGAAATCCGCAACATTCTATTGGGAATAACTTTGGCGCCGGTTGAGGAATTTGCGTGTAATTTTCCAAACGTTTGGCCAGCTCCGCTCTGCTCCTTCCCTGAATGTTTCGGGGGGATTCGTGAAGTGGGGGCTGAGAAAAAAAGGGGGTCCCAAAACGTGTTTTCCCCATGTTAATTTCCATAGGACGGTCTGACAAGTCTACAGCCCGAATGGCTGAACGGAATTACGAGAAATTTGGCAAAATTGTAGGGAGTGGTATGCAGATGTGCCTTTGCTATATTTGGGGAAAATTGCTCCAGTGGTTTTTATGAAAATGAACTTCAAAAACACATATATATCTATAGGCGCGCTACGAGCGCTCACCGGTGCGCGTACCGGGGAACGCACCCGGCGCGCTACAGGAGTGCGCGAGCGGAAAGCTGATTGGCTGTCGGGTGTCTGTCAACATTCTAAACAGTCCGGAGAGTCCGCCATCTTGTGTCTCGGTAGAATCGAGACACAAGAGGTGAAAAAGAAAGGGGGAAATAATTAAAAGGGGGCAGAGTAGACACCCCCTGACCCCCTAGTTTTTCTGAGGGGGGCCTTTTTGTTTTAAATTTTCACGGGGTAAGCACTGGGTGCGTTCCCAGGTGCGCTCTCCGGTACGCGCACCCTGAGCGCACCACGGGGGAAAATAGTGCAAGAAAATAGAGTAAAAAAATAATTTTGAGTGCTAAGAAGTAGGGAAGCTCTGAAAAGAGCTGTTGTGTTATGTGGGTGTTTTTTGTACCAATGCAGAGTCTTATATTCAAGAGGAAAACTCTATTCCCCTCATCTGTAAAATGCACACCATCTCTCCTATAGGTGCCTTGCATGTTGTAACGCAAGTTGTTGTGGTAAATGGAATCCATACCATAGTCTCTGAGGAAAGCAGAAACAGATTTATTTACATGTTTCCTTGCTTTCTCAATCTGTGGACAAAATTGGTTGGACCAGTTCCATTTTTGCCTTTGGCATATATTATAAAATACCAAGGCAGCTTTTGGAAAAAGTGACATCAATTGCCCAAAGATGTCCTTTAAAAGCATTTCCAGACCTATCCCAGTCAAAGTGCCCAGGTCATTGCCATCACAGTGCACAATTATGAGGCCAGGGTGTGGTAGATGCATAAAGGATTTTACCAATGGTATCAATTGGTGACATCTCAATCCTCTCTGGCCAATCCACACAATGTCCACATTTGGTAAATCAAGGTTGTAAATACCTCTGTTGCTTGCACATTTTTCACTCCAGTAGACAAAGCTATGACCCACAAACCAGACTTTTGGCATCTTGAAGGTAGATGTGCTTGTATTCAGATGAGTTGTGGAAATGAAATGGCAGTTTGAAAGTAGGAGTTATGAGAAAAAAAGTGGTTGAGATTCAGGGCACTTGAAAAACAAGAAATGCTTGGTGCTTTCTTAACATTCTCCACTGAAAATTAGGGTGCATGCTTTTGTTTTTTGAAAGAAGTCATTTAAATGGTGGAGAAAAAGTCATTGAAAGAAACATGGCACATGATTAGCTAGTACATTGAGAGGTCACCTGTGTGCTCAGTTAGGTGGGAGTTACCTTGGAAACAGGCTGAATGAGCACTGGGGGGATGGGTGAATATTATATGAGTTTCAAAGTGTTGAAACGTAGAACCAATTAACCTTTTCCTCACTTCCCTCCCACACTCACCTTCTTTCAGACCTTCTGCTTTACTTTCCTTCCTCTCTCTTCCCTTCCTTCGCTCTTTTACTCTTTTCCCTTCCCTTACTCTCCTTACTCCACTTCACTAACTCCTTCTCTTACTCCCTCTGTCCTCTTAGTTCTACACTCCCCTTCCCTCATTCTCTCTCTGTTAGCCTCATTCTGTCCGTCCCCTTAGTCTCTCACTCCTCTTCTGTCACGCTCACTCCCTATAACTCAGCCATACTCCCACACTCACCTTCTTTCAGACATTCTCCTTTACTTTCCTTCCTCTCTCTTCCTTTCTTTCACTCCTTCACTCTTTTCCCTTCTCTTACTCTCCTTACTCCACTACACTAACTGTTTCTCTTACTCCCTCTGTCCTCTTAGTTCTACACTCCCCTTCCCTCATTCTCTCTCTGTTAGCCTCATTGTCTCCGTCCCCTTAGTCTCCCACTACTCTTGTGTCACGCTCACTCCCTATAACTCAGCCACACTCCCACACTCACCTTCTTTCAGACCTTCTGCTTTACTTTCCTTCCTCTCTCTTCCCTTCCTTCGCTCTTTCACTCTTTTCCCTTCCCTAACTCTCCTTACTCCACTTCACTAACTCCTTCTCTTACTTCCTCTGTCCTCTTACTTCTACACTCCCCTTCCCTCATTCTCTCTCTGTTAGCCTCATTCTCTCCGTCCCTTTAGTCTGTCACTCCTCTTCTGTCACGCTCACTCCCTATAACTCAGCAACACTCCCACACTCACCTTCTTACAGACCTTCTCGTTTACTTTCCTTCCTGTCCTTTCCCTTCTTTCGCTCCTTCACTCCTTTCCCTTCCCTTACTTTCCTTACTCCACTTCACTAACTCCTTCTCTTACTCCCTCTGTCCTCTTAGTTCTACACTCCCCTTCCTTCATTCTCTCTCTGTTAGCCTCATTTTCTCCGTCCCCTTGGTCTCTCACTCCTCTTCTGTCACACTCACTCCCTATAACACAGCAATACTTCCACACTCCACTTCTTACAGACCTTCTCCTTTACTTTCCTTCCTCTCTCTTCCCTTGTTTCGCTCTTTCACTCTTTTCCCTTCCCTTACTCTCCTTACTCCACTTCACTAACTCCTTCTCTTACTCCCTTTGTCCTCCTACTTCTACACTCCCCTTCCCTCATTCTCTCTCTGTTAGCCTCATTCTCTCCGTCCCCTTAGTCTATCACTCCTCTTCTGTCACACTCACTCCCTATAACTCAGCCATACCCATACACTCACCTTCTTTCAGACCTTCTCCTTTACTTTCCTTCCTCTCTCTTCTCTTACTTCACTCCTTAACTCTTTTCTCTTCCCCTACTCTCCTTACTCCACTTTACTAACTCCTTCTCTTACTCCGTCTGTCCTCTTAGTTCTACACTCTCCTTCCCTCATTCTCTCTCTGTTAGCCTCATTCTCTCCGTCCCCTTGGTCTCTCACACCTCTTCTATCACGCTCACTCCCTATAACTCAGCTACACTCCCACACTCACCTTCTTTCAAACTTTCTACTTTACTTCCTTTTCTGTCTCTTCCCTTCTTTCGCTCCTTCACTCTTTTCCCTTCCCTTACTCTTCTTACTCCACTTCATTAACTCCTTCTCTTACTCCCTCTGTCCTCTTACTCCTACACTCCCCTTCCCTCATTCTCTGTCTGTTAGCCTCATTCTCTCCGACCCCTTAATCTGTCACTCCTCTTCTATCACGCTCACTCCCTATAACTCAGCCACACTCCCTCACTTATGTTTCTTTCCTCCCTCACTCAGTCCCCTACTCTCACTTTTTCTTTCACTTTCTCTGTCTCTTCACTCCCTTACTCCCCATGTCTCACACTCACTTGCCTTTATCCAGTCTGTATCTCCACTCTTTCCTCAACATCAGTGCTCTTTTCTTACCCTTCCACACCCCCGTTCCTTTACTACATTTTGTTCACTTATAGGGAGAGGTGTGGCGCCGCGGCCAGGGCGACTGACGCTTGAATCTGGGGATCACGGTTCGATCCCCGGCTCCGGCGGCAGGTTAGCCGAGCACCATGTGACTCTGGGCAATAGCTTGCTTAATCTTCCCGACGGCCCCCAGCGCCTAGAGACCCTTACGTGTGATTGTGCGCTTTACAAATGTGGATTATTATTATTATTATTATTATTATTATTATTATTATTATTATTATTATTATTATCCTCATTCCCCTTGTTCACTCCCGTTCTCCTCACTCACGTCCCACACTCACCTTCTTTCAGTCCCCCTACTTCACTTCCCTTCCCCTCTCGTCCCTTTCTTTGCTTTCTCACTCATTTTCCTTTCCTCTCTCGCTGCACTCCACTTCAGTTACTCCTTTTGAATTTGTTAAGAATACAGCTCTTTTTTGAGAATTGGAGGTAGTTCTAAAAATAACTGTTTTTTTTCTTCTTTTTTCGTTTTTTTCTCAACAAAAACAAAAACAGGGAATGCAAAACTGCTCAACAGGAGCAAAAAAAAGGGGAAAAAAAGGGGAGGGCAGCGGTGTTCTTGCCTCTTGCGTGTAATGAGCTTGATGCTCTGCTCACCATAGCAAAGCAATTCATCGCATTGCTTGCATTTTATAGGAATGTCATTAAAAACAGGTTGAATGTTTGGAATCTTCTCTAATTCCGCTGCAGGTCCTCTCCCTGATGTTGTGGCTCCTCCTGTTGATGTAGAGGCACCATCCCTTGGGGGATTACGTGCCAGGTCTCGGACACTCTCCCGGGCATAGTTCTGAGGATGCCTGCGTTGAACGTGGTGAATCATTGTTTAATTTCCAAAACTGTACTTCCTTTTGGGGTCTCCTCGGGAAAGCACAGTTTGTCAGATTTTACATTCATCTTTGGGAGCATTTACCTTTTTTTAATCCTTCAGGTTTTGAAAAGAACTTCCAAATAAAATGTTCCTTGACCTTGGGCTGAGGAGGCTCTTCATCAATGAAACCATCTGACTCCTCACTGCTGCTGGGTGCTCTGGCAGCCATTCTTTCCACAAAATGGTAGGACAGAAAAAATCAGGTCTTGCTGTCTCCAAAGTGAAAGAAGAAGTGAAGGAAAAGGGTGGGGTTTTCTTTAGTTGTAAAAAAAACCGTTAACAACCAATGAAAAGAGTTATTTTAAGGTCACATGACTTGACGCGCTTACGCTGCGCGTACCGGAGTGCTTCTGGGGGCGCTTACGCGGCGTGAACGTAGGCGCTTCCGGGGGCGCTTACGCGGCGCGCATGAATGACATTTTGGTAGCTTTACGGAAATGCAAAATCATTTTCATTCTGAAAATCAAAATTACTACTTTTATAAGTATGGTACTGAATGTCTTGCATTATTATTTAGTTTTCATACATATTTTTTTTTATGAACGCAGAAATAGCGCTCACGCTGCGCTCTTGGGAGAGCTTACCGGTGCGCGCACCCTGAGCGCTCCAAGTCAAAATGATACGGGTGAGCTTACCGGTGCGTGCACCCTGAGCGCCTCAGGACAAACTGATAAAAAAAAGACATGAAAAATACATTGAAAAAATAATTTTTTTAATAAAAAAATAATAATTACTAGTAATAAAAAACAGCTAATAAAAAAATAGTTTAAAAATTGTAGGTTACAAACTCGATATATAAAGGAATTAGTTTTTAAAAAACCTTTGAAATGCACTGAAAAAACCATAGGTTTCACAATCGTTATAGTTAGGAATTAGCATTTAAAAAACCTTTGAAATTCACTGAAAAAAACATAGGTTTCACACCAGTTATAGTTAGCTGGATATTTTACTCATACAAAACCATTGAAATTCCCACGTTATAGTTAGTTGGACTCACTATAACTCGGGCGCCCGCAATCCACTGCTGATGATGTCACATATTACATCATTCATGACATGGTCAGTGACATCACTACCATTGCTGAAACCATTGACACACCAATATCAGTAACTACATACGCACTCACTGATTCCTAGGTCTACACACACATCCACTCATTCACACATACAATCCCTCATACATACAGACACTCATCAATACAACACTATCATGTGCACACATACACCTATACAGACACTTACACACTGACACTCATCCATGGAGTTACTCACAAACATAGTCAGTCATTCAAAGAATCAATCACACTCCCATTTCCTCATCTATACAGTTATACACACATAACCTTACTTATTCAAACATATACTAACACATACTTACTCTCTTTTACAATCACTGATACAAGTACACATTTATCCATTCATCCACTTACGCAATCACAGGCTCTCATGTATTGTCATTGATATATGCCAACTCTCACATGCACAGTGTTTTACATATGAACTTACTTGGACATGTAGCACTGAGATATCCATTCACTCACCAACACACCCATGCACACAGTTGACCGCCCATACAGCTGTTTCCACGTGCACTCTTGAACCCATACACCAAGTGAATCAACTGCTCACACATCTATGCACAGAGTCACACACCTCCCAGCCACCCACAAACACACTCACCCTCACATACAAATACTTGGGCAACCAATCAATAACCCATATAGCCAATCATATAACTACTAATCAATACATGCAGCAGCTTACACAACAACAGACATAATGATGCACAAATTCAAACAGTTTACTAACTAACCCATGCATTCAGTAAGACACATTTAATCACCCACTCTACAGTCAGTCACGCATCTACTAAATCCTTTATCCAGACACTCATACATACACTCATTCTTCAATATGTTAAACATATTTTAATTTTACAGAAACACACAGACACTGGATGATGTCATCAGTGATGTCATCAGTGATGTCATTTGAGATGTCATCAGTGATGTCATCAGTGATGTCACTGACCATGTCATGAATGATGTAATATGTGACATCATCAGCAGTGGATTGCGGGCGCGCGAGTTATAGTGAGTCCAACCAACTATAACGTGGGAATTTCAATGGTTTTGTATGAGTAAAATGTCCAGCTAACTATACCTGGTGTGAAACCTATGGTTTTTTCAGTGAATATATATATACATACATATTAAAACATATAAAATATGCATATCTATATAAATATAAATATAAATGCATGCATACATATACATATATGCATACATATGCATGTTATTTACATGAACGTTTTAAAAACACTAATAAAAGCAAAGCTAAAAAGCCACCTCATTACAAACAGAATGGCTTTAACTTAAACGAGGGCGAGATCTATTGCATTTTCAATGCTTTTTTACTTTGGTTCCATCAAGAAGGCATTCGGATGTGTCACACATTTGCCATAAATTCTGAATGTTAGCACTCTAGTTGCTCATTAGATCACTGTAGTAAAGCTACTGCTCACCAGGGAAGTCTGCTGCTGATATTCAAAGTGCATGTTTCAGTCTGCATGTCAGAATTCTTTTTTTTATAAAAGTAAGTTTTATTATATTTGCAGAAAGGATAAACAAAAGAAGACAAACAGAAAGAGAAGGCAGGCAGCATCATACAGCAATACAACACGAGCCCCACAGGAGCAGCAAAGACAGCCCTCAGTAGCTTCATGATTGGCAAAGCGTAGATAGCAAAGTCCGTGAGAACGGGCTGATAAAGCCGCACTTAGTGGATGCTATTCCCCGGTTCAGTCTAGGGCATTCTAAGGGGGAGGAACGCTGGTAGATGAAATGTCACAGAAGATACCCAGGCGGGTAAAGTCCTTCCTCAGTGCCGTAGTGCCGCAACATAGAAATCAACAAGACCCCAACGGTAACTCCCCGCCCCCCCCTTAAGTCCCCCCCCTCCCCCCCCCCAGGTGGTGGTGCCAACATATATTCAAAGCCCTCATCACGCACTCAGCAGTCACACAATTAGAGTTGGAAGAGGTGAAGCGCTGTCAGTGCCGATGGACAGACTGCAGACGGCAGACCTTTCGACAGAAATCGCACTAGGGGTCCCCACCGGAACATGAAGTTCTTATTGCCCAGGAAGATGTCTGCCATTCTCTCCATGCTCAGCAAGTTCCACAACTTTGCATGCCATAGTGATATTGCAGGAGCCTTTGGTTTCTTCCAAGCTGCAGCGAGTGTCAATTTGGCTGCCCCTAAGCACAGCCACATAATGTGTTTATCTGCTTTCGTCTGGTGTTCCAAAAGAGGGTCTCGTAGACCCAAGATCACAAAGGCCAGTGAGTCAGGAATTGGGTATCCCAACATGTCTTTGATGTGGGATAGAATTTCCGTCCAAAAAGGTCTAATGATTGGGCAGTCCCACCAGATGTGGCGAAAGTCTCCCAGTAGGCCACAGCCCTTCCAGCAGCGATCCGAAGTCGCCGGGAATATGCGGTGAAGTTTCGAAGGGTGGAGGTACCAATCAAACATGGTCTTGAAATGGGCGTCCCTCAAGTCCGCCGAGTGGTTGTGGCTCTTGATGTCTCGCCAGAGACCCTTCCATTCAGTCTCCGGTATATCCCTACCCAGCTGGCTTTCCCAATGGTCCATATAGCGAGGCCAGGGAGAGATCACAGTGTCAAGCAAAAGTTTATATAAAAAAGAGATTGTTCCCTTCATCATGGTGGTTCGTAGTAAAAAGGCTTCAAACTGCGTGGGTGGTCTTGTGGCTGCCTCTCTGAGCCCGGGTGAGGTAGCCCAGTGCATCAGCTGGATGTATCGGAAGCGCTCCGTAGGTTGCAAGCCGTAGTCTCGCATACAGTTAGCAAAGGTGAGGGGCTCCGTGCCGTGGAAGAGATGCGTCAGGGCCCTACAGCCGCCTTCTCTCCAAGGCCTAAAAAGTCCATCATGCTGTCCCGGCGGAAAAGCCGGATTAAAATGCAAAGGGGTGAAAGGGGAGGGGAACGAGGTCCAGCATTCGTCCCCTGATACCGTGTCCCAAACCTTAAGGACCGTGCTCGTGGGCGTGCTGATGTATGCATTTTTAGGCCTATCGGGCTTGGGTTTCCATGCCAGATCCCAGACCGACCGTCCCGCCACACTCCTGTCCATGTGCAGCCAGTGCTTTTCAGACTCTTGCTGCGACCACTCCACCAAGACCCTCAGCTGTGCGGCCTTATAGTACAGGTGCAGGTCCGGGAGGCCCACTCCTCCCTCCTCCCTAGGGCGCCTAAGAGTCGCGAAGGAGATGCGCGCCCGTCCCCCCTGCCAGACAAATTTCAAGAGGAGGGTTTTCACGCGCCGGAAGAAGTCCACTTCCATTGGTATGGGGAGGGCTTGGAAAAGGTACAGAAATTTCGGGAGGAGGACCATCTTAATGGCATGAATCCGGCCCAGCCAGGTTATGTATTTCGGCTTCCACTTATCTAATTCCCCTCGCACAGCCCGCAACATAGGAGGGAAATTCGCTGCGAATAGGGAGCCTACAGAGGAAGTTAAATGGACCCCCAGGTAGAGCAGAGAGGACGTCGCCCATGCCAACGGTGTAAGCGGCCGCAGGCGCTCGACCTCGATTGGCGGGAGCGTCAGGTTCAGGATATAAGACTTATCAAAATTGACTTTGAAGCCGGCCACGGTTTCATAGTCGGACAACAACGATTGTATGTGCGGTAACGAATGTGCCGGGTCCCCTACGGAGAGGAGCACATCGTCCGCAAAAAGAGATACCTTGTGTTGTTCTCCCGAAAAGGGGAGCCCCTTGATCTGCTCCTGTTCTCTCAGCGTGATGGCTAGGGGCTCTATGCTTAAAGCAAAGAGCAGGGGCGAAAGAGGGCAGCCCTGTCTCGTACCCCTGGTGTGGCCAAACCAAGCGGAACGGTGTCCATTCACCACGACTCTGGAGCAGGGATTGCTATAGTTCGCGCGGATCATGGTAATGAAGCGGTGCGAGAAACCAAAGGCCTCCAAGGTGCGAAACATAAAGTTCCAGTCCACCCGGTCGAAGGCCTTCTCGGCATCCAACCCCACCAACACCGCCGGGAGGCGAAATCTCGTAGCCTTCTCGATGAGGTGAATCACCCGCCTTAGGTTATCATGTGTTTGACGCCCCTTGATAAACCCCGATTGATCCGGGTGAATGATGGCCGGCATCAAATCCCGAAGTCTACGAGCAAGGATTGCGGAGTATAACTTGGCATCTATGTTTAGGAGCGCTATCGGGCGATAGGATGCACATCGAGACGGGTCCTTCCCTGGCTTAGGGATCACCGAGATCCTAGCCTCGGCCATGGAGCCCGTGGTACTCCCCGTGGCCGCCATCTCGTTAAAGAGAGGCACTAGGAACTCGCAGAGCTCCGTAGCAAAGGATTTATAGAATAGCGCCGTGTAGCCGTCCGGCCCAGGGGCTTTGTGCAGCTTAAGGTCTCGAATTGCTTCCAGCACGTTGTCGATAGAAATAGGGGCCGACAGGAGTTCGTTCCACTCAGGCGACACCTTCGGGATGGAGAGGTCAGCCAAAAAGTGGTCCTGAGCCGCGTGGTCAAGAGAGTCGCCCCTATAAAGTGCCTCATAGAACTGGCCAAAAAGGCGCGCCTTGTCGGCATCATTGTGGTGAAGCGATCCGGAGGGGTCCAGGATGCCACCTACATATTCCCTTTCTCGCTTATCACGCAGTTGGCGTGCCAGATGTCTACCTATCTTATTTCCCTGTGAATAAGAGGTGCGGCGAAGCCGGAGCAGAGTAAGCTCCGCACGGTTAGCGTAGTGTGCCTTCAACTTACCCCTCACTGCAGTCAATGGCCTCAGAGTAAGTCTAGACGGGTTGGCCTTGTGGGCCTGCTCTAGCGTGGCCAGTTCCGCTTCCAGGTCCTCCCGTTCCTTCCTCCGTAACCGATTAAGGTTGGCATTAAGCTGAAGGCACGTACCCCTAATGGATGCCTTACAGGCATCCCAGGTATTAAAGAGGGAAGTGTCCGAGGGCGGGTTGATAGACCCAAACTCGCCAATGGCCTTGCGCAGTGCCTTACAGGAAGAGTCGTCCCTGACGAGCGCCGGTGGAAAATACCAATTCTTCACGCCATCCCCCCCGGACGGCCAGTGCAGCCCAAGTACCAACAAGCTATGATCCGAGATAGATAGAGGAAAAACATTAGCAGTTCGGAGATCACCTCGAAGGGCCTGGCTCGCAAAGACATGGTCAAGCCTAGAGTAGGAATGATGAACATGGGAGAAGAACGTGTAGTCGCGTGAGTGGGGATGTAAGAATCTCCAGCAGTCAACCAAACCAAGGTCACCAAACAGTCCCTGCGTCTCGTGTGAAAACACCCCAGCCCCCGCCCTCTGTGTACTAGAACTGTCCACGGCACCATCCCAGACCATATTAAAATCACCCATCAGCACCACAAGGCCCTCAGCAAAATTCCCTGCCCTGTCCAGCAGGTCCCGGAGAAAGGCATTTTGCCCCGAGTTGGGAACATACACCACCACAAATGTACATGACACTCCGCCAAGCACCCCCTTGACCATAAGCCACCTCCCTTCCCTATCACAGTTAATCCCCAGTGGCTGAAAGTGCAGAGATGCACGAAAGAGAAGCGCTACCCCTCTGTGTTTGGTGGAGGCAGAAGCTCTATAGATCAGCGGGAATTGCCTATGGCGCAGCCTAAGCTCATCCTTACGTGCTAGGTGGGTCTCCTGGAGCCCCACGATATCCAGGTGATGGTCAATAAGATACTTCCAGACTTTTTGGCGCTTCTGAGGGGAATTAAGACCCTTGACGTTCCACGTCCCAATACTAAGCGGCATTAGAGGGTTCCAGCACCCACCCCCAGCTAAACATCGCCAATACCACCTCGCCCCAGCATCCTTCAAATAGCATCCCTGCACAGACCGTCAGTCCCCCAACCATTGTGGCTCCCCGGAGTCCTGCAAACCCTTCAGAGGTCAACATCTCACCAGCAAAAACGACAACCCTTGTGTCCCCGACAAACCCATGTACCAAGAACCCCAGAAACCCAACTACTACAAGAAAGCAGCACATCACACAGTCACACCAGGCACCACCACCCCCCGTTCCACCCCACCCCGTCCCAACAAGGTCCCCCCAACAGTCCCTAGAGCCCACCCCCCAAGCTAACCCCCAGGTCAAAAACAAGCAAAAATACTTAACAGTCACAGCGAAGAGTCCCAGTACAGTGCAGCGCACCGTGAAGTCACTGGGACGGGGGTGGAAGACCTCAGGCAGGTCTCCCAGGGCCACAGTCTGGGGTGTCTTCTCACAAAGTTTTTGCATACCCCCAGGCCCAAGAACGTGTGCCCCTCCGGCACCTTCGGGCCACAGCCTTCCAGTTAGGCCGCCCCAGAGCTCTGCTGCGAAGTCGTCAACGTCGCCGAAGCAACGGAGGCCACAGCGTCACCCATCTCCAGTAAGCTGGTCGCTCGATCGGGCCGTCCCCGACCCGTGTCTGACCCCACTCTGTGCCAAGAGGAGGATCGATGTCGCCGTCTCGGTGATGGGCTGCCTGTCCTCGGCGTTGGCGAGTCATCCTCGATGCCCAGTAAGTCCTTTGCCACTTGCAGCAAACGTATTTGCTCCAGTTTGTTCCGCCAACGGAAAACTATGCGGAAGGGATGGCCCCATGAGTAAGGAATGCTATGTAGTCTCAGGAACGCCGTCACTGGTCGAAACTCCCGCCGTTTCTTAAGAGTCGTGGCCGCCAAGTCCTGGTAGAGTTGCGGACGGTGGTCACGAAACTGCACAGTAGGAGTGTCTCGAGCCTTCCTAAGGATCCTCTCCTTGAGCTGGAAATCGTGGACGCACACTAGAATGTCCGGGGGTGGTCCTCCTCCCCTCCTCGGCAGGCCTACTCGGTGAACCCGGTCCATGCGTATCTCACTAACGTCGTCGTCGCCCAGAATCTGGTGGAAGAGGTCTTGCACGTAGCCACGGAGGTCACCCGCTTCGCCATCCCAGGGCACCGCTCGTATGCGAATGTTGTTTCTCCGCGAGCGGTTCTCCAAATCCTCCGCATGGGCCTGCAGGTCTAAGTTCTGTTCAGTGAGCCTCAGAATGTCCTGCTGCAGCTGGTGGACGTCGTTCGCCATGCTGAGGTCATGGTCCTCCAACGTGGCTACCCTCTCTCCCACCGCATCAACATCTCTTCGCACCTCCCGAAGGTCAGACGTTAGCTGCGCCCGGAGGTCCGCGATATCCTCCTTGATAGATTTGAAACGGTCGGTCATGAAGGCTTTAGTGGCCGGTGCATCTTCATCGGAGGTCCTAGGGGAAGAGCTCGGGCCAGGGGACGCCGGCTGCTGGGAGCTCTTCGGTTGGCCATCCTTCAAAGTCTTCCCCTTGCGCGCACCGGTAGACATTGCAGCTCCTTTGCAATTTCGTGGGAGGCACCACGAACGGAGCCTCCTCAGGCAGAGTCTTCACAGGGACCCCGCCGGGTACCCCCACACCCAGTCCAGATCGCCAATTACACCCCGCTGGTGGAAGCCTCCAAGTTCAATAGCCGCTTCAGGCCGCTATCAATCGCCAGGGTGTGGTTACAGGCCAGCCAATGCGCAGCTAGGAGACGGTGGGGCCAACGAGGTCTGCAGCCTGACCCTGCCCGCTCCCTCGGTAAGTCAGCGTCCCAGTGCCTGTTCCGAGGGAAGGGGGGGGGAGCGGAACTCAGCCAAAATGGAAGGCGCCCAAGTGGTGCTGGCAGAGCGCCTCCGCAACAGGCCCCCTCTCGCAGTAGCTCCAGGCCCCCCAAGCAGCCGCTGCCACAACCGCAGTCGCACACAATTGGTGCCCTCTCCAATGCACCCCCGCTGCGCTGCTCACTCCCGGGGTCGAGCCCCTCGTGCTGCTTCTAGTCCCTGCCGCAGGTCCCAGCCGATGATCCAGCCGGCCACGTGTTCGGGCCCCAGCCGTCAGTCCCTGCACTCACCGCCACAGTCCGGGCACAGGCAGTCCACTGGGGGTCGGTCCGCTCCCCCCCAGAGCCCGCGCTGTAGTCAGGCGCTATCCAGGGCCCCTCTCTGATGCGGAAGTCCGAGGAGTCGCGCCAGGTGCAATCCCGACCAGGCCGCAGACCACGGCCTCAAGTAGGGAGCGAGCCGCACCTCGGTTCCGGGCGTTCTCTGACGCGAGGCTCCGCCCCCCTCCGGGGGATCCGGGATACGGCGATTGTCCGGCTTCCCCTCGACACTGAACGGCCCCCGCGGCGCTCCACATCCGTGCCTGGGGAGTTCGCTGGTCCCCGCTCTCCACACCGTGGGCTCCCGGGCTGCCACCACAAGCCGCCTCACTCTCCGCCGCTCCGGATCTCGGCACTGCTCCCAATGCGGGCGCCGCTAAAGCAAGCTGCCGCCTCTCCGGGTGCACACCACAGCTGGCCCCCGCTTCACTGGGGCGTCCGGTCAGCTAACTGCCCGAAAAGAGGCTCCGGGGACCGTGCTAAACAATGCTGTACAGGGCCTGGTTAACACCACCACTGGGTCTGGGCACCCAACAGCACAGCTTGCCACAAGCTACTGATAAACAAAACAGAGTGCACGTGCTGCTAATTATTTCTTTGCCTGAATTTTTGGCTAAAACATCTGACTTCAAACCAATGTTTTGTGTGCAAATAGTCACTTTTTATTTTATTTTTCTTAAGTCAATTATTCAATTTTGACATTTTTTTCGAAAATTCCTTATACCAAAATGTTTTTCTTTTTTCGACCTTATGTACAACACAAACCTATTTACTACCATTATATAACAACTTATTATCATTCAAACAACAGGCATACCACTTCCATACACTACAGTATAAACAACACTTAAAATCCAAAACAAACAAACAAGTAAGAAAATATATTAATTATTTTCAGTTGGAACAATGAATTATTACAACAAAGCCATATACATTTTCTACAAGAAAGAGAATGATTAGTTATATTTTTGTATAACTCAAGATTTTTCTGGCTTTTTCGGTCTACGCGTTTCGAACTCGTATGGTTATGGAGTTCTCATCAGGACCGTAGTCTGTTGAAGAGAAAGAACAATTTTGCTGGTTTTAGAATCTATTCTTGCTATTGTGCTGCCCTCACCTCCACTACAAGCCTCCTACTCTTACCTCTCGGTTATCAAGGGACCGCGATGGGTTCAAATGTTCCCGTCGAGGGGGGGACCTGTAAAATATGTATTGGACACTTAGCCATTCATCCGTTTTTAATTTTTGCCATCGCATCCACACAATGACCATTCATATGTGACTTACTTTGTCAAAGGACCACTCGTTATAGTGCTGTACTGTTGTTTTAGTCAATTTCCAATCACTGCAAAACAATAAATGGGTGCGAGCGCGTTAGCGACTTTCCGTGTCAATGTTACTTTTGTATGAGCACTCAGTCTATGGGCTTACCTCAGGAAGGAGTCTTGGGTCATGGGACGTGGGGTTCTGTGCCTTCGTCTGGTCTTTACTGTAAGAGAGACACCATAAGGGGATTATCTCATATATCCTGTGGCTTTGCGAAAGTCCTCTAAGGTTCAAAATTGTTATTTGAATGTTCTTACTTGACACAGACGAGGCGGGTGTCTGATTCTGTCTCGTTTGTTTTCCAGCCGCGCCCGCGATACGAATGCTTCCGGGTCCGCAAAGAATCATGGAACCTGCAGTTCAATGTGCCTGCTGATATGTGGTTCCATGCGGGATCTGTTCGCTATTGTGCGTCCAAGAGTGCCATATTCGTTCTTAGTTCTTCCTATTATCGTTGGTCATGACAATAGTATATTATGATTACTTTTATTCGTAATGCCAAAATGTGACATTCACTTTTATTTCAGAGTGCCCATATGTATTGCATTGTGGTCATGGTCGTTTTATACAATTAAATCAATGGAGCCAGTTGGCTAATGTTTGCAATTGTGGGCAACAATTAAAGAGGACACAGCGTGCATTGCAGTCCAAACGCTTTGGGTGGTCCAGAGATGGCGATTTCTTTTGATGTTGGTCCTTATATTGTGGATCATGTCTGACCAATGCATTATGGTCATGGTAGTTGAAGTGGATGAATTCGAGTCCCTATTCGTTCGTCTCTATATTTATGAACCACAGTTCAAAACACCATTGGGTCATCACTCAGAGTTTTAATATTTCGGACAGTTCATTTAATCCCGAGATCGCGGTGTCAAATTTGACAATTAGCATTGCCTCCATTCTGGTAAGTTTTGCATCCAAATCGCCCCCTCTGGCGTCATTTTCGACTTTTGCTATCACTGTCCAGATAAGATCGTTTTCTTTGTGTTGCTTCTCCCGCCAGTGGTTCACTAAGGGTGCTGTTGTGACATTGTTTCTAATTCGTGATTTATGCTGTTGTATCCTTGAGCGTATTTCTTGGTTAGTCTTGCCTATATACACTAAATCACATGGGCATCGAATGCCATATATCACATATCTTGATTTGCAATTCGAAAATCGCTCGTGTTTCCAATTGATCTGATTGTGTGAAAAAACAGATCCGTCTTTCGTGGTATCACAGCAGGAGCAAGTTCCACATCTGTGGTGGCCCTGAATGGGCGGTAGTTTGAGCATTGTCCGTAAGCTGGGATTTTGTTCCTGCGGTAAAGCTGCTCTGACAAGCTGGTTAGCAAGGCTACAATTTTTTCTGAATGCGAACAGAGGCTCATTTTGGAATGCTTGATCTAACTTGCGTAGCAGATGCCAGTTTTGTTTGACAACCTTTTTCAAGGCGTTGGAATTAGGGCAGAAAGTGGATACAAAAACCATCCTATCGTTTTCCTTTTTGGTTCTTCTTTCTAAGAGGGTGTCACGTGGAGTCCACCACGCTCTTTTCCGTGATTTATTGAGTAATTTTTTTGGGTAGCCACGTTGTTGTAGATTGGATGTCAAAATGTTAGCATGTCTCAGATATTCTTCTTTACATTGGCAATTGCGTCTTATTCTTAAGTATTGCCCATATGGGAGATTCTCTTTCAGGCTCCGTGGATGGTTACTTCGGAAATGCAATGCCTTATTTCGGTCTGTTGGTTTTTTGTATAGTGTAGTTATTAGTCCACCTTCTGAGGGATACACTTCTACGTCCAAAAATGGCATTTTGTTTTTTGAGTGTTCCATACTAAAGGTTATTGCTGGTATTCTGTTGTTGATCCAGTCATGGAACTTAGTCAGTTCATCCTCTGGGCCTGACCAGACGAAGAAGATATCGTCAATGAATCGATACCAATGTGATATCCATTGTATGTAGGGATTATTGGTATACACAAACATTTCTTCATACTTTGACATGAACAGTATGGCTAATTCCGGGGAAAATGGACATCCCATGGCCACACCTCCTACTTGGAAGAAGAATTCTCCATTGAAAAAGAAATAATTATTCTTTAAAGCAAATGAGGCCAGCTTGAGAATAAATTCTGTTGGTACTTGGTGCGGTCTCGGTCTTTCATTGAGAAAAAGTTCTAGGACATTAATGCCTTCGTCTTGTGGAATCTGGGTGTATAAGGACGTAATGTCCATGGTTACCATCCAATCGGAGTTTTTGTTGAATGTAATCGTTGTTAATTTATTTATAAAGTCCGTCGTGTCTTGTATGTAGGACTTGACTTCCAATACTAGCGGTTTTAGAAAAAAATCTACAAACTTGGAGACAGGTTCAAGTAGGGATTCACACCCTGATACTATTGGTCTTCCCGGGGGTGTTTTTTCGTCTTTGTGTACTTTGGGGAGCACATAGAAGAGAGGTGTTCTTGGGTGTTGTGTTTTCAAGTATTCAGTTTCTTTTTTGCCCAGGAAGCCTTGTTCTGTACCCTCATCGATTATTTTGTATAATTCATTTTTGAGGTCAGATGTCGGGTCTTTGTTGATTTTTCGGTAGCAGGTTTCGTCATACAGTTGTCTTTTGACTTCCTTGATGTAAAGATCTTTGTCCCAGATGATTATTGAGCCGCCCTTGTCAGCCTGCTTTATAATGACTGAGGAGTCAGATTTTAAATTGGTTAAAGCTTGTGCCTCTCCTTTGGATAAGTTATGTTTGATCCATTTTTTCTTTTTTTCCATTTCTGTCACTGCAGATAATATGGAGCGTTCAAAAGTAATGACCTCTTTCGGGATTTTGTTTGATGGCGGACAAAAAGATGATTTTTTGCGTAGTCCTGTGGTTTCCAATGTTGGTTGGTAAACATTCTCAGCAAAGAAGGTTTTTAACCTGACTTTACGGCAGAATTCAATAACTTCTGTTTTTAGTTTGACAAAGTCTGTGTTTCTAGTGGGGACAAAGGAAAGTCCTTTCTCCAAAACCTTTTTTTCTTCTGATGTTAAAATCTTTTTTGATAGATTGAATATAGGCGAAGGGGCTAGTTCTTGTAATTGTTTCGTCTTGTCGACATCTCCCATGGTTGTGGCGCAAACCTTGTTTTCCCGCGGGGCTTTGTTTGGCCTCTCCCTAAAAAACCTCCCTGTTGTTGTTGTTGGAATCCTTGGGCTTGTTGAAAGCCACCTCTTCTGTTGTTGTTCCTCTGGGGAGTTGGGTTCTCCCCGTCACTTCCACTACCTGAAGATGACGTATCCGAGAAAGTGATGAATTTGTTGAAGGACCGGCCTTGATAATCTTGCAAGTGTTTTCTGGATTCTGGTCTTGTATAGAAATCCGGTTGGGGAAAGGGGTATACTTTTTCAAGGCTGAAGTTTCTTTTATCTTTCTCAAATTGTGATGTCTTTTGGTTTATTGTATAATCCTTGAATTCCCCTATGTCCTTTTGTACTTTTTCTAATAGTGATTTTGCGTCAGTAATCAACTGGTTGGTAGAAATGCCTGTCTCAAGAGCCTCAATTTCTTCTAATTGTGTTTTGGAAAGTCTTTGGGCTGTTTCTATTGTTAGCACCATTAGGTCACGACTACATTTTGTTTCTATGAAACTATATCCTTTTTTATAAAGAGGATCTTCCGTGAAGATTACAGGTACGTTTTTAATCTGTAACCCGATTGGTATGGTGCCACCTCTTAAATGTTGAAGCAAGAAATGACCATGGAGGTCCGTACGAATTAGCTTTTTCTTTAATCGTGTTAGTTTGTCTACTTCGTTCTGGTTCTGTGCCGAGACGCTCAGAGACGCAGAGGCGAATAGAGGGGGGGCAGCGAGCAAATTTTTTATGTGTTCCTCACTGTAAGCAAATGTATCTTCTTCACTCATACTCACACCACTTATTCAAACACAAGGTCTCACTCAGCATAAAACTGTAGTGTAGTTCCTATCTTCCCAATAGGCTCTGCGCATTGGAATAATACCTACAGCAGTAAAGGCCTAGGCCAGACGTTAACTAGGTCTACTACTGTCGATACTAGACTTAAGTTTTGGGTTTGCCAGCGTAGCTCAGAGTTCGCTAGAAACTTTCTCGAATGTTCAGGAAAGAATTAACTCCCCTGATTAGACAAGAAGGGATTTAGTTTCTGACAACCATAGAACATGACAACTTTGCTCTCCCCTAATCAAGAGTGTATCTCCAGAGTCGTGTGAGCACAAGGCAATTATTTTACTCAGTCAGTACGTGCATTCTTAGTCTCATCAGAATGTAGAGAAAAGGAAGAGACGGGCGTGTTCAATAAAAAGGTGTTATTTATTGATCAGTCTCTTTTCTCGTACAAGAGAAATGGATCGATATTATTGCAATACTTATAGTTAAGTAAAGTGCATACATTAAAAGCAATAGTATAAAATAATACTGTAAAAACATTGATATGGTTTCTGAGCCATATGATGTTTAAAATGATTAAAATATATTTACATACACATATACATTTGACTAAACATACTCAACTGGTGTTTCTAAATACGCCTACCCCGTGTACCTGACCTAAGTCTAATGCATGGGCGGGAATAGAAAGTTACAGTTTAAGTTAAGTTTGTTTTTGCCAAGTGAATAACTAAAGAATTCTCTGTGAGGGGTTATTCAGTTCTGTACCTGGAATTTAGGATGAATGAGGAATGGTATCTCTTTCTCTGTTCTCGATATTCCAGGCCGCCTGCGAGGGCTGCCCGAAAGCGCCGGTGCTGGGTCTCTCGGCAGGAGATAGCAGCGCGTCTCTCAGCGCGTCAGGAAGGCGGGGCTGCTGCCAGCGGGGTCTGCTCTGCTCTGGGCTTCGGCAAGTGTGGCTGCTCCGTCTCGTCACCACGCGTGTGTTTGCATAGGGCAAGATCGGCAATATTTATACCTTAAAGGTGCCGAGATTGACGTAAGGATGGACATAGATACGTCAATAAAGATGTCATACGACTTGCTCGTTAGCACATTCTTTTACTGAAGTTCTCTGTGAAATCAAAACAATGGCCGCACGGATTTTCCAGGTTGTCATAGGTTTGATTTGTTATGAGAACGTCGTATGCCTTATCAGGGGCTGGAGGAATGTCGCTTGTCTAATTAGATCTCAAGCGTTATGACCTAATCAGATAACACGTTCCTGTGCCGTAGTGTGACTGCGTCAGATAACGGTATCTGCATCATGGGGGCTTGTCTTGCCTCATGGGCTGACTGTTAGTTAACTTGATAGTTAGTTTAACCAGAATAGGGTCAGGAATAGGGGGATCAATTCAGAACCTATAGGAATACATGACACCCACTCCACGCTAACTATGGTCATATTTACTAATCTATGCATAGTATAACATAGTACAACATACTATAGAGTATAGTGTATACCTTACCACCCCAAAATACATAAATGCATTTTGAAATTTTCAAATATACTGAAAAATTGCAGTCATATATTTTGTATGCACTTAAGCTATGAATTAAACGCTAAAGTAAACACGCATTTGTATACATTATTGCTTATTTGGTATATGAGAAATACACATGAAATGGCTCTTAATATGGCTATACAGAAAGAAAGTTCGAGACCATTTCATCACATAATAAAATGTTTGTGAACATACCAGCGGGCAACTAAAGTTTATAAAGTATCTAAAAATAGAAATCTTAGTTCTCTTGGAATAGTTTCTTACTTTAAGCAGAAGATAAGTGTCCCGAAAATTTTGTAAAAAATAATTTGGGGCTGCTAAAAAATTGCTGTCCGTGAACTGGTGGGAAAAATTGTTCATGTGACTTTATTTTTAAAGTTGAAGGCCGAATTCAGGGAACGCCGTGTGCGAGCTTGCTCAAAAGTCTCTATTTCTGTTCGGGTGAGAACATCATATCATTAAGGCTTTCGAATAAACTGTCAACAGCTTCATGGGAAAGTTCCACTAAGTCGGAAATAGGTGTAACCATGCATTCGTGCGCATGATTGTCTCCATTGACATTCTGATTCGCATTGCTGACAGAAGGTCGTACCTGTTCGATGCTGCTTTCATCTTGAACTTCACTACTCTTCAATCGTAGTGGTGAAGATTCCACGAATGCCGTCATCAGGATTGGCAGCCTTTGAGGGCAGCACAAAGCGTGAACCTTGGTAGGAACCAACAATGTATCTGCATCCACTGGCGCATCCGATTGTAGCGTCAGACAGGTGTCTAACACGCATTCTTCTCCGCATAGCAGACACCTCAATACAGGTAAAACACACCTTTGCCACATTGGTCGAAATGATAGAAACCAAGTCATGTTCAGGTCTCTAAGCCGGGAGAGTCCCAGGATTTTTGATATCCGGTCCCGGTATCCAATGGCTAGGATTGTATCTTCCATTGTCGCGAGAGTTTGATCTGTGACATGGGTTGCCATAACGAAAAATAAGGACTAAGAATAGGATTCCTGCAATTAGTCCCAGGATCAGGGGAAATCCGCCAAAAATCGAATGGACGAAATCTGGAAAAATGCCCAGTATGGCTTTGAATGGTGTTAATGCCATCGAAAATACTGTCTTAAATACCTTTGAGACCCCTGTGGTATCAGAAATATTTAAGATTTCGCTCAGGATTTCCGCGAAATGTACGGGGGAATTAGTTGATAATAATGTATGTATCTCTGCAGTCGTCCTTGCGACCTGTAGATCATACGTTTCTTTTGATGACGTGAGCCTTGTAGGCGTCTGAAGAAGCACTGTTTTCATTCTGCTTAAAGTATCTATTCGAATAGAAGTAATTTTCAAATTGGGCCATGCCCTTGCCTCCCTGTCTGGAAAGGAGCTGGGGAACAATGAGCATCCACAGCACTTGACCTTCACAGTCGTAGTTACTAGATAAGGAGTCCCGGGCATAAGACTACAACATCTGCGGTCTACAATAAGAATGTAACTCCCATTATAGAGTCTTTGAAAGAATGGTTCTATTTCAGTTGCAGGTGCGCCTTGCTGGTGACATGAAAGGTTGTATGAATTCCCTTCACAGGCTCCATGCAAACTAATTCCGTTACACAGAAGCGTGCCGCCTAGTGACATAGCACAATTGTTGCCACTAAGAAACACTTTCTGTCCTTTATTACTGACACATGCATGTGAATAGGGCAGGTTCCAAGTTGTTTTAATGTACCCCTTTCCCAATTTCTCGTACATGCCAGCCTGTATATATTTTTGGCAGTATTGAAACCTGAAGGTTGAGATTGGAATATTTATGATTCCGTGTATTATCCATTCACTGACAGGTCGTTCTGACATTGTCATTGGTAATCTTTCTAGTTTTTCAATGCTCAAGATTGTATAATCAGCACCCTTTTGCGCCATACCGATTTGTCTATCAGTAAGGTTAAAGATTTGGAATAGTGACGTTGTGTTGATTAAACGCCAAGGCACATAGCCTGAACGCAGATTTTGTAACGTCCAGCCAAGCTGTACAATAGAACGCAATTGTGACTGACCATGTTGTAATAACAGTAAGTCTTGCGATAATATATCGATTGCTGAAGACACAATGCTGTCCAATGAAAAAATTCTGGAGGACAGAGTCATTAACCCATTGTCCACTACAGAAAGTGATTTTTCCAAATTAATACGGTCAATTTCCCGTATTCTCTCTGCTGTTTCAATTTGAGTAACCTTCCAGGCCTCATTGTATGCTGCATATACAGAGGCTGCTATGAAACGCTTTTGACGCTGTTTGCGTGGTCCCAAAGTGAAATCACGCAAGTCAGCACCATCAGTAAGTAAAGTTAGGTGTTGCTTAAATTCTGGCAGTGTGGAAGTTTGAAGCCATTGAAGGCATAATTTGCCCACACTGTAGGTTGTTATTATCCCTGGGTGATGTCTTTGGGGATATCTAGGGTCTGGCCTGGTCATTTTGAACCCCTGTGTTTTATTCAGGAATCTGTCTTGACAGTTATTTGTATCTGTGGGCCAGATCAACCACTGTTTCCAATCAGGATGTGTTCTGTTTTGGTTTAATATATGGTTTACGTCTATCTCTTCATCTGTATCAGAGCTATTGCTAAACATTGTTGGCTTTGGAATAGACGGTTTATTTAAATCTTTGATTTTGGCTAAGCCAAGACAGGTGGTTTGTTGAACAGTGTCATTTAAAAATATCATTTGTTCTGGGATCATGCAGGCTCTAAACAAAGCTTCTATACCCTGTACTTGCCATTCTTTTGTACCCCAAACACTTTTCAAATCAACATTTTTGTCCCAATAATCAAATCCAAAAGTATTCATTTTTTCAAAAAATGAGTCTGAATATAACAATTTTGTGTTGGTTATCATCGTTGTCATCCCTGTCTTGTTTGACAATTTAAAATAAAATGTTTCAGCATTACTTGTGTTAAAACCTGAAAAATATGAATATTTGTCGTAAACGGTTCTGGAGCTCCCTTTTGGAGGTGTTGCACAATGTTCCCATTGATTATAATTTAAAACATTTCTAGGTTGTGCAGATCTATGTAAAAAGTGATTACCATAGTGGTTATAGCAATACATACTATCATAATTTGTAGAACCCTGCAAATAATCATGTTTGGTAAATTTAGCAGACATTACTAAGTCAGACATCATATTATTAATGCTTTCGAAGTCCCAATCATCAGCAAATGAGTTTGGTTTTGCAAAGTCATTCAATGAGATCTTAATTTGGTGTGGATATTTCAGGATCTCGACCGGACCATAAATTTCATAGTCAGTGTTGTCCCAGGCTACCCCACCAGGTATCGGATTGGCTGTGAAGTTGGCTGAAGAAAGTTCTCTTTTCTCGACGTGTGAAGATGTGTGTGGTTTGAGGACCAAGTTGATGTTCTGACTTGCTGTGTCCATTTTAGCATATTTTCCCTCAATGAAGCGTCCCAAAGTTAATACCATGATGAGCCAAAGTATGAGGATAAATGCACCAAAACCCACCCAAAATTCAATCCATGGAGAAATCAGATATGTTTCTTTCAGTTGGTTCAAAAGTTCTTTAGCTTTGTCTTTAAAGGTTTTTGATGATGGCTGTGTCTTTGATTCACTGAAGCCTTCAGAGGAATCATCGAAGTTTATGAAGTAGCCGGATGCAGTTCTGTCAATTGTTCCAATTGGTTCAGGATTTTTGTTTCTTGCATTTTCACTTGGTACTTCATTGTAGATTGGTGTGTCTCTGCTAAATGTTTTTATTTGGGTTTTCAGAGGTCTTAGTTCTATTGCATTGTTGCATAGTCCTTGTTGTTCTTCTGTAGGCGTTTCGAATGTGATGAGCCTCTTCGTTAGGACCTCTGTATTGGTAGCAAACCTTGGTGTTCTGCTACTTATTGGGAGTCCACTTGGCCTACTGTTTGTTATCGGCCACATGTTGTGGTTTTACCAGGTCGATGGATACAACTCGGTTCTCCTTTTTTCCAGCAAGTGGCGGTAGTACAACTGATCTTGTCCTGTTGACAGACAAGACAGGAACTGCTTTTCTGTAAGAAGGCCCAAATTCCTTCTTTACCGCGATCTTCTCCCTGACTAGATCCCCGACTTTTGGAATCCAGACAGGTCTTGCTGGGACAGGTGGTGATTCTTCAGTGGTTGTTGGCTGTTGTTTCAACTGTATGTTGCTCAGGTCTTTTCTTGTTTTGTTTAAGTCCTGCAAAATAGCCAAACGGTCTTTGACATCAAAGCTTTTTTCTTTAACCACTGAAGTCTGACTGTCGAGGTCAGAGATAATCATTCTAGTTCCAAATAATAATTCGTACGGACTGAATCCCTTCAGAGAATTTCTTGGCAAGTTATTTAGACTACGTTGGACACTTATTAGATGTTTGACCCACCCAGCTCCCGAACCTAATATCCTTTCTATTATAGATTGCTTTCTGCCTTGGTTTTTTCTTTACACCATCCCGTACCCTCAGGAAGGAAGTGAGAAGATTCCCGCTGGGCTGTGCTCATTTGGCCATGTTTCCCCCCAGGCTGGTGGGCCTGAGTGAAAACAATGGTCAAACGTAACATGCTCTTAGCGTATATGCCATTTAGACTCGCAAATCTTTGTATAACAGTCCGGACGTCAGCCGAGTGCTGAGGATCTACATTATAAGTGGAAACTAGCCTGTATATGTTAATCGCAAGCCATTCTTTTTACTGGTCATATTATCTGCCGTAATACGACGAGGTATCAAACTCTTTCTCTCCCCACTGCGATCTCTATTGCAGTTTGGGCAGCGTTTTACAAACATGGTGTGATGCAGGCTCATGCCTGGCCACCAGTACCGTGATTGTAATTCTTCCAGAGAATCTTTTAATTTATGGTGTCTGAGACTCTCGCATATGTGTGCGTCTGCGATTAACAAGTGTCTCCTGTCCATGTTTGGAATCACTCTATCCCCCACTCCAGGGATTCGAGCAAAAGGGACAGAGTTTGCATTGATTATGTATGTATAATTGAGTGGATAGTTGATCGGTAACGCTGAGCAGTCGCCTTTTGATGACGTTTTCACTGCCAGCACTGTTTCACCGTCAATGTATTTTAATGTACGCTTTTTTCGAACTACGGGAGCCGATTTAGTGGCTGCCGCTGCGGCTGTTTCAGCCAATGAATTCCCTACAACGTGAACGCCATCACGCTGATGACTCAGTGAGTGAGTCACGTGAGTCTTTGGTAGTTCTTTTTGTAAAAGAGCTATTTGTTCCCAGAGCAGTTTCTGCTTTATTGGTGCATCTGTGTTATCTTTGTAACTGTTTTGAATCCATGTCTGCAAATCCTTGTTGTATGATTTGACGCAGTAATATGAATCTGACACTATAAGTGTCGGGAATTCGCGATCCGCATTATCTAGCGCCATTTTCAATGCTATTATTTCAGTTTGTTTTTCTGAATTAGTTTCTACTGAGTGTGATTTTGTTAATAGAGGTCTTAGTTTACCTCCGCGCCACACTTCTTTTGTAATCTCACATGTGGGGTTGTATGCTTGTTCTCCCCAAACGGAGGGTTGAGCATGTCCGTCTGTATAGATTACACAGGCGTAATGTCGTAGAGGCAGAATGTCGATTGGCAGAGGGTATGTTTTTTCATATTCTAGATTTTCCATTTCTTCTAGTTCTAGAAAATTGTTAGCCAGGCTATACTTGATAATTCATATCCTACGTACAGGACTTTCAGATGGGCAATTCTGGACTTTTTAAAGTTGAATTTGTAACCCTCTGCAGCGAACCCAAGTATTATGGTGTTCACTCTTTTCAAGTGAGTCTCCAAGTCATCATCTGTTAAGTAAATGTCATCGACATAAGATAATGCTTCATCATCATATAGTTGTAGTAATTCTGTTACTCTCGCTGAGAATACCCCCGGGCTGTTCTTGTACCCCTGGGCTAACCGACAGAATTGTTTTTGAGTGCCATTTACAGAGAATGCAGTTAAATATCTGCTCTCTGGTGCTATATTTTGACAAAAGAATCCATTGGAGATGTCCAAGGTAGTTTTGTATTTTTTGCGCACTATGTTATTCATTAGTGCAGCACTGTGTGAGTTTTGCACTGCAAAAGTTTTGCAACATGTGTTAAGGTGTCGGTAATCCAAAACTAGACGATATGAGTTGTCTGGTTTGGAGACCGGAAACAAAGGATTGTTCATTTGTGAGGTGCAAGTTTCACTCACCCCCTGGTATTCTAGCTGATCTAGTATTTCATTTACCTGTTTTTTAGCTTCTTGCTTAATTGGGTTCTGCCTTTGTGCAGTTGGTTGTGATTTTAACTGGATTTTGTGAGGAGGAGAATCCTCATCCCATCCTACATGATTTTTATATAAAGCAGGTGCTAGAGCCACTGCCCACTTTCTAGCAAGTGTATATTTTTTATGAATCGGGATTTGATTCGAGAAGGCAGGCATAATTACTTCTTCGCCATGATGGCACTCCCTGACAAACTCTGGTGGCCAGTCTTTTTCAGCTAGAAGGATATCGTAGCCCTTGGAGAGATTATCCCAAAATAGTCCCCTTATCTTCCTAGTCTTATCTCCCTCTATACGTAATGTTATCTCGTATATCTTGTGGGGTTTGCTAACTCTGGTGTCTGCAGTTTCCACTTGAAGATATTCATTCGTGTCCACTGTCTCCAGATGATTCATAAGGACTTTGCGAGCTATGCTCACTTCTGCTGCACTGTCTAGCATTGTCTGAGCCCACTCTCCGTTTTTCAGTTGTGTCCTCAGTATTCTCGGCATTGTTAACTACCTTGATACTGGCTACCTTCTTTTTTGGAAATTGTAATTTCTTTTTTAGTTGAGCAGGTTCCATGTCTTTGGACTTGGCGTGCTCTTCTCTTTGTTCTGATCGTCCTCTTCTTTCCGATTTCTGCGAGGAATTCTGAAAAGATTGAGAGGGACGCGTATCAATGTCTTGATATCTATCAGGTTTTTTAATATTATCCCTATTTCTAAGGTTATATCTTTTCCCAGAGGGGTCACTCTGTGGTGACCTTTGTCTCTGGTTCGGAGATTTCTCTCTTCGCCTAGGAGACCTTCCTCGGGACTGGAATTTCTTTTCTTTAGGATTGGATTGTTTGTTTCCATCCCAGTTCTTTTTTGGTGTATTATTATTAAAAAATATTTTTTCAGGACTTTCAGTCAGTTGCGGTTTTACTGGTATTCCACCTAAACTGTCTCTACCTAGTTCCTCATAGGATTTTTCTATGATTCTGGCTATTTCAGCTGGTTGGTCTGCTATATCTGTCTCTTTTAACCTCTGGCGGATTGCCACGTTTGCTGCTTCACCTTTTATGTTGGCTAATAATATAGCCGAGACCTGCTTGAAGTCTTTCAGTAATTTCATACCAAGAGTTAAAGCAGGCTCTGGACCGTATTCGTCTTGAATTTGTTTAGCACATCTGGTATCACCGAAATGTATGGAACACCGTGCGTTTTTGTGTAGATGGAAGCAAAGACTGTACCCCAAGTGTCACAGTCCTCAATGTGTGGAGCGATTCCCATTGGAAGACAGATAGTCAGTATCCTGTGTTTTTCCAGCGGGGTGGTGTCAGGAAACACCGCCTCTATTTGGGTGATTTTCTGTGCCAACCAGAATGGTATTTGTTCCCGTTTAGCTGGTACTTTACCTAGGCAGGATTGGATGTTCTGTGGTGTAATTTTATTTGTGTTCCCCTGGTGAGGGGTCAGCTGTGGAAGTTTAATAGCTGGCTGAATTGTTGAAGTCCGCATCACATACTGAACTAATTGTCTATGTATTTTTATTAATTGTTTTAGTTGTACTAAAAGATCTGCTGCAGGCATTCTTTCGAAGTCTGGATGTGGTGTGTATCCGGCTAGTACCGGCCACGTTGCTCCTGGTCTACCTAAAGGACCGAGCCTGGTGATGTGATTATTATGTTTTAGGGCGCCATCAAATAAGAGCAAATGCTCTTGGAATTTGAGTGGTACTTCCACCTCCTCGAAAGGAGTGTACATTTCAGGAGGTTCCTCTATTTTGTAATAGTGGAAGTACTTTGTTACAGCATTAGCTGCTGGAAAATGTATCCATGAATAGTATACCTCTGTCTGCCGATATTCGTGTGCCTCAATTACGAATATGACTGTGCCACCTCTAGGTGTCAGTCCATTTTCTATAAGCTTTAGGGTTATAGATCTCCTTTTAATGACCGGAATGAGTATTATCTCCGGGTCTGCGTCTTGCATAGTAGCATCCGCTGCTGCGAGTTCAGTTGCTAATCTAACTGCCTCTCTTTCGTCTTCATTGTCTGACATTTTACTGTCCTGAAGGTTATTTTGTTTGTTTGCAGATCAGGTTTCTTATGGAAATAGAGATTAGATGCACAATATTTTGGAACTGTTTATCCTTCAACGTTGACTATACCAAGAACCATACATAGGAGTTCCCTCCTGCGAGGTTTTGGAGGATATAACCTTTCACCCACTCCAGACGTCTTTGGAGTATGTGGGAAAAGGGGTCTGAGTGAGAAAGCACGACTGAGTTACTCTAAATGTCTTACGTTAGTTGTATCGCCCTTTCCAAACACGTTGGGCACCATGTAGTGTAGTTCCTATCTTCCCAATAGGCTCTGCGCATTGGAATAATACCTACAGCAGTAAAGGCCTAGGCCAGACGTTAACTAGGTCTACTACTGTCGATACTAGACTTAAGTTTTGGGTTTGCCAGCGTAGCTCAGAGTTCGCTAGAAACTTTCTCGAATGTTCAGGAAAGAATTAACTCCCCTGATTAGACAAGAAGGGATTTAGTTTCTGACAACCATAGAACATGACAACTTTGCTCTCCCCTAATCAAGAGTGTATCTCCAGAGTCGTGTGAGCACAAGGCAATTATTTTACTCAGTCAGTACGTGCATTCTTAGTCTCATCAGAATGTAGAGAAAAGGAAGAGACGGGCGTGTTCAATAAAAAGGTGTTATTTATTGATCAGTCTCTTTTCTCGTACAAGAGAAATGGATCGATATTATTGCAATACTTATAGTTAAGTAAAGTGCATACATTAAAAGCAATAGTATAAAATAATACTGTAAAAACATTGATATGGTTTCTGAGCCATATGATGTTTAAAATGATTAAAATATATTTACATACACATATACATTTGACTAAACGTACTCAACTGGTGTTTCTAAATACGCCTACCCCGTGTACCTGACCTAAGTCTAATGCGTGGGCGGGAATAGAAAGTTACAGTTTAAGTTAAGTTTGTTTTTGCCAAGTGAATAACTAAAAAAATTCTCTGTGAGGGGTTATTCAGTTCTGTACCTGGAATTTAGGATGAATGAGGAATGGTATCTCTTTCTCTGTTCTCGATATTCCAGGCCGCCTGCGAGGGCTGCCCGAAAGCACCGGTGCTGGGTCTCTCGGCAGGAGATAGCAGCGCGTCTCTCAGCGCGTCAGGAAGGCGGGGCTGCTGCCAGCGGGGTCTGCTCTGCTCTGGGCTTCGGCAAGTGTGGCTGCTCCGTCTCGTCACCACGCGTGTGTTTGCATAGGGCAAGATCGGCAATATTTATACCTTAAAGGTGCCGAGATTGACGTAAGGATGGACATAGATACGTCAATAAAGATGTCATACGACTTGCTCGTTAGCACATTCTTTTACTGAAGTTCTCTGTGAAATCAAAACAATGGCCGCACGGATTTTCCAGGTTGTCATAGGTTTGATTTGTTATGAGAACGTCGTATGCCTTATCAGGGGCTGGAGGAATGTCGCTTGTCTAATTAGATCTCAAGCGTTATGACCTAATCAGATAACACGTTCCTGTGCCGTAGTGTGACTGCGTCAGATAACGGTATCTGCATCATGGGGGCTTGTCTTTCCTCATGGGCTGACTGTTAGTTAACTTGATAGTTAGTTTAACCAGAATAGGGTCAGGAATAGGGGGATCAATTCAGAACCTATAGGAATACATGACAAAACAGTTGCCGACGCAGAACCTTTATTACTGTGCGACAATGAACAACAGAAAAATCCTTATATCTCAATGTCCACTCGGGATAGAAGGACCACACAGGCGGCCGCCTGCAAATGTAACGCTAACACCACCACTGGGTCTGGGCACCCAACAGCACAGCTTGCCACAAGCTACTGATAAACAAAACAGAGTGCACGTGCTGCTAATTATTTCTTTGCCTGAATTTTTGGCTAAAACATCTGACTTCAAACCAATGTTTTGTGTGCAAATAGTCACTTTTTATTTTATTTTTCTTAAGTCAATTATTCAATTTTGACTTTTTTTTCGAAAATTCCTTATACCAATTTTTTTTTCTTTTTTCGACCTTATGTACAACACAAACCTATTTACACCATTATATAACAACTTATTATCATTCAAACAACAGGCATACCACTTCCATACACTACAGTATAAACAACACTTAAAATCCAAAACAAACAAACAAGTAAGAAAATATATTAATTATTTTCAGTTGGAACAATGAATTATTACAACAAAGCCATATACATTTTCTACAAGAAAGAGAATGATTAGTTATATTTTTGTATAACTCAAGATTTTTCTGGCTTTTTCAGTCTACGCGTTTCGAACTCGTATGGTTATGGAGTTCTCATCAGGACCGTAGTCTGTTGAAGAGAAAGAACAATTTTGCTGGTTTTAGAATCTATTCTTGCTATTGTGCTGCCCTCACCTCCACTACAAGCCTCCTACTCTTACCTCTCGTATATCAAGGGACCGCGATGGGTTCAAATGTTCCCGTCGAGGGGGGGACCTGTAAAATATGTATTGGACACTTAGCCATTCATCCGTTTTTAATTTTTGCCATCGCATCCACACAATGACCATTCATATGTGACTTACTTTGTCAAAGGACCACTCGTTATAGTGCTGTACTGTTGTTTTAGTCAATTTCCAATCACTGCAAAACAATAAATGGGTGCGAGCGCGTTAGCGACTTTCCGTGTCAATGTTACTTTTGTATGAGCACTCAGTCTATGGGCTTACCTCAGGAAGGAGTCTTGGGTCGTGGGACGTGGGGTTCTGTGCCTTCGTCTGGTCTTTACTATAAGAGAGACACCATAAGGGGATTATCTCATATATCCTGTGGCTTTGCGAAAGTCCTCTAAGGTTCACAATTGTTATTTGAATGTTCTTACTTGACACAGACGAGGCGGGTGTCTGATTCTGTCTCGTTTGTTTTCCAGCCGCGCCCGCGATACGAATGCTTCCGGGTCCGCAAAGAATCATGGAACCTGCAGTTCAATGTGCCTGCTGATATGTGGTTCCATGCGGGATCTGTTCGCTATTGTGCGTCCAAGAGTGCCATATTCGTTCTTAGTTCTTCCTATTATCGTTGGTCATGACAATAGTATATTATGATTACTTTTATTCGTAATGCCAAAATGTGACATTCACTTTTATTTCAGAGTGTCCATATGTATTGCATTGTGGTCATGGTCGTTTTATACAATTAAATCAATGGAGCCAGTTGGCTAATGTTTGCAATTGTGGGCAACAATTAAAGAGGACACAGCGTGCATTGCAGTCCAAACGCTTTGGGTGGTCCAGAGATGGCAATTTCTTTTGATTTTGGTCCTTATATTGTGGATCATGTCTGACCAATGCATTATGGTCATGGTAGTTGAAGTGGATGAATTCGAGTCCCTATTCGTTCGTCTCTATATTTATGAACCACAGTTCAAAACACCATTGGGTCATCACTCAGAGTTTGAATATTTCGGACAGTTCATTTAATCCCGAGATCGCGGTGTCAAATTTGACAATTAGCATTGCCTCCATTCTGGTAAGTTTTGCATCCAAATCGCCCCCTCTGGCGTCATTTTCGACTTTTGCTATCACTGTCCAGATAAGATTGTTTTCTTTGTGTTGCTTCTCCCGCCAGTGGTTCACTAAGGGTGCTGTTGTGACATTGTTTCTAATTCGTGATTTATGCTGTTGTATCCTTGAGCGTATTTCTTGGTTAGTCTTGCCTATATACACTAAATCACATGGGCATCGAATGCCATATATCACATATCTTGATTTGCAATTTGAAAATCGCTCGTGTTTCCAATTGATCTGATTGTGTGAAAAAACAGATCCTTCTTTCGTGGTATCACAGCAGGAGCAAGTTCCACATCTGTGGTGGCCCTGAATGGGCGGTAGTTTGAGCATTGTCCGTAAGCTGGGATTTTGTTCCTGCGGTAAAGCTGCTCTGACAAGCTGGTTAGCAAGGCTACAATTTTTTCTGAATGCGAACAGAGGCTCATTTTGGAATGCTTGATCTAACTTGCGTAGCAGATGCCAGTTTTGTTTACGGCGATTGTCCGGCTTCCCCTCGACACTGAACGGCCCCCGCGGCGCTCCACATCCGTGCCTGGGGAGTTCGCTGGTCCCCGCTCTCCACACCGTGGGCTCCCGGGCTGCCACCACACGCCGCCTCACTCTCCGCCGCTCCGGATCTCGGCACTGCTCCCAATGCGGGCGCCGCGAAAGCAAGCTTCCGCCTCTCCGGGCGCACACCACAGCTGGCCCCCGCTTCACTGGGGCGTCCGGTCAGCTAACTGCCCGAAAAGAAGCTCCGGGGACCGTGCTAAACAATGCTGTACAGGGCCTGGGGCCGGAGGCGACACAAAACACGTCCTACTCCTCCGCCATCGTGGCCGTCAGAATTTTTTTTTTTATGAAATAGAAGAGGATTTGAGAAGTCACTCAAAATGTGCCCTGATTTTTCTTTCTGAAGCACTAATCATACTTTTTATGGCAAAATGAACCCTCTCATTTTGTTCCTTTTTAAATTAAATGTTTTCAGACTTACCACTTCATTCCAATCAAGATGGCTTTTGATGTGCCATACTTTTGTCATAAGTAAGACTGTTAGCGCTCTAGTTGTTCTTTAGAACACTCTGGGACATTCTGTCATTGGGCTATACTTGGGCTACATCTGGGTGATATTTGGGCTACATTTGGGCTCTTTTGTCTCTGGTGTAAATCTTGGGAGACTGCATGTCAGAATTTTTTAATGAAATAGAAGAGGATTTGAGAAGTCACTCAAAATGTGCCCTAATTTTTCTTTCTGCAGCACTAATCATACTTTCTATGGCAAAATATACACCCTCATTTTGTTCCTTTTTAAATTAAATGTTTTAAGAGTTACCATTTTATTCCAATCAAGATGGCTTCAGGTGTGCCATACCTTTGTAATAAGTAGGACTGTTAGCGCTCTAGTTGTTCTTTAGAACACTCTAGGAGGCTGCAGTAGAACACAAAGGAATCAACTGACAGTCTCTGTCCTTGTTGGATGTACATGTTTTACTGAGAATGTCAGACTTCATTCTCACATGACTGAGAAAGATAATGTGAATTTACAGAAAATATGCTTTCAGTTTAGCTTATAGATCCCCTTCCAAACCACTGTGGGAAAAGCATGGGATAATAGTTTTCTTTCAAACATGATTCATGATATCCCAGCAGAAGGCTTTTTCACATGGTAAAATCACCTTAGAACACACCACAATTCCTAAAATGAGTATGGTACCATCAACAAATGATTTATAATGTAACTAACGTCCTAAAACCTTCTATTAACTACAATGCTTTTTAATGAGGTGCTATCATGTATATTGGTCCTAAGATGGCTGCCAACACTTCTTGGATGAAGTGCTGACAGCCAATCAGATCTCACGCGTACCCCGCGATTAAAAAAAAAAAAATGTTTTGGGCCTGGGGGGCCCTTGTGGAACCCCCTGAGCAGGCCTAGGGGGTCAGGGTGCTTCTACCCTACCCCCTTTTTGAGTTCTACATGTTTGTTTTTCTGCTTTCCTGTGCCTCAGTCTACCGAGGTACAAGATGGCTGCCAACAATTTCTGCTTTGGAGTGTTGACAGACATTGGCAGCCAATCAGAATGCAGCTCGTACTCGGGAAGGTACAGAGCACTTAAGCTTATAGTAAGCTTATATACATATATAATTTTTTTCAAATTCAATTTTCCCAACAACTACTGCAGGGATTTACACCATTTAAACAAAAGGCCGTACTGCGTACCAGTCCCTACCATTTTGCCAAGTTTGGTGTAATTCCGTTCAGCGGTTCGAGCTGTAGCCGTGTCTAATCGTCCTATGGAAAATAACATGGGGAAAACATGTTTTGGGACCCCCTTTTTTCTCAGCCTCCACTTGACGAATCCACCCAAAACTTTCAGGGAAGGAGCGGGTCATCTTCTTTGAGAAATTCGCAGAGATTCATCAACCGGCGCCAAAGTTATTCCCAATAGAATGTTGCGGATTTCCTATGGAAACTAGGTCCTAACTATATATACCTACTGGCGACCGCCAGTAGGTAATATATATATATAAATATTACCTACTGGCGGTCGCCAGTAGGTAGTTATAGTTAGGACCTAGCTACCATAGGAAATCCGCAACATTCTATTGGGAATAACTTTGGCGCCGGTTGAGGAATTTGTGTGTAATTTTCCAAAACTTTGGCCAGCTCCGCTCTGCTCCTTCCCTGTAAGTTTCGGGGGGATTTGTGAAGTGGGGGCCGAGAAAAAAGGGGGTCCCAAAACATGTTTTCCCCATGTTAATTTTCATAGGACGTTCTGACACGGCAACAACTCGAACCGCTGAACGGAATTACGCCAAACTTTACAAAATTGTAGGGACTGGTACGCAGAAGTGCCTTTGCTATATTTGGTGAAAATTGCTCCAGTGGTTTTTAAAAAAAATAACTTCAAAAACACATATATATCTATAGGCGCGCTCCGAGCACTCTCCGGTACGCGTACCGGGGAGCGCACCCGGCGCGCTACGGGAGTGCCTGAGCGGAAAGCTGATTGGCTGTCATATGTCTGTCAATATTCTAAACAGTCCGGAGAGTCCTCCATCTTGTGTCTCGGTAGACCGAGACACAAGAGGTGAAAATAAAAAGGGGGAAATGAATAAAAGGGGGCAGGGTAGACACCCCCTGACCCCCTAGGTTTTCTGAGGGGGGCCTAGAAGGACCCTGAAGGGCAAAAAAACTATTTTTTTTAAAAATGTTCGCAGGGTAAGAGCTGGGTGTGTTCCCATGTGCGCTCTCCGGTACGCACACCCTGAGCGCACCACGGGGAAAAAGAGTGTAAAAAATATGGTAAAAAAATATTTTAGAGTGCTTAGAGGTAGGGTAGCTCTGAAAAGAGCTGTTGTGTTATGTGGGTCTTTTTTGCACCTACAAGTAGGTACCAATGCAGAGTCTCAAATTCAAGAGAAAGACTCTATTCCCTCATCTGTAAAATGTACACCATCTTTCCTATAGATGCCTTGCATGTTGTAACGCAAGTTGTTGTGGTAAATGGAACCCATACCATAGTCTCTGAGGAAAGCAGAAACAGATTCATTTACATGTTTCCTTGCTTTCTCAATCTGTGGACAAAATTGGTTGGACCAGTTCCATTTTTGCCTTTGGCATATATTATAAAATACCAAGGCAGTTTTTGGAAAAAGTGACATCAATTGCCCAAAGATGTCCTTTAAAAGCATTTCCAGACCTACCCCAGTCAAAGTGCCCAGGTCATTGCCACCACAGTGCACAATTATAAGGTCAGGCTGTGGTAGATGCATAAAGGATTTTATCAATGGTATCAATTGGTAACTTCTCAATCCTCTCTGTCCAATCCACACAATGTCCACATTTGGTAAATCAAGGTTGTAAATACCTCTGTTACTTGCAAATTTTCCACTCCGGTAGTCAAAGCTATGACCCGCAAACCAGACTTTTGGCATCTTGGAGGTAGATGTGCTTGTATTCAGATGAGTTGTGGAAATGAAATGGCAGTTTGAAAGTAGGAGTTATGAAAAAAAAGTGGTTGAGATTCAGTGCACTTGAAAAACAAGAAATGATTGGTGCTTTATTTACATTCTCCACTGAAAATTAATGTGCATGGCTTTGTTTTTTGAAAGATGTAATTCTAATGGTTGAGAAAAAGTCATTGAAAGAAACACTGCACAGGATAAGCTGCTATATTGAGAAGTCAAACACCCTTGCTGGATTCATTTGAAACATAGTATCATGAACTTTTCACCTGTGTGCTTAGTTAGGTGGGAGTTACCATGGTAACAGGCTGAATAAGCACTGGGGGGATGGGTGAATATTATGTTAGTTTCAAAGTGTTGAAATGTAAAACCAATGAAATGGTGCAGTTTGGTTTTGAATTAAGAAAAAACCATAGGTTTCAGGGGAGTTATAGTTAGCTGGACATTTCTCACTCCCTATAACTCAGCCACACTCCCACGCTTACTTTCTTTCAGATCTCCTGTTTTACTTCCCTTCCTCTCTCTTCCCTTCTTTCGCTCCTTCACTCTTTTCCCTTCCCTTACTCTCCTTACTCCACTTCACTAACTCCTTCTCTTACTCCCTCTGTCCTCTTACTTCTACACTCCCCTTCCGTCATTCTCTCTCTGTTAGTCTCATTCTCTCCGTACTCTTAGTCTCTCACTCCTCTTCTGTCATGCTCACTCCCTATAACTCAGCCACACTCCCACACTCACTTTCTTTCAGCTCTCCTGTTTTACTTCCCTTCCTCTCTCTTCCCTTCCTTCGCTCCTTCACTCTTTTCCCTTCTGTTACTCTCCTTACTCCACTTCAGTAACTCCTTCTCTCACTCCCTCTGTCCTCTTACTTCTACACTCCCCTTCCCTCATTCTCTCTCTGTTAGCCTAATTCTCTCCGTCCTTTTATTCTCTCACTCCTCTTTTGTCACGCTCACTCCCTATAACTCAGCTACACTCCCACACTCACTTTCTTTCAGATCTCCTGTTTTACTTCCCTTCCTCTCTCTTCCCTTCTTTCGCTCCTTCACTCTTTTCCCTTCCCTTACTCTCCTTACTCCACTTCACTAACTCCTTCTCTTACTCCCCCTGTCCTCTTACTTCTATACTCCCCTTCCCTCATTCTCTCTCTCTGTTAGCCTAATTCTCTCCGTCCTCTTAGTCTCTCACTCTTCTTCTGTCACTCTCCCTCCCTATAACTCAGCCATACTCCCACACTCACCTTCTTTCAGACCTTCTCCTTTACTTTCCTTCCTGTCTCTTCCCTTCCTTCACTCCTTCACTCTTTTCCCGTCCCTTACTCTCCTTACTCCACTTCACTAACTCCTTCTCTTACTCCCTCTGTCCTCTTACTTCTACACTCCCCTTCCCTCATTCTCTCTTTGTTAGCCTCATTCTCTCCGACCTCTTAGTCTCTCACTCCTCTTCTGTCACGCTCACTCCCTATAACTCAGCCACACTCCCACACTCACTTTCTTTCTTTTCTCCTGTTTTACTTCCCTTCCTCTCTCTTCCCTTCTTTCGCACCATCACTCTTTTTCCTTCCCTTACTCTCCTTACTCCACTTCACTAACTCCTTCTCTTACTCCCTCTGTCCTCTTACTTCTACACTCCCCTTCCCTCATTCTCTCTCTCTTACCCTCCTTCTCTCCGTCCTTTTAGTCTCTCACTCCTCTTCTGTCACGCTCACTCCCTATAACTCAGCCACACTCCCACACTCACTTTCTTTCAGATCTCCTGTTTTACTTCCCTTCCTCTCTCTTCCCTTCCTTCGCTCCTTCACTCTTTTCCCTTCTGTTACTCTCCTTACTCCACTTCAGTAACTCCTTCTCTCAATCCCTCCGTCCTCTAACTTACTCACTCTCCTTCCCTCACTCTCTCTCTGTTACACCCATTCTCTCCGTCGTCTTAGTCTCTCACTCCTCTTCTGTTACGCTTACTCCCTATAACTCAGCCATACTCCCTCACTTATCTTTCTTTGCTCCCTCACTCAGTCCTCTTCTCTCACTCTTTCCTTCACTTCCTCTGTCTCCTCACTCCCTCACTCCCCTTGTCTCACGCTCACTTGCCTTTATCCACTCTCTATCACCACTCTTTCCTCAACCTCACTGCTCTTCTCTTACCCTTCCTCACCCCGTTCCCTTACTTTGTTTTCTTCACTAATCCTCAATCCCCTTGTTCACTCCCCTTCCCCTCACTCACCTCCCACACTCACCTTCTTTCAATCCCCCTACTTCACTTCCCTTCCCCTCTCTTCCCTTTCTTTGCTACCTCACTCATTTTCCTTTCCTCTCTCACTGCACTCCACTTCACTCACTCCTTTTGAATTTGTAAAGAATACAGCTCTTTTTGGAGAATTGGAGGTAGTTCTAAAAAGAACTGGTTTTTTTCTTCTTTTTTAGTTTTTTTTTTTAACTTTTTCTGAACGTTGTTAATTTTTTTTTTTTTAAGAACAAAAACAAAAATAGGGAATGCCAAACAACTCAACAGGAGCAACAAAAAGGGGAACAATTAGGGCTGGGGAGGGCAGACGTGTTCTTCCCTTTTTCGTACAATTAGCAGAATACTCTGCTCTCCGTAGCAAAGCAGTTTGTCACACTGCTTACACTTAATTGCAATGTCCGTAAAAACAGGTTGAATATTTGGAATTAACTCAACTGGTCTTCCTCTCACAGATGTTGTTGGTCCTCCGGTGGAAGTTGAGGCGCCATCTCTCGGGGGTTTACGTGCCAGGTCCCTGACACTCTCCCGGGCATAGTTATGGGAGTGCCTCTTTTGAACATGCCGAATCATCGTTGAGTTCCCAAAACGATATTTTTTGGAACGGTCACCACAAGAAAGAACAGTGTGGCAAATTTTGCACTCCACCTTAGGAGCATTCACATTTTTCTCCCCTTCTGGAATTTAATTTTTTTTCCAAATGAAGTGCTCCTTCACTTTTGGCTGAGGAGGGTCCTCCTGGAGAAACTCATCTGAGTCATCACTGCTGCTTGGTGGTCTTGCAGCCATGTTTTGCAAAGAATAGAAGAGTACAAGAGAATAGGTGTTGCTCCCTCCAAAGTGAAAGAGGTAGTGAAGGAAATGGGTGGGGTTTTCATTAGTTGTAAAAAAAAAACTGTTAACATCCAAAGAAAAGTGTTATTTTAAGGTCACATGACTTGACGCGCTAACGCTACGCGCACCGGAGCGCTTACGCGGCACATACGTAGGTGCTTCCAGGGGCGCTTACGCGGGGCACCTGAATGACGTTTTGTTAGATTTTACGAATTGCGTTTAAAGTTAAAATACGGTTATTTAAAATCAAAAATAGTACTTTTATAAGTATGCCACTGAATGTCTTGCATTATTATTTACTTTAAATACATATTTCTTTTTTCCGCACGTGGGAATAGCGCTCTCGCTACGCTAACGGGTGCGTTCACCGGTGCGCGCACCCTGAGCGCTCCAGGGTAAAATGATTAAAAAAAAACATGAAAATACTTTAGAAAATTAATTTTAGAATTTTTTTTTAATAAAAATATAATAATTAATAGTTATAAAAAAAAACTAAAAAAATTAATAATTCACTTTAAAAATCGTAGGTTACAAACTCAAAATAGCAAGGAATTAGCTTTTAAAAAACCTTTGAAATTCACTGAAAAAACTATAGGTTTCACAAACGTTATAGTTAGGAATTAGCATTTAAAAAACCTTTGAAATTCACTAACAAAACCATAGGTTTCACACTCGTTATAGTTAGGAATTAGCATTTAAAAAACCTTTGAAATTCACTGAAAAGAACATAGGTTTCACACCAGTTATAGTTAGCTGAACATTTTACTCATACAAAACCATTGAAATTCCCACGTTATAGTTAGTTGAACTCACTATAACTCGTGCGCCCGCAATGCACTGCTGATGATGTCACATATTACATCATTCATGACATGGTCAGTGACATCACTGATGACATCACTGATGACATCGCAAAATACATCACTGATGACATCTCAAATGACATCACTGATGACATCATCCAGTGACTGTGTGTTTCTGTAAAGTTAAAATATGTTTTACATATTGAAGAATGAGTGTATGTATGAGTGACTGGATGAAGGATTTAGTAGGTGCGTGACTGACTGTATGAGTAAGTGATTAAATGTGTCTTACTGAATGCATTGGTTAGTGACTAAACTGTCTCAATGTGTGCATCAGTATGTCTGTTGTTGTGTAAGCTGTTGCATGTGTTGATCAGTAGCTATATTTGTGGCTATATGGGTTATTGATTGGTTGCCCAAGTATTTGTATTTGAGGGTGAGTGTGTGTGTGGGTGCTGGGAGGTGTGTGCCTCTGTGCATAGATGTGTGAGCAGTTGATTCACTTGGTGTATAGGTTCAAGAGTGCATGTGAATAAAACTGTATGGGCGGTTGACTGTGTGCATGGGTGTGTGGGTGAGTGAATGGATATCTCAGTGCTACATGTGCAAGTAAGTACATATGTAAAATACAGTGCATGTGAGAGTTGGCATATATAAATGACTATACATGAGAGCCTGTGCTTGCATAAGTGACTGTATCTATCAATGTGTACTTGTATCAGTGATTGTAAAAGAGAGTAAGTATGTGTTAGTCTATTTTTGAATAAGTAAGGTTTTGGGTGTATAACTGTATAGATGAGAAAATGGGAGTGTGATTGATTCTTTGCATGACTGACTAGGTGTGTGAGTATCTCCATGAATGAGTGCCAGTGTGTGAGTGTCTGTATAGGTGTATGTGTGCACATGATAGTGTTGTATTAATGAGTGTCTGTATGTATGAGGGATTGTATGTGTGAATGAGTGAATGTGTGTGTAGACCTAGGAATCAGTGAGTGTGTATGTAGTTACTGATATTGGTGTGTCAATGGTTTCAGCAATGGTAGTTTGTATTTAACACTGGGTGTATCAAAGGTTAGATTAGAGTGTGAGGAGGTGCATCGTATTATCACATGGATGATGTCATCAGTGATGTCATCATTGATGTCATTTGAGATGTCATCAGTGATGTCATCAGTGATGTCATTTGAGATGTCATCAGTGATCTCATCAGTGATGTCACTGACCATGTCATGAATGATGTAATATGTGACATCATCAGCAGTGGATTGCGGGCGCGCGAGTTATAGTGAGTCCAACTAACTATAACGTGGGAATTTCAATGGTTTTGTATGAGTGAAATGTCCAGCTAACTATAACATATGTGAAACCTATGGTTTTTGCAGTGAATTTGCAAGGTTTTTTAAATGCTAATTCCTAACTATAACGTGTGTGAAACCTATGGTTTTTTCAATGAATATATATCGCCAGTAGGTATATATAGTTAGGACCTAGTTACCATAGGAAATTCCTAACATTCTATTGGGAATAACTTTGGCGCCGAGGGATCTGTTTGTAATTTTCCCTAAATTTGCCTCGCTCCGCTCCGCTCCTTCCCTGAAAGTTTCGGGGGGATTCGTCAAGCGGGGGCCGAGAAAAAAGGGGGGTCCCAAAACGTGTTTTCCCCTTGTTAATTTCCATAGGGACATTCTGACACGGCTACAGCTCGAACGGCTGAACGGAATTACACCAGATTTGGCAAAATGGTAGGGACTGGTATGCAGCAGTGGCTTTTGTATGTTTGGTGTAAATCCCTCCAGTAGATTTTGAGAAAATTGAATTTGAAATTTTTAAAATGGCATTTTCTATGGGACCTTTAGACACGGCTACAGCCCGAACGGCTGAACGGAATTATACCAAACTTGGCAAAATGGTAGGGACAGGTATGCAGTAGTGCCTTTTCTATATTTGGTAAAAATCCCTCCAGTAGTTGTTGAGAACAGTGAATTTAAGCAAATTATATATCTATATGCGCTCAACATTCTATTGGGAATAACTTTAGCGCCGATGGAGGAATCTACGTGTAATTTTCCAGAATTTTGGCCAGCTCCGCTCCGCTCCTTCCCTGAAAGTTTCAGCGGGATTTGTCAAGCGGGGGCCGAAAGGTGGGTCCCAAAACGTGTTTTCCCCATATTAATTTCCATAGGGACCTTTAGACACGGCTACAGCCCGAACGGCTGAATGGAATTACGCCAAACTTAGCAAAATGGTAGGGCCTGGTATGCAGATGTGCCTTTGCTATGTTTGGTGAGAATCTCTCCAGTAGTTCTTGAGAAAATGTAATTTGAAATTTTTCAAATGGCATTTTCAATGGGACCTTTAGACACGGCTACAGCCTGAACGGCTGAACAGAATTACACCAAACTTGGCAAAATGGTAGGGACAGGTATGCAGTAGTGCCTTTTCTATATTTGGTGAAAATCCCTCCTGTAGTTGTTGAGAAAATTGAATTTGAGCAAATTATATATCTACATGCGCTCACCGTACGCATACCGTACACGTACGTGCGCGTACCCTTACGTGCGTGAGCGAGTTTCTGATTGGCTGGCAGTCGACTGTCAACATTCTAAACTGTCCAAACCAGGAAGTGTTGGCCACCATCTTGTTTGCCAGGAGAACTGAGGCACAAGATAGCCCAAAACAAGAGTGGAAAACACAAAAAGGGGGCAAGGTTAGAGACCCCCCAACCCTCTAGCCCTTCTCAGGGGGTCCCAAAAAGACCCCCAAGGGCAAAAAAAAATTCGAAAAAATCGCGGGGTACGTGCACCGTATGCGTACGGTACATCAGTGATGTCATCAGTGATGTAACTGACCATGTCATGAATGATGTAATATGTGATATCATCAGCAGTGGATTGCGGGTGCGCGAAATATAGTTAGTACAACTAACTATATAGGAGCAATTTCAATGGTTTTTTAAATGCTAATTCCTAACTATGTAAGGCCTGAAACCTATGTTTTTTTAAGCGAATTTGCAAGGTTTTTAAAATGCTAATTCCTAACTATATAAGGCCTGAAACCTATGGTTTTTTAAAGTGAATTTGCAAGGTTTTTTCAATGCTAATTCCTAACTATATAAGGCCTGAAACCTATGGTTTTTTAAGTGAATATATATATGTATATATATTACCTACTGGCGGTCGCCATAGTTAGGACCTAGTTACCATAGGAAATTTCGAACATTCTATTGGGAATAACTTTGGCGCCGATTGAGGGATCTGCCTGTAATTATCCTTAAATTTGCCTCGCTGCGCTCCGCTCCTTCCCTGAAAATTTCGGGGGGATTCGTCAAGCGGGGGCTGAGAAAAAAGGGGGGGTCCCAAAACGTGTTTTCCCCATGTTAATTTCCATAGGGACATTCTGACAAGGCTACAGCTCGAACGGCTGAACGGAATTACACCAGATTTGGCAAAATGATAGGGACTGGTATGCAGCAGTGCCTTTTCTATGTTTGGTGTAAATCCCTCCAGTAGTTTTTGAGAAAATTGAATGTGAAATTGAGTCCAATGCAATTTTCCATAGGACCTTTAGACATGGCTACAGCCCGAACGGCTGAATGGAATTACACCAAACTTGGCAAAATGGTAGAGCCTGGTATGCAGAAGTGCCTTTTCTATATTTGGTGAAAATCCCTCCAGTAGTTGTTGAGAAAATCGAATTTGTTCAAATTATATATCTATAGGTGGCACACGTGAGTGCACTGTAAGCTTACTGTACTCTGTACCTTCCAGAGTACGAGCTGCATGCTGATTGGCTGCTACTGTCTGCGAACATTCCAAAACAGAAATTGTTGGCAGCCATCTTGTGCCTCGGTAGACTGAGGCACAGGAAAGCAGAAAACAAACTTGTAGAACTCAAAAAGGGGGCAGGGTAGAAGCACCCTGGCCCCCTAGGCCTACTCAGGGGGCCCCACAAGGCACGTACCCTCGTGATTTTTCGGGGAAAAAAATGACCCCCTGAGCTGGCCTAGGGGGTCAGGGTGCTTCTACCCTGCCCCCTTTGCGTGTTTTGCACTTTTGTTTCACTGCTTTCTTGTGCCTTGGTTCTACTGAGGCACAAGATGGCTGCCAACACTTCCTGGTTTGGAGTGTTGACAGACAGTGGCTGCCAATCAGCATGCATTTCACAGGAAAGCAGCATGCTCATTGGCTGTCAACACTTCTATTAAACAATTATAGGAGCACAGAGGGATCCTGGAGCGGGCCGCCCTCCACTCAAATTCAGCAAAACAATAAAGACCCACTCCATCGGCGTACAACCAAATCAGTGACTAAAGAGGGGTGTTCCAAACGTCCTGCTCCCTACACCTCTCTTACCAATATTGTAAGAGACACTATGCACTGTTCTCCGCCAACATATAAAAACCTGTTCTCTCGGGCAACACACCAGAACCCACACTTAAGGTGTACCCGAATACCGGGAATTACCACTGCGTCCACACCCAACGTTGGACCCTGCTCTTGTTAGAGCAAAAAATGTGAAAGACGCAAGTGACACCTCACGGAAACACCACCGTCGGGGTAACTGGTATCAAATTTCCAGACAGGCCCCTGTCTCATCATCGGTTGTCACAAGCGTCTTAAAGAAAAATAAGATGAAAGGAAAGAAGTGTCCAAAACAAACAACATATATAGTGACAAACTAGTGAAGGCGCAGAAATATCTGCTAGTGACCAACACATATAAACCAAGTGAAAATAAAGTAACAAAGTGCATAAAAACACATACCCAATAATCCGTCCCTTACCCAACTTTATTCATAGGGCGGAGATGGTGTGCTTGTATAAAAAGGCTGGTAGTTAATCATGTCTACCACAACCTACTGCCAGTGCCGACATGTTTCACTGCTATGTTATATTAAAGCAGTTTCTTCAGTGCTGCACTCTGGGAATGTCACTTCACTGTTTTGGACACTAATTCTGTAGTGTGCTGCCAAAAGAGAACAGGTAAAAGAACCAATTAAAACCATGTGGACCTGAACCAGGAGCCAGCGCACCCTGGATCTACTGAGAAAGGTATGGGGTATGCAAAATGAAATATTACCAGGGGGCAGCCATGCCATTCATACCGGCTGCTCCTGTGTCTTTTAGGGCAATAAACACTTCTCCCGTAAGTTTGTACCTTATTGCTCCAGTATAAAATCTGTAAAAGGTAAAGTGTATGCATTTGTATCATATTCAACCTGAGATCTAAGCTCCGTATTGCTATCTCATCGCTTGTACCAACACACTCCGCAAGGTTCTGCACCGGTATCATAACTGCGGAGTGCCTATAACTGCTGTGAGACACGCTCGCTTAACGCATGCTTCCTCTCACATTCAATGGCATGCTGCAAAAGATATCTCAATCGCACAGCCCGACACCCTTCCATTATTTCAAAGACAATGATTCGCTCATTAGATCTCCTGCCCCTCAATACCGCGTGGCCTGTTTAGATAAAGGTGCTAACAACATCTAAAACCCTTAACAGCGCCCCTCTGTATACACCGATTACTTTCCTGCTCGGGTTCTGTAACAGGCGTCATCTCACCGTGCCGTGCTCGGAAGGCGCCTTTCCTCAGCCGTGCACGCCCAGTGTCTCACGGGGCTACATAACTGCAGTGCCTGCCGGGTCACCGCCCCTCCTAGCTTACCGCGGGGCTTTGATGTTTACGGGTCGGCCATCTTAACCTAGTGGCCGGGAGTGATTCATTTCACATGAGCGTGGGTAGATTTGTACATACATTCGCTCCTGCATATAAAACGATCAATAATAAGGTACAACCAGAGTCCAACGCAAGTCGGCATATACATAATACACTAAAAGAGTGCCAACGGACCCCCGACCCGTAAACATCAAAGCCCCGCGGTACGCTAGGAGGGGCGGTGACCCGGCAGGCACTGCAGTTATGTTGCCCCGTGAGACACTGGGCGTGCACGGCTGAGGAAAGGCGCCTTCCGAGCACGGCACGGTGAGATGACGCCTGTTACAGAACCCGAGCAGGAAAGTAATCGGTGTATACAGAGGGGCGCTGTTAAGGGTTTTAGATGTTGTTAGCACCTTTATCTAAACAGGCCACGCGGTATTGAGGGGCAGGAGATCTAATGAGCGAATCATTGTCTTTGAAATAATGGAAGGGTGTCGGGCTGTGCGATTGAGATATCTTTTGCAGCATGCCATTGAATGTGAGAGGAAGCATGCGTTAAGCGAGCGTGTCTCACAGCAGTTATAGGCACTCCGCAGTTATGATACCGGTGCAGAACCTTGCGGAGTGTGTTGGTACAAGCGATGAGATAGCAATACGGAGCTTAGATCTCAGGTTGAATATGATTCAAATGCATACACTTTACCTTTTACAGATTTTATACTGGAGCAATAAGGTACAGACTTACGGGAGAAGTGTTTATTGCCCTAAAAGACACAGGAGCAGCCGGTATGAATGGCATGGCTGCCCCCTGGTAATATTTCATTTTGCATACCCCATACCTTTCTCAGTAGATCCAGGGTGTGCTGGCTCCTGGTTCAGGTCCACATGGTTTTAATTGGTTCTTTTACCTGTTCTCTTTTGGCAGCACACTACAGAATTAGTGTCCAAAACAGTGAAGTGACATTCCCAGAGTGCAGCCCTGAAGAAACTGCTTTAATATAACATAGCAGTGAAACATGTCGGCACTGGCAGTAGGTTGTGGTAGACATGATTAACTACCAGCCTTTTTATACAAGCACACCATCTCCGCCCTATGAATAAAGTTGGGTAAGGGACGGATTATTGGGTGTGTGTTTTTATGCACTTTGTTACTTTATTTTCACTTGGTTTATATGTGTTGGTCACTAGCAGATATTTCTGAGCCTTCACTAGTTTGTCACTATATATGTTGTTTGTTTTGGACACTTCTTTCCTTTCATCTTATTTTTCTTTAAGACGCTTGTGACAACCGATGATGAGACAGGGGCCTGTCTGGAAATTTGATACCAGTTACCCCGACGGTGGTGTTTCCGTGAGGTGTCACTTGCGTCTTTCACATTTTTTGCTCTAACAAGAGCAGGGTCCAACGTTGGGTGTGGACGCAGTGGTAATTCCCGGTATTCGGGTACACCTTAAGTGTGGGTTCTGGTGTGTTGCCCGAGAGAACAGGTTTTTATATGTTGGCGGAGAACAGTGCATAGTGTCTCTTACAATATTGGTAAGAGAGGTGTAGGGAGCAGGACGTTTGGAACACCCCTCTTTAGTCACTGATTTGGTTGTACGCCGATGGAGTGGGTCTTTATTGTTTTGCTGTCAACACTTCTAACCAGGAAGTGTTAGCATTCATCTTGTGCTAGCTAGACCGAGACACAAAATAAGCAGAGCTCACAGCCCACACAGCTCTCACAGCCCACACAGCTCTCACAGCCAACACAGCTCTCACAGCCCACACAGCTCTCACAGCCCTCACAGCCCTCACAGCCCTCACAGCCAGTGATGTAATTTGAGATGTCATCAGTGATGTCTTCAGTGATGTCACTGACCATGTCATGAATGATGTAATATGTGACATCATCAGCAGTGGATTGCGGGTGCGCCAAATATAGTTAGTACAACTAACTATATAGGAGCAATTTAAATGGTTTTTTATATGCTAATTCCTAACTATATAAGGCCTGAAACCTATGGTTTGTTTAGCGAATATATATATGTATATATATATATATATATATATATATATATTACCTACTGGCGGTCGCCAGTAGGTAGTTATAGTTAGGATTGTTTTCCATAGGGAAATTGCAACATTCTATTGGGAATAACTTTGGCGCCGGTTGAGGAATCTGCCTGAAATTTTCCTCAAATTTGCCTCGCGGCGCTCCGGTCCTTCTCTGAAAGTTTGGGGGGGGATTCGTTAAGCAGGGGCCGAGATAAAAGGGGGTCCCAAAATGTGTTTTCCCCATGTTACTTTCCATAGGGCGGTTTGACTCACTTTTAGCCCGAACGGCTGAATGGATTCCCACGAAACTTGGCAAAATTGTAGGGACTGGTAGCCCGATGTGCCTTTGCTATGTCTCAAGATATGTGCTCTAGTGGATTTTGAGTAATTTAGGTTAAAAAAAATATATATATCTTTAAGCGCGCCCCGGTACGCGTACCGGGGAGAGCACCCGGCGCGTAACGCGAGTTCGCGCGCAGAAAGCTGATTGGCTCTCCGGTGTCTGTCAACATTCCAAACAGTCCGGAGCGGCCGCCATCTTGTGTCTCGGTAGGATCAAGACACAAGAGGTGGCAAAAACAAAGGGGGAAATGACCATAAGGGGGCAGGGTAGACCCCTGCTGACCCCCTAGGTTTTATGTGGGGGCCATAAAAGGGCCCCGCGGGGCAAGAAAAAAAGCTGAGAAAAGAGCTTTTGGGTTCTGTGGCTGATTTAGGTACCTATAAGTACATTCCACACACATCCACATGCACACACCCCACACACACACCCACACACACCTCACACACCCACACCTCCACCCACACCCAAACACCCCACACACCCACACACCCAAACACACACCTTACACACCCACACCCCCACCCACACCCACACAACCCACACACCCACACACACACCTCCCCCCACACACATACACACCTAACAGACACACCCCACACATCCCCCCCACGCCTCCCCCCCCACACATGGGGAAAACCCAGTGAAACAGTAAAATAATATTTTGAAGTGCTTACAGGTAGGGTAGCTCTGAATAGAGTTGTTGTGTTGAGTGGGTGATTTAAGTACCAGCATGTAGGTACCAATACAAAGTCTTAAATTCAATGTACACACACACCCACACACACCTCACACACCCACACCTCCACCCACATCCAAACACCCCACACACCCACACCCACACACAAACCTTACACACCCACACCCCCACACTCACCCACACAACCCACACACCCACACCCACACACACACACACCCCACACACACACCTCACAGACACACCCCACACATCCCCCACACCTCCCCCCCACACATGGGGAAAACCCAGTGAAACAGTAAAATAATAATTTAAAGTGCTTAGAGGTAGGGTAGCTCTGAATAGAGTTGTTGTGTTGTGTGGGTGATTTAAGTACCAGCATGTAGGTACCAATACAGAGTCTTGAATTCAATGTACACCGTCTCCTCTGTAGATATTTTGCATGTTGTTACAGAAGTTATTGTGGTATATGGAATCTATACCATAGTCTCTCAGGAAAGCAGAAACAACATGGAGGCAGGAGATGAAAAAGAGATGTCAAATACACATTGGAGATAATATAGTGGGAGAAAGGAAGTAACCATGAGCAAAATTATTATGTAACACAAAAAAGTTGCACAGTATACTATGTCTCACTTTATGTTATATTCATTTTGGTACTATTTCATGAATTACATATAAAAAAGAATAATGTCTAGAGCAATTTTTAATTAATAAATAAATGTATTGCTCTGATTTTTCAAAATTTAATAACACTTCCAACATTATTTTGTCAGGAATGTCCTCATTTTCAGTCCATGATTCGATTTCTTCCACACAATTAACTAATTCTTTGTCTAGAGACTGATCCATAAAGTCCAAGTCTTCCTCAGGATTGTTTTGAAGAACTATTTCGAAAGAAATATTTGCTTCTCCTTCCATTTTCTTGTTGTAAATTGCATTAAAATTATATATATCAGTAGAGTTAGGGCAGTGTTGGGTTTAAGTTGAGACAGGTACTTCTGAGTTTTTAACAGTGAAGTTATCTTTGGGCAGTGTATGGTATCAAGCAGGAAGTAGAAATATCAAAAAAGTGTATGTGAAGAAGCCTAACTAATTTCATAATTATACCAGAGAAGCCTAACTCAATCCATAACTATAACAGAGAAGCCTATCTCAATCTATAACTATAACAGAGGGACAGTAAATAACTATCAGAAAACGTTTTTACAAATTAACTTAAAGTGCCCCTTACAAATTAACAACTTACCTTATTAAAAGGTGATGAAGATAAATGGAGAAAATTGTTTCAAGATGTACCTCAGGTAGGTGTAGTCAAAATGGCCGTGTTTCCCTCTCATTTTACATTTATATTCATGTACATAACCAATCAAATGTCAGGAAAAAATAGTAGAAAATGAAAGTAACATTTTAATTGGTTGTAAATCCTAATTCTTCATATGTGTTTTTGTCATATAATTTACCTCAGGATATTTAGACAGGGCTACAGGGCAAATGGCTCAATGGAATTCCACCAAATTTGGGAAAATGGTAGGGACTGGTATATAGTATGGCCTATTTTATATTTGGTGAACATCTCTACAGAGGTTTTTATGTAAATGAACTTTAAAAAAATGTTGGGAGCGCTTACCGGTGCGCCCCCGGTACGCGTACCGGCAGCACTACGTGAGTCCTCCATCTTGTGTTTCGGTAGATTTGAGACACAAGATGGAGGACAAACAACGTTGGGAATGGGTAAAAGGGGGCACGGTAGACACTCCCTGACCCCCTAGGTTTTCTGAGGGGGGCTTAGGAGGCCCATATAGGCCCAAAAAACCCAATTTTTAAAAATTTTCTCGGGGGGAGCGCCCAGTACGCGCACCGCGGAGCGTACCGGGGAGCGTACTTTGGTGAAAAACAGTGAAAAAAGTTAGAGAAAAATAATCATTTTGAGTGATCAGAGGTAGGATAGCCCTGAAAAGAGCTTTTGGGTTCTGTGGCTGATTTAGGTACCTACAAGTAGGTTCCAATGCACAGTCTTATATTCAGGAGGAATATTCTATTCCCCTCATCTGAGAAGTGCACACCATCTCCTCTGTAGATATCTTGCATGTTGTAACGCAAGTTATTGTTGTATATTGAACCCATTCCATAGTCTCTCATGTAAGCAGAAACAAAAACAAGGACAAGTTCTACACAAAATGTCGTTTCGGGTTTCCACGACAAGTGATTTCTAAAGGAAGAATAAACAATTTGATGTCTTCTCTGTGACATACTGTGACGAGGAAATCACCAAAAAATACATACAATTTAAAAAGAAACGAAGAGTCCACGTACATCAACGACTACAACCCAGTGATTTTGTCCATGTGGAATGCTAACATGGATATTCAGTTCGTTGCTGACAACTCTATTGCTGTGGCTCGATATGTGATGTCTTACATCACAAAAAAAGAAAAGACAGAACTGAAGGAAATGTGGGAGGATATTTCACATGAAAAGAGTCTAAGCAAGAAATTATACAGTTACAGTCTGAAGATGTTGTCACATCGAGAAATTGGAGCATATGAATGTTCTGATTGATTGTCATCAGCAAGTCTATATGCCAAATCTAGAACCATCCTTTGGGTGAGTCTAGGTCTTGCTGCAACACGAAACCGAGTTTTGAAATCTGTACAAGAAATAGAGTATTTGGCGGAGAAAGAACCAGAAAGTACAGATATTTTGAAGACAAACATGTTGGATACATACTATCCAAATAGAAGTCCTTACCTTGAGAACGCTTGTCTCTATGAAGTTCTGCAAAGATATATTTATAAGAGGAACATCAGAGAAGATATCAATAATGGAATATATGCTGTCATTGGCTGTGAAGGATGTCTAGTGAAGCAGAGAAAAAGCCATTTGATTAATCATCGAAAAATGAGTTGTGAAAATCCAGAGAAAAGGGAATTTTACTATTTAGCTCTTTTGCAACTCTTTAAGCCATGGCGTACAGAAGAGGAACTACTTGGAGATTTTCTCTGTTACGAAGATTCTTTTAATGCAACCAAGGATACCATAGAATGTCCTGTTTTTCCAAATTATCTGCAAATGTTGAACGAAGAAATAGAGCAAGAAGCCACAATTGCTGTAGAGATTGCTAGAGACAGTTCTCAAGACAGTCTGCTTCATTGAGTCAGGATCCACTTGGAGGACCAATTATCCAAAATGAAGCTGCCACGGCCATGGATGAGGTGGAAAGAGCTATGGAACAAGCTCAAGATGATGTAGTTAACTTAGAAGATTTGGTGAAACAACTAAACCTTGAGCAGAAACAGATATATGATGAAGTCACAGAACAGATTGAACATGGATTCAGTCATGAGAAAAAAGAGTGCTCATGTACATCATTTAAGCCTATCCGACTGTACGTGAGTGGAGAAGCGGGAACTGGAATAAGTTTTCTGATTAAAGCAATTGCAACTTATCTGCAGAAAAGGACTGATTCACCGCTGTCTTGTGTTGTTACCGCTCCAACTGGGCTGGCAGCACATAACATTAAAGGGATTACTTTACATCGTTTACTGATGCTGCCAATCGAGCATGATAACAAATTGCAATACCAAAACGTATCTGGAGATGCGTGTTCCGAAGTTTCCAGAGTCCTGAAGAAAATGAAACTTCTTATCATTGATGAAGTAAGCATGGTCTCAAATCTAATGCTTGCTTTTGTGCATTTGAGAATGCAAGAAATTCTTAGAACAGAGTATGATGTGTTATTTGGAGGGAAACACATTATTGTTTTTGGAGATCTACTGCAGTTGACTCCAGTGAAAGGACAACCAGTGTTTAAAATGGTCATGCATGAAGATACCAGGAAGTGCCTAGGAAGCATTGGAAACGTTAATATATGGTTACATTTCAAATATGCAGAACTACTCCAAAATATGCGACAGGCAAAGGATGAAGATTATAAAAATATTCTACAAGATGTAAGAATCGGAAAAGTAAGTCAGCATGGGAAAGAAGCTTTACATGGACGATTAATTTCAAATTTGTACCCAAATGAAAACATTCTTCCAGAGAATATTTTAAGAAAATTAACGAGAAAAAATCTGGGATATGTTTGATGCCAACTCTGAAAGAATGTTCCATGTTCAACAACAAAATGTTAAAGTTAGAAAATGAAGAGATAGTGAAACTGGAAGCTATAGATAAAATAGAGCATATGGGAGCAACAATTATTTTGTCTGAAAATTTGAAATCAAAATGGGATTCATTAGAGAAGACTATATCTAAAACTGCTGGTTTTGAAAAGACTCTGAATGTGTGTTTAAATTGTCGTATCATTTTGAGAAGGAATTTAAATGTTGAAAGAGGTCTGGTAAATGGAGCAATGGGTCATGTTGTTGATTTTGTGAATTACAAAAATAGAGATGGAATTGAAATTTTAAAAATTAAATTTGATGGCATTGACGAAATAGAACAAATTTGTTGTTGTTCAGCTAGATTTTTGCTTGTGAAAGACTTAAATGTTCGCAGAAAACAGTTTCCTGTTTGTTTGGCATTGCAGTGACAATCCATAAATCTCAAGGTTTAGGTGTAGATAGCGCTTTGATGAATATTGGAAGTTCTGTGTTTAAAGAGGGTATGGCATATGTGACATTATCACGAGTCAGAACTTTATCAGGATTGTACTTGATTGAGTGTGATGAAACAAAGATGTGTGCAGATCTAGATTGTGTTAAAGAATACAATAGGTTAAGAAGAGAGTATGCTCCACATTTGCCTCAATATCCTCTGTTTGAAAAACGTGTGGTAGGCCGAAAAAGAAGAAATGAGAATAATTGCAGTGAGGTAGTAGCAAAAAGACAAAAAGTAGATGAAACTGTAATTGTAAGCAGAAAGAAAAGGATTCTGTTGAAGATGTTGTTGGATTTGAGTTTGAAAACAGTTCTGGTGTCAACTGCTATGCTAATGTAGTGGTTAATGTTGGGTTTTTTCTTCAAAATTTACAAGAACAGATTGCTGAAAATCGGGATCAAACATTCTGCTGTTTATTGAATTCTGTGTTTCAGAAATGTAGCAGTGATAGAGCAAAAATAGAAAGTGTTTTAGAAATTCGAAATCTTCTAGACATATGTTCTGGTCAAAATCAATTTTCACAGAATATTCAGCAGGATTGTCAGGAATTTTTAATGTATATGTTTGATGTATTGGAAGATGAAGGTGTAGATATAAAAAATCTTTTTAGCCTTTCTTATCAATGGCAGCATGACTGCGACAACTGTAGTTTATCAAGTAGTACTACAATAGTTACTGAAAGATTTATATATTTGACTTTACCAGACTGCAAATCAGTGTTTTTTAATAATCTAGTTAAAGCAGCTGATCACAATATGGTGTGTAGCCAATGTAAGTCTGCAATGCTGTCCACATTATTTATACAAAATTATGGTCAGTATGTCATTTTAATGTTCCAACGATGTAGACCTGATGGAAGTAAATTGACAACTTCTATTAAAAATTTCGTGGCTTTTCAGTTATCAATTTCAGTAAGAACTTTTGCAACTGTGGCTATTATTTATCATGACGGTCCTTCAACAACATCAGGGCATTACACATGCTATTTAAAATGTCGTAAAGGTTGGACCCACTGTAATGACAGTCATTTGACTTTCAAACAACGTTTGACTTTTGACTTAAAAAATTCCTACCTAGTGTTTTTAGAACCAAAATTTAAGTAAAGGTAATTGCCCGATGAAGACGGGAGCAGTTAATAAAAGTTAGTTTGCTGTTTAAAATTATATTGTGAGTAACAGTGATGAAGATAATATAAAAATTATAGTTCTCATAACGGTATGGTAAGTGGATCGAATAGTAAGTGATATCAGTATTATAGGAAATGTTCAACATGAGAGAGCCAGAGATAGAATTATGAATATTTAAATATTGTGAAAATGTTGTTTGAGCCTTTCTTTCAGAACGTCGGGAAAACGGTAATTTTAGAGTTTGTTTAAACTAATTTGAAAATATACTGATACATCTGACACTATTTGGCCTTAAGGAAAGGTGAAGGAATGAGGAAAGAGTCAAGACTGAACAGAAGGAGTATATAAAACATTGAAACATATTTCAGATGTTCTTGGAGCTTTTCTTCTAGAAAGTCGATGAAATGGATTTTTTAGTGAACAGCAGAGTACTTTCCAATGAAAAGGACCTTCATGATATACTATTTGGCCTAAAGGAAAAGTAAGTGAATCAAAGATTAGTGTACATTTGTGATTTTTAAGTTTCTAAGGTTTTTTTTAAAACACAATCTTTTAGATTGTGGTTTTTTTTTCCCGCTGTCATATGATGAGTAATTTGAACTCACTGTTTTAAGTGAAATTCAATATATTCTGAGAACAGCAAAATAAACTATGTAACATGTTGTACAAGTTATTCTATAGTTTGTATTGAGTAATTTAAATTGTATTCCCATTGTCTCACACTCACTTTCCTTTTTCCACCCTCTTTCAGCTCTTTTTACTCACGTATAATGTCTTTCTCTCACTCTCTTTCACAACGTCTCATTCTCATTTCAACTGTCTGCATCCCCTCTCTCCCTTGCATAACTTTTCAGCTTTCAGTCTCTCTGCTTTGCTTCCCTTTTCCGTCTTTTCCTCCTTTGCTCTTTTAGTAATTCCTGTTTACTCACTCAGCAGTATTGTCGCACTCTATCACTATAACTCACCCACTTTCCCTCGCTTATCTTTGTTTGCTCTTTTCTTTTGACCTCTTCTCTCTATTTTCCGTTCACTACCTCTATGTCCTCAGTGCCTCACTCTCCTTGTGATATGTTCACTTGTGTTTATCTACCTTCTATCATTTCTCTTACAACAACTTCACTGCTCCTCTCTCATCGTTCTTCATCCCATTTCTTTTACTGTGGTTCCATTACTACCCCTCATTTCCTATCTTTCAGTGTCCTTCTCTTTACTTTCATAACCGAATCACTTTCTCTCAGTACCACTGTTTTAGTCCTCTTCTCCTCTCTTTCCTTTTTTTGCTCCCTTACTCATTTCCTTTCCTCACTCATTGTACTCCACTTCACTCAGTCCTTCTCTTAGTCTCTCTGTCTACTAACTTCCTCACTCCTTTTCCCTCAATTCTTCTATATTATCCTCTCTCCCTTCATTCCTTCACTCTATGACTCTCCTTCACTTACTCTCAGTTATCTTCCATTCCTCATTCTTCTAAATGCATCCTTAATTAGACTCCTTTCCCTCTCAGTCATTATCTTTTTACTTACTCCTGTTTCCTGATTTAGTTTTGCTAACTCACATTCTTTTAGTATCTTTCTTACCTTCAGTTCATTTTTCTCTTCTTCTCTTCCTTTCTGTCAGTGAATCTATATGCCTTACTCTTAGTATTTTGCTCTCCTTCTATTTCTTTTTCCCTCTTTTTGTCCTTCTCCCTTACTTTATTTCCCTTTCTGTGTCCTTCACTCTTACTTTATTTCTAAATACACTGTTATGATTTTTAACCTCTTCATTTGTATCTTTTATTTTAAAATACATATTTTACTAATTATAACTTATTTTTCTTCTCTCTTTCACAGATTCAAAATGTAGTAAGAAAATGTAATTAAAGTTACATTTATTATATGGTAAGTTTGTCATCACCCTTTGCTTTAACCTCACTACTATTTTCTCAACCTACCTCACTCCTGTTTCTTTACTCTGCTTCCCTCACTTATTCATATTCTCCATGTTTACTACCCTTTCCCTATTTCCCCTCCCACATTCAACTTCTTTCAGTCCCCATTCTTTAGTTCCCTTACCCTCTGTTCCCTTCCTTTGCTGCCTCACTCATTCTCTTTCCCTTAATCATTTACTTCACTCCTACACACACACCTCCCCCAACACACACACACACCTCTGACATACACCCCACACACACACCACACACACACCTCACACACACACACACAGCCACACACACACTCCTCACACGCACACACCCACACATCCCACACACACACACACACACTCCACACACATACCCCCACACCCACACACCCCCCACACATATCTCACACACCCACACCTCCACCCACACCCAAACACCCCACACACTCACACACACACACGTTACACCCCCACACCCCCACCTACACCCACTGACTCCCTATAAGTCACCCACACTGCCTTACTTACCTTTCTTTCCTGTTGCACTCAGACTCTTTCAGTCACTCCTTCCTTTACTCTCTCTCTCTTTTCTCTCTGTCACTCCCCATGTCTTACCCTTATTCACTTTTACCCATCCTCTTTCACCCCTCTTTACTTACACTCACTGCTCTTTTCTCACCCTCCCTCACCGTTGTTCATTTATTCCGGTTCCGTCATTACCCCTCATTCCCCATTCTTTACTGTCCTTCCTTTTACTTTCAACACCCACTCACATTCTACCAGTACCTCTACTTTAGTCTTCTTTTTATCTCTTCCCTTCTTTCGCTCCCTGATTCATTTTCCTTTTCTCACTTACACCCTATTACACCTTCTCTGTTTTTTACTATGTAATAAACAATCCCTCTGTGTTGCTCCCTCTAGCTCTTTTTCTCTTAACATTACTCTCTCTGTGTTCTTCCCTCATGCTCACTCTTTCTTTATTTTTTTTTTATTTTTTTTTGGGTGCTCGCCTCGGTGCGCGCCCCGGTGCACGTACCGGTACGCGTACCCTGCAGAAAAAAGATTGACAGAGATTCTATAAAAATATAGGTTTATTTTTATAAATTAAAGGTAGTTCTAAAAAGAACAGTTTTTTTATTCTTTTTGTTGTTTTATATTGTTTTTATTGTTTTTTGAACATTTTTTACTTGTTTTGGCTTTTCTGAACAGTTTTATATTTTTTTTGTATTTTGTATGGGGAGAAACAAAAAACAGGGAATTGTAAATGGCTCAACTGGAGCAAAAAAAAATCAGAAAAAATTAGGGTTTTTTCGGGCACTTATGGTTATCACCAGCACTGATGACACATTTTATACTTTGCTCACCATAGCAAAGTGTCTTTCCACAATATTTGCACACGATTTTAAAATCTTGGTTGTATGATAGACATCGTCTCTCTTGCCTCTGAACCCGATGGAGTTGGTTCTTTGGATGTTGAGGGTCTGGATGCTGATGGGGGTAGCTTACTGCAGAGGTCCCTTACCTCTGCAGCAGAATAGTTGTTTGGGTGCAAACGCATCATGTGCCGAATCATGGTATGATTCCCGAAGGAATATTTTTTGTTAGGGTTCCCCCTGGACAGCTCAGCATCACAAATCAAACAAGTCACCTTCGCAGCGTTGACTTTTTTAAAACCCCTTGGGATTTTGTAGAACTCCCATACAAAGTGCTCTTTGGGTTTGTATGGGCGATTATCTTCAGGCAGGAAGACCCTTGTCTGTTCCTCCTCTTCATCATCCTCCTCCTCTTCTTCTTGACCACCAATGTGATCTTCTGGTGGTCTTTTTGATGGTGGTGGTGGTGGTGGTGGGGCAGATGCTCCAGCTGCTGATATGACTGTAGCATCTCTGTAAGGAAAAAGCAGGTCTTCCTCACTCAAATAACAAAGTGAAAATGAGGAAAAAAGGTGGGGGCTTTCATCATTTGGAAAACAAAAGTGTTCTTAACCAATGAAAAGTGTTATTTTCAAGTCACATGACCAGGGCTTTCATCATTTGGAAACCAAAAGTGTTGTGAACCAATGAAAAGTGTTATTTTCAAGTCACATGAGCAGGGCTTTCATCATTTGGAAACCAAAAGTGTTGTGAACCAATGAAAAGTGTTATTTTCAGGTCACATGACCCGACGCGCTTACGCTACGCGCCCCGGGGTGCGCCCCGGGGCGCGCTCGTAGTCGCGCCCGGAGGCGCGTTGCGTAAGCGCGTCAGGACGTTTCACGATCATATGCGCTCGCGTGCTTCCGGGTGCGCTTACGCTGTGCGGCATATGACGCATGACGCGGCTACGCGATACGTCACGATGTTGGTTTTTTTCGCGGCAATAGCGCTAACGGAACGCTCACTGGTACGCGCCCCGGGGCGCGCCGTAGCACTGATGACACCATCCTTGTGATACAGTGACAGACCTCCTTTCACTGTAATGTAACCCTTAAAACACATATTCAAAAACAGAAACTAAAATGTTCAAAAAATGGAGATACCCATACCAGTTACAACAACCAATTCAATAATTCCACCATCTATATACACATCCACTCATTCACCAACAGTTCTATATAATCCCTCATATGTATACTCACTCATCATATGTAGTGATACACCTATACATCCTGTTACACACCGACAGTCATCCAAAAGATACTCTCACACATACTCACACATGCAAATAAACTATTGAACATCCATTTATTTGCATATACAGCTATACACACACTACCACCTTACTTCTAAGGAACCTTACACATACTTACTCTCTTAAATAATCACTTATAGAAACACATACTTATTTAAACTGGAACTCTTACAATCCCTTACTCTCACATATACTCTCTTAAATAGATCAATATTCACATATAGTACATTAAAAATATATGTAGTTACTGATAAAGACACTAGTGAGACAGTCATTCAGTCAGTAACACACACATATACACAGTCATCCACCCATACAGTCCTGCACATATGCTGTCTTCAAAACACATACAAACAGAGAGTCAGTCACTCATGCATCTATGTTGTAAGTAATACCCCCACCAAACATATAGACACTCATATTGATATTAAAAAAAACATCTAATAACCCATATACATACATATGTAGCTACTCACCAACCCATGCAGCCACTTATACACAAAGTGAAACACTTATCCTTCTTTTTAAATATTTAAACATTACTCACTAATACATGTATGTAAATGTAAATGTAAATGTAAATGTAGTTGAGCTTATATAGCGCACAGCTACCCGCAGTGGGTTTCCCGGCGCTTGCTTAGGGAACCCTTCCTGGTATTCCCCTGTGAGATAGCAGGGTATCCACAAGGTGAAAGTCAGGCATCCCGCCGCGAGGGGCCGTTGTGGAGATTAAGCAAGCTATTGCCCAGAGTCGCAGAGTGTGAACCCGTGGGTCGAGGAGGCACCAGGCCGAGAATTATGAGTCCGTGGAATTTTTAGCCCAAGACCCCGCCGAGGCGGGGAATTGAACCCTGGTCCAGGACCGATCTCAGCTTCCGGGTCTGCTGCCTCTAACCCCTGAGCCACACTTCTCCACATACACTAAGATACACTTAATAAGCCAGTGAACCAATCAATTTATTTAAAAAAAAAACATCCATGTAAACCCGTATTTAAACATTTATTCTTCCATCAACTTTTACATAGACATATATAACACATAATTATTTTTTACAAATACACACATTCACTGGATGGTGTCATCAGTGATGTCATGAGTGATGTCACTGACCATGTCATGAGTGATGTAATATGTGACGTCATCAGCAGTGCATTGCACGCGCAAGTTATAGTGAGTCCAACTAACTATAACGTGGGAATTTCAATGGTTTTATGCAAGTAAAATTTCCAGCTAAGTATAACTGGTGTGAAACCTATGGTTTTTTCAGTGAATTTAATAGGTTTTTTAAATGCTAATTCCTAACTATAACTGGTGTGAAACCTATGGTTTTTTCAGTGAATATATATATATATATATTCACTGAAAAAACCATAGGTTATAGACCATATATAGTTAGGAATTAGCATTTACAAAACCTTGAAAATTCACTGAAAAAACCATAGGTTATAGACCATATATAGTTAAGAATTAGCATTTACAAAACCTTATTTTACTCACACAAAACCATTGAAATTCCATATATAGTTAGTTGCACTAACTATATATCGTGCACCCGCAATCCACTGCTGATGATGTCACATATTACATCATTCATGACATGGTCAGTGACATCACTGATGACATCACTGATGACATCTCAAATGACATCACTGATGACATCACTGAAAACAACATCCAGTAATTTTATGTTTCTGTAAAGTTTAAATATGGCTTACATATTGAAGAATGAGTGGATGTATAAGTGTCTGGATGAAGGATTTAGTAGGTGCATGACTGACTGTATGAGTGAGTGATTGTCTCACTGAGTGCATGGGTTAGTGACTAAACTGTCTTAATTTGTGCATCATTATGTCTGTTGTTCTGTAAACTGCTGCATGTGTTGATCAGTAGCTATATGAGTAACTATATGGGTTATTGATTGATTGCCCAAGTATTTGTATGGGAGACTGAGTGTGTGTGTGGCTGGCTGGGAGGTGTGTGACTCTGTGCAGATCAATGTGTACTTGTATCAATGATTTTATAAGAGAGTAAGTATGTGTTAGTATATATTTGAAAATGTAAGGTGCTCCATGTTTAACTGTATAGATTAGAAAATGGAAGTGTGATTGATTCTTTACAGGACTGACTAGGTGTGTGAGTAACTCCATGGATGAGTGGCAGAGTGTGAGTGTCTGTATAGGTGTATGAGTGCATATGATAGTGTTGTAAAGATGAGTGATTGTATGTATGAATGATTGTATGGGTGAATGAGTGAATGTGTGTGTAGACGTAGGAATCAGTGAGTGCGTATGTAGTAACTAGTATTGGTGTGTCAAAGGTTTCAAAAATTATACTCTGTATTTAACACTGGGTGTAACAGAGGTTATATTAAAGTGTGAGGAGATGCATTGTATTGTCACATGAATGATATCATCAGTGATGTGATCATTGATGTCAAATGAGATGTCATCAGTGATGTCATCAGTGATGTCATTTGAGATGTCATTAAGCATGGGCGGATTTTGCGGATTGGCAATCCGCAGATCTGCGTATTTGCGTATTTGCGGATTGCGACAATACGCAAAATCCGCGGATCCTAGCACATTTTTTTTTTGCGTGTTCGTGCGGGTTTCTGCAAGTTCGCGAGGGTTTTATTGTACAAAACGCTCGCGAACGTGCAGAAACCCGTGCGAACACAATGTGCCTACTCATGGCCAAACGGACGGGGCTTCCATGCGAGTGCACATGCCTCTTGTGTGTATAAAAGGTCAGAGACCGATCAGAGCAGCAGATCAAGAGACAGAAGCTCCTGGTCATAGGAACAGCTCGAGGATTGCTTGCTGGTGAAAGTCAAGGATGCATAGGCCTCTATCCAGCATCACAGCTGATTTTCGACGGTAGATTTGGGAAGAAGGCACACCTGCCCTGCCTCCACGACACTCACGATTGTTTCTGGGCTGATGAATGAGTCACTGAATTTAAGCTTCAACTAGGGCACATGCTTTATTGATATCTGTAAGTGCTTCCTCGTTGGGTAAATGTATAGTGCTTTTACTACACTACAGCTGCCTAAAGTGCCAGAGAGTTGTCTACAGCGACCATGTGTGTGTTACTATACAATCGCGCCGAAGGGCGCAGGGGTCACTATTTACAATGGCGCCAGCAAGCTGCCAGCGCCGTTGTAAAATAGTTACAAAGTTAGCTTGCACAGGAAGCACTTAGATAAAATAAAGCAGCACCTGCTTCGTTTTATCTAGTGGTTCCTGTGCAAGCTAACTTTGTAACTATTTTACAACGGCGCTGGCAGCTTGCTGGCGCCATTACATGCGTGGGTGGGGGTTCAACTTTTGAACCCGTTACATCCGCGGATTTTTTCGGATTTTTGGGAAAATACGTAAAATACACGGATTGCGTATTCACCAAAAATCCGAAAAATCCGCGGGCGTAACGGATTTGCCGCCCATACTTAGATGTCATCAGTGATGTCATCAGTGATGTCACTGACCATGTCATGAATGATGTAATATGTGACATCATCAGCAGTGGATTGCGGGTGCGCGATATATAGTTAGTGCAACTAACTATATATGGAATTTCAATGGTTTTGTGTGAGTAAAATAAGGTTTTGTAAATGCTAATTCCTAACTATATATGGTCTATAACCTATGTTTTTTTCAGTGAATTTTCAAGGTTTTGTAAATGCTAATTCCTAACTATATATGGTCTATAACCTATGTTTTTTTCAGTGAATTTTCAAGGTTTTGTAAATGCTAATTCCTAACTATATATGGTCTATAACCTATGGTTTTTTCAGTGAATTTTCAAGGTTTTGTAAATGCTAATTCCTAACTATATATGGTCTATAACCTATGGTTTTTTCAGTGAATTTTCAAGGTTTTGTAAATGCTAATTCCTAACTATATATGGTCTATAACCTATGGTTTTTTCAGTGAATTTCAATGGTTTTTTAATAGCAAATATCAAAAGCTTTAAAATGTATTCTTCTTTAAATCGAAAAATATATTTTATATGTTTTTAATACAATTTTTTATATATTTTTTTTTTTAATAATTTTTTTTGTTTCGCTTCCGGTCCGCGAACCGGGTAGCTTCCCGTTAGCTCAATTTGCTGCCGCGAACCGGTAAACGTTCCATTTGCGCAACTGCCGCGTTAGAAAACAACATCGTAACGCGTCGCGTAGCCGCGACGTATCGCGTTGTCGCGTAATGCGTCTTATGACGCGCCGCGTTAGCGCACCCGGAAGTGCTCCGGAGAGTGAACCGAGGCACGAAGCGCAGCTCCCCGGAAACGATCCGGGGCGCGGCGCGGAGCGCGTAACGTAAGCATAACAGGTCATGTGACTTGTTAATAACACTTTTCATTGGTTCATTTCACTTTTGGTTTCCTAATGATGTAAGGCTAGGTCATGTGACCTAAAAATAACACTTTTCATTGGTTTAGAACTATTTTTTTTCCCAAATGATGAAAACCCCTCCTTGTTTCCTCACTCTGACTTTCATCTTTGTGAGAGGAAGACCTTTTTTCATCACTTAGCAATGGCAAGTGTTGTAGCTTCAGCTGGTGCACCCCCACCACCACCACCACCTTTTAGGAAGAGAGGACCACCTCCTCAGGTTATGGTTCAGCAAGAGGAGGAAGAAGAGGAAGAAGAGGAAGAGGAAGAAGAGAGGCAGTTTTTGCGAGAAGAGCCTAGGAGGTCCCCGTGTCAAAGAGAATTTTATTTGGCAATTTTTCAAATATCCCCGGGGCCAAAAAAAAGTGAATGCTCGGTATGTAACTTGCCTTATTTGCAAAAAAGATCTGTCCAGAGGGACAGATAAAAAATATAGTTATGGCAATTATACCATGCATCGCCATATGGACAGGTGGCACCCTATCAACTATAGTGCTGCGCAGCTACGTGACCTGCACGATAACCCCCGTCCTGTGGCCAGTACATCACATCAAGAGGCACTGACGGGACCAGAGGCGAGGGAGACAGTCCCAAATATTCAGCTGAAGTTTGGGGAAGTGAAATTTGTATGCATTTATTGTGAAAAATTGATTTGCTACAGGGAGAGTAGCGTAAATTTAATAAATGTTGCAATTGACAATCACAACTGTCCAAAACGCCCCAGAAAATAAATTATCTTTTTTTTTTTTGCTCCTGTTGAGCCCTTTATAATGAATCATTTTTGTTTCCCCCCCCAAAAAAAACAAAAAAAATATAAAACCGTTCAAAAAATACAAAAAAAGTAAAAAAAAATTAAGAAAAATAATAAAAAAATATAAAACAACAAAAACAATAAAAAAAAGTTCTTTTCAGAACTACCTCCCCTTTATAAAAAATTGCTAGAACGTTTAGCACTCTGGCAACCTCTATTTCTTTTGGTTCGCTTCCCGGTTCGCGCGCCGGTACGCGAACCGGAAGCGAACCAGAAAAAAAAATTTAAGAAAAGAAAGTATAAGAGAAGGAAACAGAGAGTAATGTTAAAAGAAAGACAGCTAGAGGGAGTAACACAGAGATACTGTTTAATAGATCTATTTACCGAAGAAAAGATGTAAGTGGGTATAATTGTGAAAAACAAAATAGATAAGGAAGTGAAAGAAAAAAAGGAGAGTAGAAGAATAATAAACAAGAGTTTCTTAGAGAATGTGAGTGAATGTTCAAATTAAGAAGAAAAACGGTAAAGGATGTGGAATGAGAGGTAGGGATAGAACTGGACTAAAAGAACAATCCTGAGGGAAAGTGTTAAGAAAAAAGTGAGCAAAAGTAAATAGGAATAAAACAAGATGTATGATAGTGACTAAGGTTAAAACATGTGGAATAACAGAGAGAAAAAACAGAAAGCAGGAAAGAAGAAGTGACAGAAAAGGAATGATTGAAACAGCAAAGAAATGTAAATAACATAGGGGCATATTATCAACACAGGCAATCAAATTATTGCTGCTTTTATCGGCAGAAAACTACCGCTAAAGCCGCTTTTGCGGCAGAAAACTGCCGCTAAAGCCGCTTTTGCGGCAGTTTTCTGCCGATAAAAGCAACAATAATTTTATCGCCTGTGTTGATAATATGCCCCTTAGTGTGTTTGAACTACAGGGAGAAAGCATAATGAACAAGTAGTGAAAGAGTGATGAGTCAGAGATAGTGAGAGTAATAGAGACGGAGTGAGTGAACAGGAGTGAGGAACTATGAGAACAGAGGGACTGAGAAAAGGAGTGGAAGGAGTAGAGTAAGTAAGTAATAGAAAAAGGAATGAGGGAATTAGCAAAGGCAGGAAACTGACGGTTAAAGAAATGAAGCAGTGGAAGTAATAGAAGTTAAATGTGATAGAAATGTAACGAAAAGAGTACAAAACACTTACCTTATAATTGTCGTTAACTTAGTCACTTGTTATTTTTATACTTTCAATCTGTGAAAGAAACAACAAAAATTTGAAAAATATTAAAACATGTATTTAAAAATTAGAATAGACAAGGGAAAAGATTGACAATCATCCAAAATTCAAATTCAAAAGTCTTTATTCGACTGTAAAACAAACAGTCATAAAAGTACAGTTCATAAATACAATCATCCAATTTTACAAAGAAATAAAGTTAGAGATAAACATGCAGAAAAAAAAGAGAAAGAAACAGTGATAGACAGTCAGAGACAAAAAGAAATTTAAATAGAGTAAATTACTTAGAGAAAAAAAAGAAGATACTTTCAGTGACAGAAAAGAAGGATAGAAGAGTAAACTAAATTGAAGTTGTGTAAGCTACTAAAAGAAAGTGAGTAAGGTAAACTATATAAGAAAAGGGTGAATAAGGAAAAGAGAGTGAGAGAGAGAGGAGACAGAGGAAGTGAAGGAAAGAGTGTCAGATACAGACTGAGTGAGGCATCTACACAATGTGATTCGTAATGTTAGGAAACACAGGTAATGTATTTGAAAAACGTGCAATTTTTTTTGCTCAATCCACAATCACATCACTTGTGTTTCCTTTGCTTAGGTATCTCATTGTGCAGAAGTAGTCTAGCATATGAATGAGTACGCAGAAGATGAGCACTGTATGCAACAACTTTGACACTTACAGAAGCCTCAGTTTCTCCATGCCCCCTACACAGTCCTAAATATATACATTTTAAACTGACAGTATCTTGTTGCAGATGAAGTGAGGCCAATCTTGCAACATGGTGCATCTTTTGCACTGCTGCTGCGTCACAAAAGTGACGCAATGGCGGCGCAAAAGAGGCACACGGCCATCATAAATCTACCCCTAACATTTTAAATGATTGTTTCAGGATGCCGATAAGGTGTGGCCTATCCAGAGATTTGTTTGAGGTGAGGCGTACTCAGGGTTGCAGATGAAATTTAGGCTTATTGAAGTGTACAGAGAAAATAATACATGTGCAGGTCTACCAATGAAGTGAGTCATGTCCACTGCACTCTTGAACAAAGGCCAGACCTCCTCTGTGTCCCTGGACATGCCTAAACCTCATCTGCACAATGTGATTCGTAATGTTAGGAAACACAGGTGATATAATTGAAAAAAGTGCAAATATTTTTGCTCATTTCACAATCACATCACCTGTATTTCCTCAGCTTAGGTATCTCATTGTGCAGATTTAGTCTAGCATATCCAAGAGAACGCATAAGGTGAGGACTGTATGCAACAGAGCAATGTACATTACTCACCTCCCTTGACACTTACAGAAGCCTCAGTTTCTCCATGCCTCCTACACAGTTCTAAATGTATATCATAAATACAAAAAGGTACAGAAATAATTATACATGTTAAATGGTTTATTTTTGCTGTTCTCAGAATATATCAAATTTCAGTGAGTTGAAGGTATTCATCATATAACAGCGGGGAAAAAAACCCACAATCAAAATGATTGTGTTTAAAAAACCCATATAACATAACCAATCAGAAATCAGAACTCCTGAAAAGTAACTTACTTTCCATGACGTCGAAGGATGTCCTATGAACAGCTTATACTCTGTTGTGCTGTTATTATTTTCTGCCCGCCACTTTCTGAAAGAAAAGCTCCATTGTATTGACAAATATGTTACATACAATAAATGACTTCTCGATCTCTACCGCACTTCTCCTCAAGGCCAAATCGTGTAAGAGCCATTTTTAACTCTTGGAATTCTTCTAAGCAAATCCCGTCATTTTCTTTTTCCGCAACTTTCAGAAAGAAAACGTCCAAGATCACTTTCACAATCCTGTACTAGTAATATCTCACCCTTCTTGCTCACTCATGTTCCACATTAACTTTTCACTCTGTACTACACTTATCCTCAAGGCCAAATAGTGTAGGAGCCATTAGAACCTCTTGAAATTCCTCAGAGCAAATCCCGAGATTCCTACCCTAAAATTGTGGTTGTAAAAACACCAGGTAAGAATTTTTAAGGTCAAAAGGCAATTTTTTTTAAAAAGTTAAAACAGAATCATTGCAGAATGACCAGCCGTGTCTAGACTTCAAATAAGCTGTGTAAGGTCCTGATGTTGTTGAAGGACCGTCATGATATATAATTGCTGCAGTTACAAAAGTCCTTCCTGATATTGACAACTGCGAAGCCACAAAATTTTTAATTAAAGTTGTCAATTTTGTTCCATCAGGCCTACATCGTTGGAACATTAAAATGACATACTGGCCATATGTTCGTATAAATAATGTGGACAGCATTGCAGACTTACATTGGCTACACTCCATGTTGTGATCGGCTGCTTTTACTAGCTTATTAAAGGACACTGATTTACTGTCTGGCAAAGTTAAATATATAAATCTTTCTGAGTCTACACTAGTAGTACTTGATACCCTACAGTTCTCACAGTCATGCTGCCATTGATAAGAAAGGCCAAACAGATGATCTACATCTACACCTTCATCTTGCAATACATCAAGCATATACATTAAAAACTCCTGACAATCTTGCTGAATATTTTGAGAGAATTGTGTTTGACCTGAACATTTGTCTAACAGATTTCGAATTTCAGACACACTTTCTATTTTTGTTCTATCAGTGCTACATTTCTCTAACACAGAATTCAACAAGCAGCAAAAACTTTGATCCGAATTGATCACAATCAGTTCTTTTAAAGTTTCTAGAGAAAAGACAACATTAACCACTACATTAGCATAGCAGTTGACACCAGAACTATTTTCAAATTGAAAACCAACAACATCTTCAACAGAATCCTTTTTCTTTCTGCTTATAATTTCAGGTTCATCGACTTTTCGTCTGTTTGCTACAACCTCTCTACTATTGGTCACATTTCTTCGTTTCCGGCCTACCACACGTTTCTCAAACAAAGGATATTGAGGCAAATGTGGCGCATACTCTCTTCTTAACCTATTGTATTCCTTAACACAATCTAGATCCGCACAAATGTTTGTGACATCATACTCAATCAAGTACAATCCCGATAAACTTCTGACTCATGACAATGCCACATATGCCATACCCTCCTTGAACACAGAACTGCCAATATTCACCAATGCACTGTCTACACTTAAACCTTGCGATTTATGGATTGTCACCGCATATGCCAAGCAAACAGGAAACTGCTTACGGCGAACATATAAGTCTTTTACAAGCAAAAACCTAGCAGAGCAACGACCAATTAGCTGTACTTCCTCAATGCCATCGAATTTAATTTTTAAAAATTCAATTCCATCTCTATTTCTGTATTTCTCAAAATCAACAACATTACCCATTGATCCATTTACCAGACCTCTTTCAACATGTAAATTCCTTCTTAAAATTATACGGCAATTTAAGCACACATTCAGAGTCTTTTCAAAACCTGCAGTTTTAGATATAGTCTTCTCTAATGAATCCAATTTTGATTTCAAATTCTCAGACAAAATAATTGTTGATCCCATATGCTCTCCTCTGTCAATAGCTTCCAGTTTCACAATCTCTTGGTTTTCTAAATGCAACATTTTGTTGTTGAAGATGGCACATTCTGCAAGAGTTGGCATCAAACATATTCCAGATTTCTTCTCAGTAATTTTCCGAAAAATATTCTCAGGCACAACGTCTTCTTCTGGATACAAATTTGACAGTAATCGTGCATGTAAAGCTTCTTTCCCATGCTCGGTCACTTTTCCGATTCTAACATCTTGTAGAATATTCTTATAATCTTCATCCTTCGCTTGACGCATATTTTCACGCAGTTCAGCATAATTGAAGTTTAACCATATATTGACGTTGCCAATGCTCCCTAGGCACTTCCTGGTATCTTCATGCGTGAGCATTTTGAACACAGGTTGTCCTTTCACTGGTGTCAGCTGCAGAAGATCACCGAAAACAATGATGTGTTTGCCACCAAATAACACATCATACTCTGGTTTGAGAACTTCTTGCATTCTCAAATGCACAAAGGCAAGCATGACATTGGAAACCATGCTTACTTCGTCAATGATAACAAGTTTCATTTACCTCAAGACTCTTGAAACTTCACAACAAGCATCTCCAGATAACTTGTGGTATTGTGATCTGTTATTATGCTCCACTGGCAGCATCAGTAGACGATGCAAAGTAATACCTTTAATGTTATGTGCTGCCAGTCCAGTTGGAGCGGTGACAACACAAGACAGCGATGACTCAGTCCTTTTCTGCAAATAACATGTAATTGCTTTAATGAGGAAACTTTTTCCAGTTCCCGCGTCTCCACTCACGTACAGTCGGACAGGCTTCAACAACGTACATGAGCACTCTTTCTTCTCATGACTTAATCCATGATCCATTTGGTTGGTAACTTCATCATATATTTTCCTCTGCTCAACGTTGAGTTGTCTTTCCAAGTCTTCTAAGTTAACCGCATCCTCCTGAGCATGTGCCATGGCTCTTTCCACTTCAATCATGGCAGTGGCAGCTTCATTTTCGATAACTGGTCCTCCTAGTGGATCCTGACTCAATGAAACAGAACTCTGACTGTCCTGAGAACTGTCTCTAGCAATCTCGGCTGCAATCATTGCTTCCTGCTTGATTTCCGCATTCAACATTTCTAGATATTTGGGAAAAACAGGACATTCTATGGTCTCCTTGGCGGCATTGAAAGAGTCTTTGTAACAGAGGAAATCTCCAAGCAGTTCCTCTTCTGCACGCCAAGGCTTGAAAAGTTGCAAAAGAGCTAAATAGAAAAACTATTTTCTTTCAGGAGATTCGCCACTCAATTTTCGATGGTTTACCAATTGGCATTTTCTTTGCTTGACCAGACATCCCTCACTTCCAATTACAGCATACACTCCTTTATCAATATCTTCTTTGATTTTCCTCTTGAATATGTAATTTTGTAGAACCTCATACAGACAAACATTCTCGAGGTGACTGCTTCTATTTGGATAATATGTATCCAACATGTTGGTCTTCAAAATATCGGTACTGTTTGGCTCCTTTTCCGCCAAATACTCAATTTCTCGCACAGGTTTCAGAACTCGATTACGCGTTGCAGCAAGACCAAGACTCGCCCAAATGATACTCCTAGATTTGGCATAGAGACTTGCTGAAGATAACCGGTCAGAACATTCGTAAGCTCCGATTTCTCGATGCAACAACATCTTCAGACTGAAACTGTACAACTTCTTACTGAGGCTTTTTTCATGGGAAATGTCCTCCCACATATCCTTCAATTCTGTCTTTTCTTTTTTGGTGATGTAAGATGTCACATACCGAGCCACAGCCATACAGTTATCAGCCACAAACTGTATATCCATGTTAGCATTCCACATGGACAAAATCACTGGGTTGTAGTCGTTGATGTACTTGGACTCTTCGTTCCTTTTCAAATTGTATGTATTTTTGGGTGATTTCCTCGTCACATTATGTCGCAGCGAAGACATCAAACTGTTCACTCTTCCTTTAGAAATCACGTGGAAAGCCGAAACGACATTTTGTGTAGAACTTGTCCTTGTTTCTGAATTTACGACGACAGTACTTTCCGCAACGATGGCTTTGGAAGCGAAAAACTTGTTCTCTTATGCTTTTGTCTTCCTTTGTCTTTGGAACAGCACATGTAGAATACTGTTCTATGAAACTCATCACTAAGTCATCCGGATCTGTTCCAAATTTGGGTGCATCTTTGATCCATAGCAGCATATGTATATGAGGAGCACCTCTTGCTTGGTACTCCTTTCTCCAGAAGAAATCCAACACCTCTCCAAGAGGTGGATTTTTCTTGTTCATGATGAAAGCCATCATAGCTTCAAACCTATGATTGAAGTACCTGCATACATTCACTGGATCCAAAGAGCACAGTTCTCCGGGTGTCTTGAATTCGATATTTTCAATGTTTCCATTTGCCTCTCGTAGAAATTCAAGTAAGTCTTCCCAGCCATACTCGGCACAGCTGAGAGTGAGGAACCATGTGGGAGTTCCTAAGTTCCTCAGCATACATTTTAAATCACCATGACGACGGTACCAGTACTCATTAGTACCACGCTGACACGCCATGAGATTAATCAAGTGAGAATCCAAAATACTGTCTTGCACATTGACTTTATCCATAAAGTCCCTTGCCGAGATATTTTGCATCTGTACACCACTTTTCAAGATGTGGTTCACTGCATATGACAGTCCAGACAGATCGCTTTCAAACAGGAGATGAAACAAATAGGGAATGCATTGACGAAACCTAGGATCTTCTGCATACAATCGTAAAGTACGGTATTCAGAAGCAGGAATTTGATCAGGTCGCTCATCATATCTTCCTCCTTCATCTGTTGGAAATAGCTGTGGGAAACACCGAGCTTCCAAACTTTCCTCCCAAACACTAATAGGACTCCCTTTGGCTTGTTTCATTTGAAACAACTCAATAGCATTCCCCATGACTTCCTTGGAATGCAAAGGATGAACACTATAATGTTCATATATTCCTTCATTTTTAGAGGCTTCTACTTTCTCAATTTGACCAGCACACAAATCGCTATCCTCTTCTTCACTTACTTCCTCTTCTGCAACATATACATTCTTATAGTACTTATTTTTTTTCTTCAAATACAATGTTGCCTTTTTGACTTTCCTAACATCCACTAAATCTTGCCATATTTTCTTACTCTTTGTCGGAACCCCATTAACTAAGATAACCCGAGGTTCCTCTTCCACTTTCTCTACTCCAATTGTATTAATGTTTTTCTTCAAATCTAGAGGCAAATAAACAACTCTTCCCTTTAATCCTCTCTGTAAATCTGATGGAGGCAATTTCCCTGTCTTTGGCTCCATTCGTACAATAGCCTGAAAGGGATGGACACTTTGAATCAAAATAGATTCATAAGTATTTAAATCCTTCAATTTAGAAGGAATCTCAACCAATTCCAGATTATTATGTACCGCTCTAGCAGGCATCCGGTTTTGATTTAATTTGTTACAACACTAAGTACACACACGTTGATCCGATCCCAAATCAAAACAATTTTCTACCATCAAGTATGTTGCGAAATCCTTCCATTCACTATTATTTTCCCTTTCACTTTTCGCATATAAATCCACTAACTTAGTCTGATTCTTATAATAAGTGCGTCGACAACACACACAAGTGAAATTAGGCCTCTCACTTGATTTCACCTGAAACGTGGCAATTTCCTTCTGAAAATTATCTGTACTGGAAACCTGTACACTATCTTCCACATTACCTTCTTCTTCTAGGTCAATTTCAACATTCTCCTCTTTACTTGCAAAGTAACAAAACTCAATTTCTGCACAAATATTCTTCACATCTACTTCTGAACCATGCAAAAGAGCAGTGCATAATTGTTTAAGCATAATTGCTGGACTCTTAGCATAATACAACATTCTAACTAATTTCCTCACTTTATTATGATGCACTGCTAGCATCCTGAAATGATGAAAAACACTCTGGCATACTCTCCTGGAAAGACAAGCCAGTGAATGACCATGCAAACCTGTCACTTCTCTCACTCTGCAAGGATCTAATTCTTGCAACAACTTCATTTTCTGTTTTAAACTTTTCTTATTAAATGTCCGTACAAAATCACAAAGCAAATTGATGGAATCCTGTCGCACACTGCAAATACTACTACACTTCCAGGTATACACTGGTCCCTTAGGACGTCTTCCTAAAACCTCATTACCTAACACCTCTTCTGCCTCTGTTGTCACAAGTTTTTCTTTTTCAACTGGACAACCATCTTTCACCTCATAAGCTCGACCACTGGTGTCAACTGCATGCACCAAATCATTATCCTGGAAATAACTCTCCTCATTAAAAAATGCCTCACAACTTGAACTATGCATCCATTCTCCTGAAAAAACTTCACAAAAATTACTACGATTAACTGTTCTCTTCCATCTACTATTTGTTTTGAAATCATAAATTGCCTTGTTTAGTTTCCTAATTCTATTGATTATCAAAATAAATAACTTTCGCTTAATTTCGAATGCCTGATCAATAATTTTCTCAACTTTTTTTTTCTCCTATAAAAAAACACTTTCTGTTGACCTTTCTTAATATTTTTTAACAAATTGCCAATTATCCTGTTGCGGAACATTCGTCTACGAATGTCCCTAAACTGATTTTTCCTTCTACTACCATGCACAGAGTTATCTCCTGCTCTAGCAGTAACATTTTTGATTGGCCTTTCCTTTCCGTTTAAATTGGCTCTCTTTTTCTGGACTAAAACATGTTCTGTAGTTATACTTTTTTTTCTACAAATGTTTCTTAGGAATGATTTCGTTCTCTTACCCGAAGCTTTCTTGGTGACTTGACGAGTTTTTATTGTAGAGGACTGCTGCAAGCATTTAGTAATCTGCTGTCTTTGATGTTTTGTAGCCTTTCGGCTTCTTTCTTTAGATGGCATATTGTAGTTTTGAAATGATCTGCAGTTGAATCTGTGGTAAAATATAATAAAAAATGTTATTAACCACTATTACCAAACAGTAAATCAATAACAGTCATCAAAAAATTAACATACTAGTTGTCAATTCTACATACAATAATTTTTAGTGCATTAGCAAATTTAAAACTCACAAATAGTAGCAAAGAAATGGAATGCTTCTACATTTGACCTGTGCTCTTTTATATGTGAATCTGAACTAATTTTACTAGCATATTTCACTATTTTAATAAAGACACTTCACACAATCTGTTTTTGAAGTTGTATTTAATTTTAAATGAAACGGTTTACATGGTTACTTTTCATTTCGAGTAACTTAAATTTATTTTTAAAAGTCTTTATAGGTTAATAGGCTCGAGCAGGTCAGCTGCCCACCCTATGTCATACAATTCTGACAAATCAGCATCCTCATCATATTCTTCCTCATCCACAGGATATAAATCATCCAAGGGATCTACTTCCACTGACGTTTCAATAACAAGTTCAATGATAAGATCGAGATCAACAGATTGCTCATTATCACTCATGCTTGATGTTGTCGTGATCTTTAAAAAAAGAGAACAACAATGAGATGTTGCAGAGTAAGAGACAAATCTCAGAGACTATAATAGTAAAATTGTTTAACAAGAGTAACATTTTGCAGATATTATTTAACCATGTCCAGCGATGCTGAGGAGGTGAGGCCTATGTCCAAGTTTTCAGTGAACAGGACTCATCTCTTCTTAACCTTGGATAAGCCTCACCAACACTGTGTCCCCTGCTAATACTTAAATTTAAAGGAGCAGATTTATGTTAACTGGCGCATCCCCAGGGATGCACCAGTTAACGTGCGCCACTGCTCTGCCACCCATGATGTGCCGCATTTACAATGCAGAGCACCATTGAGCAAAAACAGCACAGATGCATCACGCATCTGTTCCACAAAAACGGCGCATTGCAGGAATCACGTCATAAGCGCGACATATCTACTGCAATGCACAGGGGCAAGCCACACATTGCATGGTGCATCACTCCTTATGCCTGTTTCAAACAGGCGTAAGGATTTGATTCAGCAATGCCATAAAGGTGACTCAGTGAAATCTTCTTAATTTTACTTTGTTAGTTTTACAGGGCTTTCATGCAAATGACTGCCCACCCTACAACAAAACACTCACATGAAACCTGACACAGGTTTCATGTGGCACAGGACTTTACAGCATGACACATCTGCCTAGATGCATCAAGTTGTAAATATGTCGCAACATAGCACATCTTTTGCACCGCCGCTGCGTCACAAAAGTGACGCACAGCGGCGCAAAAGAGACACACGGCTATCATAAATGTGTCCCTAACATTTTAAATGATTGATTCAGGATGACGATAAGGTGTGGACTATCCAGAGGTTTGTTTGAGGTGAGGCCTACTCAGGGTTGCAGATGAAATTTACGCTTGTTGAAGAGTACAGAGGAGATTATAGATGTGCAGGCCTACCAATGAAGTGAGTCATGTCCACTTCACTCTTGAACAAAGGCCAGACCTCTTCTGTGTCCCTGGACAGGCCTAAACCTCATCTGCACAATGTGATTCATAATGTTAGGAAACACAGGTGATGTAATTGAAAAATGTGGAATTTCTTTTCCTCATTTCACAATCACATCACCTGTGTTTCCTTTGCTTAGGTATCTCATTGTGCAGATGGAGTCTAGCATATCAAAGAGTACGCAGAAGTTGAGCACTGTATGCAACAATTTTGACATTTACAGAAGATTCAGCTTCTCCATGCCCCCTACACAGTCCTAAATGTTTACAGTTTAAACTGACGGTATCTTGTTGGAGATGAAGTGAGGCCTATCTTGCAACATGGTGCATCTTTTGCATCACTGCTGCATCACAAAAGTGACGCAACAGCGGCACAAAAGAGGCGCACGGCCATCATAAATCTGCCCCTAACATTTTAAATGATTGATTCAGGATGACGATAATGTGTGGACTATCCAGAGGTTTGTTTGAGGTGAGGCCTACTCAGGGTTGCAGATG